>NC_140994.1:159184854-159784854 GCF_052327205.1 Somniosus microcephalus
CCCTCCCCTCTCCCCTTCCTCCCCCCTCCCTCCCCCCATCCTCCCCCCTCCCCTCATCCCTCTCCCCCCCTCCCCTCCCCCCTCTCTCCCCCTCCCCTCTCTCCCCCCTCCTCTCTCCCACTCCCCTCCCTCCTCTCCCCCCACACCCCCTCCCTCCCCGCCCCTCCCCATTCCCCCCTCCCCTCCCCCCCCCTTCCCCCCTCCCCTCCCCCTCCCCCCCTCCCCTCCTCCCTTCCCGCTCCCCCCTCCCTCCCTTCCCCCCTCCCCTCACTCCCCTCCCCTCCCCTCCCCCCCCCATCCACCCCCCTCCCCCTCCCCCACCCCCTCCCCCAGTCGCTCTCGCTCTTCCCCACCAGTCACTCTCTCTCTTACCCCCAGTCGCTCGCCCTCTCTCACTTTCCCCCAGTCGCTTGCTCTCTCTCTCTCTCTTCCCCCCCAGTCGCTCGCTCTCTCTCTCCCCCCCAATCGGTCACTCTCTCTCTTCACCCCAGTCGCTCTGTCTCTTCCCCCAGTCGCTGCTCTCTCTCTCTTCCCCCCAGTCGCTCACTCTCTGTCTTCCCCCCCAGTCGCTCTCTCTCTCTCTCTCCCCCCCAGTCACTCATATTCTCTCTCATCCCCCAGTCGCGCGCTCTCTCTCTCTCTCTTCCGCCCAGTCGCTCTCTCTCTCTCTTCCAACAACAACATTCCCTCGAAAATCCCCTCGGCACCGCCGAGCACTTCAGCTAGTTATATATAAAAGGATAGTGGTGTCTGTCTGTCTGTCTGTCCGGGCATCACTCAAAAGTTATAGAGCGTACCTACACATATGTTATATCAAAAGAAAGGTATGATTAGGAGGGTGTCCTAGCATATTTACTTTTTGGTCAGACAAAAATTGTTCAGATAGTAGACAAAAAACGTTCAAAATTCCGCTCATTAGCGGTTGGCCAATCATACGGGGGAAATCCGCTCATTAGCATTGAGTGACGTGAAGGTTGACCAATCCTACGGGGGAGCATGCTGCGTCATGGGCGGGCGTATCATGGCGTGTGTGGCGGGGGCCTAATCTTTCAAACTGCATTACTTCGGCCATCCTTTACCTCAGCTTTTACTTTTATTCACATTTTAACAGCTGCCACCTTCCTGTTCTATGTGGCTTAATGCCAGATCATGTAGTGCAGTTGTCTTCTTAGCTATGGGGTGCTTAAAAACCTGAACTTTAATACAGGGAACTAAGGAAAAGAACAAATTAATTCAGTTTTAAATAGTTTTTAGGAACAGTTAGAAATGAAGAGATCCATTTCAAGTATGAAGGAACTCAGTTGTCTTCCAGGGAAGGTCTCCCCACCTTGTGGAGCTGGAGGCCCCAGCCGGGGACTCGGCTTTCCCCCCCTTGGCCCGGTCCTTGGCTCCGTTTGCGGCCGGGGACTCCGGCTTTCCCCCCCATCGGCCCGGTCCCGGGGCTCGGCTCCGTTTGCGGCCGGGGACTCGGCCTTTCCCCCCCTCAGCCCGGTCCCGGGGCTTGGCTCCGTTTGCGGCTGCGGGCCGGCGACTCGGCCTTTCCCCCCTCGGCCCAGTCCCGGGGCTCGGCTCCGTTTGCGTTCGCGGGCCGGGGACTCGGCCTTTGCCCCCCCTTGGCCCGGTCCCGGGGCTCGGCTCAGTGTCCGGGCCTGAGGCGCTAGGGAGGGAGAGGGGAGGGAGGGACAGAGCGGAAAGCAGGGAGAGACAGGGGGAAGGAGAGAGAGAGGGGAGGAGGGAGAGAGGCAGGGAGAGAAGAGGGGGAGAGGGAGAGAGAGGGAGAGGGGAGGGAGGGAGAGAGAGGGAGGGAGAGAGAACGGGAGGGAGGGGAGAGGGAGAGACGGGGCAGGGAGAGCGGGGGTGGGAGAGAGAGAGGGTGAGGAGGGAAAGAGTGTGGGGGTGGGAGAGGGAGGGAGAGCTTGCCTTCTTCCTTCCTTCCTTCGCAGGGGTCCATCGGGCCAGGCCTGAGGCGCTCCTTCCCCCCTCTCTCTCCAGGCTAATCCCGAACTACATCCAGCAGTCTCTCTCTCTCTCCCTCCCCCCCAGTCTCTCTCGCTCTCTCTCTCCCCCCCAGTCTCTCTCTCCCCCCCCAGTCTCTCTCTCTCTCTCCCCCCCAGTCTCTCTCTCTCTCTCCCCCCAATCCCTCTCTCTCTCTCCCCCCAATCTCTCTCTCTCCCCGTCTCTCTCTCTCCCCCCAGTCTCTCTCTCTCTCTCTCCCCCCCAGTCTCTCTCTCTCCCCGCTAGTCTCTCTCTCTCTCCCCCGTCTCTCTCTCTCTCCCCCCAATCTCTCTCTCTCTCTCTCACCCCAGTCTCTCTCTCTCTCCCCGTCTCTCTCTCTCTCCCCCAGTCTCTCTCTCTCTCCTTCCCCCTCTCTCTCCTTCCACCTCTCTCTCTCTCCTTCCCCCTCTCTCTCTCCTTCCCCCTCTCTCTCTCTCCTTCCCCGTTTCTCTCTCTCTCCTTCCACTCTCTCTCTCCTTACCCCCTCTCTCTCCTTCCCCCTCTCTCTCTCTCCTTCCCCTTTCCCTCTCTCTCTCTCTCTCTCTCTCCTTCCCACACAGACAGACAGACAGACAAACTCTTTTATATATATCTTAAATTATTTCTACTTTTTCATAACATGCCCTCAAAAAACCCTCGGCACCGCCGGGCACTCCAGCAAGTATATCAATAATATGGAACATGCACAGAGCACAGTTACTATGCAGCTGCAGCTTCTATTGACCTCAGTGGATTGCCTGCATAATTCAATTGGCTTTACTGTTCCATTTGTTTCATAATAAATTAAATTACAAATGCAGTTTCTGAAAGCTACTAATTCTCAATTTTTCTATTGCATGATCTAAACATGGCAGCCCTTCCCCCTCCCAGAAACCAATAAATATATGTACAAATATTCAATTGAAAGACATCCACTTGCTTGATTGGAATGCCAAGTTGGTAATTTTTAACAGGTTGGTGTTGCACTGACGTCATCATTTCAGCATATATTCAAGTGAGCAGCAGCTTTCCTTTCTCAGAGGACCAGACTATTACTTTATTGAATAGACTGATAATGTAACAATGTCACCGACTATACATAGATGCTGTCAGCTGATTACATTAAAACAACAGGTGTTACATGCAACAAAGACATCTGCTCACTCATTAGACAGAGGGCTATAAATTCAGATTACTTATTACTCCTGGAGGAAATCTTCATGGATTGCCATGGCTGAAACCCAAAGCAATTATTATTCTGGATTTATCATGTATTTTTGGCTTTTTGGCTGCAGTGAGATTGATTCCAGATGGTTCTTGGGAAGATAGAGGAAAAGGAACTGGTTTGCCTCTGGATGATGAGGGAAAAAACCCCCAAAAGATAGATTCTTAGTTCTCCTGAAAGGCTAAGGTCAGTGTGAGAAGTCTGTAGGGAAAAAGACAATGAATAAGTTGACAAGATGTCATTAGCCTTTTGCTTTCTGAAATGGCTGTAAGTGATTGTGGGGACCTCCAAATGAATAGGAACACTCCCCTTCATTTGCAATTCATTTTGAATTGACTCTGTTTACAAGTTTGAATTTAAAACCATTCATTTTGAAATGGGATCTGTTATTAATCTTGCGTATTGAATACATCAGAGGTGCAAAGATGCTTTGTTTTGAAACAGAATTGCTTGATATGTCTGTTATAAATCTCATCATTCATCAAGAAACTACTCATGAAATAACGCTGGATGGCCAGCTGGTGGCGCCATCCAAGGAGTATAAATACTCGGGCGTCGGCCCCAGCTTGCCAGGGACATTTTGTAAAACAAGGAACTAGTGAAGTACAACTAGAACTCCATGTCCTGAAACAAGTTGATTAAAGCCTTGCTTTATACTCAAACCAAGTGCGTAGTGAGTTTTATTACGTCAATTTAATCAACTTGATATTGACTCCACGCTTTGGGTGATTTGGGAACAGCCAGCTACGACTCGAACCGTAGAAGGGAACTCAGACAAGTAATCGATCCATCATGGAGAAACTACACAGGCCCGCCCGTCTTGACCTTGACCCAAATTCACTTACAGCTGCTAAGGTATGGAAACACTGGTATCGTACCTTTAGCAACTTCCTTGAGGAGTGTGGTGAGAATGTTCCTAACAAGTTACGAATGCTTGCTAATTATGTATCCCCTCATGTGTTTGATTATATTGAAGACTGCATAGACTATGACGCCGCTATCCAAATACTACAGCAGCTATATTTCAAGTCCCCAAATGAAATTTTTGCTCGGCATCTACTGGCCACAACTCGACAACAACCCAGGGAATCACTTGATGAATTCCTTTAGAAACTTCGCAGGTTCAGCAAGGATTATAATCTTAAAGTTGTTACAGCTGAGCAGTACCAGGAGGAGTAAATTCGTGATTCCTTTATTAATGGGATTGCGTCTCCCTTCATACATCAGCGTCTGTTGGAGAATAAAACCCTCAAGTTACAGGCTACCTATGACCAGGCATGTTCTCTGGACTTAGCAAAGAGGAATGCAGACACCTATCTTTCACTACTATCACTTTTAGTGACTCTTTCGATAGGCCTCGGGCGGAAGCCCTCGCGGATGACAACTCCAACCCGGCTGATGACAACCCTACCCTAGAAACCTACACTGATGATGACCCCGCCCTAGCGGCAGCTTAGCAATCTGGAAGGAAGTGTTTCTTCTGTGGAGGTGCGTTCCATTATAGGAAATTTTGTCCTGCTCGCAACACGACCTGCAATCATTGCAGCAAGAAAGGTCACTTTTCTAAGGTATGCCAGTCAAGAGCCGCTGTTAGTAAGAAAGGCCACTTTTCTAAGGTATACCGGTCGAGAGCTCCTGTTAGTTTTGCAGCTACTATCTATAAAACTGCTCCTCCCCCAAGAGCCACTACTAAGGTTACAGCTGCAATCTATAAAACTGCTCCTCCCCCAAGAACCACTACTAAGGTTACAGCTGTCAAGGGTAAAACTGCCCCTCCTCCCATCACAGCTGTTTTTACCCAAAGTCTGTCCCATGCAGCCATGAAGGTTTTGGTAAATGGACACATTTTGAGCGCACTAATCGACTCATGCAGCTCTGACAGCTTCATTAGTGAGCGGGCTGTCAGTAAGTTAAAACTGCGTATTTACCCCTCGGACAGGGAAATTGCAATGGCTCCGATGACACTGACCACCAATTCTTCCGGCTTTTGTCTTGTCGACCTTATTCTCAATGGCCGCACTTATTTCTCCACCTGGCTCGGGTTGCTCAAGAACCTATGCAGTGATGTGCTCCTGGGACAGGATTTTCAGAAACAACACAAAAGACTCACTTTCGAGTTTGGAGGGTCAAAGCCGGAGCTTACTATTTCCAAAGTACTGTTTTGTGCGCTTTCGGCGGCTTCGCTCAATGAGCCCTCCTTGTTTGCCAATCTTCCCCCCCGATGTAAGCCCATAGTCACTAAATCACGACGTTTCAGCCAAGATGATCAATCCTTTATCGAGACAGAAATCTCTCGACTTCTAACTGACGGTATCATTGAGCCATGTTCATCTTCCTGGCGGGCTCAAGTCGTCATTGTTAAAAATCCTCTGAAGCAACACAAGAAACGTCTTTGCATCGATTACTCGCAAACTATTAACCAGTATACCGACCTGGATGCCTACCCACTACCACGCTTCGATGACATGGTCAATAACTTTGCCAACTACAAGGTATTTTCAACTTTTGATTTAAAGAGCGCATATCAAGTGCCGTTAAAGGACTCTGACAAGAAGTATATGGCCTTTGTGGCCAATGGTCGGCTTTACCAGTTTTGTCGCCTTCCATTTGGGGTCACCAATGGGTTGGCCGTCTTTCAACGGACAATGGATAGCCTAGTCAAACAGGAGAACTTAACAGACACTTTTCCATATCTGGATAATATCACCATTGCTGGTCATGACCAGGAGGAGCATGATGCCAACCTCCAGAAATTTTTTGACATTCTCCGTCATCGCAACTTAACTTTAAATGAGTCCAAATCTGTGAAATCAGAACCATCAGTCAACATCCTTGGCTACTGGGTGGGCAACGGTGTCATCAAACCAGATTCGGAGCGACTTCATCCGCTTCAGGAGCTCCCTCCCCCTACGAATCTCGGCTCTCTTCGTCGGGCACTCGGCATTTTCGCCTATTATGCGAAATGGATACCCCACTTCTCCGACAAGATAGAAACATAGAAACATAGAAGATAGGAGCAGGAGTAGGCCATTTGGCCCCTCGAGCCTGCTCCGCCATTCAATGAGATCATGGCTGATCATCCAAATTCAGTACCCTGTTCCTGCTTTCTCTCCATATCCCTTGATACCTTTAGCCTTAAGAAATATATCTAACTCCTTCTTGAATATATTTAATGAATTGGCCTCTACTGCCTTCTGTGGTAGAGAATTCCACAGGTTCACCACTCTCTGGGTGAAGAAATTCCTCCTCATCTCTGTCCTAAATGGCTTACCCCTTATCCTTAGACTGTGACCCCTGGTTCTGGACTCCCCAACCATCGGGAACATCCTTCCTGCATCTAGTCTGTCTAGTCCTGTTGGAATTTTATAAGTTTCAATGAGATCCCCTCTCATTCTTCTAAACTCCAGCGAGTACAAGCCCAATCGACCCAATCTCTCCTCATATGTCATTCCTGCCATCCCAGGTATCAGTCTGGTGAATCTTCGCTGCCCTCCCTCCATGGCAAGAACATCCTTCCTCAGATAAGGCGACCAAAACTGCACACAATACTCAAGGTGTGGTCTCACCAAGGTCTTTAACATAGAAACATAAACATAGAAGATAGGAGCAGGAGTAGGCCATTCGGCCCCTCGAGCCTGCTCCGCATTCAATGAGATCATGGCTAATCATCCAAACTCAGTACCCCGTACCTGCCTTCTCCCCATATCCCTTGATACCTTTAGCTCTAAGAAATATATCTAACTCCTTCTGCTCCTCCCAATATGCTTTCTTCCACAGTGATCAAATGCCTTGATCAAGTCTTTTCCCTTTGCGGTACAGCCAATTTCATCCACTCTGATTGTGGTCTCTCCTTCATATCAAGCGAACTCAAAAGTTATCTCTCCCAACGGGGAATCGCCACAAGTAAAACGGCACTGTACCATCCCATCGGTAACGGACAGGTTGAGAGATACAACGCTATCATTTGGAACGCTGTTTGTCTTGCGCTGAGGTCACACAATCTACCAGGAAACTATGCTCCCTGACGTGTTGCATTCCATCAGGTCTCTCCTTTCTACGTCTACCAATGTCACACCTCACGAGCGATTCTTCAGCTTCCAGCATCGCTCCACCCATGGGATGTCTCTACCGTCATGGTTGGCAGCTCCCGGCCCCGTGCTGCTCCGAAGATTCGTCCGATCATCTAAAACCGATCCTCTCGTCAACGAGGTAGAACTCACGGACGTCAACCCCACGTATGCACACGTGCGGTACCCGGATGGCCGGGAGTCCACTGTTTCGCTCCGGGACCTGGCTCCCTGTCCGGCCGGTTCCGCGGACCCGACTGATGGAGGGACCCACGGGGATGATGCCGACACTCTGCGCTCCCCCGAAGATGACGCCCTACCTGGGGCATCGAGAGATCTGCCAGCTGCCCCACCGGATCCACTCGGGGAGCTGAGGGCTCCCCGTGGGATGGCCACCCGAGGCCAGGACGCCGGTCAATCCCCAGCTATCCAACAGGATGAAGCCAGTTCTGTGCCTGTGGGGACCCACACCCAGAGTCACGATTTCCCCAGCCTCCCTTGGGTCGATCAGAGCAACACGGGCCCTGTCGATCCACCGGTACGGATCAAGCGGCCCAGGGGCCAAGACACGGTCCGGGGAGACGTGCCTTCTAGCCATAAACAAAAATTTAAAAGACTGCGGCTATTCATGGTCCGCTTGATCCGCTAAGAGAAAGTCGTCGGACTTCCAAATCTTTTAGGCAGGAAGAATGTTATAAATCTCATCATTCATCAAGAAACTACTCGTGAAATAACGCTGGACGGCCAGCTGGTGGCACCGTCCAAGGAGTATAAATACTCGGGCGTCGGCCCCAGCTTTCCAGGGGCATTTTGTAAGACAAGGAACTAGTGAAGTACAACTAGACTTCCATGTTCTGAAACAAGTTGATTAAAGCCTTGCTTTATGCTCAGACCAAGTGCGTAGTGAGTTTTATTACGTCACTGGCCATAGACCTTCTATATGATGAAACTACAAACATTTTTTTTCAACCACTGAGTCTGTCCCTGCTCCAGCTCATCTACGATTGCCCTATTGTGTTCTTACCCAATTTATGCAAAATCTTCTGATTCTGAAAAGTGCCTAACAGTCCCCCAAGGTGATCAAGCAAATGCCAAAATAGATTATAATGTACATTATTCATCTTTTGGGTAGGCTTTCAATGGAATTTTTCAGTTGCTCACATATACTAGGGACACTATTGCCAGGAATTTCCTTCCGAATTTCCGGTCAGCTGATATAATTCCAATGGAAGTTTGGTGGAAACCCCAATTATGAGTTTCCACCAATCTCCCACAAGGAAATTCCTGGCGTATGAGTCCTAAACATTGGCCCGGAATTTGCGGTGGGTGATAACAGCGAACGACCAGCGTTCGCTGTTATTACCCGTTTGAAACTGACCGCAACTTCAGGATTTAAAGCATGTGCATCCTAATGCGGAAATCCTGAAGTTGTGGTCAGTCATTCACTGCTCCGACATTGGTTGCGCTGTGTCCCCCCTGTGGGGTACACAGCCGGCAATCAGTGTAATCAGGGAAATCAGTGAAACTGATGAAAATTTTGGCTATTCCGCAGTAATACCGCTGTTAAATACCCCATTAAAAGTTAGACCCTTTTGGATTAGGTGCGACTGGGGTTTTAACAGCATATTGACTGCTAACTAAATGTTACGCCCTGATTGCAGGAGCAATAATTTAATTAAATTTCCTCATTGCACACAATGTCAAAATGTGATTTTCGCACACAACTGTGCACTGGACATTTATTTACCAATATGTAAACAAATCTGGGAACCATCTGAACCTTTGGATTTAGATTTTAGGATTGGCTGTGCAAAAAAACATGCATTGCACAAATAGACAAATTTATATGAAGTGGATTGTAATGCTAGCCTCGTTCACTCCATAACAGGAATACAAATGCAAAAATTCTGCCATTAAATGCATCCTTTTATGGCTTAAAGGCAGGCCTAGACACACAGGCACATATCATACTAGGGAATGGAACTCATTTAAAGTTGCACATAGGATAAATGTAAGCTTTCTGGCTTCGAGCCATTCTGCAAGAGTAACCCCTGCCTAAACTTCAATTTCAGCTCCTACTTCATTTCGATCTTGTTTCTGAGTAGAAAGGAAATTATTTTTGCCTTTACTTGTATACAACAAACACAAATGTAAATTTTAGCAACATACCTCAATGAGAAAATAATTCCAAAAATAAAGTCTCAGTATTTACCACAGTTCTCTCTTCTCCAGTATTCTCTTCAGATCTGAATTTATTGTGCTGCTAGAACCAGCTACTTTCACCACTGCTCCATGAAAGGAACAGAAAGCCAGAACACAGTTGTCATAGTAACCTGGTCAGAAAGCCTATAGATTTTATTGGGCTCTCTTAGTCAATTTATGTTTTATATATTTGTTCTGGTGCAGATGTGCAAGTGAAATGTATTAAACATGTCACTGTAAAATAATATGCAAACAAATAAATTAGTAGTGTGTTAACACAATTTGCTCTTTGTTCTTGCATCCATTAGTGTGTTCCATGTCTTTTTAATGTAACTTTAATGAACTCTCATTGCTCGTGAGGGAAATGGTTTTGAATTTTGATGGTTTTAATTTCAGATTTGCCAATTATAGAATATAGTTCCTAATCCAATAGACTTGTATCCCTCCAGGTTAGTAGAATAACAGATGCATGTCACTCTATTGTTTGTCACTGTATTATGTACTGCCTGAGAAACAGGCTGAAAGTGAGTGGGGAAAACACAGGAGTAGTCTGATCGTCCACCTACTAAATGGCAGTCATGGTGGGTTTGCGAGAGTGCAACTATGGTTCAAATTAATATTTTATTTAATTCTCCAGTTGAGTGGATGGGAAGGTAACCTGTTCATTTGCAGTTCAAATCGAGCAAAAGGAGATACACGAGAGAGGCCTCGGTTGATACAGTCTTCAAATGTCCCTCTCCCTTATGATGCGATGTCTGGCACCCATTTAAAAACAAAATTCTTTTTTGCCTCATTTTTAATAGTTACTTTTATTATCCATTTGGATCCCTCTCTGCCAGGCATGACTCCTACATGACCAACTCTTAGGCCATTGCCAATGCTGCTCTTGAACTGACTCCTTTTGAGGTGCATAAGAGTGGAATGGGGGTAGCTTTCCCTCCAACTTTTATTCTCTCCCTCAGGGGCAGTGGCTTCCTATTTCAAAATACAAACTTTCTGTGTGGCGATTCAAGAGCCCAAACTTGTACTATTCGAAGATGCAGTTCTTTTGAGCATCAACAGGCAGCACCCTTGTTTTTCCTTTGATTAATATACTTCACTTTTCTCTTTGGGTCCCCAATGAACTCCTAACTCCGACCTTCAGTCAAGAGGGAAGGAGGAGGCCCACTTTCCACCTTAAACCAAGAGGGCAGAAGGATGATCGGTTTGGCCATGGATTTCTGCAGAGCATCACCAGTTATAGTCTATAACCTGCTCATCAGGAGGCCTGCTTCTGCAGAACAGGGATGGCCTGCTAGTCTCCAACTATTTTCCACTGTATCAGTCTTCAGTGTTCCCCTTGGCAGTCCATTGCACACATTCACCATTGTCTGCATAAAGTAATTAAATCTAAACTGTCTGTGCACCTTTGCTCTTCTAAGCATGATCCTGTGCCTTGGTTTGAGCGTATGCAATCTCAACTGTAATATCAGGGTTCAATTTATCTATTCCCTTATAAATTTTGAACACTGGCATAAAATCTCCCCTGAGCCTTCTCTTCTCCAGGGTAAAGGTTCTCTGCTCTAGCTTCTCCTCATAGCTTAGATACCTTAAGTTAGGTATCTGTTTGATTTTGATTTCTGTATTGCCTCCAATGCCTGGATATGCCTGCTGCAGCACTGTGACCAGCATTGTATGTAAACGATACTCCAGATGTGGCTGTATCAGCACTTTGTACAAAATTATAAGAAGGGCCCAGCATGTTTTTTTGGGAGAGAGTATAGTGCTAGTAGCTTCTCTAAATTGTGGGAAGATGGCAATGCCGATGCTACTATAAACATGGGGGGGAAAATTTGGTATTGCCCCATATGGGGTGCCATTACTGGCGGTGCGCAAAGTTTAGCGCCTGGCGCTAATTATCGCCTCCGACAGCAAACTTGGTTTTTATTGCCCCTGGAGGTGATTGGAGCGCTAAATCAGGTGCTACATACCTCTCTTAAGGCGCTAAGGCCGAGGAGCGAGGCGCTACCTCAGAGGGCGGGCGCAGCGCAGGTGCTGTCAGTTAGCGATTGAACACACGGTCAGTTCTTAAAGGGGAGGGTCAATCTTGCTCTGCAGCCACACCCTGCTCATTGGAGCCTTGAATCTCGACCTGGGCAGACCTGTGGCTAAATCTAGCAGCCAGGGAGCGAGCACAGCGCTTCTGCGAGTGGGCTTTGGAGGCTCTGGTTCGCGGGGTGGAGCGCAGAAGATCCATTCTGTACCCAGAGAGTGGCAGAAGGCCTTTGCCACGCGAGTACAGAAGAGTGTGGAGGGAGGTGGCTCAGAGAGTGTCCTCAAGCAGCATGGTGCCTAGGACCCATCTCCAATGTAGGAAAAAGTTCAACGACCTCACTCGGGTCGTCAGGGTGAGTGCCTTTTTTCAAAACCTCTTCATCCCTCCATCTCAACCTCACTTTATGGCCAGAGGGTCTTGAAAGCCCCACTGCCCAACGCTCATCCAACACCTATGGCCCTTTCATCAAACACACATGCACATTCCACATTTTGCATACAGTAAGGGCTATTCAACCATGGGAGGTGTAGTGTATGTACCTTTAAGAGGAACTATGTTTTTGAAGCCCCTGTATACTGTAGTACCAGTAGTGACCACTCGGGTATATAAGCCTGTGTAGCGTCTTGTGTAGTTAGTTCACCTCCAAACTTTGTTCAGTAAACACTTGTTAAATCAACTCCTGCATTCCGTGTCTCCATTAACACATGGATCTAACAGTGGCGACGAGTTAGAAACGAACTTACCTGCAATTCGGCAGCACCGCAAGGGGATCGATTCCTCAGACGAAGGTCGAAGCCAGAAGCAAGAAAAAAAACCAAAAACTGTGGTTTCACCAGCTAAACGGGCTGGTGGCAGGTAGTGCACTGATCCTTCCTGGGCTGCGGCGGGCTAGAGCTCGATCGGGTGGCTCTGCAACGGGGCCGGGCAGCGAGTCGGGAAGCAGAAGCAAAGAGAGAGAGAGGGTGGAGCACTCAGGGCGCGGCCGGTGCTGCAAAGCAGGTCGGTGTTCGGACCGAGCAGAGGGAGGGGAAAGTCCCAGAGGGTCCGCTCCACGACGGGAACGGTTCTCCAAGTAACGGAGAAACTATTGAAGCGATATATAAAAAAAAAATAGAAATACCGCGAAAAGCTGCAGGTCGCAACGGGAACTGCGGAGAACAGCGTTGGCAGCAGCGGCAGCGGCGGGAAGCGTCATCTTAACTCGGCGGGGAAGAAAGAAAAGCGCGGGAGGCGCCATTTTGATCCATCGGGGACGGAGGAAAAGTGCGGGAAGCGCCATTTTAGATTTTCAAGATGCCGAAGACTGGCAATATTACTGCTTTCGATAGTGATATAGAAGATTGGACCACATATGTGGAAAGAGTGGAGGTATATTGCAAGGCGAATGAAGTAGCGGATGATAAAAAGGCATCGGTACTTCTAAATCTGATGGGCGCAAGGACATACGGGCTGTTACGAAACTTGATCACTCCAGCCAAACCGATGGACAAGAATTTTAATGAGATTGTTGATACCTTACAGGAGCACTTAAACCCAACACCGCTGCTGATAGCGGAACGATTCAAATTCTTCAGGAGGAATCAGCACAAGAATGAAAGTAACGCTGATTACCTCACCGAATTACGAAAGCTGTCAAAGCACTGCCAATTCAGGGCAGGACCGGCAGATTCTCTACGAGACAAATTCGTCTGCGGTCTCCTAAGCGAAGGAACACAGAAAAGACTACTTTCTGAGAAAGATTTAACACTGGACAAGGCTTTCAGTGTGGCTGTATCATACGAAGCAGCAGCAAGAGGAGCTGCAGAGATACAACAAAAGCCACAGGACTTCGGCACCCATGAAATGACACGGGGTTTCGAGAGATGTTATCGCTGCGGCAGATCCACCCATGACCAGAAGGACTGCTGGTTCAAGGACAAAGCATGCAGGCAATGCGGAAAGATGGGACACATTGCACGTGTATGCAGATCTGGAAAGAAATCCGCTGACAGTAAAAAGGTCAATAAGGAAAAGTACAGAAAGGTACAAATGATGACGGACAGTAGCTCCGAAGACCAGAAGAGCGATAGCGACTCCGGAAACAAGAGACTAAGCTGTCTCAAATTACATAATGTAATTGCCAAAGAAGATTACCAGACCATTTGGGTTACCCTCACGATAGCGGGGTCCCCAGTCAAAATGGAGCTAGATACAGTATCAGCTCTGACCGTCATGAGTCGACGGGATTACGAGCGGCTATTTACGCATATACCTTTGAAAGACACATCCATTGTCTTGAAGACATATACGGGGCAGAAAGTATACCCCAGAGGGAAAATAAGGGTGCCTGTTGTATACAACGGCAAGGAAATACAGAAGTTGTATTTATACGTTCTGCAAGATGGTGGTCCACCGTTGTTGGGACGTGAATGGATCAGAAAGATACGTTTAGACTGGCACTCCATTCAGGCACTGACGGTGACCAGTAAGAAAAAAAATGATGATGACGTCATACCTGGACGATTAAAAGGAATCTTGGCTAACGCCATAGAAGTGTTTCAACAGGAACTAGGAACCCTGACAGGCGCCACCGCCTCAATAAAAGTGGAAGATGCAGCAATTCTCATTGCCATATGCAATTCATCCAGCCGTCGAGGCAGAGCTGGAGAATTTGGAAAAAGCAGGCGTGTTATCCAAGGTAGATTGGAACGAGTGGGCAACACCCATCATCCCGGTCATGAAGAAAACGTTGAATAATGATAAATCTGAAGAACAGAGAAAAGTTCGCATCTGTGGGGACTTCAAGGTGACTGTAAACCCGGTTCTTCACATGGTACAGTATCCTCGATATTTTCGCCTCACTATCCGGAGGGAAACGTTTCACCAAAATTGACTTAGCACAGGCATATCTACAGATGGAGGTTGAGGAGGCCTCTAAAAAGTATCTCACGATAAACACACACAAAGGCCTGTACCAGTACAATCGACTGGTTTTCGGAGTGGCATCAGCTCCGGCTATCTGGCAAAGAGCTATGGAGCAAGTCCTGCAAGGGATTCCGGGGACTCAATGCTACCTAGACGACATCCTTGTAACAGGAGAAAACGACAACGAGCACCTTGCCAACTTGGAGCAGGTGCTCACGAGGCTGAGAGAACGGGGCCTACGAGCAAATCGCCCCAAGTGCGAATTTTTCCAGAAACAAATATCATATTGTGGCCATGTCATTAACGAAGAAGGGTTGCATAAGTCACCTGAAAAAATTGAAGCGGTCGTAAAGGCCCCAGCGCCTGAAAATGTCTCACAATTAAGGTCGTTCCTGGGATTAGTAAATTACTATCATAAATTTTTACCAAACTTGTCGACGGTTCTGCACCCTCTTAACGCACTGCTACAAACGGGAGTAGTTTGGAAATGGAGCGAAGACTGTAAACGTGCCTTCCATAAATGCAAAGGCTTGATCACGTCCAGGGAAGTGTTGGCTCATTACAACCCATCACTGCCAATCAGACTGGCGTGCGATGCATCCCCTTACGGCGTGGGAGCGGTATTATCGCATAGATTCCCTGATGGCTCGGAGCGGCCGATAGCTTTTGCGTCGCGCTCATTGAACTCAGCTGAGCGTAACTATGCCCAGATCGACAGGGAAGCACTCAGCCCGGTATGGGGAGTGAAGAAATTCAACTATTACCTACACGGACAAAAATTTACCTTGTTGACTGACCATCAACCCCTCGTCTCCATATTCAACCCTAAAAGGGGCGTTCCCATTATGACAGCGCAAAGGCTACAGAGGTGTTCCCTTTTCCTAGGGGCACACCAATATGACATAGAATACAAAGGAACAAAACAGCATGGGAATGCTGACGGGTTATCGCGCCTACCGTTGCCAACGGTGGAAGAGGCGCCTACAGTGGACCCAGTGGAGATGTTCCACTCGACCATAGTGGAATGTCTACCGGTGACAAATTCTACCATTGAAAAGGAAACGTGAAATGACCCGACTCTCTCACGAGTCTACGATTTAACGGTGAAGGGATGGCCAGCACATGGCAAACCACTGTTGCCAGCATTCTCGCAAAGAAGAGAACAGCTGTCAGTGTGCCGAGGAACCTTGATGTGTGGATCCAGAGTGGTGATTCCACCCAAACTCAAGGATAGAGTGCTAAAGGAGCTTCACGAGGGGCATCTGGGTGGAGTGAAAATGAAGAACTTAGCCAGAGCGTTTGTGTGGTGGCCAGGTATCGATGGAGACATCGAAGAAATGACCAAGAGCTGTCTAGGATGCCAGAAGGTCCAAAACGCCCCACCACAAGCCCCTCTACATCCATGGGAGTGGCCCTCATCTCCATGGCAAAGGGTACATATCGACTTTCACAGAAATCACAGAAACCCCACAGTGCCATCACACTATTAAGGGCCATATTCACCAGGAATGGGCTGCCTGAACAGATCTGTTCTGATAATGGACTGCAATTTGTATCTGAAGAATTCAGGAAGTTCTTAAAAAACAATGGGGTTAAGCACTACACGTCCGCCCCATACCATCCCTCCACCAATGGATTGGCTGAAAGGTTTGTCCAGACCTTCAAGAAGGCCATAAAGGCCATGGGTAATGAAGACATAAATCTACAACATAAGGTAGATAACTTCTTGTTTGCATACAGGAATGCAACACATGTGGTTACAAACCAAACCCCCGCCATGATGTTTTTCAATAGAAGCCTAAGATGCCGGCTGGATTTGGTCAAGCCAAACGTCAGAAGGGACGTAGAGAACCGGCAATTTCAAAGCATGAATGAAAGGCCAACTAGAACCTTCCAGATAGGTCAACCAGTTTTGGCCCGGGGCTACCGTACCGAGAAATGGCAGCCTGGAACTATTTGCACACGACTAGGACCGCTGATGTATACCGTGGACATTGGAGAAAGCATAATAAGGCACCATGCTGACCAGATCATAGAGTCATCCGAAAAAGGACAACCTACACCACAACTCTATACGCCTAATGATGAAGCAGAGATACCCATAGTATCTACCTCCGATCCGATGATACTGGAACCAGATGAACCCGACACTGGCATTGAAGCTGAATCGACCTTGCCAAAAGAACCTACTACACCACCGAGGCGTTATCCGGACCGAGTCAGGAAGCCTCCAGAGAGACTGAATTTGTAATTGATTAACTTCAGCAAATGTGTGTATTATTGTTCTTGTAAAAATGTTATTTAATGATTACTTAAAATGTTATGTACTATTTATCTAAAAGGGGAGGAATTGTAGTGTATATACCTTTAAGAGGAACTATGTTTATGAAGCCCCTGTATACTGTAGTACCAGTAGTGACCACTCGGGTATATAAGCCTGTGTAGCGTCTTGTGTAGTTAGTTCACCTCCAAACTTTGTTCAGTAAACACTTGTTAAATCAACTCCTGCATTCCGTGTCTCCATTAACACACGGATCTAACAGGAGGCATTTCAGGCAAGACAATGGTGGCATACAGTAAGGGCTATTCAACCATGGGAGGCATTTCAGGCAAGACCATGGCTGCATATTTACTCAGACACCGTCCTTTTTCTTGCAGGCCAAGCTGTCTCATAATACGAGACAGCAGCAATGGACGGGTGGAGGGCGGCCTCAGCTGCAACCCCTCAGCAATCTTGAGGAGCGCGTCCACAGGATTGTGGCAAGCCAGGTGATTGGTCCCATTGCCACTGGAGATGCCGACCCCGTTCTGGACAGCAATGGTAAGTATTCACCTTTTTGTCCTCTCTCCTTCCACTTGTTCCTCACAACAGCAGCCTTTGACACTTTCAATCCAAATCACTAAATCGCTGCACTCATGCCTACCTTGCTGCCACCCTGTCCTCACGCTAAAGCCACTCTTGTACCTCCCTGCTTTCAGATGGTGATTCACCAGTTGAGGAGACGGGCCCTCAAGCTGCCAGTGAGAGTGAAGCTGAAGGCGAGGAGGAAGAGGAAGCTGGACCATCAGCGCCACCCTGTACCGAGGCAGCCCATGCCCACACCGGGAACACGCCTTCCCTGGAGGGGAGCAGGGGGGAATGGTCTGATGAGGGTGAAGCTCCAGGACCCAGCGGACTGCAGCAACGCGATGGGGGTAGGGAAGCTCGGGGGCCTTCTCCCTGGAGGGAGAGTATGGCTTCGAGTCCTGCTGCACTGGACGCAGAGGAGGAGCGGGTCCTCGCTGAAATGAGCGCCCAGGCGGAGCACAGGCACACTGAGCTCATGGCTGCAGTGGCAAGGTTGCCCGAATCCATTGAATCACTGGCAAGGAGTATGGAGCACTTTGCTGTAGCACAGGTGGCTGCCACGCAAATGCTTAGTGCTACAACGCAGTCAGTGGCTGGTCTCATGCAGACGCAGATTGAGGCCACGCGAGCACTGACTGCTGCCACCCTCGCTGGAATGGGCAGATTTCCCCGGGGCTCTCACCACGCCGCAGCAGGCCAGCAATCTGTATTCCATCAGATTGCTCCGGATGCTGAAGTGCTGCTCCGTGGGAGTGCCAGTGTGTCGGTCTAGCAGGGAGTTGCTGTCCTCTCTCAATAGGACAACATTCCTGCTGCCACCACTGGCACTTCTCCACTGCAGTTGCCACTGTTAGATCCGTGATCCTGAGAGTATGATGTTTTTCAATAACCACACGGATGCTGTAACTTAATCAACAGGTATTTACTGGAGTAGGGTAGTCTCAAGAGTGGGGTACAGAGGCATGCTCAAGGCTTATATACAGGTGTGGTCACTGCCGGTACTACAGTATACAGGAGCTGTAAAAGTATCTCTCTCTTAAATGTACATACACTACAATTCCTCCCCTTTTAGATTAGTAGTACCATAATATTCAAATAACAATTAACACTTTAACATGTACATTAAACAACAATAGTCCATTTATAGATTCAGTCTTTGGGGCGGCTTCCTGATCCTTCTGGGATAGCGCCTTTCCTGAGGTTCTTGTTCTTGGTGCGGAGGCGATTCTGGCCCCTTTTCGTCGGTTATTTCATCCGTTTCCACTGCTACTGTTTCTGAGGTAGATGCTACCGGTATGTCGGATTCATCCCCAGGGACGCGAGACATGGGGTTGACTCGTTCCTGTGATGCTAAGATCTGATCGACGTGGCGTCCCACAATGTTCTCCCCGACATCCACTGTGTACATTAATGGCCCCTGCCTTGTGCATATCGTTCCGGGTTGCCACTTCTCTGTTCGGTAGTCACGTGCCAAGACTGGTTGTCCTACGTTGAAGCTCCTTGTCGGCATCTCATTGATGTGCTGGAATTGTTTATCTTCAACATTTCTTCGCACATTTGGTCTGAGCAAGTCCAGACGAGATCTCAACCTTCGGTTAAAGAACATCATGGCCGGGGTCTGGTTGGTAACTGCATATGTCGCGTTTCGGTAGGCTAATAAGAAATTGTCCACCTTATGCTGTAGTGGAATTTCATCGTCGCACATGGCCTTTATCGCCTTCTTAAAGGTTTGTACGAGCCTCTCAGCCAATCCATTGGTGGCTGGATGATACGGGGCGGATGTGTAATGCCTTACCCCATTCCTTCTCATAAATTTTTGAAACTCTTCTGACACAAACTGTGGTCCATTATCAGAGCAAATCTGCTCTGGCAAGCCGTTCCTGGCAAATATGGTCCATAGGACTGCAATCGTCTTCTCTGTAGTGGTTGAGGACATTTTTATCACCTCAGGCCATTTCGAATGAGCATCCACTGCTATTAAGAACATTGAGTCCATGAATGGACCAGCAAAATCAATATGCACTCGTTGCCATGGAGAGGAGGGCCACTCCCATGGGTGTAGAGGGGCATGTGGTGGTGCATTTTGGGCCTTCTGGCATCCTGAGCAGCTCTTGGTTAGGTCTTCGATTTGTTGATCGATTCCCGGCCACCACACATAGCAAGGCTTTTCATTTTCACTCCCCCCAGATGACCTTCATGAAGCTCATTTAGCACACTCTCCCTTAACTTAGGTGGAATCACCACTCTGGATCCACACATCACTGTCCCCTGGCATACTGACAGCTGTTCTCTTCTGGATGAGAATGCTGGCAACAGTTAGTCGCCATGTGTTGGCCATCCCCTCACCGTCAAATCATATACCTGAGACAGCGTCGGATCATTGCGGGTCTCCTTCTCTATATCCGCGTTCGTTACTGGCAATCGTTGAATTATTGACGAATAAAATATCTCGATAGGATCCAATGCTGGTGCTTCCTCCACAGTAGGCAGTGGCAGGCACGACAGCCCATCAGCGTTTCCATGCTGTTTCGTGCCTTTATATTCTATTTCATATTGATTCGCCCCTAGAAACAGGGACCATCTTTGTAACCGTTGTGCAGTCATCACTGGAACGCCCTTCTTAGGATTAAAGAGGGAGACAAGTGGTTGGTGGTCAGTCAGCAAGGTGAACTTCTGCCCATGCAGATAGTGATTGAATTTTTTTACTCCCCATACTAGGCTGAGGGCCTCCCTGTCAATCTGGGCGTAGTTGCGCTCGGCTGAGGTTAGTGACCGAGACGCAAAGGCTACTGGCCTCTCCAACCCATCTGGGAATTTGTGCGACAGCACCGCTCCAATGCCATAGGGTGATGCATCACATGCCAAACGAATTGGTAGTGTTGGGTTGAAATGGGCCAACACCTCTTTTGATGTGATCAATTCTTTACACTTCTGGAAAGCTCGTCTACGTTCGTCATTCCACTTCCATGGTACCCCTGTTTGCAGCAGGGTGTTCAGTGGGTGTAATACCATGGACAAATTTGGTAAGAACTTATGGTAGTAGTTTACCAGCCTGAGGAACGACCTCAGTTGTGACACATTTTCTGGTGCTGGAGCCTTGACTACTGCCTTAATCTTTTCAGGGGACTTATGTAACCCCTCTTCATCGATGACGTGGCCACAATACGAGATCTGCTTCTGGAAAAACTCGCACTTGTGGCGATTAGCTCGTAGCCCATATTCCTTTAATCTGGCGAGCACCTTCTCCAAGTTGGCGAGGTGATCACTGTCATTTTCGCCCGTGACCAGGATGTCATCCAAATAACACTGGGTCCCTGGAATCCCTTGCAGGACTTGATCCATCGCCCTTTGCCAAATAGCCGGAGCCGATGCTACCCCGAACACCAGCCGGTTGTATTGATAGAGACCTTTATGAGTGTTAATCGTAAGGTATTGTTTCGAGGCTTCTTCTACCTCCATTTGCAAGTACGCCTGGGCTAGATGAATTTTGGTGAAGCGTTTACCTCCAGATAGCGAGGCGAAAATATCCTCAATTCGTGGAAGCAGGTATTGTACCGCGTGAAGAACTGGGTTCACTGTCACCTTAAAATCCCCACAGATGCGGACCTTCTTTGGTTCCCCAGGCGTATTACTCACCGACCTCTTCATTACAGGAACGATGGGTGTAGCCCACTCGCTCCAGTCTACTTTAGACAGTACTCCTGAACTTTCCAACCCTTCCAGCTCTGCTTCGACAGCTGGTCTGATCACATAAGGCACTGGTCTGGCCTTAAGAAACTTTGGGCTTGCATTTTCCTCTATTTTAATCTTTGCTGTTATGCCTTTTAGTGTTCTGAGTTCCTCCTGGAACACTTCTTTTGTGTCAGTTAGCATTTTTGACAGTCGTCCAGGTGTGACGTCGTCATCCTTTTTGGCCTCAACCTTCAGGGCCTGTGTGGAATGCCAATGTAATTGTATCTTCCAGATCCATTCACGTCCTAGTAGTGGTGGTCCTCCATCTGGCAATACATATATGTCCATTTTAGGTATTTCCTGGCCTTTATATATCACTTTCACCCTTATTTTTCCTTTGGGGTAGACTTTTTGCCCCGTGTACGTCTTCAAGACAATCTCTGTAGCTTTCAAGGGTATATGTGAAAATAGCTGCTTGTAGTTCCTTTGGTTTATGACTGTTAGGGCTGATCCTGTGTCCAATTCCATTTTCACTTGGTCTCCGTCTATCTTGAGTGTAACCCAGATAGTCTGGTGATCCTCCATTTTGGTTACCTTATGTAGTTCCAGACAACCCAGCTCCTTGCTTCCGGAGTCTGTGTCACTTTTCTGTTCGTCTGAAGTACTGTCCATCACCTTGTGTACCTTTTTGTACTTCTCCTGTGGAGATTTCTTACTGTTGGTTTTCTTCCCAGACCTGCAGACTCTTGCTATGTGTCCTGCTTTTCCACACTGCCTGCACACTTGGTCCTTGAATCAACAGTCCTTCTGGTCGTGTGTTGTTCTGCCGCAGCGATAGCACTTCCCTGTCCCATAGGACATTTCATTGGTGCCATATTCTTGCGGTCTCCGTTGTATCTCTGCAGCGCCCCTTGCGGCTGCTTCGTGTGATACTGCCATACTGAAAGCCTTGTCCAGCGTACGATCCTTTTCTGATAGAAGCCATTTCTGGGTTCCTTCACTTTGCAGCCCACACACAAACTTGTCCCTTAACGTATCTGCTAGTCCCGCTCCAAACTGGCAGTGTTTCGATAGCTTGCGCAGTTCCGTTAGGTACTCAGCATTGCTTTCGTCTTTTTGTTGGTTCCTTTTATGGAACTTAAATCGTTCTGCTATCAGCAGCGGTGTGGGGTTTAAGTGGTCCTGTAGGATTTCTACTATGCTTTCGAAATTCTTGTTCACAGGCTTCTCTGGGGTTATTAGGTTTCGCAGTAACCCATAAGTTTTTGCACCCATGGAATTTAACAAAACCAGTGCTTTCCTAACATCTGGCACTTCATTCGCCCTGCAGTACACCTCAATACGTTCCACATATGTCGCCCAATCTTCAACTTCATTGTCGAATGTAGAGATACTGCCACTCTTCGGCATCCCTGGGTGTGATTTAACTGTCAAAAATGGCATCTCCCGCGCTTCCCCTTCTTCTCCACTGGCACAAAATGGCATCTCCCGCGCTTTCCTTCCTTCCCGCGCTCGCCCTTCTTCTCCGCTGCGGCTTCTAAAAATGGCGTCTCCCGCGCTCTTCCTTCTTCTCCGCGGCTCAATGGCGTCTCCCGCGCTCTCCCTTTTTCTCCCCGCGGACACTGCTCAGCCCTTGAGCCTTGGCTGTGCTCTGCGCGTTCTTTTTTTTTTGTGCGCCTTTCCCGTTTCCGCCGCTCGGTCCTGAACCCGGCTGCTGCTTTACCCTCTCTCTCCGTTTTGTTTTTCCTCGACGCCGCTCGGTTTTCAACCCCCGGCTGCACCCTGTGCGCTTCACCCTCTGTCTTACCCCGTCGACGCTGCTTGGCTTTCTCTCCACCGTCGATTGGCTCCAGCCGCCGCTGTCCGGGAAGGGTCTGCGCTATACCTGTCGTCAGTCTATTGCTGATCGTCTCGGCTGGGGAACCAAGCCCGGCTCTCCACAGCCTCCCCTGCGATGTTCACTCTCTGCCGGACGACTGGGCGGTTGCTCGTGGTCGACGCCCGTGTTTCTGGCCTCGACTTTCTTCCACCGCCCTCCTGGAACGAATCCTCGAAGGGAAATGCAGAGTTGCAGGTAGATTCGAATCGACACTCGTCGCCACTGTTAGATCCGTGATTCTGAGAGTATGATGTTTTTCAATAACCACACGGATGCTGTAACTTAACAATCAACAGCTATTTACTGGAGTAGTGTCGTCTCAAGACTAGGGTACAGGGGGCTTAAGGTGTGGTCACTGCCGGTACTACAGTATACAGGAGCTGTAAAAGTAGTTCTCTCTTAAAGGTACATGCACTACAGCCACCACCTGTAGGACAGACTGCTGCCGCCCATGCAGAGTTGGTGCAGTCAGCAGCCGGGCCCTCCAGGCCCAGCGCTGGTCCTGGCCGTCCCTCAAGGGCATCTGTAGTTTCAGTTTCTGACACTCAGCAGCCTTCCCCCAGCCTTGCTCCAGCCACTGGGATCCCATTACGGAGGAGCTGCAGGGTGGGAAGGGAGGGATTTCGCAAGGGAAGCAGATCCCCCTCAAAGGGCAAAAAGTAGGAGGTGTGACAAAATGTTTTTCTTTGTTTTATTGAAGGCCAAGGTTCGTGGTCAAATTTTTGTAACTGTTTTGGATATTGTCTCCAGGTTGTGAGAGCCAGTTATGTGAATGACTGCTTTTTTTTGTGTTTCTTTCTATTACTTTGTCATGCGGAAATGAGACACACAGAGTTTGTGAAATAAAGAAGTGTCTGTATTCAAAATGTACGTGTTTGGTCTTTGCACTCATTGTTGCCTTGACCAGCTTAGGGGTTGCGGGATGGTTTCATTCAGGTTGTTTGAATGGCAGAAGCCATTTCCTCAGAGGGGTCTAGAAGCGACTTGCTATGAGCATTTGATGGACGGTCCTTCCACTCTGTGCCTCCCTCCCGCCTTGGTGCTGCTGATGATCATCCTCCTAATCTTCCTCCTCCTCTTCCTCCTCCTCCTCTGCTGGTGCTCCAATGCCTGGTGGCATTGGCTGGGTCCTGAGTATTGCAAGGTTATGCAGTTTGCAGCACTCAACAACGAAGTGGGAGACTTGCTCAGGCGAGTACTGCAGGACTCCTCCAGAATGGTCCAGACAGCGGAACCGTTGCTGGAGCACACCGATTGTGTGCTCAACGATGTTCCTGGTAGCTTGATGGCTCTCGTTGTATCATAGCTCAGCAGGGGTGCTGGGTGAACGGAATGGTGTCATCAGCCAGGTGCACAGAGGATATCCCTTGTCCCCGGGAAGCCAACCTCCTAGGTGATGCGATGCCTGAAAAAGTTCTGCCACAGAAGTCTCGCACAGGATGAAGGCATCGTGGCTGCTGCCAGGAAAGTGGGCATTGACAGCAAGCATCAGCAGTCTGTGGTCACAGACCAACTGGACGTTTAATGAATGGAAGCCCTTTCGGTTGTGGAAATCCTCGGCATTCTTTTGCGGCACCCGCAAAGCCACATGCGTGCAGTCAATGGCGCCCTGCACCATGGGGAAGCCCGCTATCATCGCAAAGCCTGTTGCGCATTCTTGCTGCTTGTCCGGGGTCATGGGGAAAGAGATGTACTTTCGTCTCCTTTTAAAGAGGGCATTTGTTACCCGATGGATGCAGCAATGCACCGCGAACTGGGAGATATTGGCGATGTCCTCAGTAGCTGATTGAAATGAGCCAGTGGCATAAAAGTTATGAGCCACTGTTATCTTCACTGCCACTGACAGAGACGTCCTGCTCCTCAGTTGAGGCTGCCAATCTGGCTGAAGCAGGTGGCAGAGCTCAGTGACCACCTCCTTGCTGAAGCGCAGCCTTTGCAAACAGTGCTCCTCAGACATATTAATGTAGGAGAACTGTTGGCGAAAAACAATGGGAGGGTAAGGTCTCCTGTACCGAGGCCTGTTGGCCCTCCTCTGTCTGGCCATGATTGCCACTCTCTCTCTGCGTCTTTGTGCCCTCCGAATGTGATGGAGAAGGACGACGTTCCCACCCATTGCAGCCCCCATAGTATCTAGGCAATCAAAGTTATGAAGGTCAAAAAGCAAATTACTTGCAAAGTTATGGTCAGAAGCCAAAACTACCTCAGACAGCATTGACTCAATGAAGAAGTCTCTCTTTCTCTCTTTGTCTCTCTCAAAATCTCTCTCTCTCTCGCTCAGAACGAGTGGTGCAAAAATGGCTACCACACAAAAGCCAGGAAGAGGCCCCTTTAAATAGCGCTCCCCCAGCCCCACAGTGACTGGGAAGCATTCCATTCAACCTGTCGTTGGTTGCGCCAGGTGGAAAGGAGGGGGGCGCCACTCAATTTCCAGTCCGGGGCGCCCCAAGGGCGTTGCACTCTCGAATGACGTCAAGATCTGCGTGCGCAGGAGATCGGGCGGTATTGTTTAGCGCCGCCGCAAAATGTCTGCTCAATTTCGTGAGAGGCACAGATATTGCCGCGCCCGGGCGCTAGTTGCTTTGCGCCCCACTTAGCGCCCTCTTAAGGTGCTAACGGGTGGCGCTACCAACTGAATTTTTCCCTCATGGTCCTTTGGGACAACAGATGTGAACTTAAAATTGCCACCATGTGCAACATTCAAAACTGGACAGCAGCAGGAGGTGGGAATGTGAATTGTCTCCTGAGGCTTGCTTTGTTACTGATGAAAGTTCATTAAAACCCCTAATAACTTCACATCACAAGACAACAAAGTGGAAAAATGGGCTTGCATTTTGAAAATCATCAATTTTGTGCATGGTTGAAAATTTAGAAATTTTGCATACCCTACTGAAGATGGCTGTGGCTTTGCCTATGCATGGGATGGAATAGTTTGACTCTGGCGTTCCTTGCAAAATCCCACTCCAGGTTCTGAGTACACTATTCAATTGAAACTGCAACGATGTACATTCCTGCTATGCTTTAATCTACTATTCCAGTGTTGTCTTTGTGGACTACTTAGTTGCATACCCTTATTTTGGATGTTAGATATTTCAGTTACTGAGATATTTTCAAAGAGCATTTGGAGCAATTTGTGGGAATCTGCTGGCAAAATTGCACAAATGGATAAAACCCATTCGAAATGTGGCATAGGAACTTATAATGGGAAAAGTTGCCACAAAAATGTGTGACAAAATGTGATATCAGGAAGTCATATTGTAAATACAGGAAGTGTGTAGATGCGAGACTTTTAATAATGTATTGTAGCAGTTCGTGTTCACCTAGGTAGGTATCGGACGAATGACTACTAAATAATCGAGTTCGACTTCAGGAGAACAATCTAGAAGTTGTTTATTTACAAGAACAGACGAAATACAGCAGGTAAGGCGGCTGGATGCGGGAGCACTGTGAAGTAGGTCTTTCCCCAGCGGGGATGCCACGAGGACTGACTCCGCAGTCCTGTGGAGAGCATGATGACGTCATCACGCTCGGTCACGTTTTCCCGCGCTTAGGTGGTCACGTGACCGCGTCGTGACGTTAGCGCGTTTGCCCGCGCTTGGGCGGTCATGTGACCTGTGCCGTTGTGTCGGCGTGTAGCTGTGGCTGGCCATTGCGGCCAAAGTCGCAAGAGCGGGCGGCCGAACTGGGCTGGCGGTCAACGCGCGCGCGGGAAGCCGAACCGGGCCGGCGGCCACTGCAGGAGCGGGAGGCCGAGTTGTGCCGGCGACCGTTGGGAGAGTGTAAGGCCGAGCTGGGTCGGCTCGCATCTCGGTGTGTTACGCGACGCGCGACGTGACGTCAGTGCATTACATCGCGTTCTTAAAGGGGCAACGGCCCAAACAGCTAAGTTAAAGGGGCAACGGCCCAAACAGGTAAGTTATGTACATACAAAGGTAAGTTAAAAGGAATTATGTATATACATAGTAAGGGACACCTGGTGGAACCGCCACATGCGCCCCCCCAGAATTCGCTTTAACGAAAGTCCAAAGATGAGATGGCCTGGTGAGCTAGTGGTCTTGGCGGACGTGCTGTCTCGACTTTCTGGGCCAGGTCTGAAGATGCTGGTCGTAAGCGGATCCTTACGCACGTCGTGGCGAATAAAACGTATCCATCAGGTGAAGGACTGTGGAGACGTGCGAAACAGCAGGTCTTGTCAGAGTGACAGGCAGGTTGGGCGGACGCGGGCGATGTCTCCGTTGATGTTGAAACTAGTCCTTGTTCCGATGAACTCTGCAGGAACGCCAAACGAGCGATCCAGAAGGACTTGACAGGCGAGGTCGGTGAACTCGCCGACAGGTGAGCGAAACCTTCGGGAGGCTGGAACGCCCGGAACGGTGCGTGCCATAGTGCTACGACGATAACACAATGGAGGGTGAAAAGTTGCTGCGTTGATCAGTGATCGGTGAGGACAGCAACTTTCACGTGGCTGATCGTGGCCGTGAGATGCCCGTTGGACCCGTCCTCGATGTTTGCAGCGTCAGTAGATGTTTGCGTTTGTTAAGGAGAAAACTGGAGAAAGGGCGGCAACGGTCCGGATTGTTGTTAATTTCGGTAGGGGTAAACTCTGCCTGGAGGGCGGCAACACTTGTAGTTGTTCTTGCTATAGGAGAAAACAGCCGGGAGGGCGGCACGCTTCTTGTCTCACCGAAAAGTGTGGTAGGTAACACAACCAGCAGGCTGACGGGCTGGCGTGTCGTCGACGGGGCATGAGTCTTCGTGTTTCACGAGGGATGGGTCCTCGTGGTTCATGAGGGATGGGTCCTCGTGGTTCACGAGGGATGGGTCCTCGTGTTTCGGGAGGAGCGGGTCCTGGTGTTTCGAGAGGAGCGAGTCCTCATGTTTCGAGAGGAGCGAGTCCTCGTGTTTCAAGAGGAGCGAACCCTCGTGGCATCTCCGCGGGGGCGCGCTCCGATCTTGCGGGCTCGAAAACCTGCAGGCCCCGCGCTTGGAGTGATTCATGCTTGCTGTTGCGTTGGGAGATGTCGTAGAGGCGGACGAATCGTGTGGCGGTAGAAATATCGAATACGGAGACCGTAAGCACGTGTGTGGTCTGTGCCGCATCGATGTTCCTGGCGGACGGGCTTCTACCCTTAGAAAGCACGAGGGCGGCTGCAGCTCCCTGAATGGTGGTAGCGACAGCGAAATGGCTGATGCTTCCATAGCGTGCTTCTTTTTTGAAAGATGATCACAAAACTCACCAGTTGTAGGCGTTGGCGTTTGTGTTCGACGGTTGCCGTTGGTCGTGCTCTACCTCTGTAAAATCGGTCTCCAATGTAGGTGTTGTTGGCTACGCTTCCTTTGCGAATACGTTCGCAAAGACTGGGTCGCTAATGTAGGAACTGGTGTTCGTCGGCTGTTGTTTGTCGATTGTTCGTCGGTTGTCTTCTGTGCAGACGAGGGTCAGGCTGTGCGTTTCGTCCGTGAAAAACGTTCACGGATACGGGGTCACCAATGTAGGTATTGATGAGCCCCCGCACTCACGTCATTGGGTCACCAATGTAGCAGTTGATGAGCTCCCGGATTCACGTCATTGGGTCACCAATGTAGCAGTTCGTGTTCACCTAGGTAGGTATCGGATGAATGACTACTAAGTAATCGAGTTCGACTTCAGCAGAACAATCTAGAGGTTGTTTATTTACAAGAACAGACGAAATACAGCAGGTAAGGCGGCTGGATGCAGGAGCACTGTGAAGTAGGTCTTTCCCCAGCGGGGATGCCACGAGGACTGACTCCACAGTCCTGTGGAGAACATGATGACGTCATCACGCTCGGTCGCGTTTTCCCGCGCTTAGGTGGTCACGTGACCGCGTCGTGACATTAGCGCGTTTGCCTGCGCTTGGGCGGTCACGTGACCTGCGCCGTTGCGTCAGCGCGTAGCTGTGGCTGGCCGTTGCGGCCGAAGTCACGAGAGCGGGCGGCCGAACCGGGCCGGCGGCCATCGCGGGCGCGGGAGGCCGAACCGGGCCGGCGGCCACCGCAGGAGGGGGAGGCCGAGTTGTGCCGGCGACCGTCGGGAGAGTGTAAGGCCGAGCTGGGTCGGCTCGCATCTCGGTGTGTTACGCGACACGTGACGTGACGTCAGTGCATTACATCGCGTTCTTAAAGGGGCAACGGCCCAAACAGGTAAGGTAAAGGGGCAACGGCCCAAACAGGTAAGTTATGTACATACAAAGGTAAGTTAAAGGGAATTATGTATATACATAGTAATGGACACCTGGTGGAACCACCACATGCGCCCCCCCAGAATTCGCTTTAACGAAAGTCCAAAGATGAGATGGTCTGACGAGCTAGTGGTCTCGGCGGACGTGCTGTCTCGCCTTGGTGGGCCAGGTCTGAAGATGCTGGTCGTAAGCGGATCCTTACGCACGTCATGGCGAATAAAACGTATCCATCAGGCGAAGGACTGTGGAGACGTGCGAAACAGCAGGCCTTGTCAGAGTGACAGGCAGGTTGGGCGGATGCGGGCGATGTCTCCGTTGATGTTGAAACAAGTCCTTGTTCCGACGAACTCTGCAGGAACGCCAAACGAGCGATCCAGAAGGACTTGACAGGCGAGGTCGGTAAACTCGCCGACAGGTGAGCGAAGCTGGAACGCCCGGAACGGTGCGTGCCATAGTGCTCCGATGATAACACAATGGATGGTGAAAAGTTGCTGCGTTGATCAGTGATCGGTGAGGACAGCAACTTTCACGTGGCTGATCGTGGCCGCGAGATGCCCGTTGGACCCGTCCTCGATGTTTGCAGCGTCAGTAGATGTTTGCGTTTGTTAAGGAGAAAACTGGAGAAAGGGCGGCAACGGTCCGGGTTGTTGTTAATTTCGGTAGGGGTAAACTCTGCCTGGAGGGCGGCAACACTTGTAGTTGTTCTTGCTATAGGAGAAAACAGCTGGGAGGGCGGCACGCTTCTTGTCTCACCGAAAAGTGTGGTAGGTAACAACCAGCAGGCTGATGGGCTGGTGTGTCGTCGACGGGGCATGAGTCTTCGTGTTTCACGAGGGATGGGTCCTCGTGGTTCGCGAGGGATGTGTCCTCGTGTTTCGAGAGGAGCGAGTCCTCATGTTTCGAGAGGAGCGAGTCCTCATGTTTCGAGAGGAGCGAGTCCTCGTGGCATCTCCCCGGGGGCGCGCTCCGATCTTGCGGGCTCGAAAACCTGCGGATCCCGCGCTTGGAGGGATTCATGCTTGCTGTTGCGTTGGGAGATGTCGTAGAGGTGGACGAACCGTGTGGCGGTAGAACTATCGAATACGGAGTCCGTAAGCAGGTAAGTTATGTACATACAAAGGTAAGTTAAAGGGAATTATGTATATACATAGTAAGGGACACCTGGTGGAACCGCCACAGTATATTAGTAAATGTGTTGCACGATCGATTTAAAAGTCCTATGTAACTACTTCCAATGCAGAATCACATGTTAAGATGTCCACACTTACTGTTATGTTTCCTAGTGAAACAGTAAGTGATGCTGTGTTAGGAGTTTCAATGTTAACTGCTAAGTTGAAAAGCACCACTTGCCTGTCATGTCACAGTCAGAGCTGTGAAGCTTTGCTGCAGCTTCATTAGAGCTCCATCAATCGTGTGAAGAGCTCTTGCTCCTGGCTCCACTCTTAAGTAATATAATTTTAAATTTGTAAATATTAAAAAAAAATGAATATACAGGTAATTACTTTTTTCCCTCCTGCCTTTATCCTCTCTCTACAACCAAAGGCCCATTCCCAACCGTTACTGCTTCTGTTCTTTCTTAAACCATCAGGGGCTGTACTGTCTTCCCACCCTGTCCCTGACCCCAGTTGCTGCTGCTGCCTGTCAGGACCTGCCCTGCATCCAATGATGCACTCTCCTTTTTATTCGTCCCTTGGGCTCTGCTGCTTTCTCATCCTCTTCACAACCCCAACTGTTTGTGCTCTCCAACTGCAAATAGAAAGATATATTTTTTGATCTGCTCGCCCGATCTGAAATAAATAAATCATGCTGACACTGTTTCCCCACAAGGTGTCAGCCTTGGCTCAGTGGTAGCATTCTTGCCTCTGAGTCAGAAGGTTGTGGGTTCAAGTTGCACTCCAAGGACCTAAGCACCTAATCTAGGCTGGCACTTCAGTGCAGTGCTGAGCAAATGCTGCACTGTTGGAGGGACTGTGTTTTGGATGAAACATAAACCAAGGCCTGAACTTCTTTGCCTCAGTTCCTTCCAGCCTGCCACAGAGACTTCTGTGCCTGCTTTGTTGGGTGCTGACATGATGCTTTTGTATTGTACCAATCCTCCACCTTCTTTCCCCCCCACCCACACACACTCTTTGCCCCTATGCAAAAAGTAGAGGCTAGCTGCTTAAGGCCATGGGTTATTCCCCGCACACTTGGCTCGTGACTCCTTTCAGGAACCCACGCTTGGTGGCTAAAGAATGCAACAATTAGATCCATGGCTCAACTAGAGCCATAATCGAACATATCATTGAAGTGCTCAAACAGCAAATCTGCTCCTGAACAGATCTAGTGGCTTTCTACAATACAGATCACAAAGAATGTTCGGTATGATAGTGGTTTGCTGTGTGCTGCATAACTGCTGGGTAACAGAGACAACACTTGGAGCCACCCTTGGACGAGAACATTCAGGATGATGAAGGAGACCACACTGATGACATTGAGGATAGCGAAGCAGTGGGAAGGGGTCAAACACCAGCTTGCAGCCAGAGCTTTTCGGCAGTGGTTTATTTATTTATTTATTTATTTAATTCATTGGTGGGATGTGGGCGTCGCTGGCTAGGCCTGCATTTAGTGCCCAACCCTAATTGCCCTTGAGAAGATGGTGGTGAGCCGCCTTCTTGAACCGCTGCAGTCCATATGGTGTAGGTACACCCACAATGCTGTTAGGAAGGGAGTTCCAGGATTTTGGCCCAGCGACAGTGAAGGAACGGCGATACAGGTCCAAGTCAGGATGGTATGTGGCTTGGAGGGGAACTTGTAGGTGGTGATGTTCCCATGCGTCTGCTGCCCTTGTCCTTCTAAGTGGTAGAGGTCGCGGGTTTGGAAGGTGCTGCTGAAGGAGCTTTGGCGAGTTGCTGCAGTGCATCTTGTAGATGGTACACACTGCAGCCACAGTGCGCCGGTGGTGGAGGGAGTGAATGTTGAAGGTGGTGGATGGAGTGCCAATCAAGCGGGCTGCTTTATCCTGAATGGTGTCAAGCTTCCTGAGTGTTGTTGGAGCTGCACTCATCCCGGCAAGTGGAGAGTATTCCATCACACTCCTGACTTGTGCCTTGTAGATGGTGGAAAGGCTTTGGGGAGTCAGGAGGTGAGACACTCGCCGCAGAATTCCCAGCCTCTGGCCTGCTCTTGTAGCCACAGTATTTATATGGCTGGTCCAGTTCAGTTTCTGATCAAAGGTAACCCCCAGGATGTTGATAGTGGGGGATTCAGCGATGGCAATGCCATTGAATGTCAAGGGGAGATGGTTAGAGTCTCGCTTGTTGGAGATGGTCATTGCCTGGCACTTGTGTGGTGTGAATGTTACTTGCCACTTGTCAGCCCAAGTCTGAATGTTGTCCAGGTCTTACTGCATATGGACACGGACTGCGTCAGTATCTGATGAGTCTCGAATGGTGCTGAACAGTGTGCAATCATCAGCGAACATCCCCACTTCTGACCTTATGATGGAGGGAAGGTCATTGATGAAACAGCTGAAGATGGTTGGGCCTAGGACACTGCCCTGAGGAACTCCTGCAGTGATGTCATGTGATTGAGATGAATGACCTCCAACAACCACAGCCAACTTCCTTTGTGCTAGGTATGATTCCAACCAATGGAGAGTTTTCCCCTTGATTCCCATTGACTTCAGTTTTGCTAGGGCTCCTTGATGCCACACTCGATCAAATGCTGCCTTGATGTCAAGGGCAGTCACTCTCACCTCACCTCTAGAGTTCAGCTCTTTTGTCCATGTTTGGACGAAGGCTGTAATGAGGTCAGGAGCTGAGTGGCCCTGGCGGAACCCAAACTGGGCATCAGTTAGCAGGTTATTGCTGAGTAAGTGCCGCTTGATAGCACTGTCGACGACACCTTCCATCACTTTGCTGATGATTGAGAGTAGACTGATGGGACGGTAATTGGCCGGGTCGGATTTGTCCTGCTTTTTGTAGACAGGACATACTTGGGCAATTTTCCACATTGCCAAGTAGATGCCAGTGTTGTAGCTCTACTGGAACAGCTTGGCTAGGGGCGCAGCTAGTTCTGGAGCACAAGTCTTCAGTACTATTGCCGGAATGTTGTCAGGGCCCATAGCCTTTGCAGTATCCAGTGTCTTCAGCCGTTTCTTGACATCACGTGGAGTGAATTGAATGGGCTGAAGACTGGCATCTGTGATGCTGGGGACCTCAGGAGGAGGCCGAGATGGATCATCCACTCGGCACTTCTGGCTGAAGATAGTTGCAAATGCTTCAGCCTTGTCTTTTGCACTCACGTGCTGGGCTCCACCATCATTGAGGATGGGGATATTTTTGGAGCCTCCTCCTCCTGTTAACTGTTTAATTGTCCACCACCACTCACGACTGGATGTGGCAGGACTGCAGAGCTTTGATTTGATCCGATGTTTGTGAGATCGCTTAGCTCTGTCTATCGCATGTTGCTTCCGTTGTTTGGCATGCAAGTAGTCCTGTGTTGTAGCCTCACCAGGTTGACACCTCATTTTTCGGTATGTCTGGTGCTGTTCCCGGCATGCTCTCCTGCACTCTTCGTTAAACCAGGGTTGATCTCCTGGCTTGATGGTAATGGTAGAGTGAGGGATATGCCGGGCCATGAGGTTACAGATTGTGGTTGAATACAATTCTGCTGCTGCTGATGGCCCACAGCGCCTCATGGATGCCCAGTTTTGAGTTGCCAGATCTGTTCGAAATCTGTCCCATTTAGCACGGTGGTAGTGCCACACAACACGGTGGAGGGTATCCTCAACATGAAGACGGGACTTCGTCTCCACAAGGACTGTGCGGTGGTCACTTCCACCAATGCTGTCATGGACAGATGCATGTGCAACAGGTAGATTGGTGAGGACGAGATCAAGTAGGTTTTTCCCTCTTGTTGGTTCCCTCACCACCTGTCGCAGACCCAGTCTGGCAGCTATGTCCTTTAGGACTTGGCCAGCTCGGTCAGTTGTGGTGCTACCGAGCCACTCTTGGTGATGGACATTGAAGTCCCCCACCCAGAGGAAATTTTGTGCCCTTGCTACTCTCAGTGCTTCTTCCAATTGGTGTTCAACATGAAGGAGTACTGATTCATCAGCTGAGGGAGGGCGGTAGGTGGTAATTAGCAGGATGTTTCCTTGCCCATGTTTGACTTGATGCCATGAGACCTCATGGGGTCCTGAGTCAATGTTGAGGACTCCCAGGGCTACTCCCTCCCGACTGTATACCACGGTGCCACCACCTCTGGTGGGTCTGTCCTGCCGGTGGGACAGGACATACCCAGGGATGGTGATGGTGGTGTCTGGGACATTGGTTGTCAGGTATGATTCAGTAATTATGACTATGTCAGGCTGTTGCTTGACTAGTCTGTGGGACAGCTCTCCCAATTTTGGCACAAGCCCCCAGATGTTGGTAAGGAGGACTTTGCAGGGTCGACAGGGCTGGGTTTGCCGTTGTCGTTTCCGGTGCCGAGGTCGATGCCGGGTGGTCCGTCCGGTTTTATTCTTATTGTTTTTTGTAGCGGTTGTTTACAACTGAGTGGCTTGCTAGGCCATTTCAGAGGGCATTAAGAGTCAACCACATTGCTGTGGGTCTGGAGTCACATGTAGGCCAGACCAGGTAAGGACGGCAGATTTCCTTCCCTAAAGGACATTAGTGAACCAGATGGGCTTTTGCAACAATCGACAATGGTATCATGGTCGCCATTACTAAGACTAACATTTAATTCCAGAATTAAATTGAATTGAATTTAAATTCCACCAGCTGCCGTGAAGAGCGCTTCAAAAACTCTCCCAATCCTCCCACCCTCAAATCTGCTTAAAAGACAATATTGATATTGCAAGTCAACAACTGCGACAGGAACACTCGGCACACAAAGATTTCAAAAAGGTTTATCATTTTACTGGCTTTTACAATGTCAACACAATGATAATGTTATTAGCATCCAAGTGTGAGCCCATAGTGCATGTCTTAAGTGATCTTTTACCTACTCCAGTGCTCACTCAGTGGCTTTAGCATGTAAGGCGGAAGGCTGCTGTAGCTCAGTCCAGGGCTCTTGAGATGCTTCTGGTCACCAACCTCTAGAAGCGAGGGCCTGAGATGGCCCGGCTGCAGACTGCAGGACGTAACAGCAAGGGTAAGCAGTAGCAGATGAGTGGCGGTGCAGCGTAGCATCAGGTTGTCATGCCATCAGTGTAAGTGAGAGGGAAACTTTAATGTGATCCCACCACCAAACATTAAGGTTTGACCTCTAGTGTGATGATCTTTATTGTCACATGCACTCTCCAAGGGTGTGCAGACTTAACCAACAGGAGCAGGACTGCAAAAAGCACAACAGATTTGCATTTGAAATCTGGGAGCAAGACTAAAAAGCACTAGGTGTGGGAGTTTAAAAAACACACACACACACATAGGGCTTAGTTGGCAGATGTGAAGTACACTGCTAGTTACACCTCACACTGAGCGCAGTGGCAAAGGTGCAATGCATGGCGTGCAAGGTTCAGTGCTGTGATAAGTTTTAATATTAGAACTAGGATGCGAGCCAGCTCTCCGGGGTGAATCATTTCTTATGTGGCTGCAGGGACTGAGTCATTGGAAGGAGCTAAAAAAAAGATAAAGGGGCAAGGGTTAGGAGGTAATTTAAAGTTTTAATATCACATTTCAAAAATGTACAATGTCACTTTATATGCAGACAAATGTCAGAGCCAAGGCTTTATTTAAATACTTCTTCCTTTTATTCACCCGCTTACTATTATGTCCGTGTATAATTGAGACACGGACTGCAGGAGTTGATTATAACAAGTCTTTACTGAATGGAGACAACCTGGACACTGAAACTACAGAAGCCTGCTAGGGCCTTTTATACAGGGGTGGTCACTGCCGGTACTGCAGTCTGAGACCAGTTACTCCGTTAAAGGTACATACACAACAATTCCTCCCCTTTTAGATAAACAGTACATAACATTCATTTAACAACTAAATAATAACTAATTACAATTACGGTTGCTAGATACATTGGTTGAAGTTAAGCAATTATAAGTTCAGACTTTGAGGAGGCTTCCTGATTCTGTCCGGATAACGTTCTTTGGGATATCAGGTTCTTCTGGCAAGGTTGAGTCGGGATCAATGTCGTTGTTTGGTTCGTCTGCTTCCAATATCACCGATTCTGCGGTAGATGCAATTGGTACTTCGGTTTCATCGCCAGGTGTATCAGATCGTGGTGTGGAGTTGACATTTTCCAGTGACTCTAGAATCTGGTCAGCATGGCGTCTTACAATGCTCTCTCCAACATCCACGGTATATATTAGAGGCCCTTGCCGTGTACAGATCGTTCCTGGCTGCCATTTCTCTGTGCGGTAGTCCCGGGCCAAAACTGGTTGACCTATCTTAAAACTCCTGGTCGGCCTTTCATTCATATTCTGAAACTGCCTGTTCTCCACATCTCTTCTGACGTTTGGCTTAACCAAATCCAAGCGGCATCGTAGTCTTCGATTGAAGAACATCATGCCTGGAGTTTGGTTGGTAACCGCATGTGTCGCATTCCGGTAGGCAAACAAGAAGTTATCCACCTTGTGTTGTAGGGTTATATCTTCATTACACATTGCCTTGATAGCCTTCTTGAATGTTTGAACAAACCTCTCGGCCAATCCATTAGTGGCTGGATGATATGGGGCGGATGTGTAATGCTTAACACCATTTTTTTAAGAACCTCCGGAACTCTTCAGACACAAACTGTGGTCCATTGTCAGAGCAAATCTGTTCAGGCAGCCCATTCCTGGTGAATATGGTTCGTAAGAATGTGATAGTTTTTTCTGTGGTGGTTGAGGACATTTTTATTACCTCTGGCCACTTTGAATGTGCATCCACCGCAATTAAAAACATCGAGTCCATAAAGGTACCAGCAAAATCAATGTGCACCCTTTGCCATGGAGATGAGGGCCACTCCCATGGATGTAGAGGGGCTTGTGGTGGGGCGTTTTGGACCTTCTGGCATCCTGTACAGCTCTTGGTCATCTCTTCAATTTCTCTATCGATTCCTGGCCACCACACAAACGCTCTGGCTACGTTCTTCATTTTTACCCCTCCCAGATGACCCTCATGAAGCTCATTGAGCACTCTATCCTTCAATTTGGGTGGAATTACTACTCTGGATCCACACATCAAGGTTCCTCTGCACACTGACAGCTGTTCTCTTCTCGGCGAGAATGCTGGCAGCAGTGGTTCGCCATGTGCTGGCCATCCCTTCACCATTAAATCATAGACCCAGGAGAGTGTCGGGTCATTTCGTGTTTCCTTTTCTATGTTTGCATTCGTCACAGGGAGACATTCGACTATAGTCGAGTGGAATAACTCCACTGGATCCACTGCCAGTTCTTCTTCCACCATCGGCAACGGTAGGCGCGACAATCCATCAGCATTCCCATGCTGTTTAGTTCCTTTGTACTCGATGTCATATTGGTGTGCCCCTAGGAAAAGGGACCACCTCTGTAGCCGTTGTGCCATCATTATCGGTGATATACCTATCAATTCATCCAATGAAAAGCGACGAGTTAAGAAAGTAACTATAGGTTTTTATTGGCTAAATAACAGAGCCCACCCTCGTGGGTGATCGGATCCAACAAGGAGGAATACCAGCCAGTCGACCACCTTTATACCTGGGCAAGTAGGCGGAGCTATGGGCAGAGTCAGCAGTGGTCAGCCCAGGTATAACAGCGTGGCAAGAGGCGACCTCGTGTAGTGATACAACAGTGTAAACAGTGATAACCATAGTGTAACGATATAACAGTGATAACCATAGTGTAACGGTAGTGAACGATAAAAGTGGTTTACCACATTCACCCCTTGTTTAGATTTGAGTCCGGCGGGGTGAAGTGTACTACCAGTTCGGGTATGTCAGTCTGTCCGGAGGCCTCGTAAGTCTTTCTGATCGGCGCAGCAGCGGCGGTGTTGCAGTCTCCGGTGTTAATGCTGGTGTCTGCGTGGTTGACGAAGGCTCGTGGGGTTCCGGCATGCCGTCTACCTGGGCTGGATTTGGGGGGGTGGTGGGGGGTAACGGTGGTGTCTCAGGGGTGCCCGATGGTGCAAGGTCTCATAAGGAGACTGTGTCCTCCCGCCCGTCTGGGTATGCCACGTAGGCATACTGGGGGTTGGCGTGCAGGAGGACCACCCTCTCGACCAGGGGGTCCATTTTATGGGCCCTCACATGCTTTCGCAGTAAGGCGGGCCCCGGAGAAGTCAGCCAAGTTGGCAGCGTGGTTCCCGTAGTCGATTTCCTGGGGAAAACAAACATTCGTTCATGGGGGGTGGCGTTAATGGCAGTGCAAAGCAGTGACCGGATGGAATGCAGCGCTGCCGGGAGGACTTCCTGCCAGCGAGAGGTTGGGAGGCCCTTAGACTTTAAGGCTAAGAGAATGGCCTTCTAGACAGTCGCGATCTCTCTTTCCACCTGGCCGTTCCCTCGGGGGTTGTAGCTGGTGGTCCTGCTTGCAGCGATACCTCTCACTAATAGGAACTGGCGAAGTTCCTCGCTCATGAAGGAGGAGCCCCGGTCGCTATGTATATAGTTCGGGAACCCGAACAAGGCGAAGAGGTCGTTCAGGCATTTGATGACCGTGGTGCTGGTCATGTCTGGGCAGGGGAAGGCAAAGGGGAAACGGGAGTACTCATCAATGATGTTGAGGAAGTACACATTACGGTCAGAGGACGGGAGGGGCCCCTTAAAATCGATGCTCAAGCGCTCGAAGGGGCGGGTGGCCTTGATCAGGCTTGCTCTGTCCGGCCTAAAGAAATGCGGTTTGCATTCGGCACAGGTTTGGCAGTTCCTGGTCATGGTCCTGACCTCCTCGATGGAGTATGGCAGGTTGCGGGCCTTAATGAAGTGGTAAAGTCTGGTGACCCCGGGGTGGCAGAGGTCGTTGTGGAGGGTCTGCAGTCTATCAGTTTGCACGTTGGCGCATGTACTTCGTGATAGAGCATCTGGGGGTTCGTTCAGTTTACCAGGCCGGTACAAGATATCATAATCATAGGTGGAGAGCTCGATTCTCCACCTCAAGATCTTGTTGTTCTTGATTTTGCCCCTCAGCTTGTTATTAAACATAAAAGCGACCGAACGCTGGTCGGTGAGGAGGGTAAATCGTTTGCCTGCCAGGTAATGCCTCCAGCGTCGTACAGCCTCCACGATCGCCTGGGCCTCCTTCTCGACCGAAGAGTGTCGGATCTCAGGGCCCTGGAGGGTTCTTGAGAAGAAGGCCACCGGTCTCCCCTCCTGGTTGAGGGTTGCGGCTAGGGCGAAGTCGGATGCATCGCTCTCCACTTGGAAAGGGATAGACTCATCCACCGCGTGCATTGTGGCCTTAGCAATGTCTCCCTTTATGAGGGAGAAGGCTGCGCACGCTTCTGCCATCAGGGGGAAGGAGGTGGACTTCATGAGGGGCCTGGCTTTGTCCGCATAATTTGGCACCCATTGGGCATAGTAGGCGAAGAGCCCCAGGGTTCTCTTCAGCGCCTTTGGACAGTGGGGGAGGGGAAGCTCCATGAGGGGGCGCATTCTTTCGGGGTCGGGGCCGATGACTCCGTTCTCTACTACGCAGCCGAGGATGGCAAGGCGTGAGGTGCTAAACACACATTTCTCCTTATTGTAGGTGAGGTTCAGCCGTTGGGCCGTACGGAGGAATCTTTCCAGATTAACATCGTGGTCCTGCCGGTTGCGGCCGCAGATGGTGACGTTATCTAGATAGGGGAACGTGGCGTGCAGCCCGTTCTGGTCAACCATCCGGTCCATCTCCCTTTGGAAGACCGAAACCCCGTTGGTGACGCCGAAGGGAACCCTAAGGAAGTGGTAGAGGCGGCCGTTCGCCTCGAAGGCTGTATACTGGCGGTCCTCAGGGCGGATAGGGAGTTGGTGATAGGCCGACTTAAGGTCGATGGTGGAGAATACCCGGTACTGCGCAATCTGATTGACCATATCAGATATGCGGGGAAGGGGGTATGCGTCCAGCTGGGTGTACCGGTTTATGGTTTGGCTGTAGTCGATGACTAGGCGGTTTTTATCGCCGGTCTTAACGACTACGACCTGGGCACGCCAGGGGCTGTTGCTCCTCTCGATGATGCCCTCCTTCAGGAGACGCTGCACCTCACAGCTAATAAAAGCTCTGTCCCCGGCGCTGTACCGCCTACCCTTGGTGGCGACGGGTTTACAGTCGCGGGTGAGGTTAGCGAACAGGGAGGGGGGCGGGACCTTGAGGGTGGATAGGCCGCAGGTGGTATGCGGTGGGCGGTTTAAAGGCTGCTGATTGTCGACTGTGAGTGGGGGGAGGGGTCCACCGTATGCCAAAGTGACACTTTGCAGGTGGGATTGGAAGTCCAGCCCTAGTAGGACGGCAGCGCAGAGCTGGGGCAGGACGAGGAGTTTAAAATGTTTATACTCCATGCCCCTAACCGACAGGGTCACAATACAGTAGCCACTGATGTCTGTAGAATGGGACCTCGATGCCATCGAGATCCGGTTGCACGTTGGCCGGACAGTGAGGGAGTAGTGGCTCACCGTGTCTGGATGTATGAAACTCTCCGTGCTTCCGCTGTCGAACAGGCAGGTCGTGGCGTGGCCGTTTACTTTGATGTCCATCATGGACTTGGACAGGTGATGCGGGCGAGCTTGGTCCAGTGTGACGGAGGCTAGTGTATGGCTGAGCGAGCTGCTGTAGTCTGCAGGTGAGGCAGTGGTCGGGTCTGGCGACAAGGTGGCGGTCGACTGTGGTGGACAAAATGGCGGCGCCCACGAGGTTGAATAAGATGGCTGCCCCCACAACTCACATGAGGCATTGCTGGTGTCGGTTGCCTTGATCAAAGATGGCCACCCCCACGACTCACACGAGGGGATACTGGTATCTGTGGCCTGGATGAAAGATGGCCGCCCCCACAATTCGCATGAGGCACTGCTGGCATCTGTGGCTCTCCCCCTGCAGGCCTTAGCGAAGTGGCCTTTCTTCTGGCAATGGGAGCAAGTCGCGTTTCTCGCAGGGCAGTGCGTCCTCGGGTGTTTCGGCTGGCCACAGAAGAAGCAGCCGGCGGCCCGATCGCGGGGGTCCGATGTTGCAGCCGGTACTGGGGGTGGCGGTCCCGATCGGTTCTGGGACGCCGACGCTGAGGTAGGTCCTGGAGGCGGCGTTGCGAGGGGTATTGCGGCCGGGGTCGGGCCCGAGTCCCAGGGTCGCGCAGTACAGTACCTGGAATACGCCTCGAGGTCCCGATGGGCCACTTCCAGGGAGCGGGCGAGGGCTGCAGCTGTGTTCAGGTCGAGGTCCTTTGATTCGAGCAGTCTTTGCCGTGAGTAGTCGGACCGAAGGCCTTTCACGAAGGCATCGCGGATATTCTCTTCAGTATTTTCTGCAGCCGTTACCGCTTTAAAGTCACAGTCCCTGCTGAGTGTTTGTAGCACCCGTAAAAATTCATCTACAGACTCTCCTGGCTGTTGCGGGCGGGATCTTAGGAGGTGTCTGGCATACATAGAATTTACCGGGCTCCGGTACTGCTGTTTCAGCAGGTTGATGGCGGCCTCGTATGTAGTAAGGTCCTGTATGAGTGCAAATGCTTTAGGGCCCACTTGGGCGGTCAGCACTCTTAGTTTGGATCTCTGAGGCACGCCGGATTCTCCCAGGTAGGATTCGAAACAGCTCAGCCAGTGTTTGAAGTCGAGGGCTGAGTTTGCTGCCTGTGGGTTTAGATCCAGGTACGGCGGTCGGAGGGCTCGCAGCCAGGCCGGCTGCTGTGGCTGTTGTAGCTGGGCGTCTGACTGGTCTGATGGTTCGTTAGACATTTTTAAAATTTAGCCAATAAAATTGATATGCCTATCAATTCATCCAATGAAAAGCGACGAGTTAAGAAAGTAACTATAGGTTTTTATTGGCTAAATAACAGAGCCCACCCTCGTGGGTGATCGGATCCAACAAGGAGGAATACCAGCCAGTCGACCACCTTTATACCTGGGCAAGTAGGCGGAGCTATGGGCGGAGTCAGCAGTGGTCAGCCCAGGTATAACAGCGTGGCAAGAGGCGACCTCGTGTAGTGATACAACAGTGTAAACAGTGATAACCATAGTGTAACGATATAACAGTGATAACCATAGTGTAACGGTAGTGAATGATAAAAGTGGTTTAACACATTCGGTACGCCCTTCTGAGGGTTGAAAATGGAGACGAGAGATTGATGATCAGTTAGTAGAGTAAATTTCTGACCGTGCAGGTAGTGATTGAACTTCTTCACCCCCCACACCAGGCTGAGGGCCTCTCTGTCAATCTGGGCGTAGTTACGCTCGGCTGAAGTTAACGAGCGTGACGCAAAAGCTATCGGCCTCTCTGAACCATCAAGGAATTTATGTGACAGTACCGCCACAACACCGTAGGGAGACGCATCACACGCCAGTCTTATCGGTAGTGATGGGTTGTAGTGAGCCAATACTTCTCTTGAAGTGATTAGGTCCTTACTCTTCTGAAAGGCCCGCTTACATTCATCGCTCCATTTCCATGCTACTCCCGTTCGCAGTAGGGCGTTCAATGGATGCAGAATTGTGGACAAATTCGGCAAAAACTTATGGTAGTGATTCACCAATCCGAGGAATGACCTCAGTTGCGACACATTTTCAGGTGCTGGAGCCTTAACTACCGCTTCAATTTTGTCAGGGGACTTATGCAACCCCTCTTCATCAATCACATGGCCACAATACGATATCTGTTTCTTAAAAAACTCGCACTTGGGGCGATTGGCTCGTAGCCCATGTTCACGTAGTCTAGTGAGCACCTGCTCTAGGTTGGCAAGGTGTTCACTGTCATCTTCACCTGTCACTAGGATGTCGTCCAAGTAACAGAGTCCCCGGAATCCCTTGCAGGACTTGTTCCATCGCTCTTTGCCATATCGCCGGAGCTGATGCTACTCCGAATACCAGTCGATTATACTGGTAAAGACCTTTGTGAGTGTTTATCGTGAGATACTTCCTAGAGGATTCTTCAACCTCCATCTGCAAATATGCTTGTGCTAGGTCAATTTTTGTAAAACGCTTCCCTCCAGATAGTGAGGCGAAGATATCTTCTATCCTTGGAAGAGGATATTATACTGTGTGAAGGACTGGGTTCACCGTCACCTTGAAGTCCCCACAGATGCGAACCTTCCTTGGCTCCTCAGACTTATTGTTTAACGTTTTCTTCATGACAGGAACGATGGGTGTCGCCCACTCGCTCCAGTCTACCTTAGATAACACGCCTGCATTCTCCAGATTCTCCAGCTCTGCCTTGATGGCTGGGCGAATTGCATATGGTACCGGTCTTGCTTTGAAAAACTTGGGAATTGCATTCTCCTCTATTTTTATCGAGGCGGTTACGCCTTTAAGAGTGCCCAGTTCTTGTTGAAATACCTCTTTGGCGTCAGCTAAGGTTGTTGACAATCGTCCAGGAGTGACGTCATCATCCGTTTTACCAGCCACCGTCAGTGCCTGAATGGAGTGCCAGTCTAAACTTATCTTTCTGATCCATTCACGTCCCAATAACGGTGGTCCACCATCTTGCAGAATGTAGAGATACAATTTCCGTATTTTCTTGCCGTTGTATTCGACAGGCACCCTTATTTTTCCTCTGGGGTATACTTTTTGCCCCGTATACATCCTCAAGACAATGGATGTCTCTTTCAAGGGTATGTGTGAGAATAGCCGCTAGTAGTCTCGTCGATTCATGACGGTTAGAGCTGATCCTGTATCCAATTCCATTTTGACTTGGGACCCTGCTATCGTGAGGGTGACCCAAATGGTTCGGTGATCCTCCTTTGCAATTACGTTGTGAAGTTTGAGACAGCTTAGTCTCTTGTTCCCGGATTCACTATCGCTCATCTGGTCTTCGGAACTACTGTCCGTCATCTTTTGTACTTTCCTGTACGGTTCCTTAGTAGCCTTTTTGTTGTCGTTGGTCTTCTTCCCAGACCTGCAAACTCGTGCAATGTGTCCCATCTTTCCGCATTGCCTGCATATTTTGTCCTTGGACCAGCAGTCCTTCTGGTCATGGTTTGTTCTGCTGCAGCGATAACATTTTGCAAATCCCCGTGTCATTTCGTGGGTGCCGTATTCCTGTGGCTTTTGTTGTATTTCTGCAGCTCCCCTTGCTGCTGCTTCGTACGATACTGCCACGTTGAAAACCTTATCTAGCGTCAGCTCTTTCTCTGAGAGTAACCTCTTCTGGGTTCCTTCACTCAGGAGTCCACAGACAAATTTGTCCCGTAAGGTATGTGCCAGTCCTGCTCCGAACTGGCAGTGCTTTGATAGCTTGCGTAGTTCCGTAAGGCAATCAGCATTGCTCTCATTTTTATGCTGATTTCTCCTGTGGAATTTAAATCTTTCTGCTATCAGCAGCGGTGTAGGATTTAGGTGTTCCTGTAGGATAGCAACAATTTCGTTAAAACTCTTCGCCTTCGGTTTGGCTGGAGTAATCAGGTCCCGCAATAGGCCATACGTTCTTGCGCCCATTAAATTTAGCAATACCGATGCCTTTTTCCCATCGGCTATCTCGTTTGCCTCGCAATATACCTCGACTCTTTCCACATGCGTGGTCCAGTCCTCTATTGCATTATCAAAGGCAGTGATATTGCCAGTCTTTGGCATCTTGAAAATCTAAGATGGCGCCTCCCGCGCTTTGCCTTCGTCCCCGATGGATCAAAATGGCGCCTCCTGCGCTTTTCCTTCTTCCCCACCGAGTTAAGATGGCACCTCCCGCGCTTTCCCACCGCTGCTGCTGCTGCCAACGCTGTTGCTGGCGATTATATTTATTTTACTATCCTGTAATGGCGACGCCCTATGGTCTTCGCGCCTCCCCGATCGCTGCTGCCAACGCCGCTCTCCGCGGTATTTTTATTTTTCTATCGCGCTTCAATATTTGCTCCGTTAATTGAAGAACCGTTCCCGTCGTGGAGCGGACCCTCTGGGACACTTCCCTCCCTCTTCTTAAGTCCGAACACTGCCCGGCTGCGAAGCACCGGCCGCGCCCTGTGTGCTCCACCCTCTCTCTCTCTCTCTCTCTTTGCTTCCCGACTCGCTGCCCGGCCCCGTTGCAGAGCCACCCGATCGAGCTCTAGCCCGCCGCAGCCCAGGAAGGATCAGTGCACTACCTGCCACCAGCCCGATTAGCTGGAAAACCACAGACTGGAGACCAAGCCTGGCTCTCGACAGTCTCTCCTGCACTTTTCAATTCGATGATTTGGAGGGCGGTTGCCCACGGTCGACGCCCGTTTCTCGAGTTTCTTTGGATTATTTTTTTTTCTTTCTTCTGGCTTCGACCTTCAATAACGTCGTCTGAGGTGCTGCCGAGTTGCAGGTAAGTTCATTTCTTACTCGTCGCCAGTATTATGTCCGTGTATAATTGAGACACGGACTGCAGGAGTTGATTATAACAAGTCTTTACTGAATGGAGACAACCTGGAAACTGAAACTACAGAAGCCTGCTAGGGCCTTTTATATAGGGGTGGTCACTGCCGGTACTGCAGTCTGAGACCAGTTATTCCCTTAAAGGTACATACACAACACTTACGAACACTACAAGAAAATTAACTATGTAAAGGTGTTCCATAGCACTGTTTGAGCACTTTTAAAATGTGGCTTTGCAGCAGCTTGGAGTTATACTGCACCGTATACGTGAGAACATGAGCAATGCACAGGGAGTTTGTGGGAATGGGAGGTCAAAGATATGTTGAGGATGCAACAAGTTCCTGGTCCACAGAGTGTGGTTCTGGAAGGTGGGTTTGGTGGGAGGAGAAGTGCGACAGCATTTCACCACACGGGCTGCAGCGGTTCAAGAAGAAGGCGGCTCCCCACCACCTTCTCTAGGGCAACTAGGGATGGCCAATAAATGCTGGCTTTACTAGTGATGTCCACATCCTGAGAATGAATATAAAGAAAGCTAGAGAATAAACAAAAGAAACGTGGCAGAGATGAAAAAAAACAGCAAATGCAGGTCAGGCAGCATCTGTGGAAAGAGAAACAGAGTTAATGGCCGGAATTTTGCTGGCACTCAGGGAGCGGGTTTGGAGGCGGGACATCCGGCAAAATCACAAAGATTGACAGTGGGTCAGAAACCCGCTGTCAACCCACCTCCAAACAATCTTCCCAGGTGTCGGGTCCCTATTTGTGCATGGACCCAACACCTAGCAGCAGGAAGAGGATTATAGGCACTTAACTGCTTGTTAACAGGTTATTTACAAGCAGTTAAGAGGCTTTTTGCAATTTTGACAGGTATACGGCAGGCTTCCCGATGTCCGGACACCACACCAGATAAGTGTGGCATGCTGTGGGTCTACTGTAATGTTTCTGCATTGATGACAGCTGCAGAAGTGGTGTGAAGGATCCAATGGTACACTGGTGAGTTTCAGAGGTAAGAAAATGTTTGGAAAAACATTTTTAATGCATTTACACTTTTCTGTAGGTGACAAGTTTTGGATTGTGTGTGTAGTCCCACTTCATAGGGAGAACCTCTCTCACCAGTGACAGATTGCTTCTGTAACCTCATCTGCAGCTGCCATCTGTTCTAGCCTAAGGAGGGAGTCACTGGAGAGCCTGTGTACAAGGGCTCCCCTTTGTATAGTGATTGTTAGTGTTTGCAGCACCTCAATGCTGTCAAACACTGAGAAATCATCTGTCAAAGAAAATTGTGCATGGCCCTTTTAAGAAAACCGACAAATGAAGTGTCATCAACTGATGTCATCTGACACCAGCTTCCTCTTAATAGGCCGGCAAGCCCACAGGGCGGGCTTAACAAGGCCAATTGACGGAAAATCACGCTTGTGCGTCTGATGTTATTGGCGGCGGGACTGGAACCCGGAAGGCAGCTGCCCCGCCCCCCAAGCCACATCGATAGGAAAAATCACAGCCAACGTTTCAGGTCGATGACCTTCTATCAGAATTGGAAAAGTTAGAGATGTAACAGAATTTAAGCAGGTGCAGAGGCAGGGAAAGGGGGGAGGGGAGAAAGGAACAAAGGGGAAGGTCTGTGATAGGGTGGAAGGCAGGAGAGATTAAATGACAAAAGGGATGATGGTGCAAGGCAAAAGTAGATGGTAATGGGACAAATAAAGAAACAAAAGATGAGTGTAGAAGAGGTGTAAATGGGAATAACAGAATCATCAACAGCTGTTGTCCACAAAATTGGGGGCCGAGGTTATGATCTGAAATTGTTGAACTCAATGTTGAGTCTGGAAGGCTGTAAAGTGCCTAATTGGAAGATGAGCTACTGTTCCTTGAGCTTACGTTGAGCTTCATTGGAACAGTGTAAGAGGCCAAGGACAGAGAAATCAGAGTGTGAGTGGAGCGGAGAATTAAAGTGACAAGCAACTGGAAGCTCGGGGTCACGCTTGCAGATTGAACAGAGGTGTTCCGCAAAGTGGTCACCTAATCTATGTTTGGTCTCCCCAATGTAGAGGAGACTGCATCATGAGCAGCGAATACAGTATACTAAATTGAAAGAAGTACAAGTAAATCGCTGTTTCACCTGGAAGGAGTGTTTGGGGCCCTGGATGATGGGAAGGGAGGAGGGAGGAGGTAAAAGGGCAGGTGTTGCATCTCCTCCGTTTGCATGGGAAAGTGCCGTGGGAAGGGGAGGGGTGTTGAGGCTGCCTGAGGAGTGGGCCAGGGTGTCGAGGAGGGAATGGTCCCTTTGGAATGCTGAAAGGAGAGGGGAGGGGAAGATGTGTTTGGTGGTGGGATCACACTGGAGGTGGCGGAAAGCAGCACAGAGTGTGCTTCAGATGGGTCACCAAAGCACCTTGATGAGTTGAGATGGAGTAGAGAATGTGGAGCTCTCGTGGAATGATGAATGGATTTCAGCTCAAGTTTATGCCAGAACTCAGCTATAATATGCTCCCTCCACCTTTAAACCTATTTACAAGAGGGTTGAGTGAGGTGTAATGGAAAACAATACATGCCCACACTTGTGCGCTTCCCCTGTTGCCTTTCAACATTGGTACACCTGGGGGCACAATACATGTGAAGGCTGTAATTGAGAGCCTGGAGGATGCAGAAGTTCTTGTAAAGGAGAGATGGTAAGTTTATATTTGAAACAGAAAAGAGGAAATAACAGGAAATGAGGCTGACTGAAGGGAGGTGGTGTGTGGCCACAAGTGTCAAAAGATACGTCAATTTTGCAGATGTTCAGTGACTAATATTATATACACAAGCCCCAAAGTCAGACTCAATCAAGAAAAATAATCAGTTAAATCTTCACGTACAGGGTAAAAATATACCAGCAGCAATATCTGCATTATCTCTTAGACCAACAGTCTGACTAACAATGTAAGAAAAAATTGAATAAAGCTTGGGCTCTGGCATTTGGCTATTTGTAAAGTGACACTGTAAATCTTTGCAATGTCATGTATTCTGCAAGCCTAACATTTGCATCTAATTAAGCAGTGACCTTTTAAGACCACATGGGTACTTCCTTATAGGTTGTAAATAAATAAAATGATGGAATTCTATTTACACTTCAAGTGCCTCATTGATTTAACTAGTTGCATCATGGGACTAAGCTTCTTTCATCGGAACAGCTGAATGGAACACAGAACTCAATTCCCGAATGATATTTAGGCATGGGAAAGCTCCTATTTGTGGTTCAAACTGATTTGAAAACACTGAACCCTTCGACAAAAGGTGACCTTTAAACAGAATTCTGTCTTTCTTTAATTTGTACCTGAGAAAGGACTTTGTGGCCTTCTGAAAGCCGAATGCGAGTGTGTGGCAATAGATTGTTAGAGGAAGTGAATGATGCTCTTTGTTGTGTATTGGAGTAAAGGAGGGAGTGGTGGAACTTAATAGAAAGCAAAGCTGCTGCTGCTGCTGCATTGCAAGCAACATTCTGCTTTAAAAAAATCTCATTTATCACAAGAGGAGCTCAGCAGTACAAAATCTGTGAACAGTTCACATCCTCCAGAGGACAAAACCAGATTTTAATGCTGTTTAAGTTAATCCATGTAATGACAACAAATGGAAATATAAGGGTTTTTAAAGAAAATATGTTTGTTTCCCCCCTTTTATTACTTCTCATTTTTATAGATGTTCCTTAATTCATTTGATCACTTGGAGGAGGTAAATAGGCAATGGTAATACTTCCAAGAAAGAACGCTGTGAATTTGATCTCCTAACTAAAGGGAGTTGTAAGATAAAGGATGTCGACCTCCAAAACAATGTTCAACCAAAACGCGTGCCGAGTGTGTCGTCGTGAGTTACCCAGGCAGGTCCTAAAAGGAGTGCTCTATGCTTGTTTGAATAAATATAATAACATTGGGAGTTACACAGTTCACACAGGATTATGCTCTTTGCTTACAGTCATATTTAATTTTGGAATATATTGAGTTTGGTAATTAGGTTATGAGATTGTATGACCCACCAACAAAATACAACAAAACACAGATGATTTCTGTCAGGGAACCATTAAACATAGAAAATATTCAAAGAGTAACGTAACCTTGTGTTAAATAATTTGCATAATTAATAATCCTCTGTTGAATCTTCTAGTCATACCATGGAAGTGCAGGCAAATGATACTTTCTACTATCTTTCCAAAGTATAAAAAATATTTTGTATGGACACTTGCTTCAGAGAAGATGCAACACTCAACAGTGCTGAGTGATTCAGCATGAAGTCAGGTTATTGCTGCAGTTCCAGTTTTACTGCATGCTAATCAGTGATCTCAGGGGCACTTTATAAAATAATTTTACATTAATTTTTTAAGTATTATCGAAATCATCTATGAAATGTTTAGTCTCAATTGTAAAGTCATCATACCTCAATGGACCTGGCTTGAGTGTCTTATTTCGTGAGTTATAACAATACCCTTGGACAAAATACCGTGAGCAGTGAGTACATCATCTACTGGAGCTCCTGGAGTCCTGGAGTAATTTCAGCTCAGTCATGCATGCTTCTACTTTGATTAGATTGTTTTTATTTTCATTATCTGCTTCTGGTTGGGAATGTTTGAAATAACATGCACATGCAGACCAACAGTACAGATTAGGCTGCTTATAACCGCCTATCACAGTACAATGGTTAAAAGGAAAATATTGGCCCAGAAATTCGTGTCGGGGGGCTTCCCGCGGGTGCAAGCCCCTGACCTACACTTACCTAGTACGCCGGCAGTTGAAGCCTGGGCCTGCGTGGATTTTCTGTCTGTGGCCCGGTTCAGCTCCTGGCGCGCTGTGCTTGCATGATCCAGCGGCGTACTTAGTGCGATGCGTCGGCTGGGATCACGTGAGCACTGGGCAACCAATCGGAGGATGCAAAAGTTCATTCATGAGTTTGACAGTAAGAACTGTCAAACTCATGAAAACTCCGTGTGCCCAAAACAGTACTTAAACTTGAAATAATTTTTTTTAAAAATCACACTATTTAAATGAACTATAAATAACTTTAAATAACTATTTTAAACAATAATTTAAATTTTTGAAAAAATAATTTTATAAAAAATCGGGGCTAAAAATACACTTACCTTACTGTAAAGTCTTTAAAAATAATAAACCTGTGGAAAAAATATTCTAATTTTAATTAATAGACCACTTACCTTTTAAAATTAAATCCTTACATCTGCTTTTTTAAAGTGTAAAAAGTGGAGGCCTTCACGCACGGGCAAACCTGGAAAAAAAAAGGAAGTTCAATGCGCACGCGCAGACTCCTGCGCGCACGCGTTCGACCTCTGAACCCCTTGGTTCAGAGGATCGGAAATGCCGGTTTCCCGCGCATGCGCTGTACATGCAGAAAACCGGCAATTCCATCGGTCCCACGCGTGAGTACACGGTGCTTACTCGCGCGTTGGGACACTAATTTCTGGGCCATTATGATTTAATATTAGTTTGCTTAGTGCATTGCTTTGAAAATTTTTCTATTGTCAGTTTTTCCCCCTTGCCTCCTTTCCTGAAGTCATGGACTCCTCAATGGGGAACAGTCGTATGGGTGCCATTTGCCCTTTAGTACCTTAGTGGCCATTACTCATATGTGACTGTTGACAGCAAGTACTGGATGTGTGTGTATGCGCATGTGTCAAATGCTTTTTGTTTTCGGAGGGGGGGTGGTGGGTTAGTCGCTAGATAGCGATCAGCTGGAGAAATACCTGCAAATTTACTCCTTTATAATGTAGGGATGCTGAGGTCAATTACCACCCCTCTCATAATGTCCACATTGAATTCAGCTGCCTCATCTTTGACCAGAGATTGACGTTGGAAACCTGCTGGTTTGTATGAATCAGCTAATCACTGCAGAGCCATTGAGGAGCCTGTGCACTGATGTTAAAAAGAAAATTACATGCTACGTGTTCAATGCAGTTTTTGTCTCATTAATTATTTTCTCTTAGTCCAGAATGCTATAATTTTTGTGATAAATACATTAAAATTAATATTGGAGATGAGTAATGGGGTCACCTCTGTCTGATGGAAAGTCTATCGTTACATGATTTCTTATTTTAAATATTGTAAGAAGAAACCAATTAACCTTAAAATGTTCTGTATACATTCAAACATTCATTTCTAAGCAAGTAAATCACTAATGATGATCTGGGTGAAATAGAAGGGTGTGTATGGTATCAAGTTGGTCTTGAGCTAGTACCTGTCCATGAGAAACTCCATATGCCCTTGTCATTCATCCCTGATTATCCATTATTTTGGGCAGTCTGCTGAAGCTACTTTAGATATCTCTCATCTTTTATAAAGAGTGGCTAAAAACACATTGAAGGTGAGTGTTCTACACAAGTGAAGAGAATACTGGCACTCAGGAACAATGAGTATGATGGCAGATATGCAAATAATCGATCACTATGATCTGAGTGCCAGCAGCGGTGTGCCCCTTTAAATAGTGCTTTCAGTCAGTGTTGGAAGCCAATCCTGTGAGGTTTTACTCAGTGGGTTGGCTGCTGGGTGGGGCTTCTGACCTGCCCAGTCAAAATCATGTTGGGGATCCTAATTACATTATAGGACCCAGATTTACATGAATTCATGAGGCACTTGCCTGCTTCTGGCAGGTGCATCAGGCACCTAAATGAAGTGAGCAGTTAAAATGGCGGTCAACAAGGATACAACAGGAAAAGGGCGGTAAGTCACAGTGAGTGATTTTAATACCCCCACCCTGTTCTCATTATTTCTGCTGAAACATCACACAATACTTAAGATCTTTATGAGATCTTGCAGTGTGCCAGCCCTGGGGAAGCTATAGCTAGAAATGTTCTTGGGTCACATCATCTCATCTCATTGCATTATGACAATGCCAAAATAATCCTCTTTGTGATATTATTACCACATTGTTATTGTACATAGCATTATCTCATCAATGGCTGTAATGCAACACTTGCAGATGTCCACATTTTTCATAGGTTAACACACCCAGCGAAAGTGCATGTGCATTGCTACAGAACCTATTATTAGGGTATGGGTATTTTCCACATTGTTATGGAGGGCTGCTAAACATATATGGCACATTTGAAATAGGCTCAAAAATGATCAATGTGTTGTGATGTGTGTTTTTTTACCTCCTATCCTGTTCAGTTGCAAATGTCAATGGATGATTCCAATGAGGACAAGTTATGTTGCTTGCAGGGAGAAAAAATTACTTTTTATTTAATTGTGCTGTACCTGAGCTAGGAGTGTTGATGCTGATAATGGGTGCCTAAAATTGGTAAGTGTTCCATTTCTCATTAGTAACATTCTTCGTCCTGACAAGCACAAAATCCATCAAAAATGTAAAACATTATTTTAAATGTTGATCTATGTTGCATATGGTTAATATCTACATACAGTCCATCTGTCTGTTGTGTTCTGCCCTAGGAATGGTCCTAAATCAAGGCTCACATGAGATTCTTGAGCCACTTACGCGGGAAGAGTAGTGAGGTTGTTTCCCGTTGCCTTGCTCGTGGTTTTTATCTTTGGATTACCATTTCCTCTGTGGGCTGCATCCAAGGCTAAAGAGCCCCATCCACTCTTTACAATCTTGGTTTCTGCACTATGTTGAACATTTACAACTGGAAATAATGTTATATATTAAAGGCGTAAAATAGACAAAATGTCCAAGAAAATTTAGACTTACCTGTATAATTGCACTTTCTGTATGAATCGTTTCTCTAATATTTAGTTTTCCCTTCCAAAATTTAGCTGATTTTATTAGCTTTACCTGCAAAACGCCAAACTTATTAACACAGACAAAATGGTTAATTTTTGTTTGTTAATATATAACAGACCGTTGCTCTACCTCCTGTAAAATATCAGACCACAGTGTCAGCCATGGCTCAGTTGATAGCACGCTTGCCTCTGAGTCAGAAGGTTGTGGGTTCAAGTCCCACTCCAGGGACTTGTGCACATAAAGCTTACTTGACACTCCAATGCAGTGCTGAGGGAGTGCTGCGCTGTCCTTTGGATGAGACGTTAAACCGAGGCCCCATCTGCTCTCTCAGGTGGACGTAAAAGATCCCATGGCACTATTTTGAAGAAGAGTAGCGGAGTTATCCCCGGTGTCCTGGCCAATATTTATCCCTCAACCAACATAACAAAAACAGTTATTTGGTCATTAGCACATTGCTGTTTGTGGGACCTTGCTGTGTGCAGATTGGCTGCCGTATTTTCCACATTACAACAGTGACTTCACTTCAAAAGTAATTCATTGACTGTAAAGCGCTTTGAGATGTCCAGTGGTCATGAAAGGCGCTATATAAATGCAAGTCTTTCTTTTAAAAGATTCTTCATTTCATTGCTTAATTCCTAATGATTTATTACGTGCTTTTCAATCAAATTCAATTGTATAATTTTGCCTGTAGTTGGGAGTAAGTGTTTTATTGGAGGTTGACTTTGCCCTGTGAGCATTCATTGAAAGTGTGTGAGGTGCTACGCTACTTATGATTCTTGTTTTGTTCTTTACATCTTTTGAGGTTTTCCTGTATCATGCAACATTCCCCAACTGAGGAGGTGACCTGCCCTCAATCCTTTGTCAATGGTGCTCTTGAGCTGGGTACTAAAGTGACAAACTTTGTTGAAGTTTTTTTTTCCCCCTCTCTGTAGGAAGCATTCATTTTCTGCACTTTACCACCCCATAATGGCTTGGGTTATATCAGGCAATCGGATGTGAAGCCATGTCCTACCATTCTGTGGCACACTTTGCTTTACTGGTGATTGATTGACTTCAAAATTCTTACAGATTTATTCAGTATTGCACAATGAATTTCAGTCCTCAAAATTTCTCATTTTTAGTTCGACTTGCTCCATTTAGTTCTTTAAAAAAAAAGTCTCTGATTTTGATGCATTTCACTAAAAAATAAATGAAGCTCTATGCTTTTAAATGGGTTTGCTAACTATTTCAGTCACCTCGATCACAGATCTCGCTCCTGCTGTGGCCCTTTTCTTAGCAGCTTTAACATTTCCACCATAAAAGTGCAGCTGAGTTCAATTTTTGCATTACCCTGTGAATGATGGATCAGGAGAGTAATCTCCTTCCTCCCACGCATCAGCTGCACCAAGTGACACTTCCCGTGTCTATATTCGCAATCCTAGGTCTCTCAGAGCTACTAAATCTGAAGTAGTGCGCTGAACTCGTGTCCATTTATAAGGTAAATTAATAATGACACAACTGCATTACCATATCCCTTCCTCACTGCCAGCATTCATCAGGGAAAGGTTTTCATTTAATTTCGAGGCGCTGACTACGTTAGAGCTAGGATAAACAGTGTTTGAGACTTTCTCTCGAAAGAACAATGCCATTTTACAAGTATGAATAAACTAATGGGTGATTTGTCATTCTAAACTGACTTAGCTTGTGTGCAGCTGAGAAATGCTGCTGTCAGAAATTCTGTGCTACTTAGACTATTGGAAACTGAAATAATGCCATTTTGTTTTTCTTTTACCATTGCCAATGACAAATACAATTAGGATAGGCTTCCCTTTTAGCTTATCATTGTTTTGAGTGTGTATTTTTGAGAGTGCTTTGCTTCTGCAATCTGTCTCAGCCCTTTGATGCGGGAGAGAGCTAAACGGATACAGGAAGACACTCTCCGAACAGAGGTAATGAACCGTCTAAATGTTTTATAAATCGTCATTTCAGCTGGTGTTCTCTGGGGACGTGGCAAGCTGAGGTGAGGCCCCTTCCTTAAAGGATGGAAGGAACATCAGTACGGTCAACTGCATCACTGATGTACATATCTGGATGATTACAGAATAGTGTTGGTGGGATGGAGGAACTGCTCATTTTCTACACCATCACTCAGAGGGTTGTGTACCTGCATGTGGAATAGGAGACCTTGCATATGAAACAGAAAAAATCATGCAAGAATAAAGAATTAAAAAGAAGGCTATCCTTCTCCAATAGGGAATCTTCCTAGAGACGGCAGAATTTAGAATGGATGGCACAAAATGCTTGCGAAATGTCAGCTTCTGCTGACATTTATTGGGCTACAGAAATCATCTTGTTTGGTTTGAACGGAATAAATGATTTATGATGTAATCCTGATTGGTTTGCAATAAAGCAATGATTTATGATACTCGATAAGTGCTAGGTGTGAGGTATTCTGGTCCTAATCCCTAAAAGTACCTTTCAGGATTAGGCTTTCATTAATACAGAAGAAGGTATAATCGGACCATTGGTTCAGAGCTGAAAAGTTACAAATGATAGAATATGAAACAAGCACACTATTGTTCGGCATTCCTTACTGCACCACATATACCATATTTAACAAGGATTTCCTAGAAGTAGCTGGATGTGTACTTGCTGCTTAAAACATATTCAAAGTATTAATTTTACACAATTCTTAACTATCACTACAGTTGTAACACAGCATAGTACAGCCAACATCTAAAATTCTAAAAGTAAGTATATGAAGCACCAACCTGCATTATCAGGTGTTACAGGCTGAATGACTCACTGACTGAAACATTCTATGTCCTCCATCATTCCCTAACTGTGGTAAAAACAGCCCTGGGTAATATGAATGCTAGAAAAATATAATGTTATAAATATATTCTCTAGACATTTCCTAATTTGTAAGCTTCAGCAAGGTTTGCTGAAGGGTAAAATGGCTATCTCTCTCTATCTCGCTCTCTATCTGTCTCATTATTGTTTGTCTAAAGGCTACAGATACATCTCTGAATTGACAGCTAAATCTCTGAAACCTGCTTACAACCACCATTCCTGTAATTTCTTGTCTTCGTCATACCTTTGTTTTCTTTTATCCATGTCATTTAATTTCCTGTCTGCCCTGTCCTAGATGAAACCCTATCTATTTTCCCATAATATGCTATTCTTATTCAAGGGAGAGGTTCATTTGAAGATGATCGTTCTATTGAAGAAAACAAGGTACAGCCATTTGTTCCCTTCCATGGAGATTTCGTTTTCTTAGCCTCTGGGAACTAATAACTGTCCTGTTATGAAGACCATCAAAACTGAAAAGCATTTTCACCAATAATGGGTATAAGCTGACTTCAGGTAATGTGTTGCCTTTATTTTAAAGAGTACTTTATATATTCAGCAGTGGATTTAGTCAGCACATTACACTGAATAAGTGTCCTGGGATATTTCAATTGAACTAATTGGCCATGATTTTGCCTACCTGGGCGGGTCCATGGCGGTAGAGGTCGGTGGCGGGCCACGAGCCCATTACTGCCTTCATCCTGCTGAATTATGTTCAATTAATTTCTTGTATTAAATCATTTATTGTGGAGACTTTGCAGTCCTTGCCAAATGTGTGTGCACAATTGGAAGTGGCAGAGTGAATGGTCAGGGCTAATTTAAGCTCCAGCAATGGTGGTGACAGTGAAAAGAATGGACTAGAGATTGTAGGGATGCTTTATGGTGTTGCTGTGGGGTGATGCCAACCTGCCTACGCATGTGCCAGCCATATGGCTGTGCTGCATAAAGTTAACTAAATCTGGCCATGATAAGGCCATCCCTGGCCTCACGGGCAGCAATGTGGTCATGTTCTGGTGGCATTTTGACCGCCGGCTCCTCCAGGTCTTCCTCATCCTCGTCTTCAACCTCATGCTGCTCTTCTTCCTCCTCCTCCGAAGAGGCTGTGCACTCTGCGTCTTGTTCCTCATGCAGCGCTAATCCTCGCTGCTGCGCTATGTTGTGCAGGGCGTAGCAGACCATGATGATTCTGGAGACCCGGGCTGGTGCGTACTGAAGGGCTCCACCAGATCCGTCCAGGCATTTTGAGCAGCCCTATTGTCTGCTCTATGACACTTCTGGTGGAGATGTGGCTTTGATTGTGATGTTCCTCAGCCTCATTTGTTGACATCCTCAGGGGTGTCATGAGCCACGTCTTCAGTGGATAGCCCTTGTCTACAAGCAGCCAGCCAGAAAGACTGTTTGGTGGTGTGAAGAGCTGAGGGAAGGTGGACTGGTGCAGGACGTAAGAGTTATGGCAGCTGCCAGGGAACTTGGCACACACATGCATGATGATCTTCCTATGGTTGCAGACGAGCTGCACATTGAGGGAGTGGAAGCCCTTGCGGTTGACAAAGACTGCTGGGTTCTGATGAGGTGCCCTGATGGCCACATGCATGCAGTCGATGATGCATTGCACCTGTGGGAAGCCAGCCAGGGATGCCAAGGCCTTGTGCACGCTCAGTAACACTGGCTTCATCAGTGGTAAAGTTGATATAATTGGCGGACTTGTTAAAGAGGGCATCAGTGACCTGTGTGATGCATTTATGGGCGGCCGACTGCAAGATGCCGCAAATGTCTGCTGCAGATGTCTGGAAGGAGCCTGAGGTGAAAAAGTTGAGGACAAGGATGTCTTTGACAGTTACTGGTAAGGGGTGTCCACCCGTTCCTCTGGGCTGCAGGTCTTGCTCCAGCAATCTGCAAATGTCTGCGATGACCTGGCGCGATAGCCTGAGCCTCCTGAAGCACTGCTGCTCAGTCATGTTGAGGAAGCTCATCCTCTGCCTGTATACCCTGTGTTGGTGGTATCGTCTCTGGCGTGGTCCAGCCCTGCGCTGATGCCCTCTGCCCTGTGCAGCATCAGGTGGTTGAGGAGAAGGTTGGTGCTCTTGTTGGTGCTGCTGGTGTGCCTGGTTCTGCTGGTGTTGTGGTTGATCGTAGTCAGATTCTGAGGACCAAGGTGAGAGAGTATAAACCATACCAATTCTGATATAATAGATGGCAGGTGAAGTTGAGATGATAGAAGCAATCTGTCAGTGGTGAGAGAGGTTGTTCCAATGAGGTGACACTGAATAGAGAGTTTGCTCCAAACACTTGCAACCTGCATAAAGCTCAATCTGTCTTCCAAATGCAGTAAGCAACAGCTTCTAAGCTTGGAAAGTGAACAGCAATGACATGGGAGCTTTTATAGCACATTTGCAGCTGTCAAGTAAAGAGATGATTCCATGCTGATTCAACTTTCAACCTGCTGACCTGACATGATCCCCGAGCAGCGTGGACCCCGTGGGCGACCTCATAAAATGTAAAGGTAAGCTCAAAATACTTTTTAATGGGCTGTTAACAAGAACATAACATAAGAACATAAGAAATAGGAGCAGGAGTAGGCCAATCGGCCCCTCGAGCCTGCTCCGCTATTCAATAAGATCATGGCTGATCTGACCCTAACCGCCAATCTACTATCACAGAACCATCTCCTGAATCTAACAGAATTAGACACATGAAATAGGAGCAGGATCAGGCTACACGGCCCCTGGGCCCGCTCCGCTACCCACAGGGCCATGTCTGATCCGAACCTAGACTCATGTCCAAATTCCTGCCCGCTCCCCGTAACCCTTAATTCCCTTTACTTCTAGGAAACTGTCTATTTCTGTTTTAAATTTATGTAATGATGTAGCTTCTACAGCTTTTTGGGGTAGCATATTCCATGGACCTACCACCCTCTGAGTGAAGTAGTTCCTCCTCATCTCAGTTTTGAAAGAGCAGCCCCTTATTCTAAGACTATGCCCCCTAGGTCATAATGACCTGAATTGCCTCCCCCGCCACTGCCTGTCGGGTCTGTTCAGCATGGTGGCGGGTTGACAGCAGGGTCCCGACTCGCTGTCAGAAAAAACTTTTTTCCACCTGACCCGCCACCAAACGCACCCGCTGACCCCCTGGAAAAATTCCCCCCCATTATTTCCAAAAGCTATAATCCAGCATGACTAGCTGAGGAAATGCCTCTGAAATATACAACATTTTTAAAATCTTATGCCTGTGTGCACTTCCTGTCTATAGTGACTTGCTCCCTGTTACAAATGTTCCCATTAGAAATTCCTATGTCCATGTTTATAATGAAAAATTCCCATGTAAACTTGTCACACTGTAATTACACCTTTCTGCCAGTGGTGGCATTGTAGTTTTGCATCTCCTAGCTCCTCAGCCTGTACTCCAATTCCCTTTGCTCAAACAAATTCTACTGATTGATTCCCAAATTATAATGATTGATTCCCAAATTACTGTAAGTTTTTTTTCTATTTAATTATAAATAATAGATATTAAATCAAAGTATTATAATAAAAGATAAGGACAGAATGTATAACTTTAAAATGGGGATCGAATTATATCTGCATTCCCTGGTTCAATTATTCCCCGCCCATTAACTCCGCTTCATCTAAAGACTAGGCTTGTTCTTGACCCCTTCCCTTATGTGAAACACAATAAAAATCTTGTGTCTGCGCATATTTCCTATTTACAAAACTATTCTTCCTGTTGTCATGTTTTTGCCACACTTTTGTGTCAACCTTTTCCATCATGAATTCCTATGTTCACCTTTCTAATGAGAAAGCTCTGTCAACTGTTACAATATAATTGCATCTTCCCACCTGTGGAGATTCTGTGATGCCTCTCATCCCACAACTCACAGTACTTGTGGCACCGTAGAGCTGGATCTGTTAATACCTAGGAGCTCACTTTCTGATAGAGACATAACTGGGGAAAGAAACAGAGGGAGGATATAGACACAAAGATGGCAGAGAGAATGACAGAGGTCAGAGAAATATAATAAACACACAAAGGTCTGAGCACAAGGATTCACCCTCAGTAATGGAGATTCTGCTGGTATGGACAGGTTTTGCTGTGTTCATTAATTTCAGGGATCACTGCTTTATACTTGCATCAACCTTTTCACTAAAAATTACAAATGGAGGAAAACACATGATAGAAGCCATCATTTGTCTCTGTTTCTTCGGTGTAATGACCTTTTGCAGAATTTTTGTTAACTATTTCCATCTCTTTATCTATTCCCGTCTGCCTGTTTGGATGATGAAGGAAGTCTCTGGGATTTGTCTGTAGCGACAGTCAGGAACAGTTTATTCTAATGCACACAATCCTTTGTACATTTGCTCTCCACTGCACAATGCAACATTTTGAATTGTGCAAGGCTGGTCCCAAGTGCAATGATCACAAGCAGCTATGCCTCCAGTTTGTGTGAAGGGGGCTCTATCCACAAGAACTGACTGACCAGTTGATTGTCCTCTCCACTTTAGACAATAAAGTTGTTATGTATTGGGTGTTCTCCTCCTACCTGCGGTGGTGCTGTCACAGCAGATAAATGGTTGGGGTTGTTCTCTTGGTTAAGCTTTAGCTCTCTTTGTTCGGTACTCTCTAGAACCTTCTTTTTGAATAAAGCACTTCATGTTTGAATCTCTGAGTTCTGAGTCCTAAATTGTGTCTAGGTAGAAAGGTACAGACACAAAAAAGTGGCGACGAGGATGGGATGAATCTGCGTTGTGGGAACTTATTGTTTTTGACTACAAAACACTCGGAACAGAGATTGCAGCATCACATTAATGTTACGGGTGCAGTGAGTAAACAGAAAATAAAATTTGAAACGTGAGATGGCTACTATATTAGGAAACATCGGTGATTTTGATGAAAATGTGGAGCAATGGAGCGCTTATACGGAACGTTTTGACTATTTTGTTTTGGCGAATGTGGTGGCAAACGAAAAGGTTGTGCCTACCTTTTTGAGTATAATGGGGGCAAAGACATTCAATTTACTTCGCAGCCTTGTACAGCCAGATAAGCCAGGAACTAAAACATATAAACAACTAGTGGAAATTCTTGGAGCACATTTTTCACCAAAACCTCTGGCTATTGCTGAGAGATTTAGATTTCACAAACGGAATCAAGAGGAGGGGGAATCAGTGATGATGTTTATTGCTGCTTTAAAAAGGTTGTCAGAACACTGCGAGTTCAAGGAGGTGCTGAATGACACTATTAGAGACAGACTTGTGTGTGGTCTGCTAAGTACAGCCACACAGAAGCGCCTTCTTACTGAGGACAACCTTACTCTTGAAAAGGCCATTGAAGTTAGTGTCTCCATGGAGATGGCGGAAAAGGAGGCTCACCAGTTGAGTTCAACAGGGAGAGTTCAAAAGGTGTCGTCTGAGCCTAAAGGTGCGCGGGACGGCACATGTTACCGTTGTGGGAAAACGGGCCATCACGCTAATGACTGCTGGTGTACAGAGCTGGAATGCCGAAATTGTGGAAAAAAAAGGGTCACATTGAACGCGCCTGTAGAGGTAAAAAAAAGAACAGGCAGAGCTGGGAAGCATGAAAGCAAAATGTCTGTATTTGGACAAGAGAAGAAAAAGAGTGTTCATTCAGTGCAGTATGATGGAACAAGCAAAACAGAGGGGAGCGACACCTCTGAGGAGGAAGAGGTGCACATACTGACGGTTACAGGTGGTCCAAATGGCTACTGGGTGTCGCCACTGGTGGAGGGACAATCAGTGCCGATGGAGGTGGACACAGGCGTGGCTGTGTCCCTTATTTCAGACACTGTCTACAACAAAATGCTAAAGCATCTTACCCTTCAGCCAACAAACATTGTGCTAAAGACGTATACCGGCGAACCTGTAGCCATGAGAGGCGCCATTGAGGTGACAGTTAAATTGAACGGACAGACTGCAAAACTGCCACTATATGTGGTAAAGGGCAATTACCCATCTCTACTGGGACGTGCGTGGCTAGAGAAAATCACGCTGGACTGGCTTGCAGTCCGCATGATGTCAAAAGGGGAGTCAGGTCTGACTGCAGTTTTAAACAAACATGCAGAACTCTTCAATGGGGAACTTGGGAGCATGAAAAAGATCAGCGTGAGACTGGACATTAAACCTGACAGCAAGCCGAAGTTTCACAAAGCCCGACCTGTACCCTATGCAATTAGGCCAAAAGTTGAGGCTAACTTGGAGGCCTTAGTCGAGAATGGAGTCCTGGAGCCTGTGAGCGTGAGCAAATGGGCCACACCCATTGTTCCTGTCCTGAAAAAGGATGGATCTGTTCGAATCTGCGGGGATTTTAAAGTGACTATTAACCCGGTGCTGTCTGCGGAACAGTACCCTCTTCCCCTCATTGGTGATCTTTTTACGGGCCTGGCCGGAGGACAAAAGTTCAGCAAAATAGACTTATGCCAGGCTTATCTACAAATGCATGTCGATGACAAATCAAAGGAGCTGCTGACAATTGTGACACACAAGGGACTATACAGGTACTGCCGCCTTCCATTTGGAATTACGTCGGTCCCTGCTCTATTCCAAAGGGCAATGGATCAGATTTTGAGTGGACTGCCAGGAGTCCAGTGCTACCTGGATGACATCCTTGTCACTGGGACAAATGAGGAGGATCATCTTCTGAACTTGGATGTGACACTACAACAACTGAAAGAGTACGGACTCGGAGTTCGTAAAGACAAATGTGAATTCTTTCAGTCTTCAGTCGAGTACCTGGGGCATGTGATTGACGCTACTGGTCTGCATAAGGCGCCGTCAAAGGTCAAGGCGATCGTGGCGGCCCCAGCACCCCAGAATGTGAGCCAGTTATGTTCATTTCTGGGGCTACTTAACTACTATGGGAAGTTTATTCCAGACTTAGCAACATTGCTGAAGCCATTACATCAGCTGCTATGTCAAGGCAAAACATGGAAATGGCCTGAACTGTGCAACGAAGCTTTCGCCCAAGCAAAGAAAGCATTGCTGAAGTCAGAGGTCCTGACACACTTTGACCCAAAGCTACCCGTGCAGCTAGCATGTGATGCATCACCATATGGTGTGGGAGCAGTCATATACCACATCATGCCTTCTGGGGAAGAGAAACCTATCGCTTTCGCATCACGCACCTTGAACGAGGCCGAGAGTAACTGTGCAGATGGAGCGCGAGGCCATGGGAATCGTTTTTGGAATTTGAAAATTTCATCAGTACCTGTTTGGGAGAAGGTTCACACTCCTGACGGACCACCATCCATTGACTTCAATCTTCGGGCCCCACACCGGAATTCCATCTCTTGCTGCAAGCAGGATGCAAAGGTGGGCTTTACTGTTGTCAGGACACACATACGACATCAAATATCGCAAATCAGACTTGCACGGCAACGCAGATGGTCTCTCGAGGCTGCCCTTGCCTGTTACTCCCCCAGAGCCTCGTCAGATAGACATCGTCTACTTTAGACAAGTGGAAGGAGCACCTGTCACCGCAGTTCAGGTGCGAAGGTACACCCGCAACGATCCAGTCCTGTCGGAGGTAATGGACAATGTCATTTGAGGGAGAGCTATAGGAGATTCTCCTAGTTTGAAACCTTACGTTTCAAAAAGAAATGAGCTCTCCGTCCAGGCAGGTTGTCTTCTTTGGGGACGCCGTGTCATCATTCCGCCACCTCTGAGGGAACCTATACTGCAACAACTTCATACAGGCCACAGTGGGATGGTTTGGATGAAGGAAATGGCAAGAAGCTACTTCTGGTGGCCAGGTCTCGATGGAAACATTGAGGAGAAAGCCAAAACATGTTCCCCATGTCAAAGGGTCCGGAATGTTCCACAGCTGGCAACCCTACACCCCTGGGATTGGCCTGAAGAAGTGTGGCAACGAGTACATATGGACTTCGCTGGTCCTTTCGAAGAGCAGATGTTTATGGTGGTTGTGGACGCTCGTAGCAAGTGGCCGGAGGTCACTGTGATGAGGTCTACCACGGCAGAGAAAACAATTGAGAAACTGGGTGAGATGTTCCGCCGTTATGGCTCACCGGAACAACTCGTAAGTGACAACGGTCCACAATTTGTATCACAGGAGTTTGCAACCTTCCTGCATGTGAATGGTGTCCAACACATCAGGTCTGCGCCCTATCATACCTCTACTAACGGCCTGGCAGAAAGGTTCGTGCAAACTTTGAAGCACGCCTTGAAGGCATCGCAAGGTCAGGGCTCAATCCACCAACGTCTGAACAGCTTCCTGTTGTCCTACAGGAACGAGCCGCATGCCACAACCAAAACTTCCCCCGCTTCGCTCATGATGAAGAGGCAGTTGCGGACAAGTTTTGCCTTACTTAAACCTCCAAGGGCAGAGCAGGTTGTCCATCATCAAGAACAGGCTCAAGTTGAAAGGAGAGAGAAAAGAGCCAAGGAGAGACGGTTTCATCCTGGAGGGCATGTCCCAGCTCGAAACTACAACACTGGACCAAAATGGGTTCCTGCTACGGTGATCGCGCAGACGGGCCCTGTGTCTTACACGGTTGAGACTGCTGAGGACGTCATCTGGAGAAGACACACAGATCAACTGTTGCTAGGAGCAGAGACAGCCACAGAGGCTCCAACGGCTGGTTGGCCTGAACTGTTTCCGGATGATACCGCAAACCAGCATCCTTTGCCACAGTGCTCTTCTCCAACACAGGAAGTCAAAGAGACTGTTCCACCTGTGCAAACTCCTGACTTTTGACTGACACAGACACCTCCTCTGTCTAGGCCTGTGTCAATGCATACTGCTAGGATAAATAAAATTAAAGAGTTAAATGCGTGGCTCAAAGACTGGTGTGGGAGAAATGGGTTTTGCTTCTTGGGACACTTGCACCAGTACTGGGACAGGAGGGAGCTGTTCCGTTGGGACGGACTCCACTTGGCCAGTGCTGGGACTAGAGTCCTGGCGAATCATATAACTAGCGCTGTAGAGAGGGCTTTAAACTAATTAGTGGGGGGGAGGTTTCTAGAGAGCAAATAACAGAAATGACAACGGAGAAGGTCATAGACTTAGGTAGCAGTGGGGAAATTAAAAAAACAGAACGTGTCAGGAAGGGACAGAAGGTATGGAGTAAAAGGTAAAGTAGTAAAAGGGGAAAAAACAGGAACTAAGTGTCACAAACATATTTGAAAGTTCGTTATCTGAATGCACGTAGCATTCGTAACAAAATGAATGAGTTAACGGCACAAATATCTACATATGGGTATGATCTTGTGGCCATTACAGAAACATGGCTGCAGGGTGACCATGACTGGGAATTAAACATACCAGGTTATTTAACAATCAGGAAGGACAGGCAGGAAGGGAGGGGAGGTGGGGTGGCTATGTTAATAAAGGAAGGAATCACGATAATACAGAGAAATGATATTGGGTCAAAGGAGCAGGATAGTGAAACAGTTTGGGTAGAGATAAGGAATAATAAGGGGAAAAAAACACTAGTGGGCGTAGTCTATAGGCCTCCGAACAGTTGCAACTCTCTTGGACGGAGTATTAATCAGGAAATAGTTGAGGCTCGTAATAAGGGAGCATCTATAATTATGGGGGATTTTAACTCTCATATTAACTGGACAAATCAAACTGGGCAGAGCAGCCTTGAGGATGAGTTCATTGAGTGTATTAGGGATGGGTATCTTGAGCAGTATGTAACGGAACCAACCAGGGGGCAAGCAACCTTAGATTTGGTCCTGTGTAATGAGACAGGATTAATTAAAAATGTCCTAGTAAAGGATTCCCTTGGAATGAGTGAACATAACATGGTTGAATTCCATATTCAAGTATAGGGTGAGAAGGTTGGATCTCAAACAAGCGTGCTGAGCTTGAATAAAGGAGACTGTGAAGGTATGAGAGCGGAATTGAGTAGAGTGGACCGGGAAAATAGATTAAAGGGTAAGACGGTACATGATCAGTGGTGTACATTTAAGGAGTTATTTTACAACTTCCAAAAAATATATATTCCACTGAGGAAAAAAGGGTGTAAAAGAAAAGATAGCCATCCGTGGCTAAGTAAAGTAATTAAGGATAGTATCCGACTAAAAACAGGGGCATATAAGGTAGCCAAATCTAGTGGGAAGATAGAAGATTGGGAAGTCTTTAAAAGACAGCAAAAAATAACTAAAAGATTGATTAAGAAAGGGAAGATAGATTATGAAAGTAAATTAGCAAAAAATATAAAAACGGATAGCAAAAGTTTCTATAGTTATCGAAAAAGAAAAAGGGTGGCTAAAGTAAATGTTGGTCCCTTAGAGGATGAGACCGGGAAATTAATGGTGGGAAACATGGAGATGGCAATAATGCTGAACAAATATTTTGTATCAGTCTTTACGGTAGAGGACACTAAGAATATCCCAACACTGGACAAACAGGGGGCTTTGGGGGAGAGGAGCTAAATACGATTAAAATCACTAAGGAAGTGGTACTTGGTAAAATAATGAGACTTAAGCCGGATAAATCCCCTGGACCCGATGGCTTACATCCTAGGGTCTTGAGGGAAGTGGCAGTAGGGATTGTGGATGCATTGGTAATAATTTTCCAAAACTCCCTGGACTTAGCAAAGGTCCCGGCAGATTGGAAAACTGCTAATGTAACACCCTCATTTAAAAAGGCTAGTAGGCAGAAGGCTGGAAACTATAGACCTGTTAGCCTAACATCTGTGGTTGGTAAAATGTTAGAGTCCATTATTAAGGAGACAGTAACGGGACATTTGGATAAACATAATTTAATAGGACAAACTCAGCATGGTTTCATGAAGGGGAAGTCATGTTTGACAAATTTGCTTGAGTTCTTTGAGGAAGTAACATACAGGGTGGATAAAGGAGAACCAGTGGACATAGTGTATTTAGACTTCCAAAAGGCATTTGACAAGGTGCCACACAAAAGATTATTGCTCAAGATAAAAAATCACAGGATTTGGGGGTAATATTCTGGCATGGGTGGAGAATTGGCTCTCTAACAGAAAGCAGAGAGTTGGGATAAATGGTTCATTCTCAGACTGGCAATCAGTAACTAGCGGTGTTCCGCAGGGGTCAGTGCTGGGTCCCCAACTCTTTACAATCTATATTAACGATTTGGAGGATGGGACCGAGTGTAACATATCAAAGTTTGCAGATGATACAAAGATGGGAGGGAAAGTAGTGAGTGAGGAGGACATAAAAAACCTGCAAAGTGACATAGACAGGCTAAGTAAGTGGACAGAGATGTGGCAGATGGAATACAATACTGGAAAGTGTGAGGTTATGCACTTTGGCAGGAAAAATCATAGAGCAAGTTATTATCTTAATGGCAAGAAACTGGAAAGTACTGTAGTACAAAGGGATCTGGGGGTCCTGGCGCACGAAACTCAAAAATTAGTATGCAGGTGCAGCAAGTGATCAAGAAGGCCAATGGAATGTTGGCTTTTATTGCTAGGGGGATAGAATATAAAAACAGGGAGGTATTGCTGCAGTTATACAAGGTATTGGTGAGACTGCGCCTGGAATACTGCATACAGTTTTGGTGTCCATACTTAAGAAAAGACATACTTGCTCTCGAGTCAGTACAAAGAAGGTTCACTCGGTTAATCCCAGGAATGAGGGGGTGGTCATATGAGGAGAGGTTGAGTAGGTTGGGACTCTACTCATTGGAGTTCAGAAGAATGAGAGGCGATCTGATTGAAACATATAAGATTGTGAAGGGGCTTGATCGGGTGGATGCGGTGAGGATGTTCCCAATGATGGGTGAAACTAGAACTAGGGGGCATAATCTTAAAATAAGGGGCTGCTCTTTCAAAACTGAGATGAGGAGAAACTTCTTCACTCAGAGGGTGGTAGGTTTGTGGAATTTGCTGCCCCAGAAAGCTGTGGATGCTACATCATTAAATAAATTTAAAACAGAAATAGATAGTTTCCGAGAAGTAAAGGGAATTAAGGGTTACGGGGAGCGGGCAGGAAATTGGACATGAGTCTAGGTTCGGAATGGTCATGGTCCTGTGGGTAGTGGAGCGGGCCCAGGGGCCGTGTAGCCTGGTTCTGTTCCTACTTCTTGTGTTCTAATTCTGTGTTAGATTTCAGGAGATGGTTTTATTCCTGTTCCTGGCTGGGGTGGAGATCGCCTTTACAGAAGGTAAGTACTGTAGAAAATATAGGGACAGAGTGATCTCCTGGAAGAGTTTCGATCGCCTAGATGGGTCGGAGAGGAATTTCCCAGATTTTTTCTCCCAAATTGGCCATTGGGTTTTTTATCTGGTTTTTCGCCTCTCCCGGGAGATCACATGGGTTCGGGTGGGATGGAGAGTGATAGAAGATTTGAGGTTAGGATCAGATCAGCCATGATCTTATTGAATGGTGGAGCAGGCTCGAGGGGCCGATTGGCCTACTCCTGCTCCTATTTCTTATGTTCTTATGCTGTGGAAGCCAGCGATGACCGCCGGTATCCTGTCCGAGAGCGGCGGCCTCCAGGACGCTTGGATCTGTAGGCTTAGTGACTTACCCACAAGACTGGGGCAGAATAAACCCCAGGGTAAAGTCAGGGTTTGAGGCAGTCTACCTCTACCCTTGGTTAGTTGAGTGCATTGAAAGTAACTTACCTGTTGAGGAATAATGTGGACCTTTCATTTAAGAGAGGAGGAATATGTTATGTATTGGGTGTTCTCCTCCCACCTGCGGTGGCGCTGTCACAGCAGATAAATGGTTGGGGTTGTTCTCTTGGTTAAGCTTTAGCTCTCTTTGTTCGGTACTCTCTAGAACCTTCTTTTTGAATAAAGCACTTCATGTTTGAATCTCTGAGTTCTGAGTCCTAAATTGTGTCTAGGTAGAAAGGTACAGACACAAAAAAGTGAGTTGGACTGAGCAGCTATCATCTTTTTTATCTAACTGAAAGCGACATTGCTTTGCGATCAGGAAAGCCAAAGAGTATCATTAAAATTGTTTCATTCGCTGCCTGGGGTTAGTTATTTATTCCATTGCCTCACTGATATTTCTGCTCTCCCTCCTACCTACCACCAACTGTGGCTGCACTACCAGTTTGAATGGTTCTCAGCTGACAAGACCTGCCTTGTACTGTGGGCTGTGAATCCAGGCTCCTGCTGCCAAGGGAAACCTCTGGGAAGTGTGCTTATAAGGATGCGCTGCTCCTGGTCAGTAGATTATAAATGCTGTGCGAGCATCAGAGAATGCCTGTTTTCTAAAAACATTAAGCAATCTGCTTCAGTTATAAGTAAAGTGCCCAGGACGTTCAATAAACCATCCAAACACTTTTTAAACCTTGCTCAACATTGCGCTAGATTGTCACTTCAAGTAGTGTTAAGCCCAAGTGGTTTCAGACAACCCGCCCAAGGGAACCTTGCACTGCTATAGTCCAGAATCTGATCAGGACCTGACTCCAAAGTTATACCACCACTTTCATATCACTGCAAAGACATAAAAGTGACAGTCGAAATGTCCTCAATAAGCATATTCTATGAACGCTAATGTTTGGGAATGACTGCAGACTATTATGTAGTTTAGAAGGGAAATAGATGTTTTTTGGAGAGGCAAATGCTCTATTAACAAAGCTACTGGAGTTTCTTTATTTATATTTAGTCCAAAGATGTGCGGGTTAGGTTGATTGGCTATGATAAATTGACCCTTAGTGTTAGGGGGATTAAATACGTGGGGTTACGGGGCTAGGGTGGGATATGTGTTGGTGTAGGGGTTACGGGGATCGGGTGGGATATGTGTCGGTGCAGGCTCGATGGGCCGAAATGGCCTCTATCTGCACTGTGGGGTTTCTGTGATTTAATCACTTGATTTTTCTGCTGAGCTCAGCAACTGCCATCATGTCTCCTGTTTCTTTCTTCATTTGGGGAAACTAAGACACTATATGAGTGGTGCATTTCTTTACATCTGCTGTAAATGCTATTTCATGACTGGGGGACTTCTGTGTTGCAGGGTTAGTTCTAATAGCTTTACAGTTCCCTCCTGCCTCGCTCCATTGCTGCACACCGACATATCTAGTAACTGAGCTGGAAGCTTGTGGAACCTGTTCCTGACACAATTGAATGATGCAAGTGACACGACAAATTACACTTATACCCTCAAAATGAGCAACCTTAGTGATCTCACATTAGTTTCACTTTATGTCAGCCAAAGTATAGTTACAGCCGGCAAAAAACCCCACTTTTGTTGACCTTTTCCTTATTAAATAGAATTATCAGCTCTATTGAGTCAGAAAAAGATACAGTGGCAGTACAGGGGGCTGGTAATTTGAATCCGAAGCATGTCTTTCAGCATGCATGTGCAGAGTTCTGTCACCCTCCTTCTAAAGCAGCGTTGGTGCTTGTATAACTGGGCGCTCACAGTTACGTAAGTGAACTATGAAGTTCCATGATGTTCTCTTGGTCTTCCATAACTTTGGTGGAAGACTGGCAGGGCCCGGGGGGGGGAGCTCCAGGACACTTCAAGCCATGGTGATGGTGCCGGACTAGCGCTGCTAATAAAACAGGGACATAAAGAAAGTTGGGTTATCATGAGGATTTATACCGGAGAGAAATAGACACTTATGACCATGAACAAATAAGACAAATGTCATTTTTTTTTGTGAGTTTTGTGCATGTCAATGTGAAAAATGCCAGCTTTGAGCAATGCAATTTTTTCCTCCACATTTTACACATCACTGTCAGCACCTGGATTAGATGTTAAGATAAAATATGCTCTATCTTGCTCTAACAACACATCCGAGTTGCCAACCTCTGGCAAATACCCCTCATCAATCGTTAAGGCCTTGCTGAATGACCTCACCAATTTGATTCAAATAATGCTGAATTATGGGTAGTTTGTTGCTATGGATATGTCTCAACTAGGAACTGGGACTGCCTAAATGAATTTCTTCGAAGACCCATCAGTTTGGCTTGGTTCAAACCAGTTCCTAGAGTTAAAAGGGAATTTTTTTTAATGCACCCTGTCATCTACTCTCTGCTGGTATCTGTGATACTATTGCACTTGAATTTGGCATGATCTTTTCAATATTAGATTTGCAGAGTTTAATGAGTAAGTGTTTCACATATAAGGTTTTATAATAATGTGTGAAAAATATACCACTATTTAAAGGACCACTATTTAAAGGATTTTTAAAAAATATTGAAAAGGCAAAGTCTTACCTGCAGGTTCTTTTACTTATCAGCACTATCAGAGTTAAATATCTAGTTCCACTAATCTCTGAATTCATGGGATGCGGGTCAGGCATAGGGACTGATGCAGTACTGTACAGCATATTATCAAGAAAGTTACTTCAAGCTGTCAGTAGGTAGGGATATGCAGCAGAGTTGTAAAATGGTGGGTGAAAGCGTGCAATATTTATTGTTCTCAAGATGCGGTTGACGTTGGCAAGGCTGCACTTTTTGCCCTGAGAAGGTAGTGGTGAGGCATTGGGCTGGATTTTCTCAGTCCCGAGGAGGCGGGTATGGAGGTGGGACTGCTGGTAAAGAAGCAGAAAGTGGGGGCGGATGGCAAACCCACCCCCATCCCGCCTCCGTGCCCTTTTGCCAGGAGGTGGGAGATGTGCTGCTTTGGGTCCCATCTCCTGGAGACGGGAAAGGGATTAAATCCTTTTAACTGCCTGTTAGCAGGTAGTTAACAGGCAGGAAAAAGGATTAGTGCCATTTTGCCTTCTCGAGTGAAGGCTTCCCGACCTCGGAGAAGCCCGCCGGGTTGGAGGAGATGTGAAGGAGGTCTGCGGGGGTCGGAGGCCCCTGTAGAGGTGGGTGATGGGTACAAGTGTGGAGTGGTAAGTATGTAAGGTGAGTGATAAGTGTTAAGGACTCATCAAACTACAGAGAATGTCAGTGTTTGACAGCTTCACAGAGCTGTCAAATGCTGACATTTCTTCTTTCAAGAAGTCTTGACAGATAACACATCAGACATGCTCTGTCAGTGACTTCCTCCCTAATTATCCTGCTGAGCCCGCAGGGTGGGCTTAAAAAGGTCAATCAGGGGAAAATCCCTCTGGTTGGTCAGAAGATGATGGAGGCGGGACATTGACCTGACAAGCAGCAGTCCCGCCTCCAACTTGTCTCCATTGAGAAAATCCAGCCCTTTGTCTTGATATGCTGCAGTCTTTGTGGTGATGGTGGTCCCACTTTGGTACTAGGTAGGGAATTCCAGGATTTTAGTTCCGCGAAGTTTAAGCAAAGGCAATACAAGTCCAAGTCAGGATGATGTGTGACTTGGAAGGGAACTTTGAGGGGATGGTGTTTCCATAACATTAGTGCTCTTATCCTTCTCCATGGTGGAGGTCATGGATCTGGGAGATGCTGTTGAAGTAAATATGATGAGTTGCTGGAGTGCATTCTTTAGATAGTACATACTGTAGCCACAGTGTGCGAGTGGTGGAGGGATGGTTATTGAGTTCAGTGGCAGGGATGCTGATCAAGTGGACTGCTTTTTCCTGGATTGTGTCAAGCTTCTTGAGTGCTGTTGTTACTGCATCCATTCGGGAAAGAAAGACTTGCATTTACAAAGCGCCTTTCACAACCACCAGATGTCTCAAAATGCTTTACAGCCAATGAAGTACTTTTGGAGTGTAGTCTCTGTTGAAATGTGGAAAATGCAGCAGTCAATTTGTGCACAGCAAGCTCCCACAAACAGCAATGTGATAATGACCAGATAATCTGTTTTAATTACATTGATTGAGAGATAAATATTGGCCAGGACACCGGGGATAACTCCCCTGCTCTTCTTCGAAATAGTGCCATGTGATCTTTTACGTCCGCCTGAGAGAGCAGACGGGGCTTCGGTTTAACATCTCATCCGAAAGACCACCTCCGAGAGTGCAACACTCCCTCAGCCAAGATTTATGTGCTCAAGTCCCTGGAGTGGGACTGTGAACCCACAACCTTCTGACTCAGAGGCGAGGGTGCTACCCACTGAGGCACAACTGACACAGGTGAGTATTGCATCACATTCCTGACTTTAGACTTGTAGGTGGAGGAGAGGCTTTGAGGAGTCAGATGAGCCACTCATTGTAGAGTACTAAGCCTCTGCCCTGCTCTTGTAGCACGGTGTTGATATGCCTGCCACTTGTAAATAGAACATACCTGGACAATTTTCTGCATTGTCGGATAGATGCCATTGCCATAGCTGCACTGGAACAGGTTGGCTAGGAAATCTGCTAATTCTGTTGTGTGGGAGCACTATAGCAGGGATGTTATCAAGGCACATACCCTTTGCTGTGTCTAATGTAGCGTAATGTGCTTCTTAATATCACATGGAGTGAATTAAATTAGCTGTACATTGCCACATATAATGATGATGATCCTACTCGACCTCCTCCACTCAGCAATTTTCCCCATTATGAATAAGTGAAAAAACCTTCCTCATGATCATCAGGTAATACCCCTTTCTGTTAATTCTTTGTGTGCTTACATGTATATTTTAATAAATTTGTGTTTCTTTTTATTCCACCCTAATGTCTCTCTCCTTTTTTAGATACTGCTGAATCATGGGCCTTTCCTGGGGTGAGAGGGTAGGCAGGTAACTTCCTCCCAGGCTTTTGCTGATCCCATTTAGTAGGTGCTCATCAAAAGCTTCTCATTTCCTTTCCTTCTCCTTTAAAGGGAAATCTCTTCCCATGATTCCGGATCAAGAACTTACCATATTGTGAATTGTAGGAGAAAATCAATATTATCCTTCTCTGTAGCGTACCCAGGACCTGAGCTTCTGCCAGTCTGGTACATCTTGTATCCTATAACATCTGCAGCAACAATTTTATTTATATTTATAATGCTAGGTTTCTAAAAGAATCAGGAATATACATCGGCAAACATTTCATCAGTCATTTCTATAAATTATAAAATAGAATAATTGATTCTGAAGCAAAATTACTATCAAAGCGGTCAGCGGATCAGGTAGCTAATTATTTGGATTGATTTATTCTAAGCTCTATGCCAAAAGATCCTTGAGATGATGCAGAGAAGATCACTTTTCATTTAAGATAAGTTTTTAGCAACAGAACATAATCTTTTCCAGCCTATTTAGTCTCAGTGCTGCACAGTTTAAACAGCTGCTTTCCTCTATTCTGACTACCATAATCACTCACCATTCATACTAAGCAGGACTGCTGCAGGCTGTGACTCGCTATTGTTCTTTAGCATGGTGTGACACCATGGAGTCAATCATTAATCAACATTTTCCAGCAACTGCTTCTGTTGGAAACTCAACAGTTTTCTGGCCTTCATAAATAGGAGGAAGGTGATTGATGTTAAAGCCTATTATGTGCACACTGTGTTTGTACAGTTCTACTGCATTTAAGAATATTTGACTGTCTGACATTTATGCTTGCGTAGAATTATGTCAGCACTTGGCAATTCTGGGTAAACCTATGCAGGTCAGTTGATGTTCTCTCATAAGAACATAATGGGGGAGAAATTGGTGTAGCGCCAGAAACTGATATGAAGTGGGTGTCACGACTGGAACGTGCGCCCAAAGACAGTGGCCCGAGGCTCGCTGGTAATTGGGTTTCAGGCCTTGTCTGCATAAAATCAGTGACCTGTGATCACCAATCGGACGTACTGATCAGCTCGCTAGTTTTAGTTCCTATGGCGTGGCAGGGGAGATGAAAGGGAGCAGGGTGAGCCCAGGCTGGGCTTTGGTATGCAGCGATATCGGCCTCCTCCCCAGAACTTGTCTAGCTCTCTTTTTTGAACATTTTCAGATTATCTGCACCCACTGCATGAGCCAGCAACCTATCCCAAAGATCAATAATTCTCTGGGGAAACAAAAACCTCCTGATATCTATCCTAGTTCTATGCTTGTGCAGCTTGTATGCATGCTTCCTCATTATTTCTAACTTATCTAATTCAAATAATCTGCACAAATATACACAGTCTAGTCCATTCATTGTTTTAAATACTTCAATTAAGTCTCCCCGAAGTTTAAATTTTTCACGAGCAAAAATACCCAGCTCCCTGAGAATATTATGATAGCTTAGGCATTCATTTTGTGGTCATCCTCTGAACCTTTTCTAGAGCCTCTATATCTTCCAACAGGTAAGGGGACCAGAACTAGGCAAGTGTTCCAGATGGGGCAAAACCAAGGTCTTGTACAAGGATATGATGGTCCTCTTTGTCTTATATTGGATCGTCCTAGCTATATATCCTAATACCTGATTTATTTTTGCTATATAGCCTCTCAGCACTGGGCGTGAATCATTAGTGACTTGTGCATTATAATACCCAGGGGTCTTAATGTGACCTCACTTTACCCCCCCCACAAAAAAAAGCCCATCAGATAATTGGACAGTCTGTGAATTGGTTACAAAAGGTCACACAAAATTGCAGTAAGTAGTTGTCCTACAGTGAGCCACTTGCTCATTGGCTGTCTTACTTCCAATATGCTCAGGGTATTTTAAAGGTACATTAACATCCATTCTTCAGGAAACTAGTTAAAGGTGTTACTAGGTTAATCATAACAGTTTTATGTCCTCGTACTTTGAGATTATGAAACACTAATAAAATTCTAATTGAAATCAACTCCCTTTTGTTTTTCATGTTAAGAAACATAACCAGGCTATTCTGTACAGTCAATCATCAAAAGTTCTTGTTAGTTTTCAAGAATGACTTATGTTTTTAATGAAATGATAATGAAATGGAGCAGGTACTCATCTTTTATAAAGTGTCACTTTGATGTGTGAAGGTCTCTCGAGCGATGAACATTAAACAACCCCTACCTCCATCAATAAAGATGAAAGAATCAGTATTCCATTCCACTTGTTAGACGTTAATGGCTGGCTTTCACAAGGACCCAAAATCAAACGTACACATTATTCTCTGAGTTTTCTTTGATCATAGCATTACATCTAATAAAATCAAACAAGTTCATTCTCGAGGCTCAGAAGAAACCATTTTTTAATATTTTGAAAATTTTCGAATGTCATTGATACATAGGATTACATAGGATATACAGCACAGAAACAGGCCATTCGGTCCAACCAGTCCATGCTGGTGTTTATGCTCCACTTGAGCCTCCTCCTGTCTTTCCTCATCTAAACCTATCAGCGTAACCCTCTATTCCCTTCTCCCTCATATGCTTGTCCAGCCTCCCCTTAAATGCATCTATACTATTCGCTTCAACCACTCCCTATGGTAGCGAGTTCCACATTCTCACCACTCTTTGGGTAAAGAAGTTTTTTCTGAATTCCCTATTGGATTTCTTGGTGACTATCTTATATTGATAGCCTCTATTTATGCTCTTCCCCACAAGTGGAAACATTCTCTCTGTATCCACTCTATCAAAACCTTTCATAGAGTCATAGAGTTATACAGCACAGAAAGAGGCCCTTCGGCCCATCGCGTCCGCGCCGGCCATCAAGCCCTGTCTAATCTAATCCCATTTTTCCAGCATTTGGTCCGTAGCCTTGTATGCTATGGCATTTCAAGTGCTCATCCAAATGCTTCTTGAATGTTGTGAGGGTTCCTGCCTCTTCCACCCTTTCAGGCAGTGAGTTCCAGATTCCAACCACCCTCTGGGTGAAAAAGTTTTTCCTCAAATCCCCATTAAACCTCCTGCCCCTTACCTTGAATCTATGCCCCCTTGTTATTGACCCCTCTACTAAGGGGAAAAGTTCCTTTCTATCCACCCTATCTATGCCCCTCATAATTTTGTATACCTCAATCAGGTCCCCCCTCAGCCTTCTCTGCTCTAAGGAAAACAACCCCAGCCTGTCCAGTCTTTCTTCATAGCTGAAGCGCTCCAGCCCAGGTAACATCCTGGTAAATCTCCTCTGCACCCTCTCCAAAGCAATCACATCCTTCCTATAGTGTGGTGACCAGAACTGCACACAGTACTCCAGCTGTGGCCTTACCAGCGTTTTGTACAGCGCCATCATAACCTCCCTGCTCTTATATTCTATGCCTCGGCTAATGAAGGCAAGTATCCCATATGCCTTTTTAACCACCTTATCCACCTGTTCTGCTGCCTTCAGGGATCTATGTACATGCACACCAAGGTCCCTCTGATCCTCTGTCTTTCCTAGGGTCTTACCATTCATTGTGTATTCCCTTGCCTTGTTAGTCTGTCCAAAATGCATCACCTCACACTTTTCAGGGTTAAATTCCATTTGCCACTGTTCTGCCCATCTGACCAACCCATCTATATCGTCCTGTAGCCTGAGGCTTCCCACCTCGCTATTTACCACCCCACCAATTTTCGTGTCATCTGCGAACTTACTGATCATACCTTTTACATTCACATCCAAATCATTAATGTAGACCAAACAGACCCAGCACCGATACCTGCGGTACCCCACTGGACACAGGCTTCCAGTCACAAAAACAACCTTCCACCATCACCCTCTGCCTTCTGCCACTAAGCCTGTTCTGCCCTCGCCCCAACAGGTAGGTTATACATATATAAGTAAGTTAAATACATACAGTGAGGTTAAGTTAGAGGGAGAGGCAGCACAAAGCCAGTTTTGGATCTGTAAAGTCCGCGCCTCAATAATACACGGACTTCGGGAGAACAGTTTAACAGGTACTTTACTGAACAAGAGGCAGCTTGAAACTGAAACTACAGAAGACTGCTAGGGCCTTTTATACAGGGGTGGTCACTGCCGGTACTGCAGTCTAAGACCAGTTATTCCCTTAAAGGTACATACACAACAATTCCTCCCCTTTTAGATAAACAGTACATAACATTCATTTAACAACTAAATAATAACTAATTACAATTACAATTTTCTCAGTAATATATACATCAACTGAAATAGTCATTTATAAGTTCAGTCTTTGAGGAGGCTTCCTGATCCGGACTGGATAGCGCCTTTCTCGAGTATCCTGTTCTGGCGGTGGAGTCAATCCTGGCTCATTGTCATTGGTTGGTTCGTCAGCTTCCAACACCCCTGCTTCTGAGGTAGACGCAATCTGTACTTTGGGCTCATTACCAGGTGCACATGCTTGTGGTACAGGTTTGGCTTGTTCCTGTGACTCTAGAATCTGGTCAGCATGGCATCTCGCGATGCTCTCTCCAACGTCCACTGTGTACATTTGTGGTCCCTGCTGTGTGCATATCATGCCTGGCTGCCATTTTTCTGTTCGGTAGTCACGGGCCAAGACTGGTTGCCCTGTCTTGAAGCTCCTGGTTGGCTTCTCATTTATGTGCTGGAACTGCTTATCCTCAACATCTCGTCTTATGTTTGGTTTGAGCAAATCCAAGCGACATCTTAGTCTCCGGTTGAAAAACAGTACGGCTGGAGTTTGGTTGGTTACTGCATGTGTTGCATTCCGGTAAGCAAACAGGAAGTTATCCACCTTGTGTTGCAGTGCTATGTCGTCATTATACATTGCCTTTATGGCCTTTTTAAAGGTCTGAACAAACCTCTCAGCCAATCCATTTGTGGCTGGATGATATGGGGCAGATGTATAATGTTTCACCCCATTATTCTTCAGGAACCCCCGGAAATCCTCAGACACAAACTGTGGGCCATTGTCGGAACAGATCTGTTCTGGCAACCCATTCCTGGCGAAGACGGTCCTTAGGACTGCAATAGTTTTCTCCGTGGTGGTGGAGGACATTTTAATGACCTCTGGCCATTTCGAATGGGCGTCCACAGCGATTAGAAACATTGAGTCCATAAAAGGACCAGCGAAATCAATGTGTACCCATTGCCATGGAGATGAGGGCCACTCCCATGGATGTAGCGGGGCCTGTGGTGGAGCGTTTTGGACCTTCTGGCATCCTGTGCATCTCTTGGTCATATCCTCGATTTCTTTATCGATTCCCGGCCACCACACAAACGCCCTGGCTAGGCTCTTCATTTTTACGCCTCCCAGATGACCCTCGTGAAGCTCATTGAGTACTCAATCTCTCAACTTGGGTGGAATTACCACTCGGGGTCCACACATCAAGGTTCCCCAGCACACTGACAGCTGTTCCCTCCTTGGCGAGAATGCTGGCAACAGTGAGTCGCCATATGCTGGCCATCCCTTCACCGTCAAATCATAGACCCGAGAGAGTGTCGGGTCATTTCGGGTTTCCTTCTCAATACTTGCGTTTGTAACAGGCAAACATTCGACTATGGTCGCATGGAATATCTCCACTGCAGGTGCTTCTTCCGCCGTAGGCAATGGTAGGCGCGACAGCCCATCAGCATTCCCATGTTGTTTCGTACCTTTGTACTCTATGTCATACTGATGTGCCCCTAGAAAAAGTGACCATCTTTGCAGCCGTTGCGCCGTCATCACTGGAACGCCCTTCTTTGGGTTAAAAATTGAGACCAGGGGTTGATGATCAGTCAGTAGGGTGAATTTCAGCCCGTGCAGATAGTGATTGAACTTCTTCACCCCCCCACACCAGGCTGAGGGCCTCCCTGTCAATCTGGGCATAGTTACGCTCGGCTGAGGTTAGCGAGCGCGATGCAAAGGCTATTGGCCTCTCTGAACCGTCATGGAATTTGTGTGACAGCACCGCTCCAATGCCGTAAGGTGACGCATCACATGCCAACCGAATCGGTAGTGTTGGGTTGTAGTGAGCCAATACTTCTTTTGAAGTGATTTGGCATTTACATTCCTGAAAGGCACGCTTACACTCATCACTCCATTTCCATGTTACACCAGTTTGAAGGAGGGCGTTCAGTGGGTGCAGAATTGTAGATAAATTCGGCAAGAACTTATGGTAGTAGTTCACCAACCCGAGGAACGACCTCAGTTGCGACACATTTTCTGGTGCTGGAGCCTTGACTACAGCCTCAATCTTGTCCGGCGACTTATGCAACCCTTCCTCATCAATCATGTGGCCACAATACGAGATTTGTCTCCTGAAGAACTCACATTTGGGACGGTTGGCTCGTAGCCCATATTCCTGCAATCTCGTGAGCACCTGTTCCAGGTTGGCAAGGTGTTCATTATCATTTTCGCCCGTAACCAGGATGTCATCCAAATAACATTGGGTCCCCGGGATCCCTTGCAGGACTTGTTCCATTGCCCTCTGCCACATAGCCGGGGCCGATGATACCCCAAATACCAGTCGATTGTACTAGTAAAGGCCTTTGTGAGTGTTTATCGTGAGGTATTTCCTAGATGCTTCTTCCACCTCCATTTGTAGGTATGCTTGAGCCAGGCCAATCTTTGTAAAATGCTTCCCTCCAGATAGTGAGGCAAACATATCTTCTATCCGCGGAAGCGGATACTGTACTGTGTGCAGGACTGGGTTCACAGTCACCTTGAAGTCCCCACAGATGCGAACCTTCCTTGGCTCCCCAGGCGTGCTGCTCAATGCTTTCTTCATTACAGGAATGTTGGGTGTGGCCCACTCGCTCCAATCCACCTTAGACAGCACCCCCGAACGCTCCAGACTCTCCAGTTCAGCTTCCACAGCTGGGCGTATCGCGTATGGCCTTGAAAAATTTTGGGGTTGCGTTATCCTCAATCTTTATGGTTGCCTTTACTCCTTTTAGCGTCCCAAGTCCTTGTTGGAACACCTCTTCCGCGTCAGATAGAATTTGTGACAGACGTCCAGGTGCGACGTCATCATCTTTTTTGTCAGTCACAGTTAGTGCCAGAATGGAATGCCAATCTAATTGTAGTCTTCGGATCCATTCACGTCCCAACAATGGTGGTCCTCCATCTCGTAGTATATACATGTATAGTTTCTGTGTTTCCTTTCCGTTATATTCAACTGGCACCCTTATTTTACCTCTGGGGTAGACCTTTTGCCCCGTGTATGTCTTCAATACAATGGACGTGTCCTTTAAGGGTATGTGTGAGAATAGCCACTCATAGTCTCGTCGATTCATGACAGTTAGGGCTGATCCTGTGTCCAATTCCATCTTCACTGGGGACCCTGCTATCATGAGGGTGACCCAAATGGTTCGGTGATCTTCTTTTGCGATCACGTTGTGTAACTTTAAACAACTTAGTCGCCTGCTCCCGGAGTCCTTGTCACTCTCCTGATCTTCTGAACTACTATCTGTCAGTTTCTTTACTTTCCTGTACTGTTCCTTAGTAGTTCTTGTCATGTTGGTCTTCTTTCCGGACCTGCAGACTCTTGCTGTATGTCCCATTTTCCCGCATTGCCTGCATATTTTGTCTTTAAACCAGCAGTCCTTCTGCTCATGGGTTGTTCTGCCGCAGCGATAGCACTTTTCGGCTCCATATGCCATTTTGTTAGCGCTGTATTCTTGTGGTTTCTGTTGTATTTCCGCAGCTCCCCGTGCTGCTGCTTCATAGGATACTGCCACGCTGAAAGCCTGTTCTAGCGTCAGGTCCTTTTTTGAAAGTAGTCGTTTCTGGGTTCCTTCACTCTGGAGCCTGCAGAGAAACTTATCCCGTATGGTGTCTGCCAGTCCTGCTCCGAACTGGCAGTGCTTCGATAACTTGCGTAGTTCCGTAAGATAGTCAGCATTGCTCTCATCTTTGTGCTGGTTTCTTTTATGGAACTTGAATCTTTCTGCTATCAGCAGTGGTGTAGGGCTTAGATGTTCCTGTAAGATATGAACAATCTCCTCAAAACTTTTCTCCATTGGTTTAGCTGGGGTAATTAAATTCCGCAATAGGCCGTACGTACTCGCACCCATCAGATTTAATAATACCGACGCCCTCTTTCCATCAGCCACCTCATTTGCCTTGCAGTACACTTCAATTCTTTCCACATATGTGGTCCAGTCTTCTACCTTGTTGTCGAAAGCAGTGATACTGCCACTTTGCGGCATCTTGGGCGATTTAAAATGGCGCCTCCCGCGCTTTCGCTTCTTCCCCAATGGAATAAAATGGCGCCTCCTGCGCTTTTGCTTCTTCCCCAACGGGATAAAATGGCGCCTCCCACGCTTTTGCTTCTTCCCCTTACTGCCACGCTGCTCCTAGCGTTCTACGGGGTAATGGCGGCAACCTGCTGCTTCGGCACGTCTCGCCTTCCTTCCCCCCCGTTTAGTTTCTCTCCGCTGTCCTGTTCTCGAGCACCGACGGCGCCCTGTGCGCTCCACCCTCTCTCTCTTGTTTTCTTTTCCCGGCGACGCTGCACGGCCCGATTTTTAGAGCCGCTCGATCGAGCTTAAGCCCGCCGCAGTCCGGAAGGGTCAGCGCGCTACCTGCTACCAGCACGATTCGCTGGAACCAGTCTCTCCCGCAATTCTCCAAACACCGATGGATTCTTTGGGCGGTTGCCCTCGGTCGACGCCCATTGCTCAGACTACGACCTTCCAGGACCTTCCTTTCAGGCGAGATCCCCGTGAGATGATGCCACACTGCAGGTGAGTCTCTCTCTCACACTCCCAGTCTCTCTCTCTCTCACACTCCCAATCTCTCTCTCTCACACTCCCAATCTCTCTCTCTCACACTTCCAACCTCTCTCTCACACTCCCAATCTCTCTCTCTCTCTCTCCCAATCTCTCTCTCTCTCACACTCCCAGTCTCTCTCTCTCACACTCCCAATCTCTCTCTCTCTCTCACACTTCCAATCTCTCTCTCTCTCACACTCCCAATCTCTCTCTCACACTCCCAGTCTCTCTTTCTCACACACTCCCAGTCTCTCTCTCTCTCTCTCTCTCACATTCCCAATCTCTCTCTCTCTCACACTCCCAATCTCTCTCTCTCACACTCCCAATCTCTCTCTCTCACACTCCCAGTCTCTCTCTCTCTCTCTCTCCTTCCCTCTCTCTCTCTCTCTCTCCTTCCCTCTTTCTCTCTCCTTCCCTCTCTCTCTCTGTCTCTCTCTCCTTCCCTCTCTTTCTCTCTCTCCTTCCCTCTCTCTCCTTCCCTCTCTCTCTCCTTCCATCTCTCTCTCTCTTTCCTTCCATTTCTCTCTCTCCTTCCCCCTCTCTCTCTCTCTCTCTCTCTCTCTCTCTCTCTCTCTCTCTCTCCTTCCCTCTCTCTCTCCTTCTCTCTCTCTCTCTCTCTCTCTCCTTCCCTCTCTCCTTCCCTCTCTCTCTCTCTCTCCTTCCCCCTCTCTCTCTCTCTCTCTCTCTCCTTCCCTCTCTCTCATTCCCTCTCTCTCTTCCCCCCCAGTCGCTCCCTCTCTCTCTTCCAACAACAACATGCCCTCAAAAAGCCTCGGCACCGCCGGGCTCCCCCAGCTAGTATACTTATAAAACACCTTAGGATTTTCCTTTATTTTGCTCGCCAGTGTTATTTCATGGCCCCTCCTCGCTCTCCTAATTTCTTTTTTAAGTATCCCCCTGCACTTTTTATACTCCTCTAGGGCTTCCTCTGTCTTTAGTCCTCTGTATCTGCCAAAAGCCCCCCTTTTTTTCCTAATCCATTCTCGTATATCCCTTGACATCCAAGGTTCCCTGGGCTTGTTGGTCCCACCCTTGACCTTTACGGGAACATGTTGCCATTGTACACTCTCAATTTCCTTTCTGAAAGACTCCCATTGCTCTGATGTGGATTTTCCTTCAAGTAGCTGATCCCAGTCCACATTGGCCAGATCCTGCCTTATCATATTAAAATCGGCCTTCCCCCAATTTAGAACCTTTATTTCTGGTCCATCCTTGTCCTTTTCCATGACTACCTTAAATCTCACCGAATTATGGTCACTGTCACCAAAGTGCTCACCTACTAACACTTCTACCACTTGCCCGGCCACATTCCCTAGAATTAGGTCCAGTACCGCCCCCTCTCTTGTAGGACTTTCTACATGCTGGCTCAAAAAGCTCTCCTGGATGCACTTTAAGAATTCTGCACCCTCTAAGCCTTTCACACTCTGACTATCCCAGTTAATATTGGGGAAGTTGAAATCTCCCACTATAATTACCCTATTATTTGCACACTTCTCTGAGATTTGCCTACATATCTGTTCCTCTATCTCCCCCTGGCTGTTTGGGGGCCTATAGTACACTCCCAGCAAAGTGCTAGCCCCCTTTTTGTTTTTAAGTTCAACCCATATGTCCTCATTAGAGAAACCTGTTAATATATCATCCCTTCTTACAGCAGTAATTGTCTCCTTAATTAATATTGCGACACCCCCCCTCCTCTTTTACCCCCCCCTCTGTCTCGCCTGAAGATTCTATACCCCGGAATATTGAGCTGCCAGTCTTGCCCCTCCCTCAACCATATCTCTGCGATAGCAACAATATCATACTCCCATGTGTTCATCAACAACTTCAGTTCATCCACCTTATTTGTAAGACTCCTTGCATTAAAATAAATGCCATTTAGCCTTGCCCTACTCCCTTGTGTCGTTACATATTTGCTCTGCCTTCCAGTCTGACTTATTTTTTCCTCTATATTTCGCTGTACATCACCCCCTATTATAGCTCCACTCTGTATCCCATCCCCCTGCCAAGTTAGTTTAAACCCCCCCGAACAGTGCTAGCAAACCTCCCCGCAAGGATATTTGTCCCGTTCTGCCCGAATTTTAAAGACCTCTATTAGGTCACCCCTCAGCCTTCTTTTTTCAAGAGAAAAGAGACCCAGCCTGTTCATCCTTTCCTGATATGTATACCCTCACATTTCTGGTATCATCCTTGTAAATCTTCTCTGCACCCTCTCCAGTGCCTCTATATCCTTTTTATAATATGGCGACCAGAACTGCATGCTGTACTCTAGTGTGGTCTAACCAAGGTTCGATACAGGTTTAGCACAACTTCCCTACTTTTCAATTCTATCCCTCTAGAAATAAACCCTAATGCTTGGTTTGCTTTTTTTATGGCCTTGCTAACCTGTGGCGCAACTTTTAGTGATTTGTGTATTTGTACTCCGAGATACTCTGGGGTTGCAATTAATCTTTGGCAATATAATGAAACGAACGCTAGTGAATTGGCAGCCCATTTTACGCCATGCCCGAATTAATTTTTTTCCATTGACTTAATGGTGTAAAATGTAAAATGGGCTGCCAATTCGCTACCTCTCATTTTGCGCTGTAGACCAATTTCACAGCCCCAGACTTCAATACAGTGGACTGAATTTTGACAGCTCCTGCTCAGCGGAAATGGGGTGGTAACATCCTGAAAATGGTGGGAAATGACTTACTGTCCCATTCGTGTCAGTGGCCATGGCAATGTTCCCTTGGGCCTACCGCTGGGCGGCTGGAGCACTCCTCCTGAATCAGGCGTAAGGCCCATTTAAAATGCAAACCAGGGTCCAATGACATACATAGAATTCCAATTGCCATTTTAGGAGAGAACTGGTCAGACCACCAAACCCTAGACCAATTTTACCAGTGTTAGAGCTGAAGAGGCCCTGGAAAGGTACGCTTCACATTATTTTTGCGGGGCCAGGAGTCAAAAGTCAAAAGCTAGCCCAGCGTTAATAAGCCAGGATAGATTGTCTCAAGCCACAAGCATAGCTGCAACGGGACACTGAACCATCCCTCAAATTCAACACATAGTGGTCTTCTGAGGTTGGGCACACTGAGAGCAGAAGAGACTATACCATACCTGACTTGATTGACACTGGCAATGGGTGATAAACATGAAAAAAATTCCATTCTTCAGTACAAATTTCACAAAAACCTATGACTAAAAAGTAAGGGTAAAACTGCTGACGTATGACCTGATTTCTTCCCCTAGACTTTACACATTGTTGAAATTTGCTGATAGGCCTGGAGTAGTTGTCCAATCCACAATAGCAATATAGTCTTCGATTCTGCATGTCATTCTATTTAATCCTGTTACTGGCACGGTGGCATAGTGGTTAGCACTGTTGCCTCACAGCGCCAGGGACCCGGGTTCGAATCCGGCCTCGGGTGACTGTCTGTGTGGAGTTTGCACATTCTCCCCGTGTTTGCGTGGGTTTCCTCCGGGTGCTCCGGTTTCCTCCCACATTCCAAAGATGTGCGGGTTAGGTTGATTGGCTATGATAAATTGACCCTTAATGTTAGGGGGATTAAATACGTGGGGTTACAGGGATAGGGTGGGATATGTGTTGGTGTAGGGGTTACGGGGATCGGGTGGGATATGTGTCGGTGCAGGCTCGATGGGCCGAAATGGCCTCTATCTGCACTGTGGGGTTTCTGTGATTACTGGCATAAATCTATAATTAGATTTGAACCAAATGCATGTAGAATGATGGAACCAATATTTATTTTTTTTGGATTTATATCCTTTTTTTGTGTATTTAGTGAGATTTCAAGCTGATGAAGGAGGACTACGTAAAACAGGTCCAATTCAATAAAGAACATAATAAATTTATTCAACGTTAGTCGAGTAATAAATTAAACCAGACTAAAGCAGCCAGAAGTCTGTATTCTAACAGAAGCTTCTATAAAGAAAGTTAATGCTAATAGGGAAGATTTTAGTGCATTTGTATCAATTGGTTTTTATTCATTTTCTAAGGTTAATTTCATTGAGTCCGGATAAAATCAGTTCAGCACTTCAGATTGTTGCTTCTACTTTGTGCTAACCCAAATTGCCACACGAGTGACACCCTTTACTGGACCAGTATGATTTTCTTTTCCATATCCCACACCTGCCATTTTAATGGCCTTTTTGAGTAAGATTGTCATTTTTATGTCAAATTCTGGGCAGCTTTCTGCTGCGAATCTGCACGCAGGAATATGATTGCAATCCTCCCAAATTCATTTTGCATAGGACTTTTACAGCCACTAAGTAAACTGTTTTTTGTTTCTGGAGTTAAGACAGTGGGGGTGAATTGTGCTGCTTTTGTGCCAATGATAAAGAATTTGGCCTGTCGGTGGCCTGGTGAGGTAGTTATACCAGAGGGTCCTGGGTAAGCTCATTTGCATACCCATTGGAATAGTCATTGCCGTAAATTCCATATAAAAGCGTTGTAATTAGCTGGACTGCTTGGAAATTGGAGTGTATCCTTTAAATGTACAGTTCCACCTGCAAGTTTCAGACTCTGGGGACAACAAGGTAAGAAAGGAACAGTGCTTGGCTCCCTCACTGGATGTCTCATCAATTTTTTGATTATGTCCAATGGTAGCAGGGCATGACACCAGTCAGAAGAAACCAGAACTTTACTGACTCAGACCACCAACCCTCCTGGGGGAAATTGAAGTCAGTAGGCGTGGACTCTTGGGTGGACTCTGCAAGCCAGCTAGAAATATTATTGGTGTGACCTGGAGTGATGTGGCACTGGCACTGAGTGCTGACAACTTCACCGCCAGGACTGCAGAGCAGTGCTGAAGAAGTTCAACGACCTCACCAGGGCAGGCAACGGAGCGCACTGAACACGCTTCCCTTTTTCCTTTGCCCACCTGGGCCAGAACATACTCTTCGTCCTCTTAAAGCAACACTTTCACAACTAAACCTTCACAATGCATTCTGGTTAAGTGGGGGATGGCTCCAACTTGGCATCTTGTGCTGTGGCTACCTAGCTCCCCTAATGGCATTGTTGGGAAGGGTACTCTTCTCATGCACATATTGTCCTCTTATAACCTTTATGATCTGTTCTGCCTGTAAAACTTTATGGGGGAAGGGGTAATATCTGGTGCTGCATCTTCAGTGGAAGAGCTGCAGATACTATGGAAAAAACACTACATGTGCCATACTACATTGAAAGTGTCCTTCTAATCCTGAACCATATTTATCCTTGAAAAACTCAGCAGGCCAGGCAACATCCGTGGAGAGAGAAATAGAGTCAACATTTCAGGTCGAAACCCTTCGTCAGGACTGAAAAAACACAGGAAATGAAACAGATTAAAAGGCCAGTTTGGGGGCTGGGAAATGGGGATGAAAGAACAAAAGAGAAGTGAAGAGATATTAAGAGGTATTCAAAGTGAGAGGTGTGGATAAAAAATATATATAAAAATGTAATAAGGGCAAAGGTTATGATCTGAAATTGTTGAACTCGATATTGAGTCCGGAAGGCTGTAAAGTGCCTAATCGGAAGATGAGGTGCTGTTCCTCAAGCTTACGCTGGGTCTCCATGGAACAATGCAAGAGCCCGAGTACGGTGAGGTCTGAGTGAGAATGGGGCGGTGAATTAAAATAACAGGCGACCGGAAGCTCGGGGTCACCCTTACGGACTGAACGGAGGTGTTCTGCAAAGCGGTCACCCAATCTGCGTTTGGTCTCCCCAATGTAGAGGAGACCACATCATGAACAGCGAATATAGTATTCAGTACTAGATTGCAAGAAGTACAAGTAAATCGCTGTTTCACCTGGAAGGGGTGTTTGGGGCCCTGGACAGTGAGAAGGGGGGATGTATAAGGGCAGGTGTTGTATCTCCTGCGCTTACACGGGAAGGTGCGGGTCGAAGGGGAAGGGGTGCGCGGGGTGATAGAGGAGTGGACTAGGGTGTCTCGGAGGGAGCGGTCCCTACGGAATGCTGAAAGGGGAGGGGAAGATGCGTTTGGTGGTGGGATCACGTTGGATGTGGCGGAAATGGCGGAGGATCATCCGTTGAATGTGGAGGCTGGTGGGGTGAAAGGTGAGGACAAGGGGAACGTTTCCGGGAAGGAAGGGCAGTGGTGAGGGCAGAAGTGCAGGAGATAGAACAGACATGGTCGAGGGCCATGTCAACCAAGGTAGAGGGGAATCCTCGGTTGAGGAAAAAGGAAGACATGTCGGAAGTTCAGCCAGGCGGAGGAGGGTGGTGGTGGATGGGGACTGGTTGGGCCTCTGTTCAAGGAAGAAGTGGAGCACCCTCAGGCCGTCCTGGTGGGGGATGGAGGTGTAGAGGGATTGTACGTCCATGGTGAAAAGGAGGCGGTTGGGGCCAGGAAACTGCAATCTGTTAAAGTGGCAGAGGGCGTCAGAAGAGTCACAGATGTAGGTGGGAAGAGACTAGACAAGGGGAGAAAAGATAGAGTCGAGATAGGAAGAGATAAGTTCCGTGGGGCAAGAACAAGCTGAAACGATGGGTCTACCAGGGCAGTCCTGTTTGTGGATCTTGGGAAGGAGGTAGAAGCGGGCTTTGCGGGGTTGGGGAACTATGAGGCTGGTGGCTGCGGGAGGAAGATCTCCAGAGGAGATGAGGTCAGTGACAGTCTTGGAAACGGTGGTTTGATGTCCGGTAGTGGGGTCATGGTCCAGGTGGAGGTAGGAGGAGGTGTCGGAGAGTTGGCGTTCAGCTTCCGCTAGGTAGAGGTCAGTTCGCCAAACAACAACAGCACCACCCTTGTCAGCAGGTTTAATAACAATGTCGGGGTTGGATCTGAGAGAATGGAGTGCTGCAAGTTCAGAGGGAGGTAGGTTGGAGTGAGTGAGGGGAGCAGAGAAATGGAGACGGCTGATGTCACAGCGGCAGTTAGCAGTGAAAAGTTCTAGAGAGTGTAAGAGGCCAGGGGGAGGTGTCCAGGTAGAATGAGAATTCTGAAAGCGGGAGAAAGCGTCAGCTGTGCAGGGGGAAGACTCTTGGCCATCCACCAACACCCTCCTCCACCTGGCTGAACTTGTTCTCACATTGAACAACTTCTCCTTTGGCTCCACTCATTTCCTCCAAATCAAAGGTGTTGCTATGGGTACCCGCATGGGTCCTAGCTATGCCTGCCTTTTCGTGGGATATGTGGAACACTCTTTGTTCCAGTCCTACTCGGGTCCCCTCCCTCACCTCTTTTTCCGGTACATTGATGACTGTATTGGTGCCGTTTCCTGCTCTCGCCCTGAACTAGACAATTTCATTCACTTTGCCTCCAATTTCCACCCTTCCCTCACCTTCACATGGTCCATCTCCGACTCTTCCCTTCCCTTCCTCTACTTCTCCGTCTCCATCTCTGGGGATAGGTTATTGACCAACGTTCACTGCAAGCCCACTGACACCCACAGCTACCTGGACTACACTTCCTCCCACCCCGCCTCCTGTAAGGACTCTATTCCATTCTCCCTGTTTCTCCGTCTCCGCCGCATCTGCTCTGACGATGCCACCTTCCACACCAGTGCTTCCGACATGTCTTCCTTTTTCCTCAACTGAGGATTCCCCTCTACCGTGGTTGACATGGCCCTCGACCGTGTCTGTTCTATCTCCTGCACATCTGCCCTCATCCCTGCCCCTCCCTCCCAGAACCACGATAGGGTTCCCCTTGTCCTCACCTTTCACCCCACCAGCCTCCACATTCAACGGATGATCCTCCGCCATTTCCGCCACCTCCAACGTGATCCCACCACCAAACGCATCTTCCCCTCCCCTTTCAGCATTCCGCAGGGACTGCTCCCTCTGAGACACCCTAGTCCACTCCTCTATCACCCCGAGCACCCCTTCCCCTTTGCCCGGCACCTTCCCGTGCAAGCGCAGGAGATGCAACACCTGCCCTTATACCTCCCCCCCTTCCCACTGTCCAGGGCCCAAAACACCCCTTCCAGGTGAAACAGCGATTTACTTGTACTTCTTGCAATCTTGTACTGAATACTGTATTCGCTGCTCACGATGTGGTCTCCTCTACATTGGGGAGACCAAACGCAGATTGGGTGACCGCTTTGCGGAACGCCTCCGTTCAGTCCATAAGGGTAACCCCGAGCTTCCGGTTGCCTGTCATTTTAATTCACCGCCCCATTCTCACTCAGACCTCACCGTCCTCGGGCTCTTGCCTTGTTCCACAGAAACGCAGTGTAAGCTCGAGGAACAGCACCTCATCTTCCGATTAGGCACTTTACAGCCTTCCGGACTCAATATCGAGTTCAACAATTTCAGATGAGATCCTCAGCCCCTATTACATTTTTATATATATTTTTTATCCACACCTTTATTTTGTGCCCTTCCCCCTTTTTTTCTCTCCCACATGGCAGCTGTCTCTCATTCTGTCAGCGCATTTCACACCTAATCTAGAGCCGTCTTTTGTCTCCTTACTAGTCCTATCACCATCTTGTCTCATTTTGAATACCTCTTAATGTCTCTTCACTTCTCTTTTGTTCTTTCACCCCCATTTCCCAGCCCCCAAACTGGCCTTTTAATCTGTTTAATTTCCTGTGTTTTTTCAGTCCTGACGAAGGGTTTCGACCTGAAACGTTGACTCTATTTCTCTCTCCACGGATGTTGCCTGGCTTGCTGAGTTTTTCCAACATTTTTTGTTGTTATTTCAGATTTCCAGCATCTGCAGTATTTTGCTATCATATTCATCCTTATTGAGTGGACCACTTACTACAGGGACAGTTAAGGAAGGCAAAGGACATCAGGTATGAATCAGTCAACATTGTTTTGGGAATAGATCGAAGCTATCAAACGATTCGATACAGATTAATCATTATTATATACAGAAGTACTTCTGTTAGCAGAAACCAATCAGTTCATACTCTAAAAATCGGTTAGAAGACAAAAAAAATTCTGTAACACACCAACTAAGTGTGTTTTAGTAGCAACATGTACATAATTATAAGTAGTCTTGTTTTAGTTTTCAAATTATGGTTATGGTTTCTTTATTTAAACTTTATTCCTCCTGACTGGTGCACTTGCTTTGTCTATCCTTCGAGAAACCTGATTAGAGAGGCCTAATGGATCGGAGCGCTCACTTGGTTGTAAGTGTTTATTGCCACTTGACCTCCTGAAATGTATACTCTTCAGAACTTCTTGAAAGATAAACTTCACTTCCAGAATCTGGCACAATACCTGCTCATAAGTCACAATAGGGCTAGACATAATTAGGCAATAGTGAAAACCATCTGGGAGTTCCACATTTCCCTGACATTGATCAAACCATCCAGAAAGTAACATCTTTTGACTCTGTTCCCACATTCATCCACAAAACTTTGAGATAATTTCCTTACAACCACACTACAGCACAATAAACTTTCTTGTGGCTTTGTAGATTGCAGAGACTGGCCTATCTATCACTCCATTGATTAATCAAATTATAGAATTGTAAGCATATGAGTTTGCTATTGATCTGCTTTACAATTAAAACCATAACTTCTAATGAGCTAGACAGTTTCATGAGTTGTCTTCAGCCTGAGTAATGATTTAAGAATTGATGGAGACAGAGAAAGTTGGCTCTTTTTAAAAAAAAACTGTTAACTCTTTCAGGTAATTGTGTTCCACTAGAGAGGAAGCCTTTTGTGTAGTTGTTTGCAAATAGGATTTCACCTCTGCTGGATTTGTATTAACCTTACAAGATAATACACCAAGGCTTTGAAACTTAATAACAATTTTTGAGATTTTATGAAATTGACATGATCTGAATTCTTGTATACCATTTTATCTGACAATGGACCTGAATTTGTACTTGAGATATCAGCATAAAAATATGTTTTTCCTGGCATGGGAGAGAAAAAAATAGCCCTATGCCGGGCTTGAAATCCTATCCTCACATTGCTGGCAATATTATACTGTGCACTGTCGTGACATAATTGAGGGGATATACCCAACCACATCATGGTAGATTGGTAAAGTTTGTAACAAATCATCTGATTATCTCCATGAATGTGCAATAGAACAAACATTAATGATGAAAAATGTGTATCTCTGGATATGTATCCCCCCAAAATACTTTAAATTTTTTTTAACCCAAACAGACTTAGGTCCCAGTGTGAGAAAAGCTTTAGATGGTGAATTTAGTCTGAAAAAAAATTGACTATTTTTGCACTGCTTTACATCTTTCCCTCTCTTGACTTAAAGGACAAAATGGTTTCAATATAAAATGGAAGTTCTGGTTAAACTTGGAGGACCAGCGTTACCACAGAATAAAAATTGCATTTGTAAATTATATTAATGTCAAGTGTAATATGTAAAGTATGTGTCTATACTTAATCCAATAATGAAGAGACAGCTTGCAAGATTCAACGTAGGTCTTTACTTAATGCCAACAGGCGGGAACTGAGGGGAGATCGGTACCCACAGTACTATTTATACCCCTATGGCCAGGAGTGGTACTATGGTATCACTACGCCCTACAAAGTAGTGCCGCCCTGGCCATAGGTTTAAAGTAACATACATATTACATACACAACATTCCTCCCCTTTTAATTAAAATGTACCCGTGCAATTAAGTCAACAGATGCACCATAACTAGGGCTAATAACATTTGGTAACACAATATACATACGCCCCCCGCGATTTCCCGAGGCTCTCCCCCCCGCGATTTCCCGAGGCTCTCTCCCCCCCCGCCCCCCGCGATTTCCCGAGGCTCTCCCCCCCCCCCGCGATTTCCCGAGGCTCTCCCCCCCGCGATTTCCCGAGGCTCTCCCCCCCCCCCCCCCCCCCCGCGATTTCCCAAGGCTCGCACCCCCCGCGATCTCACGAGGCTGTGTGCTGGCGTCACGGGGGTCGTGCGCATGCGTGCCGGCGTCAAGGCGGCTGCGCAACGGCCGTGTGCATGCGTGGTTGCCGTTTAAAAAAAAAAAGCCAGAGCGGGCTCTCGCGGGCGGGCGGCGCATGCGCGGTCAGTGCCAGCACCGCGAGGCGGCCCGCGGGGAGTAGGCAGGGAAACCCCGCGGGCTGGCGGCCGTTGGAGCGGGGAGTAGGCAGGGAAACCCTGCGGGCTGGCAGCCGTTAGAGCGGCTCACTTCGGGCCCCGACACCGTCAAACCTGAGAGGGGGAAGTAGAGAGAGACAGAGAGGGAAGAGGAGAAGGAGAGAGAGGGAAGAGGAGAAGGAGAGAGAGAGAGGGAAGAGAGAGAGATAGAGAAATTTTTGGAGCTTCAGGCCTGCCTGCAGCGGGCCTGGAGACCAGCACCGAGTCCCCCCTGTGCGAGGGTGAGGAGGAGGGAGGGGGGGTTGCTAAACACAATATAAAACTGAAATAAATTGTTAATTAATTCCCTAACACATAATTCAAATATTTACCTTAGTTCCCTAACACACAAAGTGTGGGGGAAAAAATCGTGGAAAATCAAGATGGCGGCCACTCACCTCGGTTCAGAAGGATAAGGCCCGCCCACACACGCACCAATTGGTCGACCGGTCAGGTCACCCAAGCGTAGGATTGGTCAATCGTCGAGTCACTCGACACTCAACTGTAGGAAGACCTCGAGGTCACACGGTCGCTAATGAGATGCTAATGAGCAGAACGCTGAACGTTTTTGGGATACCGCGGGTGGGATTTTTGTCCGGCCGAAACGTAAATAGGCCGATGACCGGTCCGGAATCGCAAGCTTTCTTTTGAGGCGACGCGCGCGTCGGTACGCTCTAACTTCCAAACGCATCGAGACCAGGCGGACAGACAGACAGACAGACAGACAGACAGAAGAGCCGCTTTATATATATATATATATATATATATGAAACATGTTATAGATTCAGTCTCTGAGGAGGCCTCCTGTCTCGACTAGGATAACGTCTTTCTCGAGTCGGTCTCGGTGTAGGCGGCGGTACTTCCGTCACCACTTCACCGCTGGAGTCGTCGGTGTCTGATGGCACATCCTGTGCCGTGGAGATCACTGGAGTGCTGAACTCCTCGCAATCCTGAGACCTCTGTAATGACGAGCTGGGCCGTGATTCCGCTGTAGCAATGTGCTGAGACGTTTGAGGTAGTGAATCAGTTGGGTTTCTGGACTCCACAAGTTGATCAGCATGTCGTCTGATTATGCCGTCCCCTGTATCCACAGTGTACATCAAATGTCCCTGGCGGGCATTTATCGTACCAGACCGCCACTTTTCATTTCTATAATCACGGGCCAACACTTGCTGCCCCACCTCGAAGCTCCGTGTCTGTCTGTCAGGAGCCCTACGAAATACTCGGTTTTCCACATCTCTCCGGATGTTTGGTCTGAGCAATTCAAGGCGAGACCTTAACCTTCTATTAAAGAACATGACGGTGGGGGCCTGGTTGGTCACCGTATGTGCAGCATTACGGTACGCGAATAGGAAATTGTCCACCTTGTGTTGTAGTGGCAACCTTTCCTCCCCCATCGCCTTGATGGCCTTTTTAAAAGTCTGTACAAAGCGCTCTGCCAGCCCATTTGTAGACGGATGGTATGGTGCGGACGTATAATGTCGCACTCCATTCCTTTTTAGGAATGCTTGAAATTCTTCTGCCACAAATTGTGGCCCATTGTCCGAACAGACTTGCTCGGGCACCCCGTTTCGGGCAAAAATGGTCCTTAAGACTGCGACCGTCTTTTCGGCTGTCGTTGATGACATCTTTATGACCTCCGGCCATTTTGAGTGGGCGTCCACTACAATAAGGAACATCGCATCCAGGAAGGGCCCAGCGAAGTCCACGTGGATCCTTTGCCACGGCGTTGAGGGCCACTCCCGCGGATGTAGTGGGGCTTGGGGTGGTACGTTCTGTACCATCTGGCACCCTTGGCATGCTTTTGCTACTTCCTCGATGTCCCTGTCAATGCCGGGCCACCAGACGTAGGCTGTGGCGAGGCTTTTCATTTTGACACCCCCCAGATGACCTTCGTGTAAGTCCCGCAACACTTTATGTTGTAATTTTTGAGGGACCACCACCCTGGCTCCGCACATCAATGTGCCCCGGCAGACGGACAACTGGTCCTTCCTTGCCGAAAACGCCGGCAATGATGCGTCACCCTGCGCCGGCCAGCCTTTCATGGTCAATTCGTAAACCCTTGCCAGTGTCGGGTCGTTCTGTGTTTCCCGCTCGATACATTGGCTGGTGACGGGCAAGTGTTCCATAACAGCCGTATGATATATTTCTACGGGGTCCTGTACTATCTCTTCGATCTCGGCAGGCAATGGTAGCCGCGACAGGCCATCCGCATTGCCATGCTGTTTGGTACCCTTATATTCGATAAGGTACTGGTGTGCGCCTAAGAACAGTGACCATCTCTGTAGCCTTTGGGCCGTCATCAGGGTCACCCCTTTTGTTGGATTAAATATCGACACCAATGGTTGATGATCCGTCAGTAGTGTGAAACGTTGCCCATGTAGGTAGTGGTGGAATTTTTTTACACCCCACACCAGACTGAGGGCCTCCCTATCGATTTGCGCATAGTTTCTTTCGGCTGTAGTTAACGACCTTGAGGCAAATGCTATTGGCCTCTCTGTCCCATTGGGAAATTTGTGTGACAACACTGCCCCTATACCATACGGGGAGGCGTCACATGCCAACCTCATTGGCATTTTTGGGTCAAAGTGTGCGAGCACTTCCTTTGATGTAATGAGTTGTTTACCCTTTTTAAAAGCAGCCTCACATGCTTCGTCCCAATTCCAGGAGACTCCCCTTTGCAGCAATGAATTTAGTGGATGTAAAATGGACGATAAGTTCGGGAGGAACTTATGGTAATAGTTTATAAGGCCTAAGAATGATCGTAACTGAGATACATTCTCAGGGGGCGGGGCCTTCACTACTGCCTCAATCTTTTCCGGGGACTTATGCAGGCCTTCCTTGTCTATAATGTGACCACAGTATGAGATACGTTCCTGGAAAAATTCACATTTCTGCTTGTTCGCCCTGAGTCCGTATTGTTGTAACCGCAGAAGTACTCGCTCCAGGTTAGCGAGGTGGTCGTTATCCGTTTGTCCTGTCACCAGGATGTCATCCAGGTAGCATTGCGTTCCTGGAATGCCCTGTAAGACCTGTTCCATGGTCCTCTGCCATATTGCCGGGGCGGACGCCACACCAAATACCAGGCGATTGTACTGGTACAATCCCTTGTGTGTGTTAATCATTAGGAGCTTTTTCGAGTCCTGGTCCACCTCCATCTGTAAATAAGCTTGACAAAGGTCAATCTTCGTAAAGTGTCTACCCCCAGCTAACGATTCGAATATGTCCTCTATCCGCGGCAGCGGATACTGTACCGTGTGCAGGACTGGGTTAATAGTTATCTTAAAATCCCCGCAAATGCGAACCTTCTTTAGTTCCCCCGGTGTGTTATTTGCAGATTTCTTTATAACTGGGACCACGCGGCCCACTCACTCCACTCAATCTTTGTAAGGACACCTGCACTCTCTAAGGCATCCAGTTCTGCTTCCACAGCTGGCCGAATGGCGTAAGGCACCGGTCTGGCCTTACAAAACTTGGGGTTTGCGTCTTGAGCAATAGTTATTTTTGCTCTAATGTCCTTTAAGGTCCCCAGCCCTTGTTGAAACACCTCTGGCGTTTTTGCCAATATTTTCGACAGCCTGCTTGCAATGGTTGTATCATCCTTGGTGGTCTCTACTTTTAACTCGTGTATCGACTTCCAGTCGAAATGGATTTTTCTTATCCATTCCCTACCCAAAAGTGGTGGTCCACCGTTTGGTAGGACGTATAAATAAAGTCCTGGCACTTTTCTGCCGTTGTATTTAACTGTTACTTGCATTTCTCCCTTCGGGTAAACTTTTTGTCCCGTATATGTTTTTAATTTAATTTCCGTATCCTTTAAGGGAATGCGTTTGAACAGCCTGTTATAATCTTGTTCATTAATTACTGATAGGGCTGAACCCGTGTCCAGCTCCATATTAACTTCGACGCCTGCTACCTTCATTTTAACCCACATTGTGCTGTGGTCCTCCGTTTTGTCTACACCATATAACTTGAGACATCCCAGACCTTTAGGCTCTGCTTTTGTGCCTTCCTGTGACTCGTCTGAGCTACCGTCAGACATCTTATGTATTTTTGTCCTTGCCTTGGTACTGCTCGGACTGCCCCCACTATTGGGTTTCGTACCTGACCGACAAACTTTCGCTATATGCCCCTTTTTCCCACACTGCCGGCATATTTTATCACGAAACCAACAATTACTTTGGTCGTGGGTGGTTTTGCCACAACGGTAGCATTTACCTTTGTGAAATGTCACCTCATGGGTGTCATAGCAGGTTGTGTTTTGTCGCATTTGAGCAGCACCCTGTGCTGCTGCTTCATGAGACGATGCTATTTCAATCGCCTGATCTAGGCTGAGCTGTTTCTTGGCTAGCAACCGTTTTCATGTACTCTCATTTAACATGCCACAGACAAATCTGTCTCTGATCGCGTCAGCCAAAAAGGCTCCAAACTGGCAATGTTTGGACAACCTTCTGAGCTCAGCCAAATAGGCTGCCTGCGACTCATCATTCCTTTGGTCGCATCTGTAGAAGCGGTACCTTTCCGCTATAAATGGTGGCTTAGGGTTTAACTGTTCCCTTAATGTATCAACAATTTGGGCATACGTTTTGTCTGCTGGCTTTTCTGGAGTAAGAAGATTCCTCAGCAGACCGTATGTTTTTGCCCCCATAAAATTTAATAAGGTTGCTGCCTTTTCGTCATCTTTCACCTTGTGTACTATGCAATAAAGTTCATGCCTTTCGACATAGGCATCCCACTCTTCTGTGCCCTCAACAAATTCTGACAACCAACCTTCTTTAGACATTTTAAACTGCTGAAGAGCTTTTCCCGCCTTTGTCCACTAGATGGCTTTTTAAATTTTTTTTTGTTATTTTAAACTGCTGAAGAGAAAAACTTTTCCCCTTTGTCCACTAGATGGCGTTTTTCCCGCCTTTTCTCCTGCTGCTGCTAACGACCTCTCTCCAGCATCGTTATTTTTGGCCCTTGCAGCTCCCGTTATTGCCACCGCCGCTATTAACAAAGACCTTCCCCTCTCGTGGCTTGCTAGTCCTCGTGGCTCTGTTTGTTCCCCAGATCGCCTGCCCGTTCTGGCCCTTGCAGCTCCCGTTCCCCGGGAAGGATTTCAGTTTACCTGGCCCTGGGTGGACTTTTGCCCTGTGGCTGGAGCGCCCGTTCAGCCTCTTCTCTCAGCTGCTGCAGCTTCTGTTGGAACCCTCTCTCTCTCTCTCTCTGTTGCTGCTGCTCCTCTTGAACCTGGAGTGCTGGGCGGTTTCCTTTGGTCGACGCTGGACTCTGCAGGCTGTCTGGTAAGAAGCCTCTCTCCTTCTCTCTCCGTACTGCTGCCGTCCCTTTGTTGCACCGTGTACTGGTGAGTTCGAACCTTACTCGTCGCCAGTGTAAAGTATGTGTCTATACTTAATCCAATAATGAAGAGACAGCTTGCAAGATTCAACGTAGGTCTTTACTTAATACCAACAGGCAGGAACTGAGGGGAGATCAGTACCCACAGTACTATTTATACCCCTATGGCCAGGAGTGGTACTATGGTATCACTATGCCCTACAAAGTAGTGCCGCCCTGGCCATAGGTTTAAAGTAACATACATATTACATACACAACATAATAAACTTTATTTTTGTCAGATTTAATTGAAACTCTATAAAGTCATTCAGGAATTTTTCATACAAATACTATTTGTATTTACATTTTGTATCAAATGATAAGGGGAATGGATTTGTTTGTTATTATGTGCCTGTACCAGTGGTTGTTAGAATATATAACTCATATTGTTTAAGATTTGATGCAGAAATTAGATTAACTTTGAATTTGATCTTTACGTTTATAGTTTTGTTCTTTTTTAACTCTTAAAACAAAATTCTAGACAAATAACTGCTTCTACTGTATCCATCCTGATAGCATAGTCGCTTACTTCAAGAACATTTCTGTTTCAAGAACATTTCTGTTGCATTAGAAATGAGGCTGGTACAACTACAATACAATTTTGCTCCTTTTGATATAAAGGGCTTTACTTACCATAGAACCAAAGCAATTACAGCCCAAAATGAGGCCATTTGGCCCATTCTGTTTGTGCTAGCTCTTTACTAGAGCAGTCCAAATTGCCATGTGACCTCCCCATAGCTTTGTATCTTCCCTGCTTCAAATGTTTACCTGCTTTTCCCAGAATTAGTCTCCACCTCAACTACTCCCAGTGATGAAGAAGTCCATGAAATAGCCCTTGGTATGTTTTAAACAGTGGTTAGGCTAAAACTCATGTGCCACAGCACGTTATTTTGGTGCTGCCTGCTGATTTGAATGATTTCAGTGCACAGCTGAGCGATGAACACACTGCTTCAGGCTGTGCGCTCAGCAGGAGGTCCAATGTCACGTCCTTGGAGCGAGGCTGCCTTTTCTTAAAGCAAGGCTGTCATCTTAGAAAGCAGTCTTGAGCCCTTGAAGGGGAACTGCCTTCTGGAAAAAAATTAAAAATCATTCAAAAATAGGCAGTCTCTAGCCCTTAAAGCTCAACTGACTTCTGAAAAAAAATAAACATTAAAAAAATGTCCAAAATGGCAGTCTTCAGCTCATGAAGCCGAATAGCCTTCTGCACTAAAAAATGGCAAAAGTGCTTCACAAATGGCTTAACAGGCCAAGGAAAGGGCACCCAGGGTCTCGCATGCAGCACTCCAGCTTTGTGTAGGGGGTCAACACTGCAAGAGAGGTCCCTACTTACAGGGGGCCAGGAGGCCCTCCAGAAAGAAGGATGTGGGCCAGATCACTGAGGCTGTCACTGCCAGCAATGTCGCCCCCACAATCTAGCTCTAGTGCCCAAAGAAGTTTTATGACCTCAGACAAGTGGTCAAGGTCAGTGAATTCATCTTCAAAAGCCATCTCCTACCAACTGCACAAACAGCCTCACACACTGCTCAATGCACGACTTCTCCCCACTCCCCCACCCACCCATCACTCACCTAGCAACAATTTCTACCAAAGACAAGGGACACCTCGCATTCTTAGCTTTAACTCACCCCCTTGGAGGAGATGGTGCTGGCTATTCTTGACAGGGGCATGGCTGAGCCCTTAGCCAGCGGCGGGACTGAAAGAATGCAAGATGCTGGTATCCTCATACATTATCCTCCTTCTCCCATCCCACTTCCCCCTCATCCCACAATATCTTCCGATGTACAAGCTGCGAATGGTGTAAGCATGCAGCTCTTGCTTTACTCCCCTCCCCTCACCACAACCTTACCCATGTGCCTTCCTCATTTCAGACACCTAAGAAATCCAGCCGGCTCGGCCAATGGGTCAACAAGAAGAGGGAGAGGAGAGTGAAGAAGAAGAAGAAACACCGTCATTTAATTTCACACTCCCAGCCACCAGCTCCTCGAGGTCATCCTGCAAGGCCATCTGCAGTGTTCCCACTGAAAGTCAACAGCCTTCTACCAGCCATGCTGCAGCCACTGGAGTAGCACTGCATGACATCACTAGGATAGGCAAAGGTACACACAAGACAGTCACTAAGGGAATGCATAAGGGTGATTAGTTGATTTTTTGGTGTAATATTGGATGCATATATGGATAAAGTTGGATTGAAAAGTTTGCTTTGTGGTGGTTTTATTTCAGCATTGTGGCCAAGAGGACGTTGTGATGGTCAGTAACAGAGGGAAGATAAGGTGTGGGACAAATGTTGAAAGGGGAATTAGGGTTGTGGTCACTGTTACCGCAGGCAGATGATTCGATCTTGGATATCCTGGCTAGAAAGGGGCTGTCTAGGTTGCATCCATCCTTCCGCGTCTTCCTCTTCTGTGTCTTCCTCTTCTGCTTCTTCCTCTTCAGTGTCTTCCTCTTCCCTCTGCGAGCAGCTTGTCTCCTTTGCTGCCTCTGCTTCATCTCCATGTGCCCCCAGGACTGTGAGCAAGTGGTCTTCTCAGAGGCCTTCCTTTAACATGCAAAGCCTTGCAAGCATCCAGCTGCACTCCCGGCACACTTTAACAACTTTTTAAATGTATTGCACCAAGCTAATACTTCAATAAAATATTTTAAAAACTCCAAAAGCTGAAATTGAAAGTACCTGAGAGATGTGTGTATCCCTTTAAGAAGCGCTGACCGCGTCTCTGCAGTACAGCTTGTTGAGTCTGTGTGTCCCAGTTATGCTTAGGATCAATCACTGGACACAGACGACAAGAATAACTTTTAACAGGTCTTTACTATTCGGAGGTCAGGGCTGAACTGCCCAGAAAATCCCTACACAACACTTATATACTGGTGTGGTCACCACCGGTATTACAGTATACAGCAGCCAAGAGAAATTAGTACATCTCTTAAGGTAGTTCTCTTAAGGTGGAACAGGTTACATACACCACACAGCTGCACGCACGTTCTTCCGTGCGTGGTTAGGAGAGGGCATTATGACGTGAGGCGACGTCCAAAAACGGCAGCACTATTGACCTCTCCAAAATGGTGGCCGCCGGAAGTGGGTGGAAGTGAGGCAGAAAAACGGAATTAACGGTCGGCGCTAAGCTAGGGAATTTCCCGGTCATGATGTCCTGTGTTGGTAGTTCAGTATTCTTATTGCAGAGCTGATAGAAATTTCCCAGTTTCTGGTATTGAAACTCTAAGTCCTGTTCTGTCTGGTTATCTTGAAACTTGTTTGCACTATGCACCTTACTTGTAAAAGCAATCTTGTTTTGGTTCCCTTTTAGGATAATAAAGAATAATTAATGTAAATGGACCTGGAGTACAAATTCTTTCCTTGAACTTCACCTATTCTGTTTTGAGCTTCTCTTTGGTATAAATATTGTAATGCAAGCAGGGACTCGGAGTGATTCTGGATTGGACATCTAACTGCAGATTCATAGGCAACAGAGGGTTTTTTGACTGATTGTTCTTCTGCCCTCGTTTTTTGAGGTGTGAACTCTGCTTCTGTGTGAACAAAACAAAGTTCCAACCTTAAAAAAAGAGAATAGAACCCTATAAAGTGATAAAAAGTTAAGTGGACTCATGTGGAGTTAAGTGATAGAGAGTAAAATGGAGTCATGTGGAGCAAGGAAAGGTGGAACAGAGTCGAGTAATGAAATGGATTCATGTGGAATGAAGTGAAGGAAAGTGAAATGGAATCATTTACTGAGAAGTGAAGTTAAGTGAAATTAAGATGAGTGAAATTAAGTCATGTGTACAGAAATGGGTAATGTGCAGTGAAGTGATAGGTTTGTGGGAGTTTGGTCTAGAATGAAAACCATACTTGTGTAAGTGCTAATTCAAACCGCTGCCAAGATTTCTTTCAGATGAAAGAGACAGCAAATAATCATTATAAAAAGGCACAAAAACAAATTAATACTAGATCTACCTAATACAATGTGTTGTGAGTGCAAAATTATAATTCGATAGGTATTTGCTGTAGGAATTTCTGTAAATCTAGAAATCTGTTTTGAAATTATGATATAAAATTTATACAATGTTCAGGCAAGACTTTAGCAACTACCTACCTGACATTGATCTAATGTTATTATTGGATGGTTTGGCACAATTCTCTATTAACATGAGCATTACAATGATCATTACAAGACGGCAAAAATGTCTATTTAGGGATGTGAACACATTTAATTTTGTGAAATTTGGATCAATATGGAAATATCAGTTTGTATATGCTTCTAGGACACTTAGCGCTGCTGCCATTTTCTACTTGAGTGATTAGGAAGAAAAGCTATACAATCTGCTTATACAAACTTAAAATACTATGGCGGCTAAATTGGATAGTCATCCCACAATCTCTTCTGATTTAAAAGTGGCAGATGGTGTAAGCATGCACCTTTTGTTTTTCACTCCTTCTTGTACCACAGCATTACCCTTGCGCCTTTCTCCTTTCAGATACCCAAGAGGTGCAACCTGGCTAGGCAGTGAAGGAACACCAAGAAGAGAGTGATGATGAAGACACAACACCGTCACTTGATTTCACACTCGCAGGCACCAGCTCAGATAGTGATACTGTGTGTACCCTAGAGGATAGATTAGAGACAAGCTCTGCACATGGTGAGACCCTTTTGGACTACAAGACATTGCCATTACTGTTGAAATTTGCAAGGGCTGTGCCCTCATGATGGCAAGCTTGTACAGTATGCAGCAGACCACCACAAATCCTGACACCCGTCCTACTGAGTACTGCAGGGCTCCTCCAAAGCAGTCCAGGCAGCGGGAACGTTGTTTCAGCAAGCTAATGGTCTGCTCTACCACATTTTGTGTGACAGCATGGCTTTCATTGTATGCATGCTGTGCACGTGTGCGTGGGCTGTGCACCGGAGTCATGAGCCATGTCGACTGTGGATAGCCCTTATCGCCCAGTAGCCACCGTTTGGTTTGCCATGGTGGCTGAAATTCAGCTGGCACAGCGGACTGCTGCAGAATGAAGGCATCATGACTGCTGCCAGGATACCGGGCATTGACATGCATGGTGCGCTGCCTATGGTCGCATACCAGCTGGACGTTGAGGGAGAGGAATCGCTTTTGGTTCTGGTATAGGGTAGACTTTACATGTGGCACCTGCAAAGCGATGTGCGTGCAGTCAATGGTACCCTGCACCATGGGGAACCCAGCAATCCTGTAAAGCCGTGTGTTCTCTCCGTCTGCTTGTCTCTGGCAAGAGAGAATGAAATGTAGTTAGTTCTCTTTGAATAGAGAGCCTCCGTAACCATGGGTGGCAAACTGCAAGATGTTGCAAATATCTCCAGCTCCAGCCTGGAAGGAGCCCGACACATAAAAGTTCATCTCCATGGTCACCTTCACAGTTACTGGCATGTAAGGGTTTTTAGACCGCAGAGGTTTCTCTCTCTAGAGGCCTCTCTCTCTTGCACAGTAAAACCTTGAGTGGTTCGACCCACTCGCCCCTTAGATTCTATACTCTGGACTTTGGGGCAGGAACTACAATGTAGAGAAAACTCTTATAGACTAAGTTTGATGAAACGAAATGAAATTTTATTGCATATGGTAACACAAATCAAATGCAAGCAAATAAGAGAGTACATGGGAGGGAAAAACACAAACAAATCATAATGACACAATACTAACTAAGGCAAATACAGGCATATTATACTCTACAAAAATCATCATGAAATAGGGAAACACACGGAACATCGAGGGACAACAACTCATGTTAATTGTACCCTTAAATATCCACCCCCTTAAACCTATCTAGATCTGATTATGGAGGGCCAGAAACATGCTCACCAATCCAACCAGGAAGTGCAAGGTTTTGAACCAGTCTGCGTTTGATCCTTTCAGGTGTCCCGTCTCCACGTGGATCGTGGAGCCCCAGCGAGCTGCGCCTCACCTCTCTCCTGAGGTGGGGGTCGGGGCGGCTGGACACCGGCTTCTTCTGTCGTTTTATTTTTGTCTCTTCACCCGAGCCTGGAGAGGGCCTCTTGTTTCATCAACAGCCCGGGGTTGGTCGATGATCTCCCGATGTTTTACCCCGGGGCGGGACGCCGGTTCAAACGACCTTCTTGATGGCGGCTTGGTCTTCTTCTTCTTCCTCTCCGTCGATGGAGAGGAGTCACGCTGATCTTCTCCCAAAGCAGCTCCTCTTTTCCCAGCTCAAAAGCTGGGCAGGCCTGCAAGCTGGAAAGCTGACGATAACCCCATTCCTACCCGTGTGTTCTCTCAATTATACTTCTTTCCAGAAGCTCTTATCTCGCGCCAAATCAGGTTAGTCTTTGTTTAACTTTTGGCGGGCTTGTTGCACAACGGGGTAGTTATTATATTTTGAACTGTTCTTGGATGGCCGGTAACGGGCCATCTCTGGTCTGGAATGACCTTCATTGTTTTTAATGTCCTGGTGATTTCCTTAACGGGCCCTTGATGCTCTTCTCATGAATATGAAACTGTTCCCTTTTGTCTGGGTCAACATTTAGATGGCCTTTATCTGCAGGCCGATCTTGACTGGATCTGCATCCAATCTATATGTATATGTGGGTGTCTGGTTTCGTTCTCTCAGAAACGGCTTCCAGTACTTACTGTGGGCTGAATCCACAAAGCTGTCTGAGGATTTGCAGGAACCATTTTAAAGTGTCCCAATAAGTTGATCATGGGGTCTGGTGGCCATTTTGTATGCCCCTTTTTCTGGGCTTCTTTTAAAATAGTCTTTAAAATCATGGCCTCTTCTGCCATTCGACCCTTTATAATATAAAGCTCAATTTTGCGAATCCTACAATCCCCCCTGATGATACTGTAACTTGCTTGAAGTATCATAATTCTGGGTGAGCAAAATTTTCTGACTTTCCATAATCTAACCATCCCCAGTATTTACCTATCTATGACCCCACAACACATGCATTTCCTATTTCAGAAAAACCTAGTGTACATTGAGCATCTACAGATGGCAATACCTTGGAGTTAAAATCTGACAACTTACTTCCAGGCGTGGAGGGGGGCCTTATACCCCTACATCACCTGGTGCACACACACTACCTTTAAATAATAACAACACATCTAATAAACTTCAAGAATAAAAAAATAAATAAAGTGCACACACGAAAATCAAATGCACATGAATACATATCAAAAATAATACAGGGGAGGGAGGGAAAGCTTTAACTTTATACAAAACAGCAAAAATCTAAACGGGTGTCTCTTCTTCTACCCGCACATAATGCTCCCTCCATTCCCCTCTATTCTCGTACTTTTGCGAATGTTTGACCTTTTTGCAGTGTACAAACAGTAAATAAACTACTGTGGCGTTGCCACATTGGGGAAACACTGTGTATGTAGATAAACCTGTATAATCCCCTTTTAACTGCTGTATTCCCCTCCCCCCGCAAGACAGTTGCAAGCTGAGAGGAATAAGGCACGTTCAGACTTGCCTGCTGCTGATAGAAGGAAAACCAATCAGGTTCCAGCAGGTGACCAATCCGTGCGTCATCACAGGTTCACGGGCTTCATGAATTCAGTACTGTATTGTGAGAGTTGGAGTAAAGACCTATTTCTTGTAGCTCGCTGTGTTGCCTATTTCTTTACGCGGGAGACCGTAGTCCCCCACACTACAATGATAATCTGGCACACTACAAGAATGTGGGAGGCTATCCTAATCCAGGAAGGGACTTCTATATTAGTGAACAGGTCCTACCATGGTGGGGTCATTATAGCCAATATGTTTGCCCCTATCTCTAAAGTCTTCTGCTCCAGTGTATAGAAATGTTTCTGTGAAACAACAACGGCTTTTAACATCTTGGTGAGGTGTTCAGGGAGAGGGGGAATGATATATCCAAAATGTGCAATGAATCGCTGCAGATCGGTGAAATTCTCTTTAACAGTGATGTGAACAGTGGAAGGTTCAGGAATGGGGATAATTCGCTCTTGGGCCACTTGAACTTCTGCCCTGGGCTTGAAACAGAAGCTGCTGTCACTAACCGGACACCAACCGTGCTGTCCATGTTGGTAGTGGAGCACTGCAGTGGTGACACAGTATGTCCCACCTCCTATATATGCCACCTGCGGGGGCACATTGCCTTGTGCCATTGCCTCCATGGTGCAATTTATAGGCTTCGCGCCAACAGTTCTGAACCCACACTGTGGTTTTGAATGGGCATTCAAGTGCTGGGGACACAGGATGATGTGTGCTCCCCGGCTCCGGCACCCCGAGAGGTTGGTACCCGTCATTGCATGCTCCCATCGAATGACGTAAGGTGGGACCCCTGTGTAGCGAATGTGCGCACCCCCCTGAATGACTCCAATGTTCTCCACCCTGTATACCGGGGCGGGTTTAGCTGTCTTTCCCATCACCGGCATTCTTACCACTATACCCATAATGGTGTGATTAGACCGTCCACAGTCCATTGGGGCTGGGTAGGCCTCTGAAGCTAGTCTGAGCTGGCACGGACTCAATGCATTCTCAAAAGGGTGGAGGGCTGCGAGGTGCTTGTTGCTGATCCAGGAGGGGACTAAACCTTGTTTCAAATCCTTCAGGTTACTGCGGCCCTCGCCCAGTAACCATGCCCCGTATAGCACGCACACTTCGTTCTGCGCAGCCTGATCGGACGCGTTCTGATCCTCCCTGATGAGAGCATTTACTGTTTTGGCATGTTTCTCCAGCTCAGCTATTATCTCTTTTAAGTGTAGTGTCATGGCCTGGTCCTAATGTAACTCAGAACCCACTACCTTATTCTCGTCAGTCAGTATCTTTCTTAACTGTGTTTTCAAACCATTGATCTGGGTTTGCAGCTCCACATCATCCAGTGTGTTGATGACAGAAGTTCCTGTATTAAAAGCTGTGAAAATATCATTTACTGCACCCCTTCTCTGTCTCCCTATTCTGTCCAAGACCTCATGTGGTGTGGTGTACAATTCGGCTCTGTTGACATCGGCAAAGTCGAATTCGTAAAACTGTTTAAACATGTTTGTTTACAGGACCTGGTATGATTGCTCCATTTCCCTGGGGCACCACTCACTCACCGCACCTCGGTGAGGTTTAAAATCACTGAAGCCACCACGTAGTGCACCCCTTGGTACAGCACCTGACCTGTGGGTACCAATACCAATCCATTTCCGGGTCCCTTTGTTGTGGTGGGGCACCCTTCCTTGAGGGCTTTAGCTACCGGAATTGTGGGCAGGGGCCTGCGGGGTCGGGTGATGAGCTCAGTGGCGTTTACTGGGATCTGAGAGTATGGGACTCCACACGCCCGTGAGCTGACATCCCACCTTATTCCTTGTCCAGCATCCTGCCACTGCCTTTGGAAAAAGATGGAGACGCCTGTGGGGCAAGCGCGTTCTGAACCCCACATACAGATGTAGATCCCCTCATCTGGTTCCCACCATTTGTCCCAACAGACACTCAACCCCCCTTGAGTCCCCGTAATAGTCCGATGGGTGTTGTTACCCAGTCTCTCCCACTCGACCGTGGAATTCTTCATGGTCTTACTCAGCTTCCTGAGCCACCACCAGCGACTCAAAGGTACATGTCCCAGACAGTTCAAACAAATCCTTTTTCCAACGGTGACGCTGATCCTTGGTGCGATGATCCTCACCCTGGGGCACATCAGAGACGTTTCTCTGTATGCGAACCCCGTCTGGCTGGAGTATTCAGTAGAGTTCGACCCCAGCCAGTCTGGCCATCTCCCTTCATGGAAGTATATGGCAGGCTCTTCAGCGTCCCGTGGGCCGGTTCCATCAGTCGCGACGGGGCCTCTACTGCCAGAGCACCCATAAATGGTGGCATCCTTAGTGCGGCCCCGATAGGCCCAGCTCCATCCGATCAGCATGAACGCGACGAGGATCCCTCTCATCTTTCTCCTGGTTCCTGCAACAAATTAAACCATGCCGCCAGGCTCCCGAGAGATTCTGGCTTAGGTGAAGGCATGATCGGATCTTTTGACCTCGATCCAAAACAACACACATACTGAGCAGATTCCAAAACTACTTATAACTCTTATCATTTTAATATATTTACACAACTTAAACTTAAAACTTAAACTTAACTTATGTACAGTGCCGCCTGTCCCCGGGCGGCTTGCCTAATCCCTGATTGGACTGCAGCTCGCCGCTCCCTGCGGTGGGGCTGTAGTGACCTGTGGCTTGGGTTCCCCGCAGCCTTTTGCTGTCAATCGGGGACTGCGTTTTGTCAGGGATTTCTCAAGTCGGCGTTTACTGAGAACGGGGCAATCGGGCCAAGGTTTTACTGGCTAAGGCGTTCGAGTCGACCTGCGAAGAGGTACTTTGGGCATGGCTCCCTTAGCGAACGGACCTTCGGGTGGGACTTTAGCTCTCACAGCCCGTGGCTCTTCCACGACTGTGGGCTTCGGCTCCCTTCCCTCAGGCTCCGCCCCTTTGGGATTTGGGTCTGTGGCAGACGACTCTTCCTCACCTGTCCCTACAGGTGGAGAACCTCTGCCTCCAATTTCTACCTCCCCCACGCTTGAGTCGAGGGTGGGACCTCCGTCCTCCGACTCCACCTCCTCCAGAATCGTGTTGAGGGCGGGGCCTCGTCCGAGTCCCAGGCCATAGGGGAAGCCTCCCCCCAGATGGGCGGGGCAGCTTCTCCTTCCAAGCAGGCTACAACACCAGCTTGTGTGGTCAGTGGCTCATCGCACGCCTCAGGCTGAGGATCTTTACCCTCAGACCTGGCTTCGGTTGCTGATACTCTAGCACCTGGTTTAAACAGTTTGCACTGATTGGTGGGAAACCATTTCGTGCGCCGGGGCAGCTTCACTGCGTATACCATGGGGCTGGCCTTGTCTACAATGCTGTAGGGCCCCATGTACAGTGGTTCTAAACTCCCTACTCGGGCATAGTTTCTCACCATGACCTGATCTCCGACTTCCCACTCATGTGCCTTTCAGGGTTCAAGCAGCAATCAGTTGCCCTGATGCTGCCTTCCCATGTTCCCAGCCGCTTGCCCATAGATCTGTTTCAGGCGCTCAAAAAGGTTCCGGGCAAACTTGTCCCGATTTACCTCTTGGAGCTGCCCCTCAGTGAGCACTGGGGCTAGTACATGGGTGGGGGTTCGCATGACTCTTCCAGTCATTAATTCGTGCGGGGAGTACCCCGTACTTTTAGACTGGCTAGCCCGGATCCCCATGAGGACTAGAGGCAAGGCCTCCACCCATTTCTGGGGTGAGTCCCTCGTCTCCTTCCTCAACTTTTCTTTTAAGGTGCGGTTCATGTGTTCCACAATCCCAGATGACTGTGGATTGTGGGCCACATGCCACTTCCCTTCAATGCCTAAGAGCATGAGGGTGTCCTGTATCTCTTGGCCGTTGAAATGAGCTCCTCGGTCAGACTCCACAAATCGTGGTAGCCCCCACCGCGAGAACACCTCCCGGTCCAAGATCCTGGCAGTACTAAGTGCCGTGGCTGTTCGGCATGGGAAGGCTTCCACCCACTTGGTGAACACATCCACCAGGAGAAGGCAGTAATTATAGTCTCCCTGGGCGGTGGGCCGGGGCCCGATGTAGTCGACCTGTATCGACTGCCATGGTCCCTCTACTCTCCTGATGTGTCCCATGGGCACCTTCCTTTTCTGGGGGTCTGGGTTGTTCGCAGCACACACTAGGCAATTGGCGCAGAACTCGCGGACATCGTCCTGAAGTCCCGGCCACCACCCCGCCTGTTCCACCCATTGCCAGGTGACCTCAGGCCCGGGGTGTCCTGCTCCTGGACCCTCGTGGGCCAGTTGAAGGAATTCCCTCCGGTGCTGCTGCGGCACAACCCACTGTTCCTCTCGGAACAGCATGCCTTCCTTGATGGAGAGGGCTGCTGTACCGTATGGACCCTCTACTTCCTTGCCCTCAGTGATGGCCTTGAGGACTGTTTTCAGGGCGGGATCTAGGGTTTGGACGGTCTTGAGGTCTGGGGGCAGTGTTACCCCTGTGGTACCCTGAGTCCCATCCCTGCCTTGGATTACTGCCACGGGTTTGGACCCATCGGGATCCCAGAAAGTGCCGGTGCGGGCAACTTCCCTGGCTAGCGTATCCGCTTGCTGATTACCCTCGCCGTGGGGTTCCGTGGAGGAATGGGCCTTTACCTTGTGGATAAAGACTTCCCCTTTCTCTCCCACCGCAGCTAAGATCTTTTCTAATGGGCTTTACGGTTAATGGTCGCCCGTCCGCAGAGGTATATCAGCGGCGGGACCAGATGGCTAGGTACTCCATACACGAGTTGCATGTGAACATGCTGTCCGAGCAAATCATGTAGGGGGTGGGGAAGATCTCGGGGTGTGTAACGACGTACATTACCGCGGACAGTTCAGCCTGCTGGGCGCTCATGGTGCTGGGGAGCTTAATCGCCAAGGCAATGTCTGCCGCGGGGTCATAAACTCCACACCCTGTGAGTCGTTCGCCAGCGGATACCGTGCTGAAACCTTCTACGTAGATCCCGCGGCCCGTGGGATGTATCCCGGCCCGTAAACCTACATCCACCTCCCACACACCTTCTACGGAACACCGATGGGCTGTTCCGGGATATACCATGTTGGCCGCGAGCTTGGGCTCGCAGAGACCCTTCACCTTCAGCTCCATCTGTGAAAGGAGGAGGGTCCAGCGCGCAATGCGTGCACTGCTTACTGTCCCATCCTTAATCCTTCCGTCTAGAAGCATTCGGGTGGGTGTTTGATGGGTGAGGAGAGTGATGGGAGAGGTGCCTGTGAAGATCAGAGACCTTTTCACAGCCCAATGCGTGGCCAGGAGATGCCGCACGCAATTGGAAAATCTCCTTTCTGTAGTGTATGTAACCGTTCCACCTTTAAGAGAACTATTTTAAGGGTTGCACTACTTTATCTTGGCTGCTGTATACTGTAATACCGGTGGTGACCACACCGGTATATAAGTGCTGTGTAATGATTTATTGGGCAGTTCCGCCCTGACCTTCGACTAGTAAAGACCTGTTAAAATTTACTCTTGTGGTCTGTGTAATAATTCTCATTATAACACACAGACTTAACAGTGGCGACGAGTACGATCTTACCCTGCGGCAGAGATACATCCAAGGCAGTTTGACGGACGTTGAGAGGAGGCATCCGCCCTCATCATCCTGCTGAGAAAAGACTCGGGTCTGCAGAGCAAAGGAAGAATTCTGACATGAAGCCTTCCATCAGCAACAGGCAGTGATCATCCCTTCTATCACAGTGGTGGGTAAGCCGATCAGCGACGAGCAGCAAGTCGACCACGTTGGCGTGAAGTAGGGGAGGGAAAAACGGAGGATATAAGGGCAGAGAACTCGACCACGGCCGGGGAAAAGAGCCGGACAGAAGTCGGGGCCAGAGGCGCTGAGACTGGGCAGCGTAAGGCACGGGAGCCGCGGTGAATGCAAACGCAGCCGGTGTAAAAGACCGGGCTGCAAGCGGGCTGGGAGACGCAACAGCGTCGAGAGAGAGCTCGACTGCGACCGGTGAAAAAGGCCGGGCAGCTACCGAGGCCGCGAGGCGCAGCGACCGGGTCAGCGTAAGGCACGGGAGAAAATTTAAAAAAAACCGCGGAGAACTCAGCCGCAGCCGGGGGAAAGGACCGGACTGCAAGAGGGGCTGGGAGGCACGATTTGAAAACAGCTGGGGGAGGGCGAACGCAGCAATATGGCAATCGCCATTACAGCCAGCGGGGGAGAAAGGCAAATGCGGGAAGCCGCCATTTTTGGAGGCGGGGGAAGAAGACAAGCGCGGGAAACCGCCATTTTGAAAAAAAATAAAAGAAAAATTTCTTTTTTTTGTTTCTCAAGAAGATTGCGAGGATGCCTAAGCGTGGTAACATCAACGATTTCGATGCCGATGTTGAAGATTGGGCCACGTATGTAGAACGCATAGAGATTTATTGTAAGGCAAATAAAATATCAGATGAAGATAAAGCACTAACCTTACTAAACTCAATGGGTGCGAAGACATACGGGCTATTGAAGCATCTTCTATCACCAGCTAAACCGGCGGATCAGACTTTCGTTAATATTGTTGCTGTCCTGAAGAATCATTTGAACCCCACACCGCTGATGTTAGTGGAACGATTTAAATTTTATGCGAGAACGCAACTGAAAGAGGAAAGCAACGCGGAGTATTTAATTGAACTGCGTAAGCTAGCGAAATACTGTCAGTTTGGGGAAAGCCTGACAGAGGCACTGAGAGACAAATTCGTGTGTGGATTGTTGAAAGAAGGAACACAAAAGCGGCTACTTGAAGAGAATGATCTTACATTTGATAAGGCTGTCACTATTGCAGCATCGCACGAAGCCGCAGCGAGAGGCACTGCGGAAATGCAGCTGAAGGCAGCGGTACTCAGCGTAGATCAAATGGCTTTGGGTACAATGAAATGTTATTGTTGTGGAAAGACAACACACGATCAGAACCAATGCTGGTTTAAAAACCAGGAATGTAGAAAATGTGGCAAGCTTGGTCACATAGCTAAAGTATGCCGGTCAGGAAAGAAGACCAGCAACAAAAAGTCACCACAGGAAAAGCGCAGAAAGGTACATAAGGTGGCTGAGAAGAGTTCGGATGAACAGAATTCGGATTCAGACTCCAACAGCAAGGAACTGGGTAGTCTGAGAATTCACAATGTGAGTAAGAAAGCTGACCGACAAACTATCTGGGTCACATTGCAGATAGCAGGAGTCCAAGTGAAGATGGAATTGGACACCGGATCGGCGTTGACGGTCATGAATAAGCAAGATTACAAAAGGTTATTCACACATATTCCCCTACGGGATACGGAGATAGTATTGCAGACATACACTGGGCAAAAAGTATACCCCATCAGAAAGATAAAAGTCAAGGTGATACACAAGGGCAAAGAACACCAAGGAATGGACATATATGTACTACCTGAGGGAGGTCCACCACTTCTGGGACAGGAGTGGATCAGGAAAATAAATATGGACTGGCACTCCCTAAAAGCAATGACGGTAGATTCCGGAAAAAGAAATGTCAAACTTGAACGATTGTCCAGAATATTGGATGAGGCTAAAGAGGTGTTCCAACAGGGACTGGGAACACTAAGAGGAATTAAGGCAAAAATCAAGATTGCAGAACATGCAAACCCAAAATTTTTCAAAGCCAGACCGGTACCTTATGCGATACGACCTGCTGTGGAAGCTGAGCTGGAAGGGCTAGAACGTTCAGGAGTACTGTCTAAGGTGGACTGGAGTGAGTGGGCCACGCCCATTGTTCCCGTCATGAAGCGTTCATCGAGTAACAAGCCAGGGGAACCGGGGAAGGTCCGCATCTGTGGAGACTTCAAGATCACAGTTAATCCGGTGCTTCACACGGTGCAATATCCGCTTCTGCGGATTGAGGATATCTTTGCTTCATTGTCTGGCGGGAAACACTTCACCAAGATAGACCTGGCGCAAACATACTTACGGATGGAAGTTGAGGAAGAGTCGCGCCAGTATCTCTCAATCAACACGCACAGAGGCTTGTATCGATATAATAGACTGGTTTTTGGAGTGGCTTCGGCTCCAGCAATTTGGCAGAGGGCCATGGAGCAGGTATTACAGGGAATTCCAAACACTCAATGTTACTTGGACGATATCCTGATTACGGGAGAGGACGATGAGGAACACCTTGCAAACTTGAAACTGGTGCTCACCAGGTTGAAGGAATATGGCCTTCGAGTTAATCGCCAGAAATGTGAGTTCTTTCAGAAACGGATCTCGAACTGTGGTCATGTCATTGACCAGGAGGGGATGCACAAGTCACCTGACAAGATCGAAGCTGTTGTGAAGGCTCCCGCTCCGGAAAATGTATCCCAGTTGAGGTCGTTCCTAGGGTTGATTAACTATTACCATAAGTTTCTGCCAAATCTATCCATGGTGCTGCACCCGCTGAATGCTCTTTTGCAGAAAGAAGTACCATGGAAGTGGAGCGAGGACTGTAAGAAGGCCTTTCGCAAAAGCAAGGCATTGATCACCTCAGAGGAAGTGTTGGCTCACTTCAACCCAAAGCTACCTATTCATTTAGCTTGTGATGCTTCTCCTTATGGTATTGGAGCAGTACTCTCACACAAGTTGCCGAATGGCTCGGAAAGGCTAGTCGCATTTGCATTCAGATCATTGACCTCCGCTGAGCGCAACTATGCTCAGATAGATAGGGAGGCTCTCAGCCTTGTGTGGGGAGTAAAGAAGTTCAATCATTACCTGCAGGGCAAGAAGTTTACACTGCTGACAGACCACCAGCCGTTGGTATCCATATTCAACCCTAAAAAGGGCGTTTCCATTATGACAGCGCAAAGGCTACAGAGGTGGTCCCTTTTCCTAGGGGCACACCAATATGACATAGAATACAAAGGATCAAAACAGCATGGGAATGCTGACGGTTTATCGCGCCTACCGTTGCCAACGGTAGAAGAGGCGCCTACAGTGGACCCAGTGGAGATGTTCCACTCAACCATAGTGGAATGTCTACCAGTAACAAATTCTACCATTGAAAAGGAAACGAGAAATGACCAGACTCTCTCACGAGTCTACGATTTAACGGTGAAGGGATGGCCAGCGCATGGCGAACCACTGTTGCCAGCATTCTCGCAAAGAAGAGAACAGCTGTCAGTGTGCCGAGGAACCCTGATGTGTGGATCCAGAGTGGTGATTCCACCCAAACTCCAGAGTAAAGTGCTAAAAGAGCTTCACGAGGGGCATCTGGGTGGAGTGAAAATGAAGAATCTAGCCAGAGCGTTTGTGTGGTGGCCAGGTATCGATGGAGACATCGAAGAAACGACCAAGAGCTGTCTAGGATGCCAGAAGGTCTAAAACGCCCCACCACAAGCCCCTCTACATCCATGGGAGTGGCCCTCATCTCCATGGCAAAGGGTACATATCGACTTTGCTGGTCCATTTATGGACTCAATGTTTTTAATCGCGGTGGATGCACACTCCAAGTGGCCAGAGGTAATAAAGATGTCCTCCACCACCACGGAAAAAACCATCACAGTATTAAGGACCATATTTGCCAGGAATGGGCTGCCGGAACAGATCTGTTCTGATAATGGACCGCAATTTGTGTCCGAAGAATTCAGGAAGTTCTTAAAAAACAATGGGGTTAAGCACTACACGTCCGCCCCATACCATCCCGCCACCAATGGATTAGCTGAAAGGTTTGTCCAGACCTTCAAGAAGGCCATAAAGGCCATGGGTAATGAAGACATAAATCTACAACATAAGGTAGATAGTTTCTTGTTGGCGTACAGGAATGCAACACATGCGGTCACAAACCAAACTCCCGCCATGATGTTTTTCAATAGAATACTAAGATGCCGGCTGGATTTGATCAAGCCAAACATCAGAAGGGACGTAGATAACCGGCAATTTCAAGGCATGAATGAAAGGCCAACTAGAACCTTCCAGATAGGTCAACAAGTTTTGGCCCGGGACTACCGTACCGAGAAATGGCAGCCTGGAACTATTTGCACACGACTAGGACTGCTGATGTATACCGTGGACATTGGTGAAAGCATAATAAGGCGCCATGCTGACCAGATCATAGCGTCATCCGAAAAGGGACAACCTACACCACCACTCTATACGCCTAATGATGAAGCAGAGATACCCATAGTATCTACCTCCGATCCGGTGATACTGGAACCAGATGAACCCGACACTGGCATTCAAGCCGAATCGACCTTGCCAAAAGAACCTACTACACCACCGGAAACTACTACACCACCGAGGCGGTATCCGGACCGAGTCAGGAAGCCTCCAGAGAGACTGAATCTGCGAAATGTTTTTACAGGAAGTTGTGTATATATGTTATGATGTTATGTTTAATGGGGAATATATACTGTTAAGCTAAAAAGGGAGGATTGTAGTGTATGTACACGTTCCACCTTTAAGAGAACTATTTTAAGGGTTGCACTACTTTATCTTGGCTGCTGTATACTGTAATACCGGTGGTGACCACACCGGTATATAAGTGCTGTGTAATGATTTATTGGGCAGTTCCGCCCTGACCTTCGACTAGTAAAGACCTGTTAAAATTTACTCTTGTGGTCTGTGTAATAATTCTCATTATAACACACAGACTTAACACTTTCCACATCAGTGAGCACCCTGGAGGAATAGACCACTAGCCTCAGCTTGCCATGTCGCTCTTGAAGCAGTACAGCACTCAAGCTATCCCCGCTAGCCGCTACCTCCAGGAAAAACTCCTCTCCCTCATCTATGGCCCCCAGGGCTGGCGCGGTCTGCAAGTCTCTCTTGAGTTTCTCAAATGCTGCCTGGCAACCCTCATACCAGAACCACTCCACTCCCTTGTGTAGGAGTCGGAGCAGCGGGGCTGCTGTGGCTGCATAGTCCTCAATAAAGTCTCTGCAGTACCCGGTCAGTCCCAGAAAGGACCTCACACCCGTTACAGTGGTGGGGATCGGTAGATCTTGTACCGATTCCCGCCTGGCCTTATCTATGGCTCTCTCACCGGCGCGGATGATCAGACCCAGGAATTTCACTTCCTGCTGGCCGATCCGTGCCTTCTTTGGGTTTACTTTGAAACCCTTTCTGCCTAACAGCTCCAATAACTCGGCCAATAGTGGGCCACGCTCCTCTTTTGAATCTGTGAACAGGAGCAGGTCGTCCACATACTGCACTAGCTGATTGGGCTGGCTGAACTCTTTTAAACTCCCTGCCATGCGTTGATGGAAAATGCTGGGGCTGTTGTGGAAACCCTGTGGCAAGCAGTTCCAGGTGTACTGTTGCCCTTTAAATGTAAAGGCAAACTTGTACTAATCCTCCCTCCTTAAAGGGATGGACCAAAACTCATTAGAAATATCCAGCACCGTGAACGTGGTCACGGAGGCTGGAAAACTTCCTATCAGGTCGGCAACTGCTGCTACCGTGGGTGCACAGGCTGGGATGTTACTATTGAGGACCCTGTAGTCCACCGTGGCTCTCCAGGAATCGTCCAGCTTCCTCACCGGCCATAACGGAGAGTTTACATGGGTGACTATCGGTCTCAACACGCCCAGCTGCACCAGTGAAGATATTGCTGTCTCCATGTCGGGCTCCGCTTCCCGGGGGAAGTTGTACTGTTTTTGGGGTCGGGCCATGGGGTCTCCGTCTACTCTGACCTCAAACCCGGTGACCCTCCCGCAATTGTGCTTGTGAGTGGCAAACGTCGTCAGGTGGTCTGACACGAATGCCTGCAGATCTTGTGGGACGCCTGTGACCATGAGCTCGAGGTCGTAGCCCTCTTTCGGCTTGACGGTGCACAGGGTCCCTCTTTCTCCTTTCCCTGGGATGACGACTATCTTGCCTGGCTCACCCTTACCCACTCCCCAAAGACAATGATTTCTTAGATCCACGAGGATCCCATGTTCTACCAAGAAATCGGACCCGAGGATCCCTTTCCCATTCTCCACCTCCCACTTCATCAGTATACACTCCCACTTGGTGCGGAGCGGTCCTAAATGAACGGAGAGGGGAATGGAAAATGCGCCAGCCTGTTCCTTGCCTGTGAAGCCTGACAGAATATATGGAACCCCGGTGGACAGAGGTGAGGCGGTGGGGTTATCTGCGTGGATCACGGTACACGATGCTCCCGTATCCAACAGCTAGGTCCTTGTTACCTCCTCCACTTCCATCTCCACGAGGGGTCGTCTCCATACATCATATCGCAGCGCACACAAGTAAACGGGCTGTGCCGGCTCTAGTCATGTGGGCACAGCGGTCGGGGTTTCGGGAGCGACAAGACCAGTGGTGACGGCTATCTTCCCCTGCGAAATCATCAGAGACCGCATTGTCTCTATGATTGATTCAATCGCAGCGGGATCCATAACTGCACCAGCTCCTTGTGCTGGGGCAGGAGCTACGGCTTGGTTTGGGCTGGTGCTGGGGTGGCGGTCTGGGCTTGGGCTGCGGGAAATTTTCTCTTATTATCCTTCCACGGATTTCTACAGCCCTTGCGCCAATGTCCATCCTTCCCACACCCGTAGCAATTGAGCTTGGCTTGGGTAGGGCGATTCCCCTCCTGACGCCACTCCTCCTTGCTTGGGGCTGCGGGTTTTGCCTCATGCACCTTTCCCTTCTGGGGAGGTGTTTCCTGACCTCTACAATTCTTATCCGCAACGTTGAGCTGGCGGAGAACCGTCTCCTCCGTGACACTGGGACCTTGGGGATCAAACCAATATCTGGCTAGTGCCCGTATCTGCGGCAAGCTGTTGGTAACCAAGCAACGGAGCCAATGAACCCGCTGTTCGTCGTTCATTGCAACCCGTTCAGGCATGCCCGGACAGCTGCGTCGATACACAGGCCACAGCCTTTCTGCGAAAACCCGTGGGGGTTCTCCAGATAGCTGCACGGTCCTTTCCACACGGTCGAACGGACGACCGTCGTCCACTCCCATTACTTCTAAGACTTCCTCCCTGAGATCCGTATACCCTTTCCATCCCCTCTTACTCTCATCTGAGAGGCACTGAAGGATTGTGCAATCCAGGGAGAAAAGCAACAGTTTCACCTGTTCCTGTTCATCACAGTCATTAATGGCTGCTGTTTCCTCTATCTCCCTGAAATGAATCGAGGGATCTCCCTTTACTGTGAGTCGTGCGAGTGGCTCACCATGGACCTTAATTGCGGGGCAGCGTAGAGCACCACAAACTGGTTCTGGTGGGGTCCGACATCGCCATTGGTGCCGAGCGGGACACATTGGTGCCGGTCCCGGCTTTGATACCAGTGGCTGTTCTTCCTCACATTCCACCTTGGCTACCTCCTCTTTTACCACCCCCTGTTTTTCTGGCCAAGTCTCACTATAGCTCGGTGGTGCTGAGGGCTCGGTGGCTGGTACCACAACTACTTCAGCTGGAATCGGCTGTTTCGATTCCTTTAAAAAGTCCATGTGATTGGCTTTCGGGCTGACGAGACACACCATGCCTTTTGCCTTAACCAGGGCCGTTCTTAGGTCCTCTATGGTCTTTTGGCAGGGGCCGTGGTCTGTGCTCTCAAACCTGTGCTCAAGGCCTAGCTTGTAAGCTGCCTTAACCTCCACTACTCTCTCCTCCTGCACTCTTAGCTGTTGTGCGAGGCGGGCGTTTTCTCCCGGATCCTCGTTTCATTGATCTTTGCCTCAGTAACCTGGCACTCCAGGTACTCTATCCTAGCCAGATGTTGACTAGCTACCACTTGGCGTTCCTGATTTAGCGCTTGAAGCGCTGTGATGAGTTTTTCCCCACCCATGGTAGAGACCTTTATGAGTGTTGATCGTGAGGTACTGTTTCGAGGCTTCTTCTACCTCCATTTGCAGGTACGCCTGGGCCAGATCAATCTTAGTGAAGCGTTTCCCTCCAGATAGCGAGGCGAAAATATCTTCAATCCGCGGAAGTGGATATTGTACCGTGTGAAGGACCGGGTTCAGTGTCACCTTAAAGTCCCCACAGATGCGAACCTTCTTTGGTTCCACAGGTGTATTACTCAACGACCTCTTCATTACAGGAATGATGGGTATAGCCCACTCGCTCCAGTCCACTTTGGACAGTACTCCTGAACGTTCCAAACCTTCCAGCTCTGCTTCGACGGCTGGGCGGATCGCATAAGGCACCGGTCTGGCCTTAAAAAACTTTGGGCTTGCATTTTCCTCTATTTTGATCGTTGCTGTTATGCCTTTTAGTGTTCCAAGTCCCTCCTGGAACACTTCTTGTGCATCAGTTAGCATTTTTGACAGTTGTCCAGGTGTGGCGTCGTCATCCTTTTTGGCATCTACAGTCAGTGCTTGGATGGAATGCCAATCTAGCTGTATCTTCCGGATCCATTCATGTCCTAGTAGTGGTGGTCCCCCATCTGGCAATACATATAGGTCCATTTTTGGTGTTTCCTTGCCGTTATATATAACGTTCACCCTTATTTTTCCTTTGGGATAGACTTTTTGCCCTGTGTACGTCTTCAAGACAATCTCTGTATCTCTCAAGGGTATATGTGAGAATAGCCGCTTGTAGTCCCTTCGGTTTATGACTGTTAGGGCTGATCCTGTGTCCAATTCCATTTTCACTTGGACTCCAGCTATCTTGAGCGTGACCCAGATAGTTTGGTGATCCTCCGTTTTGATCACCTTATGTAGTTTCAGACAACCCAGCTCCTTGCTTCCGGAGTCTGTATCACTTTTCTGTTCATCTGAACTACTCTCCGTCACCTTATGTACCTTCTTGTACTTCTCCTATGGAGATTTATTGCTGCTGGTTTTCTTTTCCGACCTGCAGACTCTTGCTATGTGTCCTATTTTTCCACACTGTCTGCACACTTTGTCCTTGAACCAGCAATCATTATGGTCGTGTGTTGTTCTGCCGCAGTGATAGCACTTCACTGTTCTGTATGACATTTCATTTGTGCCATATTCTTGCGGTCTCCGTTGTATCTCTGCAGCGCCCCGTGTGGCTGCCTCGTGTGATACTGCCATGCTGAAAGCCTTGTCCAGCGTAAGATCCTTTTCTGATAGAAGCCGTTTCTGGGTTCCTTCACTTTGAAGCCCACACACAAACTTGTCCCTTAAAGAATCTGCTAGTCCCGTTCCAAACTGGCAGTGTTTCGATAGCTTGCGCAGTTCCGTTAAATACTCAGCATTACTTTCATCTTTATGCTGGTTCCTATTGTGAAACTTAAATCTTTCTGCTATCAGCAGCGGTGTGGGGTTTAAGTGATTCTGTAGGATTGACACTATGTTTCCAAAATCCTTTTCCACTGGCTTCTCTGGGGTTACTAGGTTTCGCAGTAAGCCATATGTTTTTGCACCCATTGAATTCAACAATACCAGTGCTTTCCTCTCATCTGGCACTTCATTCGTCTTGCAGTACACTTCAATGCGTTTGACATATGTCGTCCAATCTTCGACTTCATTGTCAAACGCTGTGATACTGCCACTCTTCGGCATCCCTGGGTGTGGTTAGACTGGCTCAAAATGGCATTTTCCCACGCTCTCCCTTCTTCTCGCGGCTCAAAATGGCGTTTTCCTGCGCTCTCCCTTCTTCTCGCGGCTCAAAATGGCGTTTTCCTGCGCTCTCCCTTCTTTTCCGCTGTGGCTCAAAATGGCGTTTCCTGCGCTCTCCCATCTTCTCCGCTGCGGCTGCTCGGCCCTTGAACACCGGCTGCGCTCTGCGCATTTCCCTTTCTTCCCCGCTGATGCTGCTCGTCCCTTGAACACCGGCTGCATTCTGCGCGTTTTCCTTCGCGCCTCTCTCTCTTCTCCCATCGACGCCATTCGGTCCTGAACACTGGCTGCGCCCTGTGCACTCTACCCTCTCTCTTCTCCCATCGACGCTGCTCGGTCCTGAACACCGGCTGCGCCCTGTGCGCTCTACCCTCTCTTCTCCCATCGACGACGCTCGGTCCTGAACACCGGCTGCGCCCTGTGCACTCTGCCCTCTATCTTCTCCCGTCGACGCTGCTCGGCCTTTTCTGTGCCGTCGGTCGGCTCTAGCCGCCGCTGTCTGGGAAGTGTCTGCGCCGTACCTGTTGCCAGCCCGTTTTGCTGGACCACCGTGACTGGAGAACCAAGCCCAGCTCTCAACAGCCTCCCCTGCGATGCTCAAATCTCCGCTGGATGACTGGGTGGTTGCTCGTTGTCGACGCCCGTGCTTCTGAACTTGACCTTGCACTGTTCTCCAGGAGCGAATCCCTGGGAGGTGATGCAGAGTTGCAGGTAGGTTCGAATCTGCCTCGTCGCCAATGTTAGATCTGTGTATTTTGATGTTGTGTGTCCTTCAATAACTAGACACGAGACTGCAGGGAACAATCAACAGGTGTTTACTGGATGAGGGTTACTCTAAAACTAAACGTACAGATCCCTACTCAGGGTTTATATACAGGTGTGGTCACTGCCGGTACTACAGTATACAGGAGCTGTAAAAAGTGGTTCTCCCCTTAAAGGTACATACACTACACCTACTAGTGCACCCATGTTTGGACAGATATGGTTTGTGCAGAAGCCTAGAAGTCAGCAAAATCTCCTTCAGCAGCTGCCACACCGTGTAGACTTTTGCAACTTGAAACAAGTATAGAAAGTGTAAAGTCTGTGGGTTGTGCAGTTAATAAATACACAGACTTCAGAAGTAACAAACAAAACAGGTCTTTACTATTCGAAGGTCCGGGCGAATCTGCCCAATAACTCCTGGCACAACACTTATATACTGGTGTGGTCACTATCGGTATTACAGTATACAGAAGCCAAACAAATAGTGCCACACCTAAAGTAGTTCCCTTAAAGATAGACGGGTACATACACTACAATCCTCCCTTTTTAGCTTATTACTTATAGAGTCCCCGTTAAACATACATATCTTCAACTTCCTATAAAACAAATTACAGATATAATCTCGGTGGAGTCAATGTCATATAAAACAATTTACAAATATAATCTCGGTGGAAACAGTTCACAGGTTCAGTCTCTGCGGAAACAGTTCATAGATTCAGTCTCTGATCTTGACTCGTTCCGAACAACATTTCTTTGGTGTAGCCGGATTACCTGGCTAGCGTGACTCCTCCATAGCCTTTTTCTTGACGTAACAGCTTGAACCTTCGTCCTGTTGAACCAGCAGTGCGGACTTTTACAACCAACTGGCTGTCTTGACATTTTCCAGTTTTTCAACTAATTTAGCTCCTTTCGTAATGTCCCACCTGGAATGGTAGAAGTGCTAATATTTTAGACAGTTATTATCTTCTGCTTCTTTTTCTTTTCTGCCTTTTTGAAACTCTCGGAGCTCCTTTCTCGGCTGCCAGCTGTAGCGCCATCAACTCTCTATGTTCCTTAGACCTTAAGTGCTTCCTCCGGATTTCAGCACTTTGAGAGTTTTCATCACAAGCTGGGCAGACCACATCCTCGTAATATTCAGTGTCACTCAACAGGTCATGGTAATATTCGGGTTCATCCTGAGTTAGGCCAGCGAGAGAGACTTCTTCTTCCTCCTCACCCGTCTGGACGTTAGCTGACGGTGGTTCCTTCCCTAAACATCTTTCTTGAAAAGCCTTCTTCATGCATTCATATTCATCCCGCTCTTCCTGGGTTATCTGCCATTCCTTCACGACGGACCTCATTTGTGAGTTCAATACCTTCCTTTCCATCGGTAATTGCGTTATCAGGCTATTTAATCCTTCTACTGAAGTAACGGTTTCCACATTCTTCTGTTCATCTTGACATGATTCAACGTACTTTTGGCATCCTTGTAAAATTTGTGTTGCCACCTCAGCTATCTCCGTGACTTTTGAGAGCTCCGAACTCGTTCCCCCTGAAGATTGAAGCTCGTGTTCAGATTGTTCCCCTTGCAGAGTCTTGTCCTTCAGCATATGAAGGAGTTGGCTGACCGTTAACTCTTCCCTGGGAACACGGTGGATCAGAGTCTTCTCCATTTCCTCCACCTCTTTCTCCAATACTTCCACCTTACGTTCCTCTTGAACTTTGGCTTTCAGCGCTCGGAAAAGTTGCGCCCTGATGCTCTCTAGTTCATGTTCAGGGACCATTCTTACAGTGTCCTGTTCTTCCACTGAAAGGATTCCCAGTTGAATCTGTTCTTCAAGTTGTTGAACCTCGGTCATTGCCGCCTCATATTTGTCTTGGGTGTCCTTCAATGTTTTTATAAGTTCTTGGACATCCTGTCTTTCATGCTCTGCCATGATTTTCACCTCTAATTTCTCATCTATGGATGGATCTCCTACTGATGAGTCTGTCTTGGCCTTGAGCTCATCAAGAATTTCCTGCAGCCGTTGGACTTCTTGCTCATGTTCAACCTTTAGTTGTTCATATGCTTCTACTGAAACTAGCTTTTCGGAGGCTGCCGAGTTAACCCCCTCCAGAATTGTAGCTTGGGCCTGTTCATACTGTTCTTTCAACTTCTCACACTCTGCTTGTAAGGAGTCGTAGAGCAGAACTGGAATAAAATCCTGGCTCCCTGAAGATTCCTCTTCCTTTGGTTCATTCTGTAAATATTCTAGTTCCTGAACAGCATCAGGGGAATGTGATTGGTATTTGACCACGATGGCTCTATGGTCGCTCTCTGCTTGAGCTAGCTGTCTCTGTAGTCTTTCCAGGTTCTCCCATTCGGTGTCCCAGAACCTTTCCATATTTTTCATCTCTTGTACGAGACGGTCACTCAACTGTTCTAATTGTTGTCGTACTTTGACATAAGTTTGCGTCCGAGCTCGGTGTTCTTCCGTCATGGATGAATCCTTTGCTTGAACAGGCTCAGAATTCTCTGTCAACCTGGAGTTCTGCTCTGCAGCTTTATTCTTCTTGGTACCATAAGTCCTTCTGCATGTCTTCGTTTTCTTTCCCATCGTCGGCAAGTCCCTTTTAGCCTTGTCTTCCATATGCGACTTGGTCTTATCATCATCCATTTCAGAATCTGAGCTAATAGCTTGCACCGAGTCCTCCATCATTATGGCTTTTAGGTAATGCCATTCCATGTCTATTTTCTTAATCCACTCCCGTCCTAGAAGTGGTGGTCCTCCCTCAGGTAATACGGACAAGTTCATTCTTGGGTGTTCTTTACCCCTAGCTCTCACCTTGACTTTTATTTTCCCCACGGGGTATACGTTATGCCCCGTGTATGTCTGTAATACGAACTTGGTATTTCTTAAAGGTATGTGAGAGAATAGCCGGTGGTAGTCCCTTCGGTTGATGACTGATAGAGCTGATCCAGTGTCCAGCTCCATTCTTACTTGGACTCCAGCTATTTTTAGTATGACCCAGATGGCCTGTAGATCCGTTTCTTTACCCACATTGTGGATTCTCAGCCTACCCAGCTCCTGGTTGTTTGGGTCTGAGTCTGAATTCTGTTCGTCTGAACTCTTCTCAGCCACCTTGTGTACCTTGTTGTACTTTTCTTGTGGTGGCTTCCTTTGATTATTGGTCTTTTTCCCGGACCGGCATACCTTCGCGATGTGACCCAGTTTGCCACATTTCCTACACTCTTGGTTCTTAAACCAGCATTGATTCTGGTCATGCGTGGTCTTCCCACAACGGTAGCATTTTGTTGTGCTTGAAGTAATTTGGTCCACCCCAAGTGCCGCCGCCTTTAGTTGCATTTCCGCCGTTCCTTTCGCTGCGGCTTCGTGTGATGCAGCTATAAGGACAGCCCTGTCCAGTGTGAGGTCGTTCTCTTCCAGTAGTCGCTTCTGCGTCCCTTCTTTGGACAATCCGCATACGAACTAGTCCCGCAGTGCTTCTGTCAGATTCCCTCCGAACTGGCAGTATTTCGCTAGCCTACGCAGTTCGACCAAGTATTCCGCATTGCTTTCGTCTTTCTTCTGCGTTCTTGCGTAGAATTTGAATCGTTCAGCCAGCATCAGCGGTGTGGGGTTCAAATGGTCCTTCAGCACAGCCACAATCTCTTCGAAGGTCTGATCCGCTGGTTTATTTGGTGCTATTAGATGCTTCAAGAGCCCGTATGTTTTTGCCCCCATCGAGTTTAGCAATGTTATCGCCTTGTCGTCTTCCTCTATTTTGTTGGCTTCGCAATAGATCTCTATGCGTTCCACGTACGTGGCCCAGTCTTCTATTTCCGAATTAAAGTCGTTAATATTCCCTCGCTTAGGCATTTTTCTTCCCTTGGGAGCAGCACCAGTATTTCTTTAAGTATTCTTATTTATTTGTGTATTTCTAAGATGGCGGTTTTCCCGCGAAAATGGCGGTTTCCCGCTCTTCCTTTCTCGCCCCGCCCACTTCAATGGCGGTTTCCCGCTTCTGGCGTCTTCTCCGCCTAATGGCGGCTTCCCGCGTTTCTTCCCGGTGGAAGGGGTACGCTTCCCCCACAGCGGACAGGTTCAGCCGCTGGCTGGCTTCCGCACAGCTCCCCTTACTCGGCTATGTCTTTTCCTCCCGCCCGCACGGCCCAACCGGCGCTGGGTACACCCCGTTAATGGAGGACAGTTCAGCCACTGGACTGGCTCTCGCGCAGTCTCTCTCTCCGTACCCGGCTCTGTCGCTCTCTCACCCGCACGTTCGGTGCTACCAGCCCTGGGTACCCCGTTGGTGGAGAACAGCTCAGCCGCTGGACTGGCTCCTCGCAGTCTCTCTCTCTGCACCCGGCTCTCACCCGCACGGTTCCCGTTCGCCTCCCCAGCCCTCTCGCAGACCGGTGTTTCCCTCCCCGGCTGCGGCTGGGTTTCTCTTCCCGCGCCTACTCGCAGGCTCAGCGCTTTGTGGCTGCGGTTGCTGCCCGGATTTTTCCCGCCGATCGCGGTCCGGCTGTCACCCGACGCCGTTGGACCCGACTTTTGGCCGGCACAGCTCCCCCTCGACCGAGGTCGAGTGCTCTGCCCTTATCCTCCGGATATTCTCTACACCTTCCCCTACTCACAGTCTCTTCGGCCGCCTTGTTCCCTGCTGATCGGCTCACTCCGCACCGTGGTAGAAGAGTAGTCAGTGCCTGTTGCTAATGGAAGCTTTTGTTGCTAAAGTCTTCCACCTCTCTCCTGCTGCAGTCTCGTGTTTTCTTCCAGCAGCACGACGAGGGCGGTTGCCTCTCTTCGACGCTCTTCTTGCTTTGGTAATCTTGCCGCAGGGTACGATCGGACTCGTCGCCACTGTAAAGTCTGTGGGTTGTGCAGTTAATAAATACACAGACTTCAGAAGTAACAAGCAAAACAGGTCTTTACTATTCGAAGGTCCGGGCGAATCTGCCCAATAACTCCTGGCACAACACTTATATACTGGTGTGGTCACTATCGGTATTACAGTATACAGAAGCCAAACAAATAGTGCCACACCTAAAGTAGTTCCCTTAAAGATAGACGGGTACATACACTACAGAAAGCACCTAACACTTGTAGAATCATAGCAACAGCCAGAAGAAATCAAACAGCAACTAACCTGAAACTAGTTGATAATCCCTTTAAACATCACTTGTGGGGGTCCTTTCTGCTGTTGAATGCGCGTTCAGCTGTGCGAGCTTAAGAGAGAGCGTTGGCTGGAGCAATGAGCTCCAAAATGGCAGCGCTGGCATCAATTCAGCACTGGACGCTGATTGACGTCATGATCTGCCTGCTCTGTATACTTCCGGCGGACGTTAGCTGCGCGCGCAATCGCCCTCACCAACATTCGCCCCACAAGTGTGCATGTGTGTATCGGACACCATTTTGGTACCCAAACGGCACTCATAGTGCCCAAACAACTGCCGCTACTGATCCCAATTTTGTGCTGTATTTCTCAGTTGTGAACAATTCTAAACTGAAAAACAAATACATAGTTGAAAGCAACATCACCACTGCTGTTTGGAATCCAGCCCTGTATGGAGATGGAATTATTTTTTTCACCAAAAGACAATAGTGGCATTATGTTCTGACAAGGGCTTACACCTGAGACATTGAGGGTGCATTTAAACTGTAGCCATCAATCTGCATTTGGGATCAAGCCAGGCAGAACCCTCCTTGCGTTGTTTGGCTGCTGCCTGGTTGGAGATTTAAATGTTTTGTAGCGAGCTCTGCACATGCATCCACTGAGCTGTCTCCCAAAAATAGAAATGAAATGTTTAGAGAGTAGGAATGGGATAATCTGAAAATGTATAGGGAGATCCCGTCAGTTTACCGTTTTCCCCCCCACCCACCACCAGGCAGGTTACGTTAAAATTACCCTCACCCCACACCCAGGTTTTACATTGTACTGGATTTACACTCATGCAGTGTCAAGCTGAAGCAGAGTGAGATTACCCCTTCCAGAGAGTCTCACTCTGGAATCCGGTCAGGCCCCGACTCCAGACTTTCACTGCTAGTTTAGGGTCATGCACTAATGCTAAACTTGCAGTGTAAATGCACTTTGACTTCGCTTTCTCTTTCAGCTGCTAATCATTTCCAGTATATTCTTTTATTTTAACGTGTCTAGTACACCACCACAAAGATGGTCCCTTTGAGCACACAACACGAAAAAAAAATACCACTGCCAGTTCGCACAGCCTGAGTATGAATAGTTATGCCCTCTGTGGTGTGTAAAAATCCTGTGCCACTGCTAAAGCAAGGAACTTAATTGTTATATGTTTTGTGCTTTCATTAAAAGTATGCTTCATATTATGGTGCTAATGTTAATTTGTGTTGTCATAAAAAAAAGTTGCATTTTTTATTAGGATTATTGTGTATAATGTTTAGAATGCTAATTCGAATGACACTGTTTAAATTTCAGCTAAGTTTCTGCAAAACAAGCAGGAACTCTTCAATTTATTACTTACCTTCTACTGCAAACGTTGATCAGCATTAAGTATCCACAAGCTGCTTCTGAACGATAAAAAGAATATATGCTCGACAATTTCCTACTGATGGCAAGTTAAGCCATCCAATAGTACATTAAATATGCAAAATAATCATCTTAGCAACCAAAAACTAGCCACGTGGCCATTGATACCAAGTATAATTTATAGCTGAGGCAGTAAAGTGCAGAAAGTGCTATCCAAATTTAAAGCTACGTAAAAAAAAAACACAATTCAGAGAAAGAAAGTAATATGTCACTCAAATGATTTGGCAAAAGAACAACCCCAGATCCTCTAACAAAATATCTAAAACTGTTTAAATGCCTGGGCTAAGATTTAAAAAAAATTATCATTGATGTTGGCGAAAATATAAATATAACAGAATTAGATAAATATGGCTCATAACGAAAGCTTGAAAAAAAAACAATAGATGATGTAATATTTATTTTGGACATTATGAGGGGAGATATTATGCACTGATTCCTTGGCCGGGATTTTATTCACCTCGGCGGGTCCGGTGTGGGCGATGTTGGTGGCGGATCGTGGCCCCGCTGCTGGCTCCCTCCCACTGTTCAATTAGAGGAAGCGGGTCTGGTGACACCATTCATGACGTGTCATCAGCCGGTTTCCTTAAAGGGACCATGGCCAACTCTCTTTTGACAGTTGTGCTGTCAGTGTTCTACAGCATTGGAGCGCTACAAATACTGACAATGACTGCAGAGAGGTGCAGGGCTGCACCCAGGTTCTCCTATGACTCCCTCCATATGCTTATGGAGGGAGTCACAGCGCACAGGGAGGTTCCCTTCCCTTCCCATGGGCGGAAGAGACCTCCCTAGGAGATCAACACAGCCTGGTTGCATATTGCAGAGGAGGTCACAAGCAGGGATGTGGTCAGGAGGACCTGGGTGCTGTGCCTAAACGTTTCAATGATCTCAGTAGATCACGAAATGTTACTGCAAAGCCACACTCAACCTCATCCTGCTTTGTCTCTCATCACATCCCCATCACTCTGCCTTCCCTACCCTACTCCTGCACATCCTTACACACACCAACTTATCTTGCACCTCCACCCATCCCTCTCTATCTACATTATCACTTCCCCATCTCACTAGCCATTCTTCACACTCACCCTCATCCTAGTGCAATCATACCAACTAACACCACACAAGGGTGGGCACTTGGGTGTTTTATCCAATGTTCATGTAAAGTTTCTGTTAATTCATTTAACTGAAGGGGAGGAGCGTTGAAACGCGGCAGTGCTCTGCGGAGCGTCTGTGGAGCGCTGCCGATCGTGCCTTGATTTCGCCTTGATTACCGCCCCACCAGGAAGTGGAGCACCCGAGATTACGTTCCACTTCCTATGCGAGGCGGTAAACCGAATTTAGCGGCCGTGGCGGTACTTCTGCACCAGGTGCTAAATGTCCGTCCTTAACTCGGTTACCGCCCCCAAACGGCAGGTAACTGTATTTCATGCCCAAAATCTTTTATACTAATCAACTTTTAATTATCTTTGCGAGCAGTTTTGTTAAGCGAACACCAGTTCCTACCTTAGCATTCGAGCATGATTATTAGCAATGATAGAAGAAACGTAGGCGTTGAGCCTTAGTTGGTCAAATTAGAGATACATAAACAATGTTGAAATCCTCACTTGAACACAGCAGATAGTTAGCTTGGAAACAAGATTATTTATGAACTGTCAAAGTGCGGAATACTATAACATCCGCAGAGAACCAAAACACAAGCTGAATCGAAGCATCTATCTAATTATTCTAATACTAGTCTGACAGACTTTTTGGGCTCAAATTTCATCGGGCTGTTGAGGCGGGATTGGAGGTGTGTGGGGGGTTAAAACTGCAAAAACTGGCGGGCGGGCCCAACCCTGCCTCCATCCCGCCTCCAAGCAATTTTCATTAAATCGTGTCTACTGGTCCCAAGAGGCAGGATAGGCCGTTAAGGCCCTTAACAAGCACTAAATTGCCCCTATAATGCCATTTTGATAGGCCATGGTGATTTTAACCCTTTTCCGACGTGAAGCCCACCTGTTCTGAAACACAACAGTGAAACCTGGCGGGAGCACAATGGGCTTGCTGACTATTAGCTGCAGCTCCATCATTAAATAGGATATTTGATCAGCCATCATTTGCAGCTGGCAGGACTTTGTTGTCTCAGGTCTGGGGGAACTTTTAGAAGGCATAACCACAGCTGTGGAAGTTTGGAGTCTGACACCCATCTCCAGTGTGACGTCCTGGGAAACTCCTCTTGCCACCTTCACTGAGCGCTTCCTCAGCTGAGGCATATAACAAGTAATCCTAAGCCCTCAATGTGGAAGTCCCATTAGCGAAATGATACATGCCACAACTGCAGCAGTAGCCATCAGATTTTTTATTTACAGTAACCATCTGATGGCTTTTTAACATAAAACATCAAATTTCACCCAAGTGACCACCCTTGTGACTATTTGTGCAGTATCTTTCTCTTACGCATGCTCCTACGTGGTGCTTCCCCTGTAGCTTCAGCAGATGTGGAGGCCCCTTGCTCAATTTCTTGCTGCTCCTGTCTCGACACCTTTGGCGGGCGTCTTCTGGGGTGGCGAACCTGTGAGGGCTCGCCAACAGTCTGCTGCTCCTGCGGCTGTGCAGGGGTTGAGACGCCGATCTCAGTTGGGTGTGGTCTCTGGTGGGGCTCTGACCGAGGGCTCTGCAGCGGCATGGAAGTGTGAGTCTTGGAGAGGAGCCCCCGCTTCCTAAATGTCTGCCACCAACTTCCCTCTCATGGGTCAGGTCCCCGTCAGCGCTTGCAAGTGGCTTGAGAACACCTTGCTGCACATCAGGGGGACCATGGGAACCTGTATTTGCACTGGCAGTGCTACTCAGAATGACTTCCATGAAGGTCTGGTTTCTCTGTTCAATAGATGACCATCGCTCCTCCAGAGATGTCATTCTATTCTGAACACTCACCATGTTTTCTGCACTCTGGCGACTTATCACCTCCATGGAGGTTGCCATTCTTTCCATGATGATGCGTTCATGTGCCAATGACTCCACAAAGGCTCTGCTCATGTTCGCAATGGGCTCCTCCATTCGCTCCACACTCGCAGTGACCCTGGAGACAAAACCTGCCAGAGACTCCTGCATCTGTTCCTGGAGTTCCAGCATCACTGATTTTGTGGATGGACCCAGAGGCAGAGGGTTGACATGCAGCTGAGCCGAGCTGGGAAAGTCCTGCGCCCTCCGACAAGGACTCTCCACTGCTGTCCCTGTCTCCACCACCTGCTGATGCTCACTTGTGAGCTGTGATACACCAGGTGACAACACTACTCTCTCTCGTGAAGGTCCTACCGAGGTGTGAGTGTCTGCGCTGATGCTGGGTGCGCTGAATTCTGCTGACGCTGTGCCATTAGAGGTTGCAGCTTCCTCTGAGGAGTCTGGATGCTCAGGCTCTTCCTCCTGGCTAGTGGGGATGGGTGCTTGCAATGGTCCTGTAGGGGAGTAAAGGAAAGAGTCAGAGATGTGATGTCAAGGTTACATGCACATTGCATATTGCAGATGATCATAAGTCCATCTGTTAGAGCTTCAGAATCATTATCAGCAACTCATGCAATGTTAGTGAGAGAGATGGAAAACTATTCTGTCACCAGCTTGCTGTGATGCGCCCATCTGTCCATCCCCTACTTGCGCATCATCCTCCACTCCCACGATCTCCAGGACTGCCTCCTCCCAGGGGGTGAGCTGGGCTACTGATGGTGGCCCTCCTCCTGTCCTGGCTCTTTCCCTTTTATTGTGAGCTCTCTTTTCCTGCAATGAGAGAGACAAGTGGAGTTTGAGTGAGAATGAAGGAGTGAGTGTAGAGAATCCATAGCATAGATGCTTAGAAGGAGACAAAGGTGGAGTGAGGTGGCAAGATCACGGGCCCTCCCTGTGTGTTGTAAGTTGTAATTGCATCACAGTGATAGGGAGTGTGAGGGTTGCATAGTTGAATAGTTAGGTGAATGTGACCATAGAGAGAGAGAGGGAATGGGTAAGGGTGCATGGATGTCAGCGTCAAGTGGGATGTGGAGGAAGAGGCTGCTAAAGCTGAGTGCTGGCGAGGAGAGGCAATGGGGATCAGATTGAGGGTGATGGGAAATTCATACTCACTTTTCCAGTGCACAGAAGGTCATGAAACCTCTTCCTGCACTGACGCCAGGTTCTGCGAGTTATTGACAAAGAGTTGACCTCCTCTGCCATCTGGATCCACACAGCCTTGGTTTGCTGGGGAGGCTTCTTCCTCCCTGAAGAAGGGAAGAGCACCTCTTTATTTGTTCTTGCTCCCTCTACTAAAGCCTGCAGGGCAACATCATCAAAGCAAGGTGCAGACCCAGGTCTCTGGCTGGCCATTCCTCCTGCAGGTGCCTCTAACATGCAAGGGCAAAAGCTTGGCATTCTGCAGAAGAAGCAAGGCTTGTTGCAGACCTTAAGTGCAGCAGCAATTATGATGTCATCGGAGGCGACTTTCAGACTGGAAAAACTCATTGGCCATGGGTTCCCACATGTTGGAACTCAATTGGCCAATTAAGTTAAAATCTCATCATTTTCCCACATCGATTTATAATCGGGTGGCTAACACGAAATGCGGATTACACGACCCCAGCCCGTCCCAGTATTAAAATTCAGCCCTATGTCTCCAGTTCTAATGCAGTCATGTAAACACAGTCTTATTCGCGTCACAATTTCATTGTCATAACCCCATATATTTTAGATACCCTCATTTCTAACAGTGCGCCGCATGTCAGCTTGGTAAATGGGTTTGCACACACACACCTAATGACCGCTGGCTGCATGCAGAGCTTGTGATGTCAATCAGTGTGCAACGAATTTGGAAGCATTTTGGAATGCTACGCTCCAGCCTATGCCCTGACTTAACCTCGCACAACTGAACACAACTTTAAACAGCATGAAGGACCACACACATGTGCTTCTTAAAGGGATCATGCACTACTTATGGATTAGTTGCTGGAATATTTATTCTGGCTGTTGGTGCAATTGTACACATTTTTGGAGTTTTCCACTACTTGCCTAAAGTTTCAGTAGTGTGCAGGGACTGGTCTGGCTGGTGCTGAAGTATTTTTTTATTGTTTGAAAAGCTTGTGCTGAAACAAGTTGCTTCCTGACATGGCAGGCCTGGAAAGGCTTCTTCTTTGAATTGAGCATGTCCAATTCTTTGGTGCGGCCTGCTGTTATGCGCCACCTTCTCCTGCAAGAAAGAGGGAGGTGTGTCAGTGAGTGCCCTGCAATATGTTTGGGTGATGTGGCTGTCATGGTTGCATAGCTGCCAGTGTGTGCGAGCTTTGAGTTGTGGATGCGAAGCTTCCAACAGTGTGAGGGTAAGGTAAGATATATGAATGTTGGGGTTGAATCCTGATTGATAGAGATTGTTGGTAGATGGGTGATGGGGTGCAGCGAATTGAGCAGTGGATGGTGCAGTTGGTAGGATATGCCATTTGAAATGAACTTGCTCACCTTGATAACTTGCGAAAGATCATTAAACTTCTTCCTGCGCTGCATCCTTGTTCTAGGAGCAACAATCCTGGCACTAACCTCTGCCACTACTTCTTCCCACTGCCTCCTGCCCCCCCCACCCCCGTGGATACAGGATATCTCTCACCCTTTCCACCTCTTCCACCAAGACCTCCAGTGCAGTTTCTAAAACTTTGGTGTTCGTTCTCTCAGATGTTCAGCCATTGATCAAAGTATCAGAGCACAGAATTCGTTTTCAAATGACTCCCACCACTTCTTGCAGCCACAATGCACCTTCCCTTTAAGAGGTGCAGGCTGCCATTAAGTAGTGCTAGCCACTCGTGATATCGGGCCCCCTGCTGATGCGTGCAGCCAATGAACAGCGTGGGGAGCGCTGGATGCAGCCAGAAATCATTTAAAACAGCAGGCAGCACCACTTTACTGTGATCCCTGCAACGCCCGAGTAAAATCAGGTACAGAAAGTGAAATAGAGGCTGGAATTTTCCAGGGTGTCAGCAGGCATGATCGGTGGCGGGTCAGGAGGGAAAGTGTTTTTTTTGACAGCGGGTCGGGACCCCACTGTCGACCCGCCGCAACACGCCTTTCCCAATGTCGGGTCTGTCAGTGCTGAGCAGACCCGACAGGTAGCAATGGGCGACCCAATTAAACTCATTATAATGTACTTACCAGACTCTTAACAGGCTTTTTTACCTTTTAAATTTTAACTTCATGTCCATGGGAACCACGCTGTTCGATGACCACGTCTGTCAACCTGAGGCGGGTGTTCAGTGGCCATTGCTCCAGCTGATTACTTGACAGCTTCAAATGTACAGTAAAAGCTCTCACCTGACAGATCATCACTTTCCTCAACCACAAGCTGTTCCTCACTGCATTTCCACAACAGATTCACCATGCTTCAAGTCTTTCCACAAGTCTCCAACCAGTCTGACCTCATTACCTCTCTCACCATTGACAGATCACTTCTGCCATCTATTCCATCAACATGGGTGCCGTTTACACTGCCTCACCTTGGTCCTCAGAATTGGACCACGATGATCCCAATTCCAGCAGCACCAGGCACACCAGCAGCACCAACAACAACCTTCTCCATAATCCCCTGCTGCTGCACGGGACAGAGGGCATCAGCACCTGAGAACATTGCTGCCTGGGAGGCCAGGGGTGGCCTCATCATGGCCAGATTTACTTAACTTTACACTGTACACCCTGGCTACCACATGATGTGCCAGGTTGGCACCACCCCACACCAACACCGTTATGTCTCACCATTCACTGCAACTCACTAAATCACTTCCAAAGATGCACACAGATCTGTCCAAGAAAGTGTTGAAAATAAAGATTTCAATGTTTGACAGCACATTAACAGAAATTTCACATGAACATTAATAGAAACTTTCCATAAGCATTGGATAAAACACCCAAGTACCTACCTTTGTGTGTTGTTGGTTGGTATGATTGCACTCAGATGAGGGTGAGTGTGAGAGGTGGCTAGAGATGGGGAAGTGATAATGTAGATAGAGAGGGCTGGGTGAAGGTGCAAGGTAATTTGGTGTGAGGATAGTGCAGGAAAGTGGAGTTGAGGTAGAAGATTAGCCATGATCTTATTGAATGGCAGAGCAGGGTCGAGGGGCCAAATGGCCTACTCCTGCTCCTATTTTTTATGTTTATGTTTACGTTCTTTATGTCCTCCTGACCACATCCCTGCTTGTGCCCGCCTGTGCAATGTGCAACCAGGCTGTTTTAACGTCTGTGTGTGGTCTGACTCCCTCCCTTAGCATAAGGAGGGAGTAATGGGAGAGCCTGGGTGCAGCACTGCACCTCTGTGCAGTGATGGTCAGTGTTTGCAGCACTTCAGTGCTGTAGAACACTGACAGCACAAATGTCAAAAGAGAGTTGGCCATGGTCTCTTTAAGGAAACCGGCTGATGATGCGTCATGAATGATGTCACCAGACCCGCTTCCTCTAATTGGGCCAGGAAACGTGCTGGGCGGGCTTAATAAGCCCTATTAACATAAATTCATTTTGGACAGTGGGATGGAGCCAGCAGCGGGGCCGCGATTCGCCACCAACATTGCCCACACCCGACCCGCCGAGGTGAGTAAAATCCCGGCCATAGAACATAAGAATTAGGAGCAGGAGCAGGCCATATGGCCCCTCGAGCCTGCTCCGCCACCCAATGAGATCATGGCTGATCCTCGACCCCAACTCCACCTTCCTGCCCTAACCCCATATCCCTTGATTCCTCCGGAGTCCAAAAATCTATCCATCTCAGCCTTGAATATACTCACAACGACTGAGCATCCACAACACTTTGGGGCAGAGAATTCCAAAGATTCACAACCCTCTGAGTGAAGACATCCCTCTTCATCTCAGTCTTAAAAGACCGGCCCCTTATCCTGAGACTATGCCCCCTAGTTCTAGACTCCCCAGCCAGGGGAGACAATCTCTCAGCATCTACCCTGTCAATCCCTCTCAGAATCTTATATGTTTCAATCAGATCACCTCACATTCTTCTAAACTCCAGAGAGTATAGGTCCAATCTACTCAATCTCTCCTCATAGGACAACCCTCTCATCCCAGGAATCAATCTAGTGAACCTTCATTGCACCGCCGAGAGGGAAAGAAAGATTGGATTAAGAAACAGAGATGAGAGACAGAAAGAAAAAGTAAAAAAAAGAATTTTTTATTAAAATCTCAACAATTAAAATCTCCAGGTAAACCTGGCATGCAAGCAGGCTGACAGTGGCGATGTCAACACCTCTTAACGGGACACACACGTCTTTCAGGTAAGTTTCAATTTAAGCTTTTGGATTGTGTTTTTTTGATTTTATTGAAGTAGTGGCTTGCTGCAATAGATGTTAATAGTTTTTTAAGTGTGTAGGGAGTGCTGCTAGATGCTTGTAATGCCGCAGATTGTAAAGGAATGCCTCTGAGAAGGCAGAAACTGCCTCAAATACTCAGCAGGTCAGGCAAAGTCCTGGAGAGAGAAACAGAGTTCATGTCTCAGATTGAGATGCTGCCTGACCAGCTGAGTATTTCCAGTATTTTATGCTGTCATTTCAGATTTACAGCATCTGCTCGCAGAGGGAAGAGGAAGAGGCAGAAGAGGAGGATGCAGAAGGAAGAATGCAACTCAGACAGCCCCTTTCTGGCCAGGATATCCGGGATGGAATCATCTGCCTGCGGTACCAGTGACCACAACCCCAATTCCCCTTTCAACATTTGTCCCACACCTTACCTTCCCTCTGTTACTGACTATCACAGCATCCTCTTGGTCACAATGCTGAAATAAAAGCCACCACAAAGCAAACTTTCCAATCCAACATTATACAGGAAACTTTCGTTTAAACGGAGGTTAAATCTCCGGAATGCTCTATCCACCAGCAAAATTCAGGAGTCGGTTCAGATAACTTTTTTTACTTTTTGTTGCTTTTTTTCTCCATTCCTGGCTCTGCAAGTGTCTAGCTGAAGCTGTTGCTTAGCTACAGAGATACTTGCAAGCTGCGCCGACTGTTTTGAAGCTGTTGCTAAGCAACAGGGTTTGTTGCTAAATACGGAGCTCAGAAGCTCTGTATGTTTTAACATTAGCGCTGGTTTCTCCGGCAGTGTTGATCGACCGGCACCAGCTCAGTCCCGTCAGTGCCGGATACCAGAAAGTTTCCTGTACATCTATTCATTCAATATCAAGAAATCAACTCATCACCCTTATGCATTCTCTTAGTGACTGTCCTCTGTGTGCCTTTGCCTATCCTACTGATGTCATGCAGTGTTACCCCAGTGGCTGCAGAATGGCTGGTGGAAGGCTGCTGACTTTCAGTGGGGGACACTGCAAATGACCTTGCTGGTTGACCTTGAGGAGCTGATGGCTGGGAGTGTGAAATCAATAATCTTCTTCTTTATTCTCCTTTCCTTCTTCTTGGTCACCCACTGGCTGGGCAGGCTGCATTTCTTGGGAGTGTGAAATGAGGAAGGTACAAAGGTAGAGATTGATGATGGGAGGGCGAGAAAATAACAGGTGCGAGCGAGAAGGAGGATAACGTATGAGCATACCAGCATTTGTTATCCTTTCATCCCCGCCACTGGCCAAGGGCTCAGCCATACCCCTGCCAAGAATGGCCTGCACCTTCTCCTCCAAGGGTGTGGGTGGAGGTTAGGAATGGGAGATGTGCCTCATGATTGGTGCAGATTGTTGGTAGGTAAGTGATTGGGGGTTGTGCATTGAGCACTGTGTGAGGCTGGTGGTGTCGTTGGTAGGCGACGGCTTTTGAAGATGCTTTCACTGACCTTGACCAGTGGTCTGAAGTCATGAAGCTTCTTTGGGTACTGGAGCCAGGTGGTGGGAGTGACACTGCTGGCGCTGACGGCCTCGGTGATGTAGTCCTACATTGTTCTTTCTGGAGGGCCTCCTGCCCCTGGTGGGTAGAGGACCTCTCTTGTAGTGTTGACACCTTCCACAAAGCTGGAGTGCTGCGTGCGAGACTGTAAGTGCCCCTTCCCTGGCTTGCTGATCCATTTTTGTTAGCGTTGAAGCAGTTTTCTCAATTTTTGAAGTTCGGAAGGGAATTCTGCTTTAAGAGCTGAATAATCACATTTGGGACTACATTTTAATGTTAAATTTTCTTTGAAAGGCAGTAAGGGCTGAAAACTGCATTTTTTGACTACATTTAATTCATAGCCCTTTCAATTAACCACAATTCCTTGCGATCTCCACAGCCTCGCTCCCAGAGGCTGTGCGAAGCTCGAACGCCACTTCAGGATGGGAACTTCACCTCGGAGGTCTCCACTAATGCCACCAGGAGGACGTTGTACAGAAGGTTAGTGCTGCGCCACCAATCCCCAGCCCCCCCCCAGATGAATTTATTCTCTTTAGCGTTGCGGCCATTTTCAGCGGCCATAATCTCCAGTTGTCGGCGACTCCGGCAACTTTCGTAGTGAACACAAATTTCTAGGCCTTCACATCGTAAAAAGTTCACTTACACTTGAATGGGCAAGCCCTAACTTTTTCTGGCATGTTTAATGGGTCTTCTTCTTCTTAGGCAGTGGGAGGAGTCAGCCGAGGCATGTCCAGACCTGTACCTAGTGGAATACACATACACATACAGACAGGTATAACAGTGGTTTACCACATTCACCCCTTGTTTAAAATGAGTCCGGCGGGGTGAAGTGTATTTAAAAGTTCGTGTATTGGAGTCTCTCCGGAGGTCTTGTCTCGTGATCGACGTGGCGACGGCAGGGGTGGTGGAGCTTCCGGCGTTGCGTCCCGTGTAGGCTGGGGCACTGGAGTGTAGTCCTCGTGGGTGATGGTCCAAGGCGAGCCGGCTGCTGGGGTTGGATATCGGGTTGTGGGGGGGGGTGGTAATGGGTAGTGGGTTACAGCGGTCCCCGAGGGTGTTGTGGGGGGGGGGTGGTAATGGGTAGTGGGTTACAGCGGTCCCTGAGGGTGCGAGGTCTCGTATGGAGACTGTGTCCTCCCGCCCGTCCGGGTACGCAATGTAAGCGTACTGGGGGTTGGCGTGGAGGAGGTCGACCCTCTCGACCAGGGGGTCCGTTTTATTGGTCCTCACGTGTCTTCTCAGTAGTACCGGCCCTGGGGACGTCAGCCATGGCGGTAACGCTGTCCCCGATGTGGACTTCCTTGGGAAGACAAACATTTTCTCGTGAGGGGTGGCATTGGTGGCAGTGCAGAGCAGTGACTGAATCGAGTGGAGCGCATCGGGGAGCACCTCCTGCCAGCGGGAGGTCGGAAGGCCCCTAGACTTTAAGGCTAGTAGGGCGGCCTTCCAAACTGTTGCATTCTCTCTTTCCACCTGTCCGTTCCCCCGGGGGTTGTAACTGGTGGTCCTGCTTGTGGCTATACCCCTAGCGAGCAGGTACTGGCGGAGTTCGTCGCTCATAAACGATGAGCCCCGGTCGCTATGGATATAGCTGGGGAAACCGAACATGGTGAAGAGGCTGTTCAGACATTTAATGACCGTGGCACTGGTCATGTCCGGGCAGGGGATAGCGAACGGGAAACGGGAGTACTCGTCAATGATGTTGAGGAAGTACACATTGCGGTCGGAGGAGGGGAGAGGCCCTTTAAAATCGACACTCAGGCGTTCGAAAGGGTGAGTGGCTTTTATCAGGTGGGCTCTGTCTGGTCTATAAAAGTGCGGTTTGCACTCAGCGCAGACTTGGCAGTTCTTGGTCATGGTCCTGACCTCCTCAATGGAGTAAGGCAGGTTGCGGGCCTTGATGAAGTGGAAGAACCTGGTGACCCCCGGGTGGCAGAGGTCATTGTGGAGGGCCCTCAGCCTATCGATCTGCACGCTGGCGCAGGTGCCACGCGATAGGGCATCTGGGGGTTCATTGAGCTTCCCAGGCCGGTACAAGATCTCGTAATTGTAGGTGGAAAGTTCGATTCTCCACCTCAAGATCTTGTCATTTTTGATTTTGCCCCTCTGCTTGTTGTTGAACATAAAAGCAACTGAACGCTGGTCAGTGAGCAGGGTAAATCGTTTTCCAGCCAGGTAGTGCCTCCAATGACGTACAGCCTCCACAATAGCCTGGGCCTCCTTCTCGACCACGGAGTGTCTGGTCTCCGGGCCCTGGAGGGTTCGTGAGAAGAATGCCACAGATCTCCCCGCCTGATTAAGGGTGGCAGCCAGAGCGAAGTCGGACGCATCGCTTTCCACCTGGAAGGGGGTGGATTCGTCCACTGCGTGCATGGTGGCTTTGGCAATGTCCTCCTTGATACGGTGGAAGGCCGAGCGGGCCTCTGCCATCAGGGGAAAAGAGGTGGATTTGATCAGCAGACGGGCTTTGTCTGCATAGCAGGGGACCCACTGGGCGTAGTAGGAAAAAAACCCTAGGCACCTCTTCAGAGCTTTAAGGCAGTGGGGCAGTGGGAGTTCCAGAAGGGGACGCATCCGGTCCGGGTCGGGACCGATGACCCCGTGTTCCACAACACAGCCAAGGATGGCGAGGCGGTCTGTGCGGAATATGCACTTCTCCTTGTTATATGTCAGGTTCAGGAGTTGGGCGGTGCGGAGGAATTTCTCGAGGTTTGCGTCATGGTCCTGCAAGTCATGGCTGCAGATGGTCACATTGTCTAGGTAAGGGAAAGTGGCCCGCAGCGCGTTTTGATCGACCATCCGGTCCATCTCCCTTTGGAAGACGGAGACCCCGTTGGTAACGCCAAAGGGAACCCTAAGGAAGTGATAGAGGCGGCCGTTTGCCTCAAAAGCAGTATACTGGCGGTCTTCGGGGCGGATGGGGAGCTGGTGGTACGCTGATTTCAGGTCAATGGTCGAAAAGACGCGGTACTGCGCGATCTGGTTGACCATGTCAGCTATGCGGGGGAGTGGGTAGGCGTCCAGCAGGGTGTAGCGGTTTATTGTTTGGCTGTAGTCGATGACCAGGCGTTGTTTCTCGCCGGTCTTAACGACCACAACCTGGGCTCGCCAGGGGCTGGAGCTGCCCTCAATAATCCCCTCCTTCAGGAGCCGCTCCACTCGGTTTTGATGAAAACCCTGTCCCCGGCACTGTATCGCCTGCTCTTTGTGGTGATGGGCTTACAGTCGGGGGTGAGGTTAGCAAACAGTGGGGGGGGTGGGAATCTGAGTGTGGAGAGGTTGCATCTGGTGCACGGCGGGCAATTTGGAGGCTGCTGGCTGCGGACTGTGAGTGGGGGGAGGGGGCCACCGTACGCCATCGTAACGCTTTTGAGGTGGCACTGGAAATCCAACCCCAGTAGAATGGCAGTGCAAAGTTGGGGCAGGACCAGGAGTTTAAAATTATTGAACACAGTCCCGTCTACTACTAGTGTCACCACGCAGTAGCCGCCAATGTCCGCTGACTGGGACTCGGCGGCCATAGAAATCCGCTGGTGCGCAGGCAGGACTGGGAGAGAGAAACGCCGCGCTGTGTCGGGGTGGATGAAGCTCTCTGTGCTTCCGGAGTCAAAAAGGCAGTTTATTGCATGGCCGTTTACCTTAACGTCCATTTTGGACCAAGCTAGTTGGTGCTGTCTCGTTTGGTCCAGCGTAACAGAGGCCAGCGTAGCGGTCGGTGTGTCGCTGTGGGTATCAGATGGGGGGGGGGTTGGCGGCCTGCTGCGTCCCGGCTGGTGTCCAAGATGGCGGCGTCCATGATTCCCATGTGGCTGGAGTCATCCAAGATGGCTGCTGCTGTGGTGGTTCGCACATGGCTGGGGAGGCCCAAGATGGCCGCCCACATGACCCACATGCGGCGCTGTTGGGGGCCCAAGATGGCGGCTCGCACGGCCCACATGCGGCGCTGCTGGCGTTCGGGGTGGCTTTGGCCTTGCTGACGCTAGCGTAGTGTCCCTTTTTCCCGCAGCCCGAGCAGGTTGCATTCTTCGCCGGGCAGCGCGCTCTGGGGTGTTTGGCCTGGCCACAGAAGTAGCATTTCTGGCCTTGGGATACTGCTGTCTGGCTTTGGGACACTGCTGCGGTAGTTGGGCCGTTGTTGGGCTGTGGCTGGGGTGGCACGGTGCTATGGGGCTGTCCTACCGTGTCCCAGGTTGTCGTTCCCCGCGGCGTCCACGGTGCAGAGGAGTAGGCATCCATGCCCTGGTAGGCTGCGTCCAGTGTTAGTGCGATTTCGGAGGCTTTGTCGAGGGTGAGGTCACTCTGCTCCAGCAGTCGCTGTCGGGTGTAGTTGGACCTGTGGCCCGCTACGAAGGCATCCCGGATCAGTTCCTCCGTGTACTTAGTGGGCGTTACCGCCTTACACCCACAGGCCCGGCTAAGCACGGACAGTGCTTGGAGGTATTCCTCAGTCGATTCCCCAGGTTGTTGCTTGCGACTCCCCAGGAGGTGCCTGGCGTAAAGTTCGTTCACAGGGCGCGTGTACTGGGTCTTGAGGAGCTGGAGGGCGGCTGTGTACGAGGTCGCATCCCGGATGACTGAGTACACTCGGTGGTTCACCTTGGAGATCAGGACAGACAGTTTGTTCGCATCCGTTACGACCGCAGTGGAGGCAGTCAGGAATGCCTCGAAGCACATGAGCCAGTGAGCAAACTTGGTGGAAGTGCCCGCTTCCCGACTGTCCAGGTCCAGGCATGCTGGTGTGAGGATCTTCTCCATTATAAAAAATTTAGTTAATAAAATTGATGCGCCATCAATTACTCAAAAGACTGAGGTTAAGCGAGTAACAACCAGGCTTTTATTAACTAAAGAATGAAGGTCTAGTCTCGAGTGGTCGACCCGTCCAGAATACTAAGGGACTGGGAGGTAGTCACTTATATACCTGGAATAGTGGGAGGAGTCAGCCGAGGCATGTCCAGACCTGTACCTAGTGGAATACACATACACATACAGACAGGTATAACAGCGGTTTACCACATCCTGCCAATGGATTTGCAAGGTCTTGCGGGGGCAACGTTGGTGGTACCTCTCCAATGCTTTGCGTTGCCTGCTGTACATGGTCCATGTCTCTGAAGCATACAGGAGGGTGGGTATCACTGCTGCTCTGTAGACCATGAGCTTAGTGCCGGGTTTGAGGTCCTGGTCTTCAAACACTCTCTTCCTCAGGCGACCGAAGGCTATACTGGCACACTGAAGGCGGTGTTGGACTTCGTCATCGACATCTGCCCTTGTTGACAGTAGGCTCCCGAGGTATGGAAAGTGGTCCATGTTGTCCAAGGCCTTGTCGTGGATTTTGATAATCGGGGGGCAGTACTGTGTGGCGGCGGCAGGTTGGTAGAGGACCTTTGTCTTACGGATGTTTAGTGTAAGGCCCATGCTCTCGTATGCTTCAGTGAAGGTGTTGACTGGTTTGGAGTTCGACATCCGAGTGTGTGCAGATGGAAGCATCGTCTGCATACTGTAATTCAACGACAGAGGGTGGGACGACCTTGGATCTGGACTGGAGGCGATGGAGGTTGAACAGTTTCCCATTTGTTCTGTAAATTAGCTCCACTCCAGTGGGGAGCTTACTGAGGGTGAGATGGAGCATTGCAGCAAGGAAGATCGAGAAGAGCGTTGGTGTGATGACACAGCCTTACTTGACCCCGGTTCATACGTGAATTGGGTCTGTGGTGGAACCGTTGGTCAGGATCACGGCTTGCATGTCGTCGTGAAGCAGGCGGAGGATGGTGACAAACTTTTGAGGGCAGCCGAATTTGAGGAGGACACTCCATAATCCCTCATGGTTGACTGTAGAAGGCCTTTGTGAGATCAAAGAAGGCCATGTACGGCGGTTGGTGCTGTTCCCTGCATTTCTCTTGTAATTGACGTGTTTAGTGGGTATCTAGTGGGTAAGTACCACAACTTTACAGCCTTCATCTATTTGAATGCCGAGTCTCTCTGCGAGGTACCGGTGTTGCGAAGCTTGTGGAGGAGCAGGGCAACTCTGCCAGCAACTTGCTGATTTCCGCGTTTAACTGTGCATCTGTGGACAGCAGAAGTTGCTGTCCGATTTATTCCTTAATATCATTGAGCGCTGATAGCCTCACTATTATTCCTACTGCAAATTCTGGGCCGTACATATTGTTCAATGCCCATGTGAATCAAATTCTATGAAATTAAAAAAAATAACATATTTTGTTCAATATTGCATGTAGCTGCAATTAAAAATAACATCAGGTAGTATAGAGTACCATAGTTACCAACTATCCGCTTTTTAAACATATTGGCTTTTTCAGCTCCCATTCACAGAAGAGACAAGAAAGTATGTTGTGTTAGAGAAGGTGCTATTTTGTGTCACATGCATGTCATGCAGCCCTGTTTTTCTCAAGAATTAACTGTGATATGTGTTTACAAAATTGCACAAATATATTGCCTGAGAACTTTTTAACCACTGATGTTGTCTTTGTATGAGCAGACAAAATTGCATTTATATCACATCTTTCACCTCCTCAGGATGTCCCACCTGCTTTACAGGCAAATAAAGTATTTTTAAAGTGTAGTCACTGTTGTAATTTAGGCAAACATAGCAGCCTAGGTGGGGACACCCTATGTCAGATGTTCAGGCTCCACTGGCTCACTCAGAACCTGATGTATCTCTGGAGGCTGGTATCTCTGGAAACCTCCAGATGGGCAAAAGTGGGCTCCAGCAGGGAAGTGGCCTAGACCCCAGACATGAGAGATTTTTTAAAAATTGAATGGCCCCTTATTTACAGGACTGAGGAGGATCTTGCCTGGGCTGGGGTCGGGAGTGGGAGGCCTGGGCAACTGCCCTGCTCAATGGTGGACGGGTTCCAGAGAAGCACCTATAGTGGTGCTTGTATGCTCCTGCCCCAAGCAGGTTAGCTGTCTTCGCACTGACCTCGCCGACTCTGACAGCATCAGTGCTGGAGAACACCAACTGGTGCGATCCCAGCTTAACTGCTGGGATTGTGTCCCAAGAGATTTTGGGCTGTTGACTTTATGGTCAACTTTGTGACTATATTAGTCCACAACTAGCTATGCTTTTATGCATAGCTTAAGTTTGTCATGGGGGTGATTGTGGGACTGCTCCTTGTTGGGTTTTAGTCCCGCCTCCATTGACTTGTGGCCAACCCACGCTATTTTCCCTTGATTGACCTTGTTAAGCCTGCCCAGCGGGCTTAGCAGGCCAATTAAGGGAAAGCTGGTTACAGAGAACGTCAGCGTATGACATTTCATCTGTCAAAAATTTTGACGGATGAATTGTCATCGCTTGGCAGCATTGAGAAGCAGTCAAACACTGACATTCTCTGTTGTTTGGTGAGTTCTTGTACTCAAGGCTCATCAAACCTATTTTGTGAGCAGAAAGCAGATGGCTATTGCATCTTTCATCTCTGCCATTGAGATGCCGGAGACTCCGGATCACCAACGATTGAAGCCTGCAGGAAGAAACAAAGGTAAGAAAACTTTTTCTATCACTTTTCACTCACCTCACATACTTACCTCTCCACACTTGCACCCATCACTCACCTTACAGCGCACTTTTGCACCCCTCCGACCCCCGCAGACCCACTGCTCACCTCGCTGACCCTGGCGGGGTTTCCCGACGTCGGGAAGCCCGCACCTCTGATGGAAAAATGGGGATAATCCTCTTAACTGCCTGTTAACTACCTGCTAACAGGCTGTTAAGTGGCTGTAATCCCCTTCCCGCCTCTAGGAGATGGGACCCGGTGTGGGTTGGGTACTCACCTCCTGGGAAGATGGCACAGAGGCGAGTTGGGGGCGGGATGGGTACCCGCCCCCAGATTCTGCCATTTTCCTGGCAGTCTCGCCTCCAAACCCACCTCCCCAGGGCTGGCAAAATCGCCCCCCACCAGTCAGTAATGCAGATTAGCCACACTGATACCTGAAGCTGTCCCAACATCACCAGATCGCTGGGTTGTTTAGACCCATCAAGTTTCAACGTGCTAATCTCAACTTTGCTTTGTGGTTGCCCTGCAACGAGTCCTTTCAGTGAACTTATAAAGTTATACCTTATATGGTGTGAGTGTAAAATATCAATTAACATTAACACAGGGGCAGCAGACGCATGTGAACACCACCAACTCCAAAGTGCCCTCCAAGCCACACATCATCCTGACTTAGAAGTATATTGCCGATCCTTCATCGTCATTGGGTCAAAATCCTGGAACTCCCTCCCTAACAGCACTGTGGGAGTACCTTCACCACACGGACTGCAGCAGTTCAAGAAGGCAGCTCACCACCACCTTCTCAAGGGCAATTATTGATGGGCAATAAATGCTGGCCTTGCCAGCGATGCCCACATCCCATAAAAATGAATAAAAAAAACATTTGTTGTGAAGATGGCTGCTATTGTACTTTACTGTGTAAAAAATGAATATTTACTTTTAAGTAAATATTCAACAAATGAATGATTTTCATAATTTCTACATCTGGTATCTTTTGCCTACATACTGATTTAAAAAAAAATTATAATGCTGTGCAGTGACTATGTGTTCAGCTCTTTAATTTCCTAGAGCGTTCTAGCACCATTTTACCACCTAGGAAATTATTTCCTTAATATATGCGTACAGAATTTGGCTTACTTTGTGGCAATTAATCTGCTCAAAAATGGATCGACTACAAGTTTAATTGACAGTCGAGGTTAGTGTCTTTTTAAATCAAAATGCATAACCTGAAGTAATCATAGTTGGTAAGTTTGTAAAATTGCAAACTTACAAGTTTATCAATCCCTAAAAAGCCTTGTGAGTTCAAAGTGAATGAATCCCAAGCTCTGTAATATCTGGAAAGTCTGGGACCAGAATTTCATGTGCAACCCAGTTATGCTGGGATTCTGCCCTGCTTTCCCAGTCCTTTTAAATTCTGGTAAGGTGGCCATTGGTGGATCTCCATTTCCTGGGGTTTTTGCCAGAGTTACAATAGATTGACGGAACCCCTGATAAAATTTGGTTTCAATGTTTATCAGTTTTCTAGTGCACTAGTTGATGTTATCGAGATGTTGGTTATTGGACAAGAATGTAACTGAGGATTTATTGATAATTGAAGAAGAGAATGCTTTCTAGCCAAGTTTTTGATGTAACCACGCAGCAAGTTTGTCAAGTTCCGTCGGGTGACCTTAAATTAGGAAGGAACAGATATACCTGTGTTAACATTCTGATATTATGATCTGTTAAAGCACAAAATCTAGTAAATCAAATGCAAAACCATTTTCATAAATTAGACCAAATTACAGGAATAATTTTTAAGTCCTAATCTACAATGGGATGACTGTGATGAACAATTCAGAGTTGTTTACTTTTTGTTTTATTGGGCCAGTAATTCCGGTCCCAACGCGTGAGTACGGACAGGGTACTCACGCGTGGGCCCGTTGGAAGTGCCGCGTTGAACTTCCTTCTTTTTGACAGGTTTGCGCGTGTGTAAGGGCCTCTCCTTTTTACGAATGTAAAAAGGAAACGTAAGGACTTCATTCTTTAAGGTAAGTGGTCTATTACTTAAAATTATAACATTTTTTCCACAGCTTTATTGTTTTTAAGGACTTTACAGTAAGGTAAGTGTAGTTTTAGACCCGATATTTTAAAAAATTATTTTTTTCAAAAATTTGATTAATTGTTTAAAATAGTTTTTAAAAGTTATTTATAGTTTATTTAATTATTGGGATGTTTTTTTAAATTTTATTTAAAGTTAAACTAGTCTTTTGGGCGCCCGTACTTTTCATGAGTTTGACAGTTCTTACTATCAAACTCATGAATGAAGTTTCCCCTCCCCTGATTGGCTGCACAGTGCTCACCTGATCCCAGCCGGCACATCGAACTAACTACGCCGCTGGATCAGGTAAGCACAGCGCGCCGACATCTGAACCGGGCCAGTGACAGGAATTCCAAGCAAGCCCAGGCTTCAGATGTCGGCGCGCCGGGTGAGTGCACATCGGGGGCTTGCACGCGCGGCAAGTCCCCGAACCTAATTTCTGGGCCATTATGTGAATAAGAACTGATATTTCTTAAATATTCTTAGTGAAGACCAGAGGCCTAGACTGGGTAATTTATCTGTACAGTGAATCTTTTTATTCAGCAATCTAACTTTAGTAAAACAACATTCCAAATGAAAATAAGCCAACTAGAAAGTAGGGTCAAAAGTGTTAACTCAAAATCCATTCTGATGAATGGGGATGCCTTGCTGATTGGGGTGACCCATCTTGCATGTAAAAGTTTAATGCGTGCACAGAATCGTGGAAATAGCTCATCGACATCTACATAGGCCGGAATATTCCGGGGTGGTAGTGGGCACGATTGGTTGCAGGTCGCGTGGGGATGTTGTTATTTTTGACAGCGGGTCGGGAACCTGTTGTCAGCTCGCTCCCAGGCGGGTCTGTCATTGTGGAACTGACCTGACCGGCAGCGGCGGGCGACCCAATTAAAATCATTATCAGGTAGTTTACAGGCATTTAAGAGCCTTTTTCTCCCTACATTTTAAATCTGCCCGCATGCCCACGGGATTCACGCAGCTTGGGAACCATGTCTGTCAACCTGAGGTGGGAGTTCCGTGGTTATTGCTCCAGCTGATTACTTGACAGCATCAAATGTACAGTAAAAGCTCCCACCTGACAGATGATCACTTTCCTCAGGTAGAAGCTGTTGCTCAGTCCATTTCCAGCACAGATTTTGCAGGTTGCAAGTGTTTCCAGCAAAGTCTCCATCCAGTGTCACCTCATTGGAAGAACTCTCTCACCATTGACAGAATGCTTCTGTCATCTGTACTTCACCTGCCATCTATGCGGAGGCAGCGGACCTGAGAGGGAGTGAGAGCGGAGCCTGAGGATATAAAGAGCATGGCAGAGCGAGGCCCAAGAGTGGAGGCAGTGGACCTGAGAGGGAGCGAGAGCAGAGCCTGAGGATATAATGAGCGCGGCAGAGCGAGGCCCAAGAGCGGAGGCAGCGGACCTGAGAGGGAGCGAGAGTGGAGCCTGAGGATATAAAGAGCATGGCCCGAGAGTGGAGGCAGCGGACCTGAGAGGGAGTGAGAGCGGAGCCTGAGGATATAAAGAGCGCGGCAGAGCGAGGCCCAAGAGTGGAGGCAGCGGACCTGAGAGGGAGCGAGAGCGGAGCTGAGGATATAAAGAGCGTGGCCCGAGAGCGGAGGCAGCGGACCTGACAGGGAGTGAGAGCGGAGCCTGAGGATATAAAGAGCGAGGCCCGAGAGCGGAGGCAGCGGACCTGAGAGGGAGCGAGAGCGGAGCCTGAGGATATAAAGAGCGCGGCAGAGCGAGGCCCGAGAGCGGAGGCAGCGGACCTGAGAGGGAGCAAGAGCAGAGCTGAGGATATAAAGAGCGTGGCCCGAGAGCGGAGGCAGCGGACCTGAGAGGGAGTGAGAGCGGAGCCTGAGGATATAAAGAGCGCGGCAGAGCGAGGCCCGAGAGCGGAGGCAGCGGACCTGAGAGGGAGTGAGAGCGGAGCCTGAGGATATAAAGAGTGTGGCAGAGCGAGGCCCAAGAGCGGAGGCAGCGGACCTGAGAGGGAGCGAGAGTGGAGCCTGAGGATATAAAGAGCATGGCCCGAGAGTGGAGGCAGTGGACCTGAGAGGGAGTGAGAGCGGAGCCTGAGGATATAAAGAGCGCGGCAGAGCGAGGCCCAAGAGTGGAGGCAGCGGACCTGAGAGGGAGTGAGAGCGGAGCCTGAGGATATAAAGAGCGAGGCCCGAGAGCGGAGGCAGCGGACCTGAGAGGGAGTGAGAGCGGAGCCTGAGGATATAAAGAGCGCGGCAGAGCGAGGCCCGAGAGCGGAGGCAGCGGACCTGAGAGGGAGCGAGAGCGGAGCTGAGGATATAAAGAGCGTGGCCCGAGAGCGGAGGCAGCGGACCTGAGAGGGAGTGAGAGCGGAGCCTGAGGATATAAAGAGCGCGGCAGAGTGAGGCCCGAGAGTGGAGGCAGCGGACCTGAGAGGGAGCGAGAGCGGAGCTGAGGATATAAAGAGCGTGGCCCGAGAGCGGAGGCAGCGGACCTGAGAGGGAGTGAGAGCGGAGCCTGAGGATATAAAGAGTGTGGCAGAGCGAGGCCCGAGAGTGGAGGCGGCGGACCTGAGAGGGAACGAGAGCGGAGCCTGAGCTATATAAAAAGAAAAAGGGTGGCTAAAGTGAAAGTTGGTCCCTTAGAGGATGGGACTGGGAAACGAGTGGTGGGGAACATGGAGATGGCAAAGACGCTGAACAAATATTTTGTATCAGTCTTTACAGTAGAGGACACTAAAAATATCCCAACACTGGACAAACAGGGGACAATGGCGGGGGGGAGGTACTCAGTAAAATAATGGGACTTAAGGCGGATAAATCCCCCGGACCTGATGGCCTACATCCTAGGGTCTTGAGAGAAGTGGCGGTAGGGATTGTGGATGCATTGGTGATCATTTTCCAGAACTCCCTGGACTCAGGAAAGGTCCCGGCAGATTGGAAAACTGCTAATGTAACACCCTTATTTAAGAAGGGAAGTAGACAAAAAGCTGGAAACTATAGACCAGTTAGCCTAACATCTGTGGTTGGCAAAATGTTGGAGTCCATTATTAAGGAAACAGTAACAGAGCATTTGGATAAACATAATTTAATAGGACAGAGTCAGCATGGTTTTACGAAGGGGAAGTAATGTTTGACAAATTTGCTCAAATTCTTTGAGGATGTAACATACAGGGTGGATAAAGGGGAACCAGTGGATGTAGTGTATTTGGACTTCCAAAAGGCATTTGACAAGGTTCCACACAAAAGATTACTGATCAAGATAAAAAATCACGGGATTGGGGGTAATATACTGGCATGGGTGGAAGATTGGCTATCTAACAGAAAACAAAGAGTTGGGATAAATGGTTCGTTCTCAGGCTGGCAATCAGTAACTAGTGGTGTTCCGCAGGGGTCAGTGCTGGGACCCCAACTCTTTACAATCTATATTAATGATTTGGAGGAAGGGACCGAGTGCAACATATCCAAGTTTGCCGACGATACAAAGATGGGAGGGAAAGCAGTGAGTGAGGAGGACATAAAAAACCTGCAAAAGGACATAGACAGGCTAAGTGAGTGGGCAGAGATTTGGCAGATGCAATATAATGTTGGAAAGTGTGAGGTTATGCACTTTGGCAGAAAAAATCAAGTTATTATCTAAATGGAGAGAAACTGCAAAGTGCTACTGTACAAAGGGATCTGGGGGTCCTGGTGCATGAAACACAAAAAGTTAGTATGCAGGTGCAGCAGGTGATCAGGAAGGCCAATGGAATCTTGGCTTTTATTGCAAGGGGGATGGAATATAAAAACAGGGAAGTCTTGCTGCAGTTATACAGGGTATTGGTGAGGCCACACCTGGAATACTGCGTGCAGTTTTGGTTTCCGTATTTAAGAAAAGATATACTTGCTCTCGAGGCGGTTCAGAGAAGGTTCACTCGGTTGATTCCAGAGATGAGGGGGTTGACGTATGAGGAAAGGTTGAGTAGGTTGGGACTCTACTCATTGGAGTTCAGATGAATGAGAGGCGATCTTATCGAAACATATAAGATTGTGAGGGGGCTTGATCGGGTGGATGCGGTGAGGATGTTTCCACTGATGGGTGAGATTAGAACTAGGGGGAATAATCTTAGAATAAGGGGCTGCCCTTTCAAAACTGAGATGAGGAGAAACTTCTTCACTCAGAGGGTAGTAAATCTATGGAATTTGCTACCCCAGAGAGCTGTGGAAGCTGCAACATTAAATAAATTTAATATGGAGATAGACATTTTCCTAGCAGATAAGGGAATTAGGGTTTATGGGGAGAGGGCAGGGAAGTGGACGTGAGTCTAGATTCAGATCAGCCATGATCCTATTGAATGGTGGAGCAGGCCCGAGGGGCCGTATGGCCTACTCCTGCTCCTATTTCTTATGTTCTTATGTTCTTATATAAAGAGCGTGGCAGAGCGAGGCCCAAGAGCGGAGGCAGCGGACATGAGAGGGAGCGAGAGCAGAGCCTGAGGATATAAAGGGCGTGGCAGAGTGAGGCCCAAGAGTGGAGGCAGCAGACCTGAGAGGGAGCGAGAGCAGAGCCTGATGATATAAAGAGCGTGGCAGATCGAGGCCCGAGAGCGGAGGCAGCGGACCTGAGAAGGAGCGAGAACGGAGCCTGAGGATATAAAGAGCGCAGCAGAGTGAGGCCCAAGAGTGGAGGCAGTGGACCTGAGAGGGAGTGAGAGCGGAGCCTGAGGATATAAAGAGCGAGGCCCGAGAGTGGAGGCAGCTGACCTGACAACATAAACAAGGAGTTACATCACAGGAAAGCAGGGAAGTGATTGGTTGGTCAGTATTTCTCTCTTTATCTTGGGCATTGGTTTAAATTAAGAGCCGGGATTAAAAACTAAACATTCAAAAAGAGGGAGCTGATTGGTGAGTATCTGGTAAGTGTTTTTACTTGGCTTACTAAAAGTTTTAAAGTTTATTCCAGCTAGGTTAGTAAATAGTCTGTTAATTAGAGGTATGGCAGGGCAGCTCACACTCATGGAATGCACATCCTGTGCCATGTGGGAAGTCCTGGACACCTCCCGTGGTCTGTGTTATGTTCCATTAATAACTAGACATTCTTATTATGAACACAGCTAGCTTTTGCTCGACCTTTTATTGAGCACATGTGGACTAGGTACTGTATCTGTGGAGGCTTCCATCTTGACTGCTGCCTTGTGGGTACTAGTGCCTCATGGGTAATGTAGTCTTAATATATATACACAGCTGGGTAGTGTAGTCTTGTACATACAGCTATGTCCAGCTCTACAGCTCCACCTAGTGTCCACTATAGAATGACATGTTATTGATCGTTACATCCCCCTTTCTTTGAGGTTTAACAAAATCAATATCAATCAACTTTCAAGAAAACAATAAAGATAATATCAGTAACACTTTTGTTAGTGCTCTATAAGCATAAACATTTTCAAAACAGTCAACACATTTTCAAAGCTTTACATTGTACTCAAAGATTAAGTCTATCAGGCTCTTTTACTTCACGTGTGGATCTTCTCAACACGGGTAAGTCTGATGTGTCTTCATGAGATTGTTCTGGCGGTGAATGACAAGATGCAGTTGCGGCATTGTCATCAATATGCTCTTGTATAGATCGAGGTCTCCTTGCGATCTTTGCTTGGAGAGGGTTTCAGTGTTTCCTTCACTCTTCATGCCATATCTCTCAATGTAGTCATTGCACTCTCGAAAAACTGCTGGCAGCTGGATCCCATCATACAGCATAGTCCTCTCAGTAGCCTCGGCTAATGGAACACCAAAGATTGGCCTGAGGGAAGAAGGAGTATCCACCGGAACTGCTTCCTGCTCTGGTGCAGGCTTCTTCTTTTTCTTTTTCTCTTTCCACTGCTTAACAACATCTGCTGCGGTTATATCTTTGGACATTTTCTCCTTGTGTTTTTCCTCTTTGTGCTTTTCTTCCTTTGGCTTCTCTTTGACCTTAAAGTCTTTTTCTTTCTTCTTGGAGAAACTAGGCTTTTTGAAGACATGGATACCCTTTGGCCTTTTCATCCTTGATGGGCTCTCTGCTTCATCACCTGAGTCATCTGGTCTGCTTATGGCACAGTTTATACGGTAGACTCTCTTGACCAGTTCTAAGTCTTCACAAGCTTTGTCACCTAGTATCGAATCAAGTCTTTCAGCCACAACAGAAAACATGAGATGATGCACTTTGTCTTTGACTGTCACTTTAAGTCTGCATACACCTAAGCTATATATTTTCTGTCCATTATAGTCTTTCAGTAGTACTGACTTTTTCTGTATTTTGGGCTTTTCTTTCATATTGTTAATGTCACTCATACTGATTAAGTTTGCTTTTGCCCCAGTGTCCAGTTTCAATGTAACTAATGCTCCATTTATCTGCAGTGGGATCATCCATTTGTCCTCTTTTACTGCATTAACTTTATGTTCAGCATTGTCTATTTCTGAGGGCTGCACATTTTCTGTATCTTTTTTGATATCGTCACATGACACCATTCCTACAAAAAATGTCTCACTTAAATCAGTGTCCTCAATCACATTAACTCATTGCCCTTTCGTCATATTTACTTTTGAAAAGCATTGTTTGGCAAAGTGATTCTTTCCATTACACTTTGTGCACATTTTTCCAAACGCTGGGCATTGTCTTAACTGGTGTTTGTAACCACAGCGTTTACAATTAAAAATTTCATCCTCCGATTGCTTTTCATTTCTGTTCTGCCCACGTTTCTTCCCCTTGTAGGACACAGCACTGACAGCAGCATTATCACTCATTACATTTGCATCATTATTGATTTCACTGAAAGTCTTCGCGTGATTTTGAGCTAGCTCGCTGGCTTGGCATATTTTCACCGCATTTTCCAAATTTAGTTCGGTTTCTCTCAACAGACGTTCCCTGACTTTTTTATCATGAATACCAAACACAATCTGGCCACGAATCATGGATGCTTTGAGCTCAGAGAAATTACATGTCTGTGCTTTCAGTTTCAGATCAGTTATAAAGCTATAAAAGTCTCATTTTGTTGCTGTGTCCGAGAACAGAAGATGTATCTTTCATACGTCTCATTCTTTTTGGGAGAGCAATGTGCATCAAATTTTTTTAGCACATCTTCTAATTTTTCTCTGTTCTCCGCTGGATTAAATACAAATGTATTAAATACCTCTATCGCCTGTGGGCCTGCAACCATGAGCAGCAACGCTATCTTCCTTGCGTCTGGCTTCGTACCGAATCCAATGGCTGCAATGTAGAGTTCAAATTGCTGTTTATAAGTCTGCCAATTGTAGTCGATTTTTCCTGTGAGATTCAAACGCTCTGGTGGCTTCAAATTCTCCATGTCGCTTTTCACAATTTTCAGCAGATCTTCACCACCCTGGTACCATGTTATGTTCCATTAATAACTAGACATTCTTATTATGAACACAGCTAGCTTTTGCTAGACCTTTTATTGAGCACATGTGGACTAGGTACTGTACCTGTGGAGGCTTCCATCTTGACTGCTGCCTTGTGGGTACTAGTGCCTCATGGGTAATGTAGTCTTAATATATATACACAGCTGGGTAGTGTAGTCTTGTACATACAGCTATGTCCAGCTCTACAGCTCCACCTAGTGTCCACTATAGAATGACATGTTATTGATCATTACAGTCTGGACGACCATATGTGTGGGAAGTGCCGCCAGCTACAGCAGCTCGAGCACTGGGTTACGGAGCTTGAGCGGTGGCTGCAGTCACTGCTGTGCATCCACGAGGCTGAGAGCTACGTAGATAGCACGTTTTGGGAGGTGGTCACCCCGCAGCTTAAGAGTGTGCAGGCAGAGAGGGAATGTGTGACTGTCAGACAGAAGAAGAGGACCAGGCAGGTAGTGCAGGAGTCCCCTGAGTCCATCTGGCTCACCAACCAGTATTCGGTGCTGAGTACTGGTGAGGGCGATGGTTCCTCTGGGGAGTGCAGCCAGAGCCAAGTCCACAGCATCATGGACAGGTGGCGGGGGGGGAGGGGGGGGCAGGGAAGAGGAGAGGGAGAGCAACAGTGGTAGGGGATTCAATAGTTAGGGGAGCAGACAGGCGTTTCTAGGGCCACAGACATGACTTCAGGATGGTATGTTGCCTCCCTGGTTCCAGGGTCAAGGATGTCATTGAACGGCTGCAGGGCATTCTGAGGGGGGAGGGTGAACAGCCAGAGGTCCATACTACCAGTCGGATTACTACCAGTGCCATGTGCTAGTGAGTACAGAAATAGGAAGATAGAGCAGATGAATGCATGGCTGGAGAGATGGTGTAGGAGGGAGGGCTTTAGATTCCTGAGGAATTGGAACCATTTCTGGGACCTCTACAAGCTAGACGGGTTGCACCTCAACTGGAACGGGACCAATGTCCTCATGGGAGGGTTTGCTAGTGCTGTTGGGGAGGGTTTAAACTAGCTTGGCAGGGGGATGGGAACCTAAGTATAGAGTCAATAGGGAGGGAAGAAAAACTGGAATTGGAAAACAAAAACATAGAAAGTAAATTGGACGGACAGAGGAATCAAGGGCTAGATAATAGTCACCAAGGAGGTTTGCCTGTACTAAATGGTATATACTTCAATGCAAGGAGTATAGCGAACAAAGCAGATGAGCTGAGGGCACAGGTAGATACTCGCGACTATGATATTATAGCTATTACAGAGACGTGGCTGAAAGAGGGGCAGGTATGGCAGCTCAACATTCCTGGTTACAGGATTTTCAGATGGGATAGAGAGGGAGGTAAAAATGGAGGGGAGGTCACGGTATTGATTAAAGAAACTATTACAGCTGTGAGGAGGGATGATATGTTGGAGGGATCATCAAACGAGGCCATATGGGTCGAATTGAAAAACAAAAAAGGGGCGATCACACTGCTGGGAGTGTACTATAGACCCCCAAACAGTGAGAGGGAGATAGAAGAACAAATATGTAGACAAATTTCTGAGAAGTGCAAGAACTATAGGGCAGTAATAGTAGGGGATTTCAACTACCCCAATATTAACTGGGATAAAATTAGTGTGAAGGGTATAGAGGGTGCGGAATTCCTAGTATTAGTCAGTATGTAGCAAGCCCGACAAGGGAGGGGACGGTTCTGGACTTAGTTTTAGGGAATGAAGCTGGGCAGGTAGAAGGCATATCAGTGGGGGAGCATTTTGTTGCTAGTGAGCATAATTTTGTTAGATTTAAGGTAGTTATGGAAAAACATAGAAGAAGATAGGAGCAGGAGTAGGCCATTCGGCCCCTCGAGCCTGCTCCGCCATTCAATGCGATCATGGCTGATCATCCAAATTCAGTACCCGGTCCCTGCTTTCTCCCCATATCCCTTTAGCCTTCAGAAATATATCCAACTCCTTCTTGAATATATTTAATGTATTGGCCTCTACTGCCTTCTGTGGTAGAGAATTCCACAGGTTCACCACTCTCTGGGTGAAGAAATTCCTCCTCATTTCTGTCCTAAATGGCCTACCCCTTATCCTTAGACTGTGACCCCTGGTTCTGGACTCCCCGACCATCGGGAACATCCTTTCTGCATCTAGTCTGTCCAGTCCTGTCAGAATTTTATAAGTTTCAATGAGATCCACTCTCATTCTTCTAAACTCCAGCGAGTACAAGCCCAATCGATCCAATCTTTCCTCATACGTCATTCCTGCCATCCCAGGTATCAGCCTGGTGAATCTTCGCTGAACTCCTTCCATGGCAAGAACATCCTTCCTCAGATAAGGCGACCAAAACTGCACACACTACTCAAGATGTGGTCTCACCAAGGCCCTGTACAACTGCAGCAAGACATCCTTGTTCCTGTACTCAAACCCTCTCACTACGAAGGCCAACATGCCATTTGCCTTCTTAACCGCCTGCTGCACCTGCATGCTTACCTTCAGCGACTGGTGCACAAGGACACCCAGGTCTCGTTGCACTTCCCCTTCTCCCAATCTATTGCCATTCAGATAATAATCTGTCTTCCTGTTTTTGCCACCAAAGTGGATAACCTCGCATTTATCCACATTATGCTGCATCTGCCATGCATCTGCCCAATCACCCAACCTGTCCAAATTATACTGGAGTTAACGGCATCCTCCTCACAGCACACACGCCCACCCAGCATTGTGTCATCTGCAAACTTGCAGATATTACATCTAGTTCCCTCGTCTAGATCATTAATATATATTGTGAATAGCTGAGGTCCTAGCACCGATCCCTGCGGTACCCCACTAGTCACTGCCTGCCACTCAGAAAAAGACCCATTTATTCCAACTCTTTGCTTCCTGTCTGCCAACCAGTTCTCTATCCAAGACAGAACCTTACCCCCAATCCCATGTGCTTTAACTTTGCATGCCAATCTCTTATGCGGGACCTTATCGAAAGCCTTCTGAAAGTCCAAATACACCACATCCACTGGTTTTCCCTTATCTATTCTACCAGTTACATCCTCAAAAATTCCAGTAGATTAGTCAAGCATGATTAACCTTTTGTAATCCATGTTGACTTTGTCCAATCCTGTCACTGTTTTCCAAGTGCTCTGCTATTACATCTTTTATAATGGACTCTAGCATTTTCCCCACTACTGATGTCAGGCTTACTGGTCTATAATTTCTTGTTTTCTCTCTACCACCTTTTTAAAATAGTTGGATTACATTAGCTACCCTCCAATCCATGGGAACTATTCCAGAGTCTATCGAATTTCTGAAGATGACCAGCAATGCATCTACTATTTCTAGGGCCACTTCCTTAAGTACCCTAGGATGTAGATTATCAGGCCCTGGGGATTTATCGGCCTTCAATCCCGTCAATTTCCCTAACACCATTTCCCTAAATATACTGATTTCATTCAATTCCTCCCTCTCATTAGACCCTATGTTCCCCGAAATCTCTGGAAAGTTATTCGTGCCCTCCTTTGTGAAGACAGAACCAAAGTATGTATTTAATTGGTCAGCCATTTCTTTGTTCCCCATTATAAATTCCCCTGATTCTGACTGCAAGGGACCTACGCTTGACTTCACCAATCTTTTTCTCTTTACATATCTATAGAAGCTTTTACAGTCAGTTTTTATGTTCCCTGAAAGCTTACTCTCATATTCTATTTCCCCCCTCTTAATTAATCCCTTTGTCCTCCTTTGCTGAATCCTAAACTGCTCCCAATCCTCAGTTTTGCTGCTTTTTCTGGCCAATATCTTCTTCCCTTGGCATCTTCTGCAACAATTTGATCCATTCTTGTTGCTTGTGTCACCTGTTAACACAGTAGGTTAGTGTCAATAGATATAGCACAATCACCAATTGAATAATGACCAAAATGTGGGAAATAATCCTTATCCAAGGATGAATCTTGATATTCATACCAATATCCCACCAGGATGAATTGTCCCCTACTTTAGGTATTTTCTCATGTAGTTCACAGTTTTTCTGGGCCAGGGTATAATCGTGCTTTTGGGACTGACTAACGTGTCTCATTAACTCTACCAAGTGTTCCAGCATAGGTGGAATGTCATAGCCGAACCGAGTCACATACTGGTGTAGTTGATCCCTTAACTCATCTTTTACATCAATGTCTACTTGCCTATGCGAATAAATACTTAACACCCGTGCCCCACGTCTCACAGGTTGGAATGGGGTAAAACAAAATGTTCCTGCCGCAATAGGACAAATCAAGTTGTTACTGTACTGGTACTCCCAGTGCATTGTAGTGACACAATATTCACCCTTCCCTCGATACGCAGATCGTACGCGGAAGTGCTGTCCCGCAATCACTTTCATGGTGCAGTTACATGCTATCCCATCCCAATTAAACCCAGACACAGGGGCTGTATGTTTTACCACATCATAAGGGCAGATGAATGTATCCCAAGCTTGAGCACACCCGGTAAGATCTGGGGCCACCCATGTGATCCCATTCACTCGAATCACATACTTCGGGGGTTTATCATACCTGATCAAGTGATCTCATTGGCGTACTCCTATGTTCTCCACATGAAACAGAGGATTTGGGGTCGCCTTTTCAGGCAAAATGGGATAGTATAATACCAGCCCTAGCAGGGTAATGATGTTCTGTTCCTGCAAATGGAACTCATGTTTCACCGGGTACACCTGTACCAACCCCCTGACTTTAAGCATATTCATGGTAAATTGGTACGTGGACATTGCCCTCAGGTGTCGATCAGTCACCTACGAGGGAAGCTTCCCCTCAACAATGCTCTGCAGGTTTTCATGGGTTTGTTCCACTAACCAAGATCCATACATTACACAAACATCATTCCGCGCGGCCCCGTTAGAGGCATTCCGACCCTCCTTTAGAATTTGGTTTATCTTTTTAGCATGGGATTCTAAATGTTTGACCACGTCCTGCAGATGAAAGGTCATAATTTGGCTCTCTTCCAATTCCTCCTGTTCTAGACCATTCATTTCCTTCAAAATTTTCTGTAAGCGATTTCTGACTGCTTTTACAGACTGATCTGAGCTAGCCAAATCAAGGCATGGGGATTCCAATGTTAAAAACAATGACTGCATCATTAATCAGACCTCGTTGCCTTCTGATATGGTTCCCTTTAATCCCATAACCAACATCGTTTTTGTCAATGAGCTTGGTACTATTTTCCCCAAAGATATCGTTAATCCCATTACCCTCCTTAGGGCCCATGTGTTATAACGGTTCTAATTCTGATTCCGCCAGGGTTGTACTGGCCCTTTCCCAAAATTCCTTTATTAATTCCCGTGTCATTCTCCCATATAACCGCGCTGTCTGTGGCTGACACCAGTTCGGCAGTCCCACCTCGGTCAGATTCAATATTACCGGCACCACCTCATGATGCACATCATGGTACAATATCAGCTGAGTTGGGATTACCACTAACCCATTTGTTGGCCCAGGAGTGTGTTTAGGGCAGACAACCTGGGTTTCTTGTTGTTCTTCCCATGGTTGTTGTTCTGGACATTATGTGGACATGATGGACTATTCTATGTGCAGATAGCACCCTCTGGTGGTGGTTATGTGTTAGCAGTGTGTTTGTATGAAACAGAGGTCATTTGACCTTTGTTCCTTTCTTCCTGTGTGAGGTCATTTGACCTTTGTTCCTTTCTTCCTATGAGAGGTCATTTGACCTTCGTACCTTTCTTCCTGTGTAACCCAGGAAGTAGAATCCCAGGAAGTAGAATTCCAGGAAGAACCTGGCAGTAATGGAGGATTCCATAAAGGTTTCACAATCCAATGTAATCTGATTTCATATGTTAGGCCAAGCGCAATATCTGTGAGTATCTTTGTTTGTTAGCATAATAGCAACGTTGTCAGTGTAGTATTTTGACAATAATATGTTTATAAAAAGTAATAGTTGGTATTTACAGAAGTATAGTCCAAATGTTAGTTAGTTATACAATTAATCTATTCTACTGTTGTAAATATGTTATATCTTATGTAATATTGAATGTATAGTACTCAGTTTATGTACAAAACATACTTTGTCTTTGTTTACAGTTTCACAAATTTGTTCAAGTAAAGCTTCAAAACAGCAAACGGCTTCACAAAGAATTATTTTGAATAAGTGTTTAACTTGCTGGATAACTAGATAGGAGCACGTCTAGCGCGGCCAGTACAGTTGTGTTTAATTTGTAGGGGAAGGGATTTTTGGGCGAACTTTCACTTTTAATTCTGTGGCCTCTATGGTTCCATTTATGCATTTCGATACATGATAAGTAACACACATTTCTTGGCATAGCCCTCAATCCTTTTCATCCAACATCCATTGATAAGGGGGGTAATTTTCTGCACTGTTCACGAATGCAGGAGAAAGGCTGCAAACTGGGAATTCAGGCCTAAAATGGACCCAATTCTTCAGTTGGCCTGGTCAAGGGTTTACACATCCATATATGCCCTCATGCTCTCACCACCATCGTGGCCAATATAGCATAGTTTCCCCATTGCTTTCTGATTGAGTCGGACTCCTGGGGTCCCCTGAGGGTCCCCTATCTGGTGGTACATCGTGATGTTACCGGCCTCTGTTCGGAGGAACCATACAAGTGGTTGACTCGCGGTTCCACTCTTACACCTTATACATACCCCTTTTCCCTCTTGAATCTCGTGAGTGGTCACCCATATCCTTCCTGAATAATTGGTTTCACACGTACCCGTAATGGACTAGAGTGCGGCCTCCCGAGCAGTGCCTAGGGATGATGTTGCTGGGACAATAGTAATCTGACTGTTGTAACTCAAACTGTTGGACGCCTCCCTGTGCGTTACTGTTGCCTCTTCGAGATGGAGTGCTATACCGCAGAGCACCCAAAATAGACTCCCCATCTACCCTTGCCTGGTCCTTACCTGTAAGGGAAGGGGACAAAAATGGAGTATTGCTCCCGGTCCTGCATCCTTTCACCCGACCATTGTCCGTTCAGGCTTCTAACACTGATACCTACGGGGCCTCCTTTTCTTTCTTTTACTACGTTGTGGGGTAGGAGGGGTCTGTTGGACTCGTCTGCGGACAGGAGGTGGTGCTGGACTTAGGGATGAGGAGGTTTCTACAGCTCCCGTGTCCCGTCCACCTTCATTTGGATTATACTGTACCTGAGGAGGCGCCACTTCAGGCAAGGGCACCTCATTGGGTGTGGGTACCCCATCAGGCACCCATTCTTCATCATCCCACTGGAGAGGATGAATTAGTCTCACCATGCTCGTGATTGTGGTTTGTTGCCTTCTTGACCTGCTGGGGGGGCTGAAAAAACTTCATCTGGTTAATGTGAAACCACTTAATTTTCTTAGGTAACTGAACAGCGTACACCATGGGACTAGCTTTATCCACAATGCTATACGGTCCCTAGTAGAGGGGTTCAAAGACTCCCACCCTCACATCGTTCCGTACCATCACCTGGCTTCCCACCTCCCACTCCTGGGGTTTACTTGGAGCCAGGTGTAGTCGGTGGCGTTGGGGTGCCCTCCCACTGTTGTGGGTGGCTCTCAAGTTCAACTCCTTTAAAGCTCCCAAAGGTCGTTCAGGAATTTATCCCTGTTTGAATTCCTGAAATTCACCCAATAACCACTTAGGAAAAATGATTTTAGAAAGAGTTCCCATTTCCCATTTATTACCATTTCGTCTCATTCATCAGCCCTGGAGAAACTTTACCACCCAATACCATATGATCATTACCATTATTGGACCTTCTATTCCTCAAAATATACCAGAACAATTCATGATTCCCTTCTATCACAGTGGGGAAACATCCACTCAAATTAAAAACCTTAAAAATTTAACAATGCCCAAAATGTTTACAAAACACACAGCTGTTTGTGAAGTTAAAAACAGAGTTCACAGCTGCTTGTGCAACATTCACACATGCTTTGTAAACGTTCAAATTAATTTTCTTCCGGGTACCATGGCAACTGTAACTTCAAGGCTGAAGCGTATCTTTTGAAAAACAAACTGTCTTTTGTGCATTTCATAGTTGCGTAGATCATAGTCAAAATAAATCCACACCTGCGTTTTTAACTTAAAATGTAATTCAATTTTGGGTTCACAAACTTAAATTGAAATAAACATACTTAAACAACCACATTCACACAACTTAGAAATATTAATCCCTGTAATGGGTTATGAATTTGAAGTGCTAAATCAGTTCAAAACCAAAAACATGGCTCAAGTATCCCTCAAATAATACATGTGTATACATACATAAATCAATTAATCAAACTTAAAACAGCACACTGTTGTCCAACATCCAAGACAAGAGTACAAAGGGTTAAACAGCTTTTACCTCTCTGCACAGAAAAGTGGGTGGAGCTAAAACAAACACAACAGACACTTTCTTTCAAAGACAGAAAACTTCCACACTTTTAACACACACTTTCACACAAACTGTGATTCCAGCATCCTTTAAGGTTCCTTTCACTCAGCAAATCCTGTGTTTTATTTGTTTCGGCACAGAAACTGATAGCGTCCATGTCGGTAAAACTTTAAGGGGGCAAAATTCGGTTGCTTTGCAACTAGCAACTAGCGCCCGGGCGTGGCGCTGCTAACGCCTCCTGCAAAATTCAGCGGGAGGTTAGCGGTGGCGGTAGCCGGTAGTGCCCCGTGGCGCTGCTCCTTCGGTGATGATGTCATCACCGTGTGCAGTACCCCGCTTGTGCCCCGGCTGCAAACCTGGGTCGTGCCGCCAGACGCTATACCTGACGGGGTCAAGGGGGCGTACTTGTAGCTGGAGTGGTGATATTTAAAGGGGAGGTGCCGGGCGGCCTTTTGCTGTAGGCTGCCTGCCAGCACCTGTCCCCTCTGCTCTCCTCCCACGGGGTGCCGGCTGCAATCGGGCAGCCCGGCACTCTTCTTGAGTGCCGGGCTCTTTTGCCAGCACCCCAGTCCCTGGTGGACTGGCAGGGCCCCAGTTTGTGCTGCACAAGGCCTCTCCCCTTTAATAAGGGGAGGAAGGCCTGCACTATCGCAGCACGACGTGGGCACGTGGCACTGCTGCACTTAGCGCTGCGATATTGAACTGGAGCACCCCAAGAGGGAGCGGGAGTGCTTCCAGTAGCGCCCCGCCTCCTGCTTGGGGCGCTACCATTCAATTTCGGGTGCGGGGGCTCTATCTTTTTTGGGGCGCTAAAAGTAGTGCCCTGGCGAAGTTAGCGCCCCAAAGGGGTTGCGAGCCAATGTTTCCCCCTAAGTTTCCCTTTTTTTCCCCTTTTAATTTGTCTCAGCAACTTATTCTGGCACCCTATCTTTTCTAGCAGGGTCCCTTCTTGTTGTCATTTTCGATGGGTCCCACCTCTCATTTAACAGACCTTGCCTTTCAGCTTATTCATTACTCCAGTATTCTTTTTATCTGCCTGACGCACCTGGAAGCGCAGGGTCATTTTCCTCACTGCCCCAGCTTCGGTATTTCCGTCACCCACATCCTCTGGATCAAACTCAGACATTGCAGCTTGTAGATAGGGCAGAGTGTGAGAAATCAAAGTGCGCAACCAGTGGTTACACGGAGTTCCCACTAGTTGTCCTCTATCTCCCAGCACCCCTCCCATGGCCGTTAGATATGTGGACCACAGCCTGTTGGCAAAAGCTGCTGGGGATTCGTTCGGACCCTGCTCTACATCTGCGAAAGCTTTGAAAGGATCCCTTTTTCCTTGTCCCATCACTTGGGCAATTCTAACCTTTAACCCCACATAATCATCTCCTGCCCGTTTGCTCTCCGGTGGGAGGCCGGCAAAACACCGGGCCTCAGGGTGAATAGCAGTAAACGCTTCTCTCCTCCTCATCAAGGCTGTTTAAGGCACCCATTTGTTCCACCTCTAAATAGTGCCTTTGGGGGTCCTTCCCTGCTCCAACTCTTTCATATCACTGGAAATTTTCCTTATTTCCTCAGTATTATACGAGACCACAAATTTCCAATCTAGTAGCCCTAAGGCTCCTGCCTCCGCACCCTCAGCCAGCACCTGGTACCGTTTTTAGCGCATTGGGGCCATAGGTGGGGGCCAAACTCCCTCGGTGGGCCATAGTCTGGTCCCTGCCCTAACTCCGCTTCACCTTCCTCACCTTCACTATCCCTTTCTCCATCGTCCTTTTCTTTTCCTTCTCAAATTTTTCCTCGAGCTTTCTCTTGTTCTCCCTTAATTCCTCTACCTCACTCTTTCTGCTTTCCCTTTCTTCCCTCAGTTCCTTCTTATTTTCTCTATCTTCCTCTAATTCCTTCAGAAGTTGATTCACCACCGCTTCTCTATCACTGGATTTTTCTACCATATCCTCTATTTCCCTTCGTAACTTAATCGTTGTACACTCGTCGTTCTTAACTTGCCTCTGATAGGCTAACAACTATACGGCTTTCATTATCCGCTGCTGACATGTGGACCCTTGTGCCCATTGTTCGGCCTCATAAACCGGATCATCACCGTCAATAATGACCCATATCCACCTCTCCCGGAGAAGTAACTTCCCTGCCACATACTTTGTGACTAACTCATCCATTGTCTTTGCCATTGTCTGCTCTGAACGGGTCCCTGTTCGGGCGCCAAATCTGTAAGATGTTTAAATTCACCCTTGTCTTTTAACCCATCCAACAGTTTCCAAAGTTCAGACTCGTGGAACAGACAACACAAAACACAAGGATTTGAGAATAACTTTCTTTTTACTTAAATTCAGCAAGAGGCTACAAGTAAGCTCACACAAAACTGTTGCATATAATACTCCCGATTATATCTAAGCATACACAGGTTTATTCCCTTACTTCAAACTCAAATGATAATAAGCCAACACGACATATGTACTAACACCAGCGAGTGGTCAGTTCAGCGATGGCTAGATGTACGACTTTAACTGGCAACCGACCAGGTCACCTCCCCCGACTGCAGCAGCCCCGAGTGTCTTAGAACAGCATCCCTTATATCCTAAAAACACTGGGCAGGCTCCTCAATGTGTATGTGTCCCAAACTGTGTGACAAATGGTCGGCAGTTGTTTTCCTCTTATCAGTGGGCCCCAAAGCCGTTCACTCCTTTTGCCTGAAGATGCTCCTGTCTTTGTAACGCCCAGCCATTTGTTCCTGCTCAGGGTCTATTGCTTCCATATCTGATTAACAGCTTTCGTACAAAGTTCCCACAGAAACCAAACTCTCAACCTCCCGGGATATTAAATATGGTCAACTTTTTAAGTTTGGTCAAGTTATAGCAAATTCTTACAGCAAATTGTTTATTCTTACACCATTCCCCCCCAGATCCTTTTATATTCCTTCTTCTCAAACATTTATCCCATTCCCCTTTAAATGATGTTCTAGTCTCGATCTTAATAGCCACTTGGGGTGAAGCATCTCATGGTATAATAGCCCTTAGTGCAAGAACCTTCCTTCACTCTTCCAGTGAGAATCCTGGGTCTCCATTCCCTTGTTACTCATTCGGCTACCATTGTAAACAATATTTCATTATTTACCCACAGTCCTGTGCCCCAGTCTCTCTCTCTCTCCCCTGACCCCCATACACCAACCCCCAGTCTCCCTCACTCCCCCATTCCCCAGTCTCCTTCTATCCCTCCACCCCCAGCTAAGCCTCAATCCCCCCAACCTCTGTCTCTCACCTGACCTCCGACCCCTTGTCTCCCTCTCTCCCGACCCCTCATCCAGGCTCGCTGTGCTGGTGGGGGGAGAGGGGTGATGTCACCGAGCAAATGCTTCTCTGCAGCAGCAGCCGGTGACATCATGCAGCTGGGGAGCTGCCACTGCAGCAGGAAATTTAAAGGCAATGATCTCCTAGGCTGCAAATAGCAGCGTCGAGGAGATCCACATCCCATTCCGGGAGACTCCTAGCCAATCCCGGAGGGTTGGCAACCCTACTGCTAAGTAACAACACATTATTGTTGCTGAAGAAGGAGAAGAACAACAACAACAACTTGTATTTATATAGCACCTCTAACGTAGTAAAACATCCCAAGACTCTGCACAGGAGTATTTTAAGACAAAAAATTTGACAGCGAGCCACATAAGGATACATTAGGGCAGGAGGTAGGTTTTAAGGAGCGTTTTAAAGGAGGAAAGAGAGGTAGCGGTGATCAGAGGTCCAGAATGTTTTCAAAGTCATACACAGCTGCCTCTAAGGGAACCATGTTTATCAATAAACTCATGATCAGCTATTCCCAGCTAACATGATAGTCCTGCTCGACTTTTCTGATACTACCTACTCAAACCACATGTTTTATAATACCAATTAACTGTGGTCACCTTTCAGTGCAACAGTTTAAATAATGCCTTCTTTTGCAAAATACTTCTGCCTTCTCACAATACTACAGGGCTTAACTATTCTAAAAGAAAATGAATTTGTTAACTGTCCCCGTGGTCCACTGCTCTCACAATGGTCTGTGACCTTGATAGTATAGTATGTTTCATAATTTCGACAGAATTGTACCTTTTATAGTCATAGCTCCCTGATTGTATATTTTGCATCACTCTTAGCAAAATTTTTACATCAATCTCTGTAGCATATCCCCCATTGCAAGTGACTTGGGCTTCCTAGTACAATTTACATAACCTCCGCTTGAAGCTTTGAAATACTTGCACACCTCTGCATGCCATTTAATCACAAGCCAGCATGGGAGCCTCTAATCAGGTGACTGTGTGCAAGCTTACGGGTTTTGCCTTGTACAGAAGAGATTGTTGCAGCTTTCTGTGGTGGTCATATAGGAGGTTTAAATTCTGTGCTGATTTTTCTCAAAAAGCACTGATGAGACGTGACTAAGAAAATGCTGATTCGTAAAAAGAAATTCCTCATCAGGATGTGGGCATTGCCGGCAAGGCTGGCATTGATTGCCAAGCCCTTGTTATCCTGAGAAGGAAGTGGTGGTCCACCGCCTTTTTGAACCATTGGTAGCAGATCGATACAACGGAGTGGCTCGCTAGGCCACTTTGGAGGGCAGTTAAGAGTTAACCATGTTGGTGTGGGACTGGCATCACATATAGGCCAGTCCAGGTAAGGATGAAGGGATAATTACAAGTACTAGCCCTTCAGTTGGCGCCCAACGTGGGGCACCAACTGAAGGGATAATTACTAGTCCTAGCCCTTTTCGGGCTACCCCAGATCAGACGTATTCCCCAGATGTTCACCTTCAACTAAAGTTAGAGATAGCCGAATCCTATAAGACGCTTCATTGGGTCTAAAGGTTCAGACTATCTCTCCCTAAAGGAAAGGAATGACTTGAAGATGTTACCATCCTCCAGATAGCACTTTTATAAGTTTAACTAGACTGTAACCTTCCGGATATTATGAGGGTCTGGAATACTCCTCCAGAATTCTGTAACTCCTCACCAAAGAGTGTACAGAGATTGAGTTTGCAAGTTTAATACAGAAGTACTCTGTGAGACAATTCTAAAAATATACAGATTTATTAAAGAACCAACATGTAGTTAACAGCTGGTGATTTCAGTTGCAACAGTAACAGTTCAAAATACAAATAGCTTACATTTTTTATTCTCAGAGGTCCTTATTCTCAAATCTTAACTTTGTTACATTTTTACATTTCTACTTATTTCTAATCCAGGATATCCACCAAAATCAAATAAGATTACCTTTTGATCCCCGAGACTCAGAGTTAAAAACTTACAGAGCCTGCCTCTCAAGTTGAGAATCGCTTGCCCCTTCCAGCGACTTCTGACTTCCTATCTGAAAGTTCCATATTTTATACTCTTTTTGCGGTGATATGTCCTTTGAAGTTTTCTGCTGATGTAAGCTAATTATCTCTAGTCATTCTTTCTGTTGACTTCTTTCTAATCTTACTGTCAGTTCAGCTGTTAACTTGCAGAATCCTATCTCTACCTTTAGGTGTTCAAATTTTATCACAAAAAATGGTTAAGACAGATGTATCTATTTGATGTCATTCTTACGAAGTCCTTCCATTCAATTTTTAAATCACCTAGCTGGTTGTAAGCAGACATCGTGTCTCCTAACTGTTCCATTTTCAACACAAACACAATGTGATTGCTTGGTGCATCTATTGATATCATATTTACAAAGTCTTCTGTTTGTACCTTTTACAATATGTAAATCAAAAACACTTCAACTAGGGTATTCTATGCATTTCTTAGCTACTTCAATTGGTTGTATTAAGAATTATGGCCTAGAAATTGGGTTTTGGCTTAGCCAGGGCTTTAGCGCCGGAAGTTAGTGCCGGCGCTAAGTCCCCCTGCGCGCACCAAAAATTCAGTAGCACCGCTCCCAAACGGCTGCCGGCGCTACTGAAGGGTCTTAGCGCCTGGCAAAGGGCGCTAACTGCCGTTTAGCGCCGCAATTCCGGCGCTGCAGCACCCGATGCGGTGCGGCAGGCTGGGGAAGTGCAGGCCTCCTCCTTCCGTTAAGGAGGAGCTGCATGCACCCGGCCGCGGCCCGCGCAAATCTGTTTAAAAATGAGCCCGGCACCTCGGACAAGTGCCGGGCTTGCATCTGTTCCGGGGGGGGGGGGAGAAGTCCGGGGAGGGAGCTGCGGGCAGGCGGCCGGCGGGAAAGCGGCCAGCCGCCGCGGGGCCTTTAATGCGCCGGCGCAAACACATGTTGGACTCTGTTGCCAGAGTCTTAGTTGCGGCTGCCACGGGCGAGGCGGCCGCAACTGAATTTCGGCGCTGGGGCCCGTCGGCATGGCAACCGGGACGCTGCGCACACCGATGACGTCATCGGTGCCGGCGCAGCGCTACCGGTGCAACGCCGCTTTAGGGCCCCAGGGAATTTTTCAACTGGCCATAACTCTGGCGCTAGTCCCTCTAGCACCTCAAAAGCGGCGCTAAGGCTAGTGAATTTCTAGGCCTATGTCTCCTGTCTTTCATTTGATGTGATATTAGGCCATTTTAGACTGGGTATTATGTAATGAGAAAGGATTAATTAGCAATCTTGTTGTACGAGGCCCTTTGGGTCAGAGCAATCATAATATGATAGAATTCTTCATTAAGATGGAGAATGAAATAGTTGACTCAGAGACTAGGGTCCTGAATATAAATAAAGGAAACTATGATGGTATGAGGCGAGAGTCGGATAGGATTGCTTGGGGAAGGTCACTCAAAGGGTTGACAGTGGATAGGCAATGGCAAACATTCAAAGACCACATGGATGAACTACAGAATTTGTTCATCCCAGTTTGGCATAAAAATAAAACAAAAGAGGTGACTCAACCGTGGCTAACAAGGGAAATTAGGGATAGCATAAGATCCAAGGAAAGGATGTAGGGGGTGGTGGGTGTGTGTGGTCAGCTTCACCTCTGACTCCTTTGAGCAGTTCGAACCACTCCCACTCCCTTTTGTTCTAGACTTTGGACTTATTTGGGGGTCGTAATAAACTTGCAACAGACACCTGGGTTAGTCAAAAAGAATTCAGATCTTTATTTTGAGACAGGAAAATATACAATACAATAAAATTTACACTTTAAAAGGGCGGGGAACACACGGAATAAGCGAGGGAGAATTACAATGTACAAAATCCCTTACCGTCCCAACCCCACTACACTAGCTAGGCTGGAATCCAGAGGACCAGGAAATGCTCACCAAAACCGACTTTCTTGATAGTTGTAGAGGTTCACGATTTTGGGGTTCTCTTTAGTTGTGGTGGTTGGGGCCTACCGTACCTCAGATGTGGTAGAAGACTGCACCTGCGTTGGGCCTTCAGTTGGGTTGAGTCTGCTGATGCGGTTAGCCGCTCTGTTGGATCTATTGGGTAAGTACCCAATTTTCTTTGGTTAGGGCTAGTGCTAGAGTCTTTTTGTGTCCAAATCTTACCCAGGGGTAAGTCAGACTAGCCTGTAGAGTGGAAACAAGTCTTTTGTTCGTGAGTTTTCGGCGGTTGGTTCCTTGTTGGTTGCGGTGGCCCAATATTACCTGGTTGGTGGTAATATTGTCTGGTGTTGGTTTCTGTGGGCCTTTGGTTGCCACGATCTCTGTTTCTTCTTTCTTCCTTCGAGTCTCTGATGATGATCTTTCTCTTGAGCTGGTTGGCTGAACCTGAACTCGGACTGGCTGTCTGTTTAAACTGTCTCTGCTGGCTTTGTCTGTCTGCCTGTACCTTGACTTCTGAACTCGAGTGTTTAACTGAAAAGGCAGGCCTCAATTATACTAATTTGGGGCCTGGCTTAACTGACCGCCAAATCTTGGTTTCCTTTGTTGAATTTGGCGGGCTCGTTATTTTTAATGTCTTTTAAAACTCTAACGAGCTTCGGGGATGGTTCATCCAAAACTTAACGAGTTTAGGGGATGGCTCACCCAAACTTAATTGGCTTTTAACTGGTTTCGGGATTGCCTTGAAACCAATTTAAAATGCAAAACATTTGTCAATCCTTTTAAATTGACTTTGGAATGTGGTTTGTTTATGGTAACTGTAGGGCTGATGTTCTTTCTTTTGTATGGCTGGGGACATGTCCTGTTTACCTGATACCTGGTTCTGTGACATTTTGGGTGGGAAAACAGGCTTCATTGTCCTTATGTAAAACTGGGGCGGCCTTGGACATTCCTCAGACAGTCCAATATCCAAACTTCAGGGGCCCACCCCACCTCCCTGCTGTTCCAGCCTTTTGCAAGCCTGAACATGTCTTTTAAACCAGCCAAATCTTCCTGGGATTTTTGTTTTAAATCCTTTTTGCCCAATAACTCTTTAAACAGTCCAAAAAAATGTCTCTTCCTTAAATTAATTCTTTGAAATCCTTCTCTTTGGCCCAACCACACTTTTACCCCCTTTTCCAGATTCCTTCTGTGATGTTCCAAATATCACTTAAAAATGACTTTCCTTCTGTTCTGTGGTTGTGCAGAAATTTTCGAACCTTACAAGGACATATAAATTGGCCAGAAAAAGCAGTAAACCTGAGGATTGGGAGCAGTTTAGGATTCAACAAAAGAGGACAAAGGGATTAATTAAGAAGGGGAAAATAGAATATGAGAGTAAGCTTGCATGGAACATAAAAACTGACTGTAAAAGCTTTTATAGATATGTGAAGAGAAAAGATTGGTGAAGTCAAGCATAGGTCCCTTGCAGTCAGAATCAGGGGAATTTATAATGGGGAACAAAGAAATGGCAGACCAATTAAATACATATTTTGGTTCTGTCTTCACAAAGGAGGACACAAATAACCTCCCATGGATTGGAGGGTAGCTAATGTTACCCCACTATTCAAAAAAAGGTGGTAGAGAGAAAATGGGAAATTATAAGTTTCATTGAGATCCCCTCTCATTCTTCTAAACTCCAGTGAGTATAAGCCCAATTGACCCAATCTCTCCTCATATGTCATTCCTGCCATCCCAGGTATCAGCCTGGTGAACCTTCGCTGAACTCCTTCCATGGCAAGAACATCCGGTAGTGGGGAAAATGCTAGAGTCCATTATAAAAGATGTAATAGCAGAGCACTTGGAAAACAGTGACAGGGTCGGACAAAGAGGGGGAGGTATAAGAGGAGGGGGTGTCGCAATATTAATTAAGGAGTCAATTACTGCAGTAAGGAGGGATGATATATTAGCAGGTTCCTCTAATGAGGTCATATGGGTGGAGCTTAAAAACAAAAAGGGGGCAAGCACTTTGCTGGGAGTGTACTATAGGCCTCCAAACAGTCAGGGGGAGATAGAGGAACAGATATGTAGGCAAATCTCAGAGAAATGTGCAAATAATAGGGTAATAATAATGGGGGATTTCAACTTCCCCAATATTAACTGGAATAGTCAGAGTGTGAAAGGCTCAGAGGGTGTAGAATTCTTAAAGTGCATCCAGGAGAGCTTTTTGTGCCAGCATGTAGAAAGTCCTACAAGAGAGGGGGCGGTACTGGACCTAATTCTAGGGAATGTGGCTGGCCAAGTGGAAAAAGTGCTAGTAGGTGAGCACTTTGGTGACAGTGACCATAATATGGTAAGATTTAAGGTGGTCATGGAAAAGGACATGGATGGGCCGGAAATAAAGGTTCTAAATTGGGGGAAGGCCGATTTTAATAGGATAAGGCAGGATCTGGCCAAAATGGACTGGGATCAGCTACTTGTAGGAAAATCCGCATCGGAGCAATGGGAGGCTTTCAGAAGGGAGATTGAGATCATACAATGGCAACATGTTCCCGTAAAGGTCAAGGGTGGTTCCAAAAACCACAGGGAACCTTGGATGTCAGGGGATATACGAGAATGGATTAGGAAAAAAAGGAGGGCTTTTGGCAGATACAAAAGGCTAAAGATGGAGGAAGCCCTAGAGGAGTACAAAAAGTGCAGGGGGATACTTAAAAAAGAAATTAGGAGATCAAGGAGGGGCCATGAAATAACACTGGTGAGCAAAATAAAGGAAAATCCTAAGATGTTTTATAAGTATATTAAGGGTAAGAGGATAACTAGGGAAAAAATAGGGCCCATTAGGGACAAAAGTGGCAATCTGTGTGTGGAGCCGGAAGATGTAGGAGGGGTTCTAAATGAATTTTTTGCATCTGTTTTCACTATGGAGAAGGACGATGTAGACATAGAAATAGGGCGGGGGGACTGTGATATGCTCGAACATATTAACATCGAGAGGGAGGAGGTATTGGCGGTTTTAGCTGGCCTAAAAATGGATAAATCCCCAGGCCCGGATGAAATGTATCCCAGGCTGCTGTGTGAGGCAAAGGAAGAGATTGCGGGGGCTCTAACACATATATTCAGGACCTCTCTGGCCACAGGGGATGTGCCAGAGGACTGGAGAACCGCTAATGTAGTACCATTATTCAAGAAGGGAAGTAGGGAAAAACCGGGGAACTACAGGCCAGTGAGCCTAACATCAGTGGTAGGAAAATTATTGGAAAAAATTCTGAGGGACTAAATTTGTCTCCACTTGGAGAGGCAAGGATTAATCAGGGATAGTCAACATGGCTTTGTCAAGGGAAGATCATGTCTGACTAATTTGATTGAATTTTTTGAGGGGGTGACTAGGTGTGTGGATGAGGGTAACGCAGTGGATGTGGTATACATGGATTTCAGTAAGGCCTTCGATAAAGTCCCGCACAGGAGACTGGTCAAGAAGGTAAGAGCCCATGGAATCCAGGGTGCCTTGGCACATTGGATACAAAACTGGCTTAGTGGCAGAAGGCAGAGGGTGATGGTCGAAGGTTGTTTTTGTGACTGGAAGCCTGTGGCCAGTGGGGTACCACAAGGATCGGTGCTGGGTCCCTTGCTGTTTGTGGTCTACATTAATGACTTGGATATGAATGTAAAAGGTATGATCAGTAAGTTCGCTGATGAAACAAAAATTGGTAGGGTGGTAAATAGCGAGGAGGGTAGCCTCAGTCTGCAGGACGATATAGATGGGTTGGTCAGATGGGCGGAACAGTGGCAAATGGAATTTAACCCAGAAAAGTGCGAGGTGATGCACTTTGGGGGGACTAACAAGGCAAGGGAATACACAATGAATGGTAAGACCCTAGGCAAGACGGAGGGTCAGAGGGATCTGGGTGTGCAAGTACACAGATTCCTGAAGGCGGCGGAACAGGTGGATAAGGTGGTAAAAAAGGCATATGGGATACTTGCCTTCATTAGCCGAGGCATTGAATATAAGAGCAAGGAGGTTATGATGGAGCTGTATAAAACACTGGTTAGGCCACAGCTGGAATACTGTGTGCAGTTCTGGTCGCCACACTACAGGAAGGATGTGATCGCGTTGGAGAGGGTGCAGAGGAGGTTCACCAGGATGTTACCAGGGCTGGAGCGCTTCAGCTATGAAGAGAGACTGGGCAGATTGGGTTTGTTTTCCTTGGAGCAGAGGAGGCTGAGGGGGGACATGATTGAGGTGTACAAAATTATGAGGGGCATAGATAGGATGGATGCTGAGGAGCTTTTTCCCTTAGTAGAGGGGTCAATAACTAGGGGGCATAGATTCAAGGTAAAGGGCGGGAGGTTTAGAGGGGATTTGAGAAAGAACTTTTTCACCCAGAGGGTGGTTGGAGTCTGGAACTCACTGCCTGAAAGGGTTGTGGAGGCAGAAACCCTCACAACATTTAAGAAGCATTTGGATGAGCACTTGAAATGCCACAGCATACAAGGCTACGGACCAAATGCTGGAATATGGGATTAGATTAGACAGGGCTTGACGGCCGGCGCGGACACGATGGGCCGAAGGGCCTCTATCCGTGCTGTATAACTCTATGACTCTATGGGCTAGATTTTCAGTTGCTTGCGCCAGCAGTTAGCGCCTTAAGAGAAGTGATTTTCGGGCGCTATTCGTGTAGCGCCCGGGCGCAACGCAGTTTGCGCCCCGCCCCAAATTAAGTTGCCCGTTAGCGCCGGCGCAAAGTTTAGCGGCCGCCCGGATGCGCGCGCAGAAAATGACGTCACATCCTCGTGCAACGCCCTTTGGCCGCCCCGAATCCAAACTTCAGTCGGACCGCCCCATTGTGCGGCTGGCATCCAGAGCATTTGTAAAATGGAACGCAACACACCCTGGGGAGCGCAAATTAAAGGGCACTCCTCCTGCACTATAAACGGCAGTCTGCATGTGTTGTGTGGAAGGATCCAGTGTGTTGTTGTGAACGGTGTATTTTCCTCCTCCTCCTCCTCCTCCTCCTCCTCCTCCTTCTCCTCCTCCTCCTCCTCCTCCTCCTCCTCCTGCAAAAAAAACACATGCACCCTGCCCCTTTAAGAGCTCACTGGCACCAGAGTGTCTGCCGTGCGCTGCGCCCGAGCTCGGGCGCTGCGCTCTGCACCGCCGGCTTAGCGCCTAAAGATAGTAGTGGAACGCCTCTTTTAGCGCTCCACCAACCTCTTAGGGCGAAGCCACTGAATTTCCGGCAACGGGGCGCTACTTTGGGGTGGGCGCTAACTTCGGGCGGGCGCTAAGGTTAGCGCCCCAAAACTGTCTATACTGAAAATCTAGCCCTATGACTCTAAAGTCAACATGGATTTACAAAAGGTAAATCGTGCTTGACTAATCTACTGGAATTTTTTGAGGATGTAACTGGTAAAATAGATAAGGGAGAACCAGTGGATGTGGTGTATTTGGACTTTCAAAAGGCTTTTGATAAGGTCCCGCATAAGAGATTAGCGTGTAAAGTTAAGGCACATGGGATTGGGGGCAAGGTATTGACTTAGATAGAGAACTGGTTGGCAGACAGAAAGCAAAGAGTTGGAATAAATGGGTCTTTTTCCGAGTGGCAGGCAGTGATTAGTGGGGTACTGCAGGGATCAGTCCTTGGACCCCAGCTATTCACAATATATATTAATGATCTAGACAAGGGAATTGGATGTAATATCTTCAAGTTTGCAGATGACACAAAGCTGGGTGGGTGTGTGTGCTGTGAGAAGGATGCCGAGAAACTCCAGGATGATTTGGATAGGTTGGGTGATTGGGCAGAAGCATGGCAGATGCAATATAACGTGGATAAATGTGAGGTTATCCACTTTGCTGTCAAAAACAGGAAGGCAGATTATTATCTGAATGGCAACAGAAAATGCTGGAAAAACTCAGCAGGCCAGGCAACATCCGTGGAGAGAAATTAGAGTCGACGTTTCGGGCCTAACCCTTTTCAAAACTGGAATGGAAATGAAATAGATCGAAAGGCAGGGCTGGGAGAGAACAAAAGAAGTGAAGAGACATTAAGAGGTCAAACACTAGAAGGGAAACTGAAAGTAATGAAGATGAACAAGGTTGAAGAGCCAAATGGAGATCCCGTCGAAGAGAAGAGCAGAACTTCTTCAAGGTAGGCATTCCTAGAAGAGGTGTGGCAGTGAACCAAACACTAGTACGATAGCAAAATACTGCAGATGCTGGAAATCCAAAATAACAACAGAAAATGCTGGAAAAACTCAGCAGGCCAGGCAACATCAGTGGAGAGAAATTAGAGTCGATGTTTCGGGTCTAACCCTTTTTCAAAACTGGAAAGGAAATGAAATAGATCGAAAGGCAGGGCTGGGAGAGAATAAAAGAAGTGAAGAGACATTAAGAGCTGAAACACGAGAAGGGAAACTGAAAGTAATGAAGATGAACAAGGCTGAAGAGACAAATGGAGATCCCATCGAAGAGAAGAGCAGAACATCATCAAGGTAGGCATTCCTAGAAGAGGTGTGGCAGTGAACCAAACACTAGTACGATAGCAAAATACTGCAGATGCTGGAAATCCGAAATAACAACAGAAAATGCTGGAAAAACTCAGCAGGCCAGGCAACATCCGTGGAGAGAAATTATCTGAATGGCAATAGATTGGGAGAAGGGGAAGTGCAATGAGACCTGGATGTCCTTGTGCACCAGTCGCTGAAGGTAAGCATGCAGGTGCAGCAGGCGGTTAAGAATGCAAATGGTATGTTGGCCCTTGTAGCGAGAGGGTTTGAGTACAGGAACAAGGATGTCTTGCTGCAGTTGTACAGGGCCTTGGTGAGACCACATCTTGAGTATTGTGTGCAGTTTTGGTCGCCTTATCTGAGGAAGGATGTTCTTGCCATGGAAGGAGTTCAGCGAAGATTCACCAGGCTGATACCTGGGATGGCAGGAATGACGTATGAGGAGAGATTGGGTCGATTGGGCTTATACTCACTGGAGTTTAGAAGAATGAGAGGGGATCTCAATGAAACTTATAAAATTCTGACAGGACTGGACAGACTAGATGCAGGAAGGATGTTCCCGATGGTCGGGGAGTCCAGAACCAGGGGTCACAGACTAAGGATAAGGGGTAAGCCATTTAGGACAGAAATAAGGAGGAATTTCTTCACCCAGAGAGTGGTGAACCTGTGGAATTCTCTACCACAGAAGGCAGTGGAGGCCAATTCATTAAATATATTCAAGAAGGAGTTGGATATATTTCTTAAGGCTAAAGGGATCAAGGGGTATGGGGAGAAAGCAGGGACCGGGTACTGAATTTGGATGATCAGCCATGATCGCATTGAATGGGAGGAGCAGGCTCAAGGGGCCGAATGGCCTACTCCTGCTCCTATCTTCTATGTTTCTATGTTTCTATCTTTATGAAGGCATATGGGGGGAAAAATTCAGTTCTTTGCGCCCCCCATTAGCGCCTTAAGAGGGCGCTAATGGGGCGCAAAACAACTAGTGCCTGGGTGCGGCGATGCTTGCGCCGCTCGTGAAATTAACTAGACATTTTGCGGTGGCGCTAAACCCTACCGCCACGATCTCCTGCGTCGGCTGATCATGACATCAGTCGAGTGCGCAATACAACGTTAGCGTCCCGGACCAGATATTGAGTGGCGCCCCCTGCCTTACCACCTACCGCTAGCAACGACAGGTTGAGGGGAGCGTTTTGCAGTCAGAAAGGGACTGGGGGAGCGCTATTTAAAGGCGACCGCTTCCTGCCTTCTTTTGTTGGTGTCATTTTTGCACCACGCATTCTGAGAGAGAGAGAGACTTCTGGAGAGATTCAATGCTGTGTGAAGGAGTTTTGAGTACTGGGAACCACTTTGTAGGTTCCTTTTGATTTGCCCTTCCTTGCTTTGCCAGCGCTCTGAGGTAGTGCCTTGCTCCTCGGCCTTTGCGCCTTAAGACAGGTGTGAAGCACCTGATTTAGCGCTCCAATCACCTCCAGGGGCAATAAAAGCCAAGTTTGCCGTCGGAGGCAATAATTAGCGCCAGGCGCTAAACTTTGTGCACGGCTGATAATGGCGCCCCAAACGGGGCGATATTGAATTTTTCCCCCCATGGTTCTTTAATGTTCTGAGTTTCTGTTCGAAATGTTAATTTTTAACACTTTTAACTGGGTAATGGTATTGTGTTTCTCCCAAACTGCAGACTTCTTGGAAGCTGCAACTTGCTGCTTCAATAGGGCCATTGCTTTAGTATTTACAATCAATTCCCATTTCAAAAGCTTGTATGGTGTTTACAGCTTGTGCTAACACTTCATCTTATCTCAGAAGCTTGTATTCTGTTTACAGCCTGTGTCATTGTGGCTTTTAGATTTTTAAACCCAGTTTTCATGTTTTAATAAAGTCAGAATTCTGTTCATAGGATGGTGTATTTTTCTGAAATATGGCTATTCCTTTACAAGGACAATGGGTTCCCTTCTTGAAAGGACATTAGTGAACCAGCTGGGTTTTTATGACAATTCAACAGCTTCATGGTCACTGTTATACTGGCATGGGTGGAATATTGGCTATCTAACAGAAAACAGAGAGTTGGGATAAATGGTTCGTTCTCGGGTTGGCAATCAGTAACTAGTGGTGTTCCGCAGGGGTCAGTGCTGGGACCCCAACTCTTTACAATCTATATTAACGATTTGGAGGAGGGGACCAAGTGCAACATATCCAAGTTTACCGACGATACAAAGATGGGAGGGAAAGCAGTGAGTGAGGAGGACATAAAAAAACTGCAAAAGGACATAGACAGGCTAAGTGAGTGGGCAGAAATTTGGCAGATGAAATATAATGTTGGAAAGTGTGAGGTTATGCACTTTGGCAGAAAAAATCAAAGAGTAAGTTGTTATCTAAATGGAGAGAAACTGAAAAGTGCTACAGTACAAAGGGATCTGGGGGTCCTGGTGCATGAAACACAGGTTAGTATGCAGGTACAGCAGGTGATCAGGAAGGCCAATGGAATCTTGGCTTTTATTGTAAGGGGGATGGCGTATAAAAGCAGGGAAGTCTTGCTTCAGTTATACAGGGTACTGGTGAGGCCACACCTGGAATACTGCATACAGTTTTGGTTTCCATATTTAAGAAAAGATATACTTGCTCTCGAGACAGTTCAGAGAAGGTTCACTCGGTTAATTCCGGAGATGAGGGGGTTGACTTATGAGGAAAGGTTGAGTAGGTTGGGCCTCTACTCATTGGAATTCAGAAGAATGAGAGGCGATCTTATAGAAACATATAAGATTGTGAAGGGGCTTGATCGGGTGGATGCGGGGAGGATGTTTCCACTGATGGGTGAGACTAGAACTAGGGGGCATAATCTTAGAATAAGGGGCTGCCCTTTCAAAACTGAGATGAGGAGAAACTTCTTCACTCAGAGGGTAGTAAATCTATGGAATTTGCTACCTCAGAGAGCTGTGGAAGGTGCGACATTAAATAAATTTAAAACGGAGATAGACAGTTTCCTAGCTGATAAGGGAATTAGGGGTTACGGAGAGCAGGCGGGGAAGTGGACGTGAGTCTAGGTTCGGATCAGCCATGATCATGTTGAATGGCGGAGCAGGCCCGAGGGGCCGTATGGCCTACTCCTGCTCCTACTTCTTATGTTCTTATGTTATTCATACCAGATTTTATTTAACTAAATTCAAATTCTCAAACTGTCAAGGTTGAACTCACATTCTCTGCATAGGTCTCCGAATTGGTAGTCTTTCAAGTCTTTCTTTTTACTAATCCAGTAACATAACCACTACATTATTGCATCCAGTACTGATGATTGGCATCTATGCCATTTTTAAGTCCTTAAGTCAGGTGATTGACTGTTATTGGTGCCATAGCTGGAGCATATCCTAAAATCAGTTTAATGTCCATTTTGATATTTGTTCGTCTCTTTATTCAATAAGAATATGTTGATTAAGGATTTTTACATTGGTGCGTACAGTGTCTTACTAGATCTAAAATGTTTATTTCTTTACCTCAGCAAGATGCTCTTTCACTTCTCAATACATGATTGACTGCCTATCTCTAAGAGAAGATGTGGACTGGAGCCTATCTAATAACTATATAATATTGCATTGCATCTGCTATTGGTGTTAATATTTCCATGGCAAACTGGGACAGGTTACAGTCAAGGACTTCATAGAATGAAGAGTTCATTGCATTCTGGCATAAGCCAATCCCAACAGCCTTTCCATAACATTTATGCATCAATAAGCTTCCACTCAGCTACACTCAAGGTCACCAGCGGTGCCCAGAAATTATGCATTGGAGTAACTTTTTAAAAAGAGTATCACCATTACAATAATAGAATTGAATGATTAATGAAGAACTTCTCTTAGCCAAGATGCTTAAAGCTTGACTGCTTCTGCAGCCATGAGATTTTATGATGTACAAGTACAATTTAAATTTAAGTACAAATCAGTTGTTGCATAAGGATTTTTATATTTTTTAAATTCCAAGTATTGAGGAAGAGGGTCCCCTCCTCCCTGTGATGATTTTGGGAATGGGATTTTCCTGTTAAAATAATTGTTTTACACTGGCACCCATCCACAGACTAAGTACAACCCAAAGAGCCCTTCTAAAAGTATTGGGAACCCAGTCAATAGAAGCAAAGGCCCAGGAAATTCAAAGGCTAAAATGAAAAAGCGGCAGCCAACAGCATGGAGAAAATAAATATAATGGCGTAGAGTTTGGGCTTTGTGCGTAATCAGCGATCCAGGCGCAAATTCTGCCCAGAATTGCGCTAGTTTTGAGAAATTTCCCCCACCCCTCAGGTTTCTGCTCAAACTCATTTGCATATCGCTGAACATGAATCTTCCATGAACCAGTACAATTGGGCAGCATTTTAAAACGTAATTTAAAAAAAAATGTTTTTTGCTTTAAAGAATTGCTTGATACATTCAAGAGTAACTTGGTGCAATTTGATTTAATACTGCTGAAAATGGGTTTATCACAAAAATAAGCATTTTAATCAGAATGTCTAGTCCACCACCTGTGAGTAACCCGATTTTAAATAACTTAAAATGACTTAAAAAAAAACTGTGTAGAACCATTTGCTAGTTACATTGGGGTACCAGTAGTCAGTTGCTTAGTAAATAAAAAAACATTTAAAAGCTTTTAAAACGTGCCTATTAGTGTCCTTGTGCCTAAAAAAAAGCTCAATTTTTGGAGCCTCCTCAAAGGCCTGGAAACGAGTGCAATTAGCGGAAACTCCCAATGGTGATTAATTCATTCTGGGGCTTCTGGCGCGATGTTTTTAAAACTAGCGCAAATGATTGCAGAAACTCGGTTTGCGCTGAACGCAATTTGCACTTGAAATTCCTCAATCTTTTGCGCTGGTTTGGCTGATTTTGGGCAAATTGTGCTAGAAAAACCAACACAACCTAGCGGAAACTCCAGGCCAATATTAAAGAACGCACACGGCCCTTAGCAACATCTTTAGGGTCCAGATGCACAGATTCAATTCACTACGCTATTAGGTATTTATAAACCCTTGTGTTGTCATGTAGTTCCATTCCATCTTGGAATATATGGACAGAAAGTAGTTGAAACACTCTTCGTGCATGCTGAGGTAATAAGCTATAGGGAACTGGGAGCACAATTATGCCTTTTGTTAAGTCTGTGTGTTCTAGTTGTATTTAAGATTAATTACTGACACAGACTACAAGAATAACGTTTCAACAGGTCTTTACTAGTTGGAGGTCAGGGCTATACTAACAGCAATATCACTACACAGTACTTATATACCGGTGGTCACCACCGGTATTATGTATACAGCAGCCAGAGAAAGTAGTACATCTCTTAAGATGGAAAAGGCTTAAGTTCTCTTAAGGTGGAACAGGTTACATACACCACAATCCTCCCTTTTTAGCTTAACAGTCATATCCCCATTTAACATAACATAATAACATATATACATATATAACTTCAGGTATAAACAGTTCAAAGGTTCAGTCTCTCAGGAGGCCTTCTGATTCGGGTTGGATAACGCCTTTCAGTGGTCTCTGATTCTTGTTGCTGAGGTGACTCCTCTAGTTGGTTTCCTATGTATTGGACGTCATCATCAGGTACATTCCCTGCCGAGGTAGATGCTTCAGGTTCATTAACGTCTTCCACAGTTGTCCCTGTCGCAACCATGGGTTCAACCCTTGCTCTCGATTCTACCAGTTGATCCGCATGACGCCTTATCACATTGTTACCAATATCTACTGTGTACATCAGAGGTCCTTGTCTGGCCCGAATTGTTCCGAACTGCCATTTTTCGTTTCCATAGTCCCTTGCCAACACTGGTTGTCCTACGTCGAAACTTCGAGTGGTCTTGTTATTAATATGTCGGAACTGTTTGTTTTCCACTTCCCTCCGCACATTTGGTTTTAACAAGTCCAACCTGGACCGCAACCTCCTGTTATAAAACATCATGGCAGGACTTTGGTTAGTTACTGCATGAGCGGCGTTTCGATATGCCATTAGGAAATTGTCCACCTTGTGTTGTAGCGGAATCTGATCATTGTTCATGGCCTTTATTGCCTTTTTGAATGTTTGGACAAATCTCTCGGCCAACCCGTTTGTCGCTGGATGATATGGGGCAGAGGTATAATGTTTCACCCCATTCTTCTTTAAGAATTTTTGGAATTCTTCCGACACGAACTGTGGTCCGTTGTCTGAACATATCTGTTCTGGCAATCCGTTCCTTGCGAATATTGTTCTTAACACCGCAATTGTCTTTTCTGAAGTAGTGGTATTCATCTTGATCACTTCTGGCCATTTGGAATGTGCGTCCACCGCAATTAGGAACATGGAGTCCATGAATGGACCAGCAAAGTCAATATGTACGCGTTGCCATGGGGCTGAAGGCCATTCCCATGGGTGTAGCGGTGCGATCGGAGGTGCATTTTGCACTTTTTGGCACCCAGCGCAGCTTTTCGTCAACTCCTCTATCTGTTGGTCAATACCCGGCCACCATACATAAGCCCTAGCAAGACTTTTCATCTTAACTCCCCCCAGATGACCTTCATGCAGTTCCTTTAGAACTCTTTCCCTTAACTTGGGAGGAATAATCACTCTTGTCCCGTACATCAAAGTACCATGGCAGACGGACAGCTGGTCTCGCCTTGCCGAGAATGCCGGTAACAGAGGATCACCATGTGTTGGCCATCCCTTCGCTGTCACCTCGTAGACTCGGGACAGTGTCGGGTCGTTCCTGGTTTCTCTTTCAATACTTGCATTGGTGACTGGTAAACACTCGATGATGGTCGAATGAAATAACTCAACAGGGTCAACTTTCGTCGTCTCTTCTTCTTCAGGTAGTGGCAGGCGTGACAGCCCATCAGCATTGCCATGCTGCTTTGTACCTTTGAATTCTATTTGATATTGATGTGCCCCTAGGAAAAGGGACCATCTCTGGAGTCTCTGTGCTGTCATCACCGAAACACCCTTCTTAGGGTTAAAAATGGATACCAACGGCTGATGGTCTGTCAGAAGTGTGAATTTTTGGCCCTGCAGGTAATGATTAAACTTCTTCACTCCCCATACAAGGCTGAGAGCCTCCCTATCGATCTGCGCATAGTTGCGCTCAGCGGAGGTCAATGATCTGGATGCAAATGCGACTGGCCTTTCCGTGCCATTTGGCAACTTGTGTGAGAGTACTGCCCCAATACCATATGGAGAAGCATCACAAGCCAACCGAATAGGCAGTGTCGGGTTGAAGTGAGCCAACACTTCCTCTGAGGTGATCAATTCTTTGCTTTTGCGAAATGCTTTCTTACAGTTTTCGCTCCATTCCCATGGTACCCCCTTCTGTAAAAGAGCGTTCAGCGGGTGCAGTACCGTGGATAGATTCGGTAGAAACTTATGGTAATAGTTAATCAATCCTAGAAACGACCTCAACTGAGAGACATTATCCGGAGCGGGAGCCTTTACAACTGCCTCTATCTTGTCAGGAGACTTATGAAGCCCCTCCCGGTCAATGACATGACCACAGTACGAGATCCGCTTCTGAAAGAACTCACATTTCTGCCGATTAACTCGAAGTCCATACTCTTTCAGTCTGTTGAGCACCAGTTCCAAGTTTGCGAGGTGTTCTTCATCACCATCTCCTGTAATCAGAATATCATCCAGGTAACATTGTGTGCCTGGAATTCCCTGTAATACCTGCTCCATGGCCCTCTGCCAAATTGCTGGAGCCGATGCCACTCCAAAAACCAGCCTATTATACCGGTACAAACCTCTATGCGTGTTGATCGTGAGGTACTGGCGTGACTCTTCTTCAACCTCCATCTGCAAGTACGCCTGCGCCAGGTCTATCTTGGTGAAGTGTTTCCCACCAGACAACGAAGCAAAAATATCCTCAATCCGCGGAAGCGGATACTGCACCGTGTGAAGCACCGGACTAACGGTGATCTTGAAGTCTCCACAGATGCGAACCTTCCCTGGTTCTCCTGGCTTGTTGCTCGAAGGACGTTTCATAACGGGAACAATGGGCGTAGCCCACTCACTCCAATCTACCTTAGACAGTACACCTGAACGTTCTAGCGCTTCCAGTTCCGCTTCTACAGCAGGTCATATTGCATAGGGTACTGGTCTGGCTTTGAAAAATTTTGGGTGTGCATATTCATCAATCTTGATGTTGGCCGTAATTCCTCTCAGTGTTCCCAGTCCCTGCTGGAACACCTCTTTAGCATCATCCAATATTCTGGACAATCGTTTAGGTTTGACATCTGTTTCCCCGGAATCTACCGTTAGTGCCTTTAAGGAGTGCCAGTCCATATTCATTTTCCTAATCCACTCCCGTCCCAGTAGTGGTGGACCTCCTTCAGGTAGCACATATAAGTCCATTACTTGGCTTTCTTTGCCCTTGTGGACCACTTTTACCTCTATCTTTCCGATGGGGTACACTCTTTGCCCCGTGTATGTTTTCAATATAATCTCCGTATCCCGTAGGGGAATATGTTGGAATAACCTTTTGTAATCTTTCTTATTCATGACCGTCAATGCCGATCCAGTGTCCAATTCCATCTTTACTTGGACTCCTGCTATCTGAAGAGTGACCCAAATTGTCTGGAGATCTGCATCCTTACCAACGTTGTGTACTCTTAAGCTACCCAGTTCATTACTGCTGGCGTCTGAATCTGACTTCTGTTCGTTCGAACTGTTCTTTGTCACCTTGTGTACCTTTATGTATTTTCCTTGCGGTGACCTTTTGTTGCTGGTCTTCTTTCCTGACCGGCATACTTTAGCTATGTGGCCAAGCCTGCCACACGTTCTGCATTCTTGGTTTTTAAACCAACACTGCTTCTGATCGTGCGTTGTCTTTCCACAACGATAACATTTTACAGTACTCAAAACCAATTGATTTGTACTGAGTTCCGGTGACCGTAGCTGCATTACTGCCGTGCCTCTCGCTGCGGCTTCGTGTGATGCTGCCATAGTGACCGCTTTCTCAAGCGTCAGCTCATTCTCCTCGAGCAGTCGCTTTTGTGTATCTTCTTTTAATAATCCATAAACAAATTTATCTCTTACCGCATCTGTTAGTCCCGTTCCAAACTGACAGTACTTTGCTAGCTTACGCAATTCCATTAAATATTCAGCATTGCTTTCATCTTTCAGCTGCTTTCTGCTGTAAAATTTAAATCATTCCGCTAGCATCAGCGGCGTGGGGTTTAGATGATTTCTCAGGACAGTAACAATCTCCTCGAACGTCTTCGCCGCCGGTTCATCTGGTGATAAAAGGTGTTTCAATGCCCGTATGTCTTCACACCCATTAAGTTTAATAAAGTTAGTGCTTTCTCATCATCTGGGATTTTATTTGCTTTACAATAATTTTGTATGCGTTCTACATACGTGGCCCAATCTTCGATGTCGCTATCAAAGGTATTAATGTTCCCATGTTTAGGCATTGTTGCAATTTTTTTTAGTGATTTCCCTCTTTCCAAGATGGCGGCTTCCCGCTCTTGTCTTCGTCCTCCGCCTACAAAATGGCGGTTTCCTGCGCTTGGCGGTCTTTCCCGCGCTCGCCTTCTTCACCCGCTGGCTGCAATGGCGTTTGGCGTGCCGCTGCTGCTCCCCTTTCCCAGCGGTTAGTAACTCCCCCGACGCTGTCTCCGCTTCACCGCGGCTCCCTCGGGCATTCGCGCTTCCCCGATGTCGCGCCTCGCAGCCCTTCTTGCAGCCCGGTTATTAGCACCGGCTGCGTTCGCCTTCACCGCGGCTCTCGCGCCTTCAGTCGCCCCAGACGCTGCGCCTTTTTGGCCCGAATGCGGCCCGGCCCTTATCACCAGCCGCGATCAATGTCCCCGCGCTGCGCCTTTTGGCCCGAATGCGGCCCGGCCCTTATCTCCGGTTGCGATCGATCTCACTGCCCTTATTCCTCCGTCTTCCCTCCCCGTCTGTACAGCCAACGCGGCCGACTTTCTGCTCGCGTCGCTGACCGGCTTACCCACCACCGAGGTAGAAGGAAGATAGCTGACTGCCGCTGATGGAGGCTTCGAGTTCAGGATATCTTCTGCACTCCGGGTTCTCGATGCCTGCCGCGCGACGTGTCTTCCAGCAGGGTGATGAGGGTGGATGCCTCTCTTCGACGCCTGTTCTGTGGACGAAGCCGCCGTGGATATAAACTGCCGCAGGGTAAGAATCGGACTCGTCGCCACTGTTAAGTCTGTGTGTTCCAGTTGTATTTAAGATTAATTACCGACACAGACTACAAGAATAACGTTTCAACAGGTCTTTACTAGTTGGAGGTCAGGGCTATACTAACAGCAATATCACTACACAGTACTTATATACCGGTGGTCACCACTGGTATTACGTATACAGCAGCCAGAGAAAGTAGTACATCTCTTAAGGTGGAACAGGCTTAAGTTCTCTTAAGGTGGAACAGGTTACATACACCACGGCCTAGAAATTCACTGGCCTTAGCGCCGCTTTTGAGGCGCTAGAGGGCCTAGCGCCGAAGTTATGGCCAGTTTAGAAATTGACAGGGGCCCTAAATCGGCGTTAGGCCGGTAGCGCTGCGCCGGCACCGATGACGTCATCGGTGTGCGCAGCGTCCCGGTTGCCATGGTAACCCGCCCAAACTCGGAAATTGAGTTGCGGCCACCTCGCCCGTGGCAGCCGCAAGCAACGTTCTGGCAGAGGTGCCTTACAGAACTTTGCGCTGGCGCATTAAAGGCCCCGCGGCGGCCGGCCGCTTTCCCGCCGGCCGCCTGGCCGCAGCTCCCTCCCCGGACTTCCCCCCCCCGCCCCCCGGAACAGAAGCAAGCCCGGCACTTAACGGAAGGAGGAGGCCTGCACTTCCTGAGCCTGCCGCACCGCAGCGGGCGCCGCAGCGCCGGAATAGCGCCGCAATGCGGCACGTGGCGCCAGTTTTGAGGCGCTGAGACCCCTCAGTAGCGCCGGCAGCCGTTTGGGCGCGGCGCTACTGAATTTTTGGCGCGCGCAGGGGGACTTAGCGCCGGCACTAACTTCCGGCGCTAAAGCCCTCGCTGCGCCAAAACCGAATTTCTAGGCCCACACCTTTAAAGGTTGGATCTACAAAAAGAATAAAGATAGCCTTCAGCTCCAGCGAAGCTCACTACAGTTCAGTTTAAAGCATCTAAAATAAAAGCACAGTCAATAAAAATCCAAGCGGTTTTGGCTGTTCTTCAGTGTCTGCTTTCCAGCCACACATGCTTTAAAGACCAGGGTGTGTTATCTGAGTAAAGAAAGAAAATGTCTGCAGCAGAAATTGGTGTGGACAGTATTCGGTATTATTTGAGCTTCAAAGTCTGCAGAATTTGTTTCTTTGTAAAGTTGGTTTCTGCTGAGTAGCTAAACAAAGCTTCCTGGTTTGCTAAGGGAGATGGATGCATTCTCCCATTAGACAGACATGACATGGACAGCCTTCTACTAGACTGCTAGTATTTAGGCTCCGCAAAACAAACAGTTATGAAGACAAAAATTTTAAATTGTACAGAAAACATCCTTTCTGCTCTATTGTAAGGCAACAGCTATCCATTTGCTTTTGCTATAACAAATCTAATATTAAGTCACGGTATGCAAAATAATCACATGCATATGCAGTGAGGTATAATTTTCTTTTGTACATAGAATAGAGAACCGTTGAATATATTTGTGTGGACTCGAGTATAGCTTTAGACATCAATTCCACATTTTATGATGAGTGCAGTCAGCTAGATCATGGACAAAGAAAGGTGACAAATTGAGCAGCATGCACGTTTGAGCTGGAAATAAAGGACACAGACAATACTCCTGTTTACTGCAAACTCAAAATCCCCTAGTGAGGGTTATTTTTGGTTCAGAATACAATATGGCACTGAAGCTTATCAATTAGTGTACTTATAATTCAAAAAGATTAGCTTTTCTTTTCAGGAAATTGCTAAACTGCCTAATTAATTTAAGTGACAATACTACACACCCAGTTGCATAATTTCTTTTGCAAGGAGTTTGATAAGAATAATAATGATGGGTGGACTCCCTGACTTTTTCTTTACGATAGTAGATTACATAGAATTACACAGAATGTTCTTTACCCAGAGAATGGTTAGAATCTGGAACTCGCTACCACATGGAGTAGTTGAGGCGAATAGCATGGATGCATTTAAGGGGAAGCTAGATAAGTACATGAGGGAGACAGGAATAGAACGTTATACTGGAAATACTCAACGGATCAGGCAGCATCTGTGGAGAGAGAAACAGAGTTAACGAGTATTTCCAGCAGTTTCTGCTTTTATGTCAGATTTCCAGCATCCGCAGTATTTTGCTTTTGTAGAAGTTTATACTGATATATATAGAGTCATGAGTTATACAGCACAGAAAGAGGCCCTTCGGCCCATCGTGTCTGCGCCGGCCATCAAGCCCTGTTTATTCTAATCCCATTTTCCAGCACTTGGTCCGAGGCCTTGTATGCTATGGCATTTCAAGTGCTCATCTAAATGCTTCTTGAATGTTGTGAGGGTTCCTGCCCCTACCACCCTTTCAGGCAGTGTGTTCCAGATTCCAACCACCCTCTGGGTGAAAAAGTTTTTCCTCAAATCCCCTCTAAACCTCCTGCCCCTTACCTTGAAACTATGCCCCCTGGTTATTGACCCCTCTACTAAGGGAAAAAGTTCCTTTCTAGCTATCCTATCTATGCCCCTCATAATTTTGTGCACCTCAATCAGGTTCCCCCTCAGCCTTCTCTGCTCTAAGGAAAACAACCACAGCCTGTCCAGTCTCTCTTCATAGCTGAAGCGCTCCAGCCCAGGTAACATCCTGGTGAATCTCCTCTGCACCCTCTCCAATGCAATCACATCCTTCCTATAGTGTGGCGACCAGAACTGCACTGGATATATGGAGTAGGATGGGAGGAGGCTGCTGTGGAAAATAAACACCGGCATAGACAAGTTGGGCCAAATGGCATGTTACTGTGCTGTAAATTCTATGTAATCTACAGCACAGAAACAGCCCATTTAGCCCAACTGGTCTATGTTTCTACATTATATAGAAAAAGAAGGAACTTGGATTTATATTGTACTTTTCACGACCTCATGAATTCCAAAGATGGAATCACTAGCAATACAGCACTTCCTCAGTACTGCACTGAACTGTCAGTCTAAATTATGTGCTCAAGTCTCTGGAGTGGGGCTTAACCCCATGGCCTTCTGATTCAGAGGTGAGAGTGATACCACTAAGCCAAAGCTTATACCATATGGCATAAAACCATATAGACAAAAGTATTATAGCATATTGTTGGGGTCACTAGAAATCAACAGGCTCTGAGACTTTTGTTGCAGCAAAGGCAAAACGCGTGTTACTTTATTCACTCTCCATGAGGACTGAGGGGCTCAGCCTTGTTGCAGGGCTATGACATCATCATGCTACCGACGCATGACGTCATCATGCTACCGACGCTCTTAAAGGGACCCTGCCCCGATAACCCAACCAAGTACGTACATATAAGAACATTGGCTATACATAGTGAATTGTGTTTAGGTACATATAACCACATTGGCTATACATTGTGAATTGTGTTATTGTCCCTATGTGGTCTCCGCCACATACGTCCCCCCCGAATTCACTAGCACTGGCTATGTCAGACGTTGGGGGGGCCGGATCACACGGTTGGAACGGCTCCTCAATTCCGGGGCGGGGACCGGGAGGTTTGTCGGAGGGACCTCGGGCGCTTGGTGGTGGACTGAGGGTGCAGAAACCAGAGGTCAGCCCCACCTCGGGGGCTGTGCCAACTCAACGGATCGGCCCAGATCCAGGTGGGCCGGCTTAAGACGGTCCATGGAAATGCAGTCTGGCTTACGGCCGACATCCGCTATGAAGGTCTTGTCCCCAGTTTCCAGGACGCAGAATGGTCCATCGTAGGGTGGCTGAATAGGTCCCCGGTGGGCATTGTGGCGGACGAAAACGTACTCCGCCGCACGAAGGTCGAGCGGAACGTGGGACTGCGGGAGGCCGTGCTGTGACATGGGCACCGGTGTGAAAACCTTGGCGTTGTCCAGAATGTTGGACCGCTGACGGGCTGTGGACCAAGGTTCCGTTGCGTTGGGGACGAAATCCCCGGGAACCCGCAGCGGCTGTCCGTAGACAATCTCGGCGGACGAGGACTGGCAGTCCTCCTTGGGGGCGGTCCTGAGTCCCAGCATGACCCACGGGAGTCTGTCGATCCAACTGTCGCCCCGGAGGCTAGCCCGGAGCGCGGCCTTCATGGAGCGATGAAACCGTTCGCACAGTCCGTTAGCCTGAGGGTGGTATGCTGTCGTGCAGTGGAGTCTCAACCCGAGGCCTCAGGCGACAGCGTTCCAGAGCTCCGACGTGAACTGGGGCCCCCGGTCAGAGGAAATGTCAGATGGGGTGCCGAACTGGATGACACAAGTGCTGATGAACGCCCGAGCCACATCGGCGGACGTCGTTGACGACAGCGGGACGGCTTCCGGCCATCGGGTGGTTCTGTCGACCATTGTGAGGAGGTGGGTGAACCCGCGGGAGGGCGGCAGGGGCCCCACAAGGTCCACGTTAACATGGTCGAACCGCCTCTCGGGCATCGCGAAAGGTGCCAACGGGGCCTTAGTATGGCGATGCACTTTCGAGCGTTGGCATACCACGCAGGTGCTGGCCCAGTCGTGAACGTCTTTCCTGAGCCCGTGCCAGATGAACTTAGCCGCCACCAGCTTCTGTGATGGCTTCCTGCCCGGGTGGGAAAGATTATGGACGGCGTCGAAAACTTGCCGTCTCCACCCGTTGGGCACGACGGGACGTGGCTGCCCAACGGAGACGTCGCACAGGAGTGTGGTGCCGGCATCGGCGAACGCAACATCCGCTAGTTGAAGGCCCGTGACCGCCGTCCTGTAGGCCTGGTCATCCGGGTTGGAGGCCTGGTTGGCTGCCATGCAGGTGTAGTCGATGCCGAGGTGTACGGTGCTGGCGACGGCTCGGGAGAGACAGCCGGTGACGGGGTTGTCTTTCCCAGCCACATGCTGGATGTCCATTGTAAACTCTGAGATGAAGGCCAGCTGGCGTTGCTGACCACGGCTCGGAAGCTTTGGCCATGGCGCAGGTCAACGGTTTGTGGTCCACGAACGCTGTAAACGGGCGAGCCTCCAGTAGGAAACGGAAGTGTCGGACGGCGAGGTAGAAGCCGAGAAGCTCGCGATCGAAGGTGCTGTACTTCTGCTCGTTGGGGCGGAGCTGCCGGCTGAAGAAGGCGAGCGGCTGCCAGGTGCCGCAGACCCACTGTTCATGGACGGTGCCGACCGCATAGTCCGAGGCGTCGGTGGTGAGAGCAATCGGCGCATCAGGTAACGGATGCGCCAGCATGGTTGCATTAGCCAGGGCCCTTTTCGTGTCCATGAAAGAATTGGCCATCTCCTCGGACCAGTCGACGGCGAGCTTGTCGGGCTTGCCTTTGAGGGCCTTGTAAAGTGGCCGCATAAGCTGGGCTGCTCGGGGGACGAAGCGATGGTAAAAGTTCACCATGCCCAAAAGCTCCTGCAGAGCCTTCACGGTGAGGGGTCGCGGGAAGTCCATCACGGCCTCCACTTTCGATGGCAGTAGCACCGCCCTGTCCTTCATGATGCGGTGCCTGAGAAAGTCGATCGAGGACAGCCCGAACTGGCACTTGGCCGGGTTGGCGATTAGGCCGTGATGGCTGAGGCATTGGAAGAGAGTCCGAAGGTGTGACACATGCTCCGTCCTGGAGGCGCTGGCGATGAGGATGTTGTCCAGGTATACGAACAGGAATGTCAGGTCCCGTAACACGGTGTCCATTAGGCGTTGAAAAGCCTGGGCGGCTTTTTTGAGGCCGAATGGCATGTGGAGGAATTCGAACAACCCAAACGGGGTGATCACCGCGGTTTTCAGGACGTCCTGCGGCCGGACAGGGACCTGGTGGTAACCCCGGACGAGTTCCACTTTCGAGAATACCACTTTCCCGGCCATGCGGGCGGAAAAGTCCTGGATGTGTGGGATCGGGTAGCGGTCGGGGGTCATAGTGTTGTTGAGGCGCCGCCCGCCGCCTGGTTTCAGAGCGATGTGGAGGGGTGAGGCCCATGGACTGTTCGACCGGCGGATGATGCCGAGGCGCTCCATGGTGTCGAACTCGGCTTTAGCGATGGCGAGTTTCCCCGGGTCGAGGTGCCGAGCGCGGGCATAGATGGGCGGACTGGTTGTCGAGATGTGGTGTTCTACCCCATGTTTGGTGGTGGCGGATGAGAACGTGGGCTTCGTGAGGTCCGGGAACTCGGCGAGGAGGCGGGAAAACTCGTCGGAGGTCGAGAGTGCGCTGGACAACTTCGTCGTGCTGGACCCGCTGAGGGAACACGGGAGCGAGCTGAAAGTCTCAGCGTTGATGAGACGTCAGTTCTTGACATCCACCAAAAGGCCATTGGTGCAGAGGAAGTCAGCGCCGAGAAGGGGGGGTGGACACTCTTGCAGTGACAAAGTCCCAGGTGAACCGCTGCCCGCCAAAACAAAGCGCCACGCTCCGTTTCCCGAAGGTGCTGATGGAACTGCCATTGGCGGCTTTGAGGACGGGGCCGTGGTTCCCCCCTTGCATGTCTATGGTTGACGTGGGCAGGACGCTCACCTGGGCACCCGTGTCGCAAAGAAAATGATGTCCGGAGTCGGCGTCCGTAATAAATAACAAACTGCCTGAACGGCCGACAGCTATAGCAGCCGACGAGTGGTCTTTCATTTGTTTCGACGCGGGAAAACTGAACGGGGGCCGGCACTTCCTGGCTTTGGGGCCAAACTGCGCGTTGTAGAAGCAGAGGCTTGGGGGCTGCCGCCGTTGGGCTGTATCGATGGGGGCAGGGCTCTGCGTGGCCGCACAGTACTGTTGCCCGGCAGAGAAAAATTTGTCGGCCTCCTTGGCCAGGTCGCAGAAATCGGTACTGGAAGAGTTGGCTGAAGCCGACCGTACCTGACCTGGCAGCTGTTGAAGGAACAGTTCCTTGAAGAGGAAGCATGGCCTGTGTGTGCCCAGGAGGGCCAGCATGTGATCCATCAGCTTCGAGGGCTTGGAGTCGCCAAGTCCGGTAGAGAGAGAAGCCGGCGTGCGCGCTCGGCTTCGGTGAGTCCAAAAGTTTCTAAGAGGTGCGTTTTCAGCGTTTCGAATTTGTTGAGCTCTGGGGGGTTCTCAAGCAGGCTCACGACTCTGGCCACGGTGGAGCTGCCGAGAGCAGAGACGACGTAGTAGTACCTCGTGTCGTCCGCGGTGATGTCCCGGAGTGCAAATTGAGCCTTGGCCTGGGCGAACCAAGCGGCAGCCTGTCGTTCCCAAAACTCGGGCAATTTGATGGAAACGGCATTCGTCGCCATTTTGGATGAGGTCTTTGGAATCGTCCAAAAGAGCAGCGGGGTCACCAATGTTGGGGTTGCTAGAAATCAACAGGCTCTGAGACTTTTGTTGCAGCAAAGGCAAAACGCGTGTTACTTTATTCACTCTCCATGAGGACTGAGGGGCTCAGCCTTGTTGCAGGGCTATGACATCATCATGCTACCAACGCATGATGTCATCACGCTACTGACGCTCTTAAAGGGACCCTGCCCCGATAACCCAACCAAGTACGTACATATAAGAACATTGGCTATACATAGTGAATTGTGTTTAGGTACATATAACAACATTGGCTATACATTGTGAATTGTGTTATTGTCCCTATGTGGTCTCCGCCACAATATATTAATAGAATCATAGAATGGTTACAGCACAGAAGGAGGCCATTCAGCCCATTGAGCCTGTGCTGGCTCTCTGCAAGAACACTTCAGCTAGTCCCACTACCCCACCCTTTCCCCGTAGCCCATCAAATTTCTTTCCTTCAGGTATGTTGTGTATGTACCTTTAAGAGAATAACTGGTCTCAGACTGCAGTACCGGCAGTGACCACCCCTGTATAAAAGGCGCTAGTAAGCCTCTGTAGTTTCAGTTTTCCCGATTGACTCCTTTCAGTAAAGACTTGTTTTGTTCAACTCCTGCTGTCCGTGTCTCAATCATACACGGACATAATACTGGCGACGAGCAGATACGAACTTGCCTACAGTCTGCACCACCTCCTGGGATCCATTCCTGCAGCGAAGTGAGCAGAGGTCGAGGCCAGAGGGAAGAAAGAAGCAGTAGAAACGGGCGTCGACCATGGGCATCCGCCCCTGTGTTAGCGGAGTTGAAGATTGCTGGAGAAGCTGTCGAAAGTGGGGCCTGGTTCCTGTCGACGGTGCTTCAGCTAATCGGGCTGGTGGCAGGTTGTACACTGATCCTTCCTGGGCTGCAGCGGTCGTGAACTCGAGCGGGTGGCTTGCAACGGGGCCGAGCAGCGTTGTCAGGAAGAGGAGAGAGAGAGGGTGGAGCACACAGGGCGCGGCCGGTGCTACGAAGCCGGGTTGCGTGTAGACCCAAGAAGAGGGAGGCAAGAGTCCCACAGGGTTGTTAGACGATGGGAAAATAATTTAAAAAAAAGAAATATTAAACGCGCAGGAAACCGCGAGGAGCTGCAGGTTGCAACGGAAACAGTGGAAAACAGCGCTAGCAACAGCGGGGAAGAAGGCAAAAGCACGGGAGGCGCCAACTTAATCAGCGGGGAAGAAGGCAAAGCGCGGGAGGCGCCATTTTGTTAAATCGGGGAAGAAGGCAAAACGCGGGAGGCGCCATTTTAGATTTTCAAGATGCCGAAGACTGGCTGTATCACTGCCTTTGATAATACAATAGAGGACTGGACCACGTATGTGGAAAGCGTCGAGATATATTGCGAGGCAAACAAAATAGCCGTTGAGAAAAAGGCATCGGTATTGCTAAACTTAATGGGCGCTAGAACGTATGGTCTATTGCGGGACCTGATTACTCCAGCCAAACCGAAGGCGAAGAGTTTTAACGAAATTGTTGCTGTCCTACAGGAACACCTAAACCCTGCACCGCTGTTGATAGCAGAAAGTTTTAAATTCCACAGGAGAACTCAGCATAAAGATGAGAGCAATGCTGAGTACCTTACGGAACTACGCAAGCTATCAAAGCACTACCAGTTCGGAGCAGGACTGGCAGATACCCTACGGGACAAATTTGTCTGTGGACTCCTGAGTGAAGGAACACAGAAGAAGTTACTCTCAGAGAAAGAGCTGACGCTAGATAAGGCTTTCAGCGTGGCAGTATCATATGAAGCAGCAGCCAGGGGAGCTGCAGAAATTCAACAAAAACCACAGGAATACGGCACCCACGAAATGACATCGGGATTTGCAAAATGTTATTGCTGCGGCAGAACTAACCATGGCCAGAAGGACTGCTGGTCCAAAGACAAAATATGCAGGCAATGCGGGAAGATGGGACACATTACACGAGTTTGCAGGTCTGGGAAGAAGACCAGCGACAACAAAAAGGCTACTAAGGAACCGTACAAGAAAGTACAAAAGATGACGGACAGTAGTTCCGAAGACCAGATGAGCGATAGTGAATCCGGGAACAGGAGACTAAGCTGTCTCAAACTTCACAATGTAATCGCAAAAGAGGATCACCGAACCATTTGGGTCACCCTCACGATAGCAGGGTCCCAAGTTAAAATGGAATTGGATACAGGATCAGCGCTAACCGTCATGAATCGACGAGACTACGAGCGGCTATTCTCACACATACCCTTGAGAGAGACATCCATTGTCTTGAGGACGTATACGGGGCAAAAAGTATACCCCAGAGGAAAAATAAGGGTGCCTGTCGAATACAACGGCAAGAAAATACGGAAATTGTATCTCTACATACTGCAAAATGGTGGACCACCGTTATTGGGACGTGAATGGATCAGGAAGATAAGCTTAGATTGGCACTCCATTCATGCAATGACGGTGGACGGTAAAAAAGATGAAGACGTCACTCCTGGACGATTGTCAACAATCTTAGCTAACGCCAAAGAGGTATTTCAACAAGAACTGGGCACTCTTAAAGGCGTAACCGCCTCGATAAAAATAGAAGAGAATGCAATTCCCAAGTTTTTCAAAGCAAGACCGGTACCACATGCAATTCGCCCAGCCGTCGAGGCAGAGCTGGAGAATCTGGAGAAGGCAGGCGTGTTGTCTAAGGTCGACTGGAGCGAGTGGGCGACAACCATCATTCCTGTCATGAAGAAAACGTTAAGCAATAAGTCTGAGGAGCCAAGGAAGGTTCGCATCTGTGGGGATTTCAAGGTGATGGTGAACCCAGTCCTTCACACAGTACAATATCCTCTTCCAAGGATAGAAGACATCTTCGCCTCACTGTCTGGAGGGAAGCGTTTTACAAAAATTGACCTAGCACAAGCATATTTGCAGATGGAGGTTGAAGAATCCTCTAGGAAGTATCTCACGATAAACACTCACAAAGGTCTTTACCAGTATCATCGATTGGTATTCGGAGTAGCATCAGCTCCGGCGATATGGCAAAGAGCGATGGAACAAGTCCTGCAAGGGATTCCGGGGACTCAGTGTTACTTGGACGGCATCCTTGTGACAGGCGAAGATGACAGTGAACACCTTAACAACCTAGAACAGGTGCTCACTAGACTACGGGAACATGGGCTACGAGCCAACTGCCCCAAGTGCGAGTTTTTTAAGAAACAGATATCGTATTGTGGCCACGTGATTGATGAAGAGGGGTTACATAAGTCCCCTGACAAAATTGAAGCGGTTGTTAAGGCCCCAGCACCTGAAAATGTGTCGCAACTGAGGTCATTCCTCGGATTGGTGAATTACTACCATAAGTTTTTGCCGAATTTGTCGACAATCCTGCACCCACTGAACGCCCTGCTACGAACGGGAGTAGCATGGAAATGGAGCAATGATTGTAAGCAGGCCTTTCAGAAGAGTAAGGACTTAATCACTTCAAGAGAAGTATTGGCTCACTACAACCCAGCACTGCCGATCAGACTGGCGTGTGATGCGCCTCCCTATGACATTGGGGCGGTACTGTCACGTAAATTCCTTGATGGTTTCGAGAGGCCGATAGCTTTTGCGTCACGCTTGTTAACTTCTGCTGAGCGTAACTACGCCCAGATTGACAGAGAGGCCCTCAGCCTAGTGTGGGGGGTGAAGAAGTTCAATCACTACCTGCACGGTCAAAAATTTACTCTACTAACCGATCATCAACCTCTTGTCTCCATTTTCAACCCTCAGAAGGGCGTACCGATAATGACAGCGCGACAGCTGCAGAGGTGGTCCCTTTTCCTTGGGGCACACCAATACGACATCGAGTAGAAAGGAACTAAACAGCATGGGAATGCTGATGGATTGTCACGCCTACCGTTGCCGACGGTGGAAGAAGAAGACCTTGCAGTGGATCCAATGGAGTTATTCCACTCGACCATAGTCGAATGTCTCCCTGTGACGAATGCAAACATAGAAAAGGAAACACGGAATGACCCGACACTATCACGGGTCTATGATTTATCGGTGAAGGGATGGCCAGCACATGGCGAACCACTGCTGCCAGCATTCTCGCCAAGAAGAGAACAGCTGTCAGTGTGCAGAGGAACCTTGATGTGTGGATCCAGAGTAGTAATTCCACCTAAGTTGACAGAGTGCTCAATGAGCTTCATGAGGGTCATCTGGGTGGGGTAAAAATGAAGAACTTAGCCAGAGCGTTTGTGTGGTGGCCGGGAATCGATAGAGAAATCGAAGAGATGACCAAGAGCTGTGCAGGATGCCAGAAGGTCCAAAACGCCCCACCACAAGCTCCTCTACATCCATGGGAGTGGCCCTCATCTCCATGGCAAAGGGTGCACATTGATTTTGCTGGTCCCTTCATGGACTTGATGTTTTTAATTGCGGTGGATGCACATTCAAAGTGGCCAGAGGTAATAAAAATGTCCTCAACCACCACGGAAAAAACTATCACAGTTTTGCGAACCATATTCGCCAGGAATGGGCTGCCTGAACAGATTTGCTCTGACAATGGACCACAGTTTGTTTCTGAAGAGTTCCAGAGGTTCTTAAAGAACAATGGTGTTAAGCATTACACATCTGCCCCGCATCATCCAGCCACTAATGGATTGGCCGAGAGGTTTGTTCAAACATTCAAGAAGGCTATCAAGGCAATGTGTAATGAAGATATACCCCTACAACACAAGGTGGACAACTTCTTGTTTGCCTACCGGAATGCGACACATGCGGTTACCAACCAAACTCCAGCCATGGTGTTCTTCATTCGAAGACTACGATGCCGCTTGGATTTGGTTAAGCCAAATGTCCGAAGAGATGTGGAGAACAGGCAGTTTCAGAATATGAATGAAAGGCCGACCAGGAGTTTTAAGATAGGTGAACCAGTTTTGGCCCGGGACTACCGCACTGAGAAATGGCAGCCAGGAACGATTTGTACACGGCAAGGACCTCTCATGTATACCGTGGACGTTGGAGAGAGCATTGTAGGATGCCATGCTGACCAGATTCTAGAGTCACTGGAAAACGTCAACTCCACACCACTATCTGATACACCTGGTAATGAAATCGACTTACCAATTGCAGCTACCGCAGAATCGGTGATATTGGAAGCAGATGAACCAAACAACGACATTGATCCCGACTCAACCTTGCCAGAGGAACCTGATACCCCTACGAGGCATTATCCAGACAGAATCAGGAAGCCCCCTCAAAGACTGAACTTATAATTGCTTAAACTTAACCAATGTATCTAGCAACTGTAATTGTGATTGTAATTAGTTATCATTTAGTTGTTAAATGAATGTTATGTACTGTTTATCTAAAAGGGGAGGAATTGTTGTGTATGTACCTTTAAGAGAATAACTGGTCTCAGACTGCAGTACCGGCAGTGACCACCCCTGTATAAAAGGCGCTAGTAAGCCTCTGTAGTTTCAGTTTTCCCGATTGACTCCTTTCAGTAAAGACTTGTTTTGTTCAACTCCTGCTGCCCGTGTCTCAATCATACATGGACATAATAAGGTACTTATCCAATTCCCTTTTGAAAGCCACGATTGAGTCTGCCTCCACCACCCTTTCGACAGTGCATTCCAGATCCTAACCACTCGTTGTGTAAAAAAGTTTTTCCTCGTGTCGCCTTTATTTCTTCTGCCAATCACCTTAAATCGGTGTCCTCTGGTTCTCGACCCTTCCACCAATGGGAACAGCTTCTATCTACTCTGTCTAGATCCCTCATGATTTTGAACACCTCTATCAAATCTCCTCTCAACCTTCGTTGTTCTAAGGAGAACTGCTCCAGCTTCTCCAGTCTATCCACGTAACTGAAGTCCCTCATTCCTGGAACCATTCTTGTAAATCTTTTATGCACCCTCTCTAAGGCCTTCACATTCTTCTTAAAAAGTGTGGTGCCCAGAATTGGACACAATACAGGTACACTATCCCTTATCCGAAAGCCTTGGGACCAGCTGAGTTTCGGTTTTCGGAATTTTTCGGATTTCCGAAGGTATTGGGAAATTTGCCGGGGGTCGGCGGGGGGTCGGGGTCGGGGTCGGCGGGGGGTCGGGGGTGGGGGTCGGCGGGGGGTCGGGGTCGGCGGGGGGGTCGGGGTCGGGGGTAGGGGTCAGCGGGGGGTCGGCGGTGGAGGTCGGCGGGGGAGAAAAGAATATCGGATGGGCCGCGGTTCGGGTCGGGGTCGGGTCGGGTGGGGGGTGGAGAAAAGAATATTGGACGGGCCGCGGGTCGGGTCGGGTCGGGGGAGAAAAGAATATCGGATGGGCCGCTGCAGCTATCGGACGGGCCGCTGTATTGTTGGGTTCACTCTCCCGGTATCTCCTTCACACTGCCCGGCTCGGCCTGCAATCTCCTACCCAGGAGGGAACTCTGTGACCCTCTGCCCTGCTCAGCGTAAGTCGTGCGCCACTCTGGTCATGTCGTGCGCACGACTTACGCTGAACGAAAAAACTTTCAGTTTTTAGAGGTTTTCGGTTTTCGGAAGTTCGGATAAAGGATAGCCTACCTGTACTCCAGTTGAGGCCGAACCAGTGTTTTGTAAAGATTCATCATAACTTCCTTGCTTTTGTACTCTATGCCTCTATTTATAAAGCCCAGGATCCTGTATGCTTTTTTAATAAAAAAATAAGTAGTTAAGAGCAAAACAATTTTCTATTCATCTAGAGTTAGATTAGAGTTAGAATCATCGAATCTTACAGCACAGAATATGCACCCCCACGTCCGTCTGTTCTTGCACCCCCCTCAAAACAGTAACATTTTGATTAACTGCCTCTCTATGATGTTTCTCCCAAAGTGCATCACTTCACACTTATCCATATTAAATTGCATCTGTGATGTGTCTGCCCATTTCACCAGTCTGTCTATGTCCTCCTGAAGTCTGCTACTACCCTCCTCACTGTTTACTACATTGCCAAGTTTTGTATGATCCACAAATTTCAAAATTGTACTCCCTATATCCAAGTCCAGATCATTTATATATAACAAGAAAAGCAAAGGTCCTATTACCAACCCACTGCATACCTATCTCCAGTCAGAAAAAACATCTGTTTACCACTACTCTCTGCCTTCTATCCCTAAGTCAATTACGTACCCAAGTTACCACCATCGCTTTAATCCCACATGCTTCTATTTTCCAAATATATCTGCTATGAGGTACTTTATCAAATGTCTTTTGAAAGTCCATATATACCACATCTACTGCACTATCTTCATCAACCTTCTCTGTTACTTCGTCAAAGAACTAACAAAGAGTTAGGTTTGAAAAGAAATTTTAGCAATGTGTCAAGACTGTATGGCCTAGAAATTGAATCACACCTGAATCATGCTGCAGGAGCCAAATGAGGTTGGCTGAAGGACCACGCCAAATTGGTCTGCCGGCCTCATAAACCAGTGGATTGTACCAGCGAGCAGGGGGGCAGCACAATCGACTGCCTCAATCACCAGCCTCGGGAAAGTCTGTAGGTGAGGCAAATGGAAGGCGGTCAGCAACGGCCCGCGTTTTTATTGTGGAGCCGAATGGAGCTCTCTTGCTCTTCCTGGCTTCACAATAAGCTAAGTAAAAAATGATAAATTTACCTTTTGGATGGCCTCCAGAGGTCCCTTTAAAGCTGCTGAACGCCTGACAAAACAGACCGCAGCATGCACAGTCGGCCATTTGCAGACCAATTTCTCAAAGGGGTCTGAAACAGGCTTTAGGCCTCCTATTTGCTTTTCAATGGGCCTAAAGCCAGTTTCAAGACTGCACCCTGGACGCCTACTGTGCAGTCCGATCAGATATGATGGGTGGCACACTTCCGGCATGAAATGCCTGCCATATTGGACCCTTAGGCACGCATTTTATGCCTGTAAAATGGGTGCAATGCCATCAAATTTCTAGGACTACATTTCTATCATGCCAATAATGCCCAAATATAAATGAAAAATGTTCTTTCAATTGCCAAACTATTATAAGCATGAGAATGGACTGGCAAGCTTGTAGCTAGGTTAATTAAAAGAACAATTGCTCTAATTAAACTTGGTAATGGTGTAGTTTCTCTTGATAAACATTGAGAAAATTAATTCTTAATTTTACATATTTAATTAACAACAGTATACAATTTCTCTAAAAATACAGACCTGGATGCTTGTTTCCGTATTCTCTCTTCCCTGGTTTTCGGAATGTAATCAAAGCCATCTGTATAAAGCCATGAACTTGGGGAATTCATAAATGCAGGGACTTAATTACCTTGACATGGATTAGTGCCCTAGCAGAGTTTTACAGAGCTACATTGAAGTTAATGGTACGACTGCTGCTGGAATCTGTCCAGGAATATTTAAGGAGATTATGTCAGGAGGAAAGCTCATTGCATTCGTACGCTCAATCAATATGATGGGCAAAGGCCCTATGCAAATAATAACTAAAGACCAATATTGTTTCTCAATGCCAACAGTAAAATATTGCCAAAGATATTCACTAACAAGCTTAAGCAGGGTATTAGTAAATCAATGAATCTTGACTAAATAGGAAGTATGGCTAACTGTTTTGGGAAGTAATACAAGGAAAGTTGGCAATTTAATTCATTTGGCAGGGTACATGTCAATTTGGCAGCTATGACCCTTGATGCTGATAAGTGGGGGTGTATACATTCTCCAATATTTCAATCTAGGCTTATCTCTTATAGTAATAACAAGTTCTCTGGCTAGTAAGTTCTAAACAGCAGTAATTACTAAAAGTCATCCATCCCAACTTTTAGGTTGTATAGTAGAACAATCCAATGGTGTTTCGATTTCCTTGCTCTTTTCCTTGCCCTTAAATCACAGGATAAGGTATCTCACAGGCATTGAATTAATTAGTAAATGCTTACACACAAATAGATTTCACTATTTATTAATTAATCACAGTTATCAATTACTAAAATCTTGGACTTGTTTGACCATTTACAATCTCTGAATATAATTGTAACTGAAATAATGCTTGCAGAAATTGGTTCAGAGTCAACGATATTGCACAATACTTTGTCAACATGAAACATGTTTAATGGAGGCCACGATTAATTATATGTTGGATTTGGTTTCCTTATTAATATCACAATATATATTTATTAAACTGAAAATATCTGGATTGAGTCTATCTTGCTGCCCAAGGATAGAATGAAATTAGGATTTCTGAACACTTCTACTATCTGGCAATTTTAGGAAAACAGCTGATTAAAGTATACATACTCAAGATGTTGTGGCCCAGATTTGCCTCAGTAATAACTTTTGCTTCAGTGCTGTGGCAGAGCAAGCTTTTTACCCACCTGATTGACTTAGCAATGCCCCTGATGAGCTTTCCTAGGTTAGTCTAATTTGCACATTTCTGGATGATTCCTGGACTCTAAACTCTAAGAGAGGTTCACAGAGTTGAACTTGTTCTTACTGGAGAAAGGAAGAGCAGGAGAGGGCCCTACGATCTTTCTTTTCCATCCATAATAAATTCCTGACTGTTTAAAGCTGTGTTTTTGTTAAATAGATGCAGGATGGTGTTGAGTTATCTGCATTTCGTGTTATCCACCTGAATCTAAATGGATGTGGGAGATTGATGCAATTTTAAATTAATTGTCCAATTGATTTCCAACGTATGGGAACCCTTGGCAAATGAGTTTTTCCCAGCATCTACCCTGTCAATTCCCCTCAGAATCTTATATGTTTCAATGAGATCACCTCTCATTCTTCTAAACTCCAGAGGGTATAGGTCCAATCTACTCAATCTCTCCTCATAGGACAACCCTTGCATCCCAGGAATCAATCTAGTGAACCTTTGTTGCAAAGCCTCTAAGGCAAGTATATCCATCCTCAGATAAAGAAACTCTCAGATAAGAGTCTCATTTTTACTTTTATGATTGTACGTATGTCTTTATATGTGTATCATTCTATTTGTGTACACATATATATATATATATTATATATATATATATAATTTGTATGATGATGAGTGATATATTACTCAGTGGTGTGCTTGGATGCAATGTGTATAACTGATGTATTAGTCAAGGAAGAAGAACAGAGGAACATGCATTTATATTGCCTCTTATCATGTCCCAAAGTGCCTTATAGCCAATAGATGACATTTGAAGTGCAGTCAATGTTGTTCTATAGGTAAATGCAATCATTTGCACAAGTAAGGTTCAACAAACATCAATGTTGCATACGGATGGTATAAAAAGTTAGATATATATTATTTTCTCTTCACAAAAGACTTGTGTTATACACAATAATAGCTATCTCATGCAATCGTGTCTAAGCTTGAATACAATTTTATGATATACTGCAAGGAATATTGCATTCAAGTAAAAGGACATAATAGCACAGGAAACTTTGGTTTATCCGGAGGTTAACTGTCCGGAATGCTCTAGCCACCAGCAAAAATCAGGAGCTGTTTTGTTAGTTTTTTTTTCTTTTCGTTGCTTTTTTTTCACCAGTCAGGCTCTGCAAGGTCTCGCTGAAGCTGTTGCTAAGCTACAGAGATGCTTGCAAGGTACGGCCGACTGCTTAGAAGCTGTTGTAAGCAACATGGTTTGTTGCCAGATGCGGAGCTCAAAATCTCCGTATGTTTCAACATTAGCGCTGGTTTGTCCGGCAGTTTTGATGGGACGGCAACAGCTCGCTCCCATTGGTGCCGGATAGCACAAAGTTTCCTGTATCATTATAAGAACATAAGAACATAAGAAATAGGAGCAGGAGTAGGCCAATTGGCCCCTCAAGCCTGCTCCGCCATTCAATAAGATCATGGCTGATCTGATCCTAACCGCCAATCCACTATGACAGGACTATCTCCTGAATCTAACAGCATTAGACACACGAAAACAGGAGCAGGATCAGGCTACACGGCCCCTGGGCCCGCTCCGCTACCCACAGGGCCATGACCTATCCGAACCTAGACTCATGTCCAAATTCCTGCCCGCTCCCCGTAACCCTTAATTCCCTTTTCTACTAGGAAACTGTCTATTTCTGTTTTAAATTTATGTAATGATGTAGCTTCGACAGCTTTTTGGGGCAGCATATTCCATGGACCTACCACCCTCTGAGTGAAGTAGTTCCTCCTCATCTCAGTTTTGAAAGAGCAGCCCCTTATTCTAAGACTATGCCCCCTAGTTCTAGTTTCACCCATCATCTGGAACATCCTCCCTGCATCCACCCGATCCAACCCCTTCATAATCTTACATGTTTCAATAAGATCACCTCTCATTCTTCTGAACTCCAATGAGTAGAGTCCCAATCTACTCAACCTCTCCTCATATGTCCATCCCCTCATCCCCGGGATTAATCGAGTGAACCTTCTTTGTACTGACTCGAGAGCAAGTATGTCCTTTCTTAAGTATGGACACCAAAACTGTATGCAGTATTCCAGGTGCGGTCTCACCAATACCTTGTACAACTGAAGCAATACCTCCCTATTTTTATATTCTATCCCCCTAGCAATGAAAGCCAACATTCCATTGGCCTTCTTAATCACTTGCTGCACCTGCATACTAACCTTTTGAGTTTCGTGCACCAGGACCCCCAGATCCCTTTGTACTTCAGTACTTTCAAGTTTCTTGCCATTAAGATAATAACTTGCTCTACGATTTTTCCTGCCAAAGTGCATAACCTCACACTTTCCAGTATTGTATTCCATCTGCCAAATCTCTGCCCACTTACTTAGCCTGTCTATGTCCCCTTGCAGGTTTTTTATGTCCTCCTCACTCACTACTTTCCCTCCCATCTTAGTATCATCTGCAAACTTTGATATGTTACACTCGGTCCCCTCCTCCAAATCGTTAATATAGATTGTAAAGAGTTGGGGACCCAGCACTGACCCCTGCGGAACACCACTGGTTACTGATTGCCAGTCTGAATATGAACCATTTATCCCAACTCTCTGCCTTCTGTTAGATAGCCAATCCTCTATCCATGCCAGAATATTACCCCCAATCCCGTGATTTTTTATCTTAAGCAATAATCTTTTGTGTGGCACCTTGTCAAATGCCTTTTGGAAGTCTAAATACACTACGTCCACTGGTTCACCTTTATCCACCCTATATGTTACTTCCTCAAAGAACTCCAGCAAATTTGTCAAACATGACTTCCCCTTCATAAAACCATGCTGACTTTGTCTTATTAAATTATGATTATCCAAATGTCCTGTTACTGTCTCCTTAATAATGGACTCCAAAATTTTACCTACCACAGATGTTAGGCTAACCGGTCTATAGTTTCCAGCCTTCTGTCTACTGCCCTTTTTAAATAAGGGTGTTACATTAGCAGTTTTCCAGTCTGCCGGGACCTTTGCTGAGTCCAGGGAGTTTTGGAAGATTATTACCAATGCATCCACAATCCCTACCGCCACTTCCCTCAAAACCCTGGGATGTAAGCCATCAGGTCCAGGTGATTTATCCGCCTTGAGTCCCATTATTTTACCAAGTACTACTTCCTTAGTGATTTTAATCGTATTTAGCTCCTCCCCCCCTATAGCCCCCTGCTTGTCAAGTGTTGGGATATTCTTGGTGTCCTCTACTGTAAAGACTGATGTAAAATATTCATTCAGTGTTTTTGCCATCTCCATATTTCCCACCATTAATTTCCCGGTCTCATCCTCTAAGGGACCAACATTTACTTTAGCCACCCTTTTTCTTTTTATATAACTATAAAAACTCTTACTATCTGTCTTTATATTTTTTGCTAATTTACTTTCATAATCTATCTTCCCTTTCTTAATCAATCTTTTTGTTATTTTTTGCTGTCTTTTAAAGTTTTCCCAATCCTCTATCCTCCCACTAGATTTGGCTACCTTATATGCCCTTGTTTTTAGTCGAATACTATCCTTAATTTCTTTACTTAGCCACGGATGGCTGTCTTTTCTTTTACACCCTTTTTTTCTCAGTGGAATATACTTTTTTTGGAATTTGTAAAATAACTCCTTAAATGTACACCACTGATCATGTATCGTCTTATCCTTTAACCTATTTTCCCAATCCACTTTACTCAATTCCGCTCTCATACCTTCATAGTCTCCTTTATTCAAGCTCAGCATGCTTGTTTGAGATACAGCCTCCTCACCCTCTAACTGAATATGGAATTCAACCATGTTATGGTCACTCATTCCAAGGGGATCTTTTACTAGGACATTTTTAATTAATCCTGTCTCGTTACACAGGACCAGATCTAAGGTTGCTTGCCCCCTGGTTGGTTCAGTTACATACTGCTCAAGAAACCCATCCCTAATACACTCAATGAACTCATCCTCAAGGCAGCCCTGCCCAATTTGATTCGTCCAATTTATATGATAGTTAAAATCCCCCATAATTATAGATGTTCCCTTATTACAAGCCTCAACTATTTCCTGATTGATACTCCGTCCAACCGAGTTGCGACTGTTCGGAGGCCTATATACTACACCCACTAGTGTTTTTTTCCCTTTATTATTCCTTATCTCCACCCAAACTGTTATGATACTTTAGAGGCTATTGAAAGGATGTAGAGAAAAATGAATATTTGATCCTTGGCCTTAGGACTAGGATTTATGAAAGTAGTTGGAAGGAGATTATTCTTGTTATACAATTTTACAGAATTGATCATTTTAATGTGTATATGCTACTCAAAAGATGCAGGGAGTGGAACATGGACGATGATGACAGAATCTGGAAGGAAAGATGTAACAAGGAATTTATACAGTTACTCATTTTTGAGGGCTAAGGAAGTTGTGAATTGATACTTAGTGGAGATTGTACAATGACTATTGGTTGTTTGTTGATAAAATAATTGACAGTTTAAAACTTGAACAAGTAAGACAAAGGATATATTCAGCTTTGTGATCCACAAGGGATTATAGTATAAAGTGGTATAAAATGAGAGGTGGGAGAACACAGAAGCCTACAGTACACAAAAAATAGTTGGATGGGCTGATAGTCTTCATTATTTATATATATATACTAGCTGGGGGGGCCCGGCGTTGCCAGGGCAATTTTGGGCCGCACGGTTTACGGCCGGGCTCTGCTGCTCCCGCGCTCTGTGTCACTCTTTCCCTCCCTGACCCTCTCTCTCTCCCTCCCCCTCTCTCTCTCCCTCCCCCTGTCTCTCCCTGGTTTGCTCTCTGTCCCTCCCTCCCCTCTCCCTCCCTAGCGCCTCAGGCCCGGTGCCATTGTGATAATTTGGCACCCGGGGCCCGAGACAGACCCCAGCTGATTACCCGGTGCGCCCGGCCGCCGCGCCGTGGGTCGCGCGGTTTACGGCTGGCCGCTGACGCTCCCCCGTCTGCTCTGTGTCTCGGGCTGAGCGGTTGTGAGGCCCGGCCCGAGTGACTCCAACTCACCTCCCGCTCCCGGAGCTGAAATGTGGGGGTTTGTTTGGCTGGTGCTGTCGCTGTGGGGATGAAAAAAATGGCGGCGAAATTTTGGGAGGCTGCAGGAAGGGGGGGCGGGGGGGAGGTGGAGGGGGGGCGGGGGGGAGGGAGAGGGGGGCGGGGGGGAGGAGGGGGAGGGTGAGGGCGGGGGGGAGTGGGAGGGCGGGGGGGAGGGGGGGCGGGGGGAGGGAGGGGAGGGAGGGCGGGGGGCCCCCCCGTGGGTCGCGCCCCCCCCCGAGGTGAAGACCGCCGATTGCGGCTGTGCAAGACGGCCGGCGGGCCCGGTTGCCAGGGTAACGCTTGACGCTCAGCAAGCCCCGCCCCCCGGCCGAGGCAGAGAGAGACGCCGCGTCTCAGCTCCTGCTGCACGCGCACCCTAGCAGCGGTGGGCTGAGGCTCGGCCCTCCAGCCTTCGAGTGGGGCCGGGAGGTGCCTAGCTCGGGCGTGGGTGCGAAGGAGAAGCCGAGGCTTCGAGGCCTACCTGGAAAAACGGGGAAAGGTAGGAAAATTAATGAGATTAGATAAGTTAATTCGTTTCTAAATCATTTAAAAAAAAAACTATATGTGTTTTAAAAGCAACGTTTTTTTTAAGACGCAGAAAGCGGGAAAAAGAAAGGAAAAGTTTGGAATCAAGATGGCGGCGACTCACCTCGGTTCAGAAGGATAAGGCCCGGCCACACACGCACTGATTGGCCCGGCGGCACACGCCAGCAACCCGGCGTACGATTGGTCGAGCTCGAGGTCACTCTGTCGCTAATGAGCGGATAATGAGATGCTAATGAGCGGAACGTTGAAGGTTTTTGGGATACCGCGGGCGCGATTTTAGCCCGGCCGAAACGTAAATACGCTTAAAACCGTCTCGAAAGCATAAGCTTTCTTTGGAGGTAACGCGCGCGTAGGTACGCCCTGTAACTTTCAAGCGCATAGCCCGACAGACGCACAGGCGATGACAGACAGACAGAATGACAGAATGACAGAATGACAGACAGACAGACAGATGTACCGATTTATATATATAGACTAGCTGAAGTGCCCGGCGGTGCCGAGGCTTTTTCGAGGGAATGTTGTTGTTGGAAGAGAGAGAGAGAGCGACTGGGGGGAAGAGAGAGAGCGACTGGGGGGAAGAGAGAGAGCGACTTGGGAGAAGAGATAGAGCGACTGGGGGGAAGAGAGGGAGGGGGGAGGGGAGGGGAGGGGGAGGGGAGGGGAGGGCGGGGGAGGGAGGGTGGGGGGGAGGGGAGGGGGGCGGAGGGAGGGAGGACGGGGGGGAGGAAGGGGGGAGAGGAGGGGGGAAGAAGGGGCGGGGGAGGGAGGGGAGGAGTGGGTAGGTGGGAGGAGGAGAGAGGAGGGGGGAGGGGAGGGGAAGGTGGAGAGTCCACGAGCCCCCTGATCCCCGTCCCCTCAAACTCCCGAGCCCCCTGATCCCCACCCCCCGAACTCCAGACGTTTGCCCCCCCGAGACTCGCACCCCCACCCCCGAGGCTCGCCCACCACCCATCCCCACCCCCGAGGCTCGCCCACCACCCACACACCCCCGACGCTCGCCCCCCCCCCACCAACCAAGCACTGAACTCCGGAGGCACGATCTTCCGAGCACCGGCCCCCTGAGCTGGCTTCAATATTGCGGCTGTGCGAGACGGCCGGAGGGACCGGTTGCCAGGGTAACCGTGACGCTGACCAAGCCCCGCCCCCCGGCCGAGCCAGAGAGAGAGACGCTGCATCTCAGCTGCTCTTGCTGCGCGCGCGGCCCCCCCCTGAGGGTCGCGGCCCCGCCCCGAGGGTCGCGGCCCCCTCCCGAGGGTCGCGCCCCCCCCCGAGGTGAAGACCGCCGATTGCGGCTGTGCAAGACGGCCGGCGGGGCCGGTTGCCAGGGTAACCATCGATGCTCAGCAAGCCCCGCCCCCCAGCCGAGCCAGAGAGAGACGCCGCGTCTCAGCTCCTGCTGCGCGCGCACCCTAGCGGCGCTGGGCTGAGGCTCGGCCCTCCAGCCTTCGAGTGGGGCCGGGAGGTGCCTAGCTCGGGCGTGGGTGCGGAGGAGACACCGAGGCTTCTAGGCCTACCTGGAAAAACGGGGAAAGGTAGGAAAATTAATGAGATTAGATAAGTTAATTACTTTCTAAATCATTTTTTTAAAAAACAATATGTGTTTTAAAAGCAACGTTTTTTTTTAAGACGCAGAAAGCGGGAAAAAGAAAGGAAAAGTGTGGAATCAAGATGGCGGCGACTCACCTCGGTTCAGAAGGATAAGGCCTGGCCACACACGCACCGATTGGCCCGGCGGCACACGCCAGCAACCCGGCGTACGATTGGTCGAGCTCGAGGTCACTCTGTCGCTAATGAGCGGATAATGAGATGCTAATGAGCGGAACGTTGAAGGTTTTTGGGATACCGCGGGCGCGATTTTAGCCCGGCCGAAACGTAAATACGCTTAAAACCGTCTCGGAAGCGTAAGCTTTCTTTGGAGGTAACGCGCGCGTAGGTACGCCCTGTAACTTTCGAGCGCATAGCCCGACAAACACACAGGCGATGACAGACAGAATGACAGAATGACAGACAGACAGACAGATGTACCAATTTATATATATAGATAGAAGATATATATATACCACAAAGTACAATGTACTAGGTGCAAACTTTCGACTACCAACTGCAAACTTTCATTTTAAAATATAAATTGTTTTAAAATTTGACACACCCATGTGTTAACCCAGCTCAGTTGGTAGCACTCTTGCTTCTAAGTGAAAAGGTTATAGATTTGAGTCCTATTTAAAGTCTTCTATGTACAATCCTGGTTGACAGTCCAGTACAATACTAATGGAGTGCTGCATTGTCAGAGGTACAGTTCTTCAGATGAGCTGTTAAACCAAGGTCCCATCCTTCTGTTCAGCTTAAAGAGTTCATGGCACGATTCAAAAAGAACAGATCGTTTTCCCAGTGTCCTGGCCAACATTTATCGCTCAAGTAAAATCACAAAAAAAGGACAAATCAACTGATCATTCACCTCATTTCTGTTGTGGGACATTGCTGGTGCAGAATGGCTGTCACATTTGCCTACATAGCAGTCATTGCACTCTTAAAAAATAATTTAATTGTGTGAATACTTTGGCCTAGAAATTCAGTACAGCCACTTTTGGGGCGCTAAAGTCGGGCGGCCGCTAAAGTTTGCGCCCGGCGCAAAGTCGCGCCACCTTCGCCGATATTCAGTCGCATCGCCCCAAGAGGTTGCTGCTGCGCTAAAACAGGCGATGCACGACTATCTTTAGGCGCTAAGCCGGCGGTGCTGAGCGATACCCCCGAGGCCGGGCGCAGCGCCGGTGCGGCGAGTTGTTGATTGACGGCAGACACTCTGGCGCCGGTCAGCTCTTAAAGGGGGAGGGTGGATTTGTTTGCCTGCCACGCCCTGCACACTGCAGCCCTCAACCTAGGCCTGACCACTTCAGCTTCATCTGCACAACGCCCAGGGCTATGGAGAAGGCCAGGGAGAGAGCGCAGCGCTTCAGCGACGGTGACCTGAGGGTGCTGGTTGGCGGAGTGGAGTGCAGGCGCCATGTTCTGTTCCCAGAAGGTGGCAAGAGGCCGCTGCCCAGCGCCTACCGGAAAGCCTGGAGGGAGGTCTCAAACAGGGTGTCTTCCAACAGCGTGGTTGCCAGGACTCCTGTGCAATGCCGGAAAAAGTTCAACGACCTCACTCGCGTTGTCAGGGTGAGTACCCTTTCCAGTGTCCTCCTCATCCCTGCATGTGCACCTCACTTTATGGGCAAAGGGACCTGAAAGCCCTAATGGCCAGCCCTCATGCAGCAGCTATGGGACTGTGATGAAAATCACTTGCACATTCAGCACTTTACACACTGTACAAACTATTCCACCATGGGAGGCATTGCAGACAAGATCAGGGCTTCACACTGTCAGGGCCAGTCCACCATGAGAGGTATTGCAGACAAGATCAGGGCTTCACACTGTACAAGCTATTCGACCATGGGAGGCAGTGCAGACAAGATCAGAGCTTCACACTGTACAAGCTATTCAACCATGGGGGGCAGTGCAGACAAGATCAGGGCTTCACACTGTACTTAGAGGCCATCCTTTCTCTTGTAGGCCAAGGTGGCGCACAACTGGCGGAAATGAACTGAGACCGGGGGAGGCCGTCCTGTCGTAAAAGAGCTCTCCGACCTCGACCAGCATGTGGAGCACATTATGGCAGGCCGGCTGATTGGCCCCGTCGCCAGTGGAGATGCCGACCCTGTTCTGGGCACCATGGTAAGGGCATCACCTTTTTGACCTCTCTCGTTCCACTTGCGCCTCAGATCAGCATCCTTTGCCACTGTCCGACCAATGCAGTGCATGGCAGCACTCATGCCTCCCTCACTGCCGCCCTGTCCTCACTCTAAAGCTACTCTTGTGCCTTCCTGCTTTCAGATGGTGAATCGCCAGGTGAGGAGGCGGGCCCTCAAGCTGCCACTGTCAGCGCTTCTGAATTAGAGGAGGAGGAAGAGGAAGCCGGCCCATCAGTGCCACCCTCAGCCGCGCCAGCCCATGGTGAGGAAGGGGACACGTCTTCCCTGGAGGGGAGCCGGGGGGAAGGGTCGGAGGAGAGTGAAGCTCCGGGGCCCAGCGGCTTGCAGCAATGCGGGAGGGGTGGGGAAGCTCGGCGGACTTCTCCCCAGAGGGTGAGTGCGGCCTCCAGTCCTGCGACGGTCAGCGCAGAGGAGGTGCGGCTCCTGGAGGAAATGGCCGTCCAGGCTGAGCGCAGGCACAATGAGCTCATGGCTGCAGTGGCAAGGATGCCTGACTCCATTGAGTCTTTGTCAAGGAGTGTGCAGCAATTTGGAGCAGCACAGGCCAGGAGTCTACAGGACTTCGCGGCAGCGCAGGCGGCTTCGAGCCAAGTGCTCAGTCGTGCCGTCCATTCACTGGCTGTTGTCATGCGGACACAGACCAGGGCCACACGGGCACTAACTGCTGCCACCCTCGTTGGATCAGCCAGGCATCGCCAGGGCAGTCGCCGCGCAGCAGCAGCACAGCAGTCTGTTCTTCAGCTGTTTGCTGCGCATGCTGCAGTGCTGGCCCGTGCGAGTGCCAACGTATCAGGCGACCAGTGAGCACCTGCAATCTGCCAGGTTGGCACCATTCCTGCAGCCGACACTGCCACTCCGCCATTGCAGCTGCCACGAGCCGCTGGACAGACTGCTGCCGCCCAAGCAGAGTTGGAGCAGTCAGCAGCCGGCCCCTCCAGGGCCAGAGCTGGTGCAGGCCGACCCCCAAGGGCATCTGCCGTCTCACCATCTGACCCTCAGCAGCCTTCCCCCAGCCTTGCTGCAGCCACTGGGCTCCCATTGAGGAGGAGCTGCAGGGCGGGCAGGGGCCAGGCAAGGATGCGAAAGGCATCGCCCTCGCAGGGCAAAAAGTAGAAGGTCTACACAAATGCCTGGTGCTTTTTGTATGGCCGAGACTGGTGTAGTTGTGTTTTTGTAAGGCCGGGACTGGTGTAGTTGTGTTTTTGTAAGGCCGAGACTGGTGTCTTTCTTTGTTTTTGTAAGGCCGAGACTGGTGTCTTTCTTTGTTTTTGTAAGGCCGAGACTGGTGTCTTTCTTTGTTTTTGTAAGGCTGAGACTGGTGTCTTTTTTAATTTTTGTAAGGCCGAGACTGTTAGTTTTGTGTTTTTGGAGGGGGCTTCTCCACATGAGGTTGTAATGTGGGAAGGGCGGAGGTTTGCAATAAATTAATGTTCTTAAATTGCACTGTGCATGGTTTTTTTGTCAAGTCCTGGTTGCCCTGCTTGGCTGAGGGCTTGTGGAGTGGCTACATTCATCTGCTGACATTGGCACAAGCCATTCCCTGAGAGGGGGCCTAGAACTGACGTTCAATAAGCCGGCGACGGGCGGCCCTTGCACTTTCTGCCTCCCTCCTGTGCTGGTCCTCCTCCTCCTCCTCCTCCTCCTCAGGTGGTCCTCCAATCTCTGGTGGCAGTGGCTGAGTCCTGCGGATAGCCAGGTTGTGCAGCATGCAGCAAACGACCACGAAATGGGAGACTCGCTCCGGCGAATTTTGTAGGGCTCCACCGGAACAATCCAGACAGCGGAACCGTTGCTTCAGGATGCCGATTGTTTGTTCGATGATGTTCCTGGTCGCCTGATGGCTATCGTTGTATCCCTCTTCAGCAGGGGTGCTGGGCGCACGGAGTGGGGTCATCAGCCAGGTACACAAAGGATAGCCTTTGTCCCCGATAAGCCATCCTCGTGGGTGAGGCTGGGCCTGGAACATGTCTGCCACAGAAGTCTGGTGCAGGATGAAGGCATCGTGGCTGCTGCCTGGAAAGCGGGCATTGACAGCTAGGATGAGCTGCCTGTGGTCACACACCAGCTGGACGTTGAGCGAATGGTAGCCCTTCCGGTTGCGGTAATCCTCGGAATACTCCAGAGGTGCCCGCAAAGCCACATGCGTGCAGTCAATGGCGCACTGCACCATGGGGAAGCCCACGAATGCTGCAAAGCCCATTGCATGCTGTTGCTGCTTGGCAAGGGCCATGGAGAAGGAGATGAACTGACGTCTCCTTTTGAAAAGGGCATTGGTCACCTGGCGGATGCAGCAATGAACGGCGAACCGGGAGATGTTGGAAATGTCCCCAGTAGCGGATTGGAAGGAGCCGGTGGCATAGAAGTTGAGAGCCACCGTCACCTTCACTGCCACCGACAGAGACGTCCTGCTCCTCAGCTGTGGCTGCAGATCACCGCCAAGCAGGTGGCAGATCTCTGTGACCACCTCCCTTCGGAATCGCAGCCTCCGAACACACTGCTCGTCAGACATGTTGAGATAGGAGAACTGCTGGCGGTATACCCTGGGTGGGTAAGGCCTCCTTTCCCGACGCCTGTTGCCCCCTCTCCGTCTAGCCAGGGCTGCCACTCTCTCACGGCGTCTGTGAGCCCTTTGGATGCAATGGAGAAAGCCAGCGTTTGCACCCATTGCAGCCCCCATAATATGTTAGCAAACAATGATATGTCAATGAAGGCAAAGACAAGTGGAAAGCTGTGGCCTGAAGCCACAAGTACCTGTCCGAGTGTTGAGCCAAAGCAGAAAGCTCTCTACCTTGGTCTCTCTGCAAAGATCCGTCCCTCAAGAAGGAGTGCTGCGAAATGGCAGCCTTTTATAGTGCAGGAGGAGTGCCCTTTAATTTGCGCCCCCCGCGCCCCGCATCGACTCAGCACCGTTCCACTCTACCAGTCGCTAGGGGCGCCAGGCGCACAATGGGGCGTCGCGACTGAATTTCCAGTTGGGGGCGCACAAAGGGCGTTGCACGAGGAAATGACGTCATGATCTGCGCGCGCAGCTGAGTGCGCGCAAAGACTTTGCGCCGCCGCTAAATCGTGAGTGAAGTTGGGGAGAGGCGCAGATCGCGCTGCGCTCGGCCGCTAGCCGCCTAGCACCCGACATCTACTCCTCCTAAGGCGCTACCGGCTGGCGCAACCAACTGAATTTCTAGGCCTTTGCGATCTTTCAATTATGCGATAAGACACTAAGGGGGAGAGATTCCCCTGGAGGGCCATTTGGGGCACTAAGTCAAAAATATTTGGAAAGTTAACGCCAGGCGCTAACCTTTTCAAACATTTGAGAAATTACCATTTTTTGCTCCAAGAGGGAAGTGGAGTGCTAAATCAAGTGCTCCACTTGTCTTTTGGAGCACAATAAGCGGGGAATATCCTGATCCGGGGCACTGCCGCGTTGCAGGGGCTCTTTCCTCAATTAAAGGGAAGGCTCCCCGCTGCGAGCTCTGCGATTTTTTTCATGTCGGCTGGCCACCGCACCTTTAAATGGTGCCCCGCGAGTGGCCGGCCTCAGTGTTCATGACCACTGCAGCAGTCAGTAACATTGCCCGGCGCTGCTGCGGGGCGCGAGGGGGAATTTTTCTCCTGAGGCGCTACCGAGTGCTGCGTCCGGAGCAGACATCATGATCTCCGGGCGCAGAAGATCGGTGTCCTACCCAGTAGCGCCGCCGCTAAGCTCCTGCGGAATTTCACGGGAGGCGCGAAAAGCCATTTTCGTCCCTTTAGCACCTCCCACGGGCGGCGCTAAGGATGGGAATTCCGCCCCCCAAAAGTAAATATTTCTCTTTTATTTTTAGTCTAAAGTCTAGAATGGCAAATACTGGGTCAGTTATACTGCTGTTTTGTTGTAAAATGATTTTAAATGTGCATGGATGGAAAATCAGGAATCAAGTTGGTGATCTGACTGTCGACCACACAAAAAGCAGGAGCCGTGAGATCACCGCCAGGAAGTAATCTCACACAGCTTGGGTTTCAACTGGCTCCAGCACAGTTACAGTAGACTACCTGGGGACTTTTAAGATTAATTTTTAATGTTTTTAACATTAGCAGAGAAGTGACATAAATATCAGAGGTGACATTAGGTGGCCTCTTCTATGATAGGTTGGTAGCAGCCACAGCAGTGAGATTTCTCCATCCCTAAGTAAATTTTGCTATTTACTGGGAGAGATGGTTTACTTTCGGGACCACTTTCTCGAACTGGTGCCAGTCCTTTGAGTTATGCTGCAGTGATTTGGTATTAACTGCTTGCTGATTATAAATTTAAGGTTGAGATCGGTGTCCGAGATTGATATAAACTGGTGAGATTAATTTAAAATTCGACTCCTTAGATAGCTATCAAATTAAAAGCATTAGATACAAAAGATAGGTGGGATGTTGGGTCTTCTGGTCATTGTTATCTCCTAGAACATGTTTTTGATTGCCTTTAGGGAGTTGGAGAGGAATTTCCCAGAAATCCTTTTTTCCCTGAATTGGCCCAGGGATTTTTTAAAATCTGTTTTTGGTTTTCCCAAGAGATTATATGGCTGCCGATGGGTGGGGAGTGTTAGGGATTGTGTTGCTTAGTTGCAATATGACTGAATGGTACAGACTAGGTTGGCCAGCTGGTCTTTTTCTGTCCATCTTTTTTCATATGGTTGTATGGTAGCCAGTCGATTGAATAGATTAAAGTCTTTGAGGGAAGAATTCACTTAGGCCCATTTTCAGGCTCGAAATGGTCGGTGTATTCACAAAAGAAGCCTGAGGTCTGAGGCCTGTCTGAAATTGTGCCACGGGCCTCATCTGAATAATTACGATGATTTGCAGACACTGCTTTGACCTTGTGATGCAGCTCGCCAGTTTTCTCTGCACTAATTTTGGCCAATGTGATGCCAGTATGGCCCTTAGGTAGGTCCTGGGAGGATTTAAAGAGGCATATAGGAAGATGGAGGTGGAGGGAGGGGGGAGTTGGGCAGGGAGCGTATCTGCCCTTCCTGGCACCACATCAAGGTAAGTTTTAAAAGAAAAACATTTACCATTCTGTTGGCGGCCTTAAGAACTGCTGACTAGGCCATAAAAGGAAGAGGAAAAATTGAGCAGAGCGTGTTCAATGCATGCTCCGCTCAGTTTCTGACCAATTTCGGAGCGGAAATGTTAGCAAGGGGTCGCCAGAGATGCCTGAACATTGCCCAAGCCAATATGGTGTTGAATGTATTTCAGATGCCTTTGGGGCGTGGGACATAGCCCTGTGAAATTGGGCATTTTTACCTCCCTTTTGTGCCTGAGAAATGGTCGAATCTAGGTCCAATTATGCCCCTATATGCTTGTAAGTAGCAATGTTTCAAGAACATATACAGTCTCATCCTTATGAACTGACGTGGATGAATTAGTTGGCTTGCCTTCCTCTAGGAGGATGGTGTTAGCCTTCTATGATGTTAGAGCGAACTTCCATCTGTTAAGGTTTTAGTGCCACCTTTCTATCCATTACCTATTTTACTTCCTATTTTGTAACTCCTTACCTTCATCATTAATTGCCAATGTGGAAGCAAGCCAAGGGTGGCAGATACAATTCAATGTGGGTAAGTGCAGTAAGTATAGGAGCCACAAGAGGAACCATAAGAGGAAATGTTAAATGGAGCAGTGGTACAGTGTGCAAATTGAGAAAGAGACTTAGGAGTTACAATGGATAAATCTATGAAACTGTCAGCAGACTGCAGTTAAAAAAAAGGCAAGTGAGATAGTGGATTGCAGTTTTTTTGCCAAGGTCAACAGTAACTCAACTGAGTGCTGGGATATGGTTAGCCTTCCACAGTGCCCTTCAAACAGAACTCATCAATCATTTAGAGGTAGGATACTTTGATTGCAAGGACATAACCATTCATATGTGATAACAAATGCTTTGTTCAACCTCTCGAATGCAATTTGATTATTCTAAAAATGGGAAGGGTTGTGGTAAATCAGAGAAGGGTCATGGCCTGTAAAAAAAATATTGCACTCAAAGTCCTAAAGAGTTTTGCATCTCCAAGATTAGATTGAGAAGAGAAAGCAAGTTGTGGGAAAAAGATGCATTTGTGAAAGAGAAAATTCTTCTATTATCTGTTACTACCTAAATTATGTTCACGTATTTTCAAAGACTAACAATTCTTTTCAGAATGGAGTACAGGTAGACTATCTTTATCCGAAAACCTCGGGACCAGCCGTGTTTCGGTTTTCGGAAAATTTCGGATTTCGGAAGGTATTTTATAAGACTGGGAAATTTGTCGGGGGTGGGTCAGTGGGGGTCCGCGGGGGGGTCGGCGGGGGTCGGGGTCGGCGGGGGTCTGCGGGGGGGTCCGTGGGGGGGTCGGCGGGCGTCGGGGTCGGCGGGGGTCCGCGGGGGGGGTCCGCGGGGGGGTCGGCGGTGGTCGGGGTCGGCGGGGGTCCGCGGGGGGGTTGGCGGGGGGTCGTGCGCACGACTTACGCTGACCCTCTGCTCAGCGTAAGTCGGCGGGGGTCGGGGTCGGCGGGGGGTCGTGCGCACGACTTACGCTGACCCTCTGCTCAGCGTAAGTCGGCGGGGGTCGGGGTCGGTGGGGGTCCGCGGGGGGTTCGGCGGGGGGTCGTGCGCACGACTTACGCTGACCCTCTGCTCAGCGTAAGTCGGTGGGGGTCAGGGTCCGCGGGGGTCCGCGGGGGGTCGGGGTCGGCGGGGGTCCGTGGGGGGGTCCGCGGGGGGGGTCGGCGGGGGTCGGGGTCGGCGGGGGTCTGCGGGGGGGTTGGCGGGGGGTCGTGCGCACGACTTACGCTGACCCTCTGCTCAGCGTAAGTCGGCGGGGGTCGGGGTCGGCGGGGGGTCGTGCGCACGACTTACGCTGACCCTCTGCTCAGCGTAAGTCGGCAGGGGTCGGGGTCGGCGGGGGTCTGCAGGGGGGTCGGCGGGGGCCGGGGTCGGCGGGGGTCCGCGGGGGGGTCTGCGGGGGGGTCGGCGGGGGTCGGGGTCGGCGGGGGGGGTCGGCGGGGGTCCGCGGGGGGTCGTGCGCATGACTTACGCTGACCCTCTGCTCAGCGTAAGTCGTGCGCCACTCTGGTCATGTCGTGCGCACGACTTACGCTGAACGAAAAAACCTTCGGTTTTTAGAGGGTTTCGGTTTTCGGAAGTTCGGATAAAAGGTAGTCTACCTATATAAACATGTCATATTGCTGTGGAGCAGTAGTAAACAAAGTGAATAGAACTCTTAATTATATTGCTAGATCTGTCGCGTGCAAATCTATGGTCAGAATGCACTTGTTCAGTTCTTGTCTTCAACATAAACAGGAAAGATTCAAGCCATGGAAATGGTGCAGATAAAAGCCACAAAGCTGACCCTTGGAGGAAGACCGCACAGATAGGACCTTTAAAGAAGTATATAAAATGATCGATGCCACAGATAAATTTAATTCAGAGTAATGGGGAACATTACTTCAAGATGCAGCAAGACCTGGATGACATTCAGGCTTGGACTGATAAGTGGCAGGTAACATTTGCACCACACAAGTGCCAGGCAATGACTATCTCCAACAAGAGAACGTCTAACCACCGCCCCTTGACATTCAACAGCATTACCATCGTCGAATACCCCACCATCAACATCCTGGGGGTCACCATTGACCAGAAACTTAACTGGACCAGCCGCATAGATAATGTGGCTACAAAAGCAGGTCAAAGGCTGGGTATTCTGCGGTGAGTATCTCACCTCCTGGCTCCCCAAAGCTGTTCCACCATCTACAAGGCACAAGTCAGGAGTGTGATGGAATACTCTCCACTTGCCTGGATGAGTGCAGCTCCAATAATACTCAAGAAGCTCGACACCACCCAGGACAAAGCAGCCCGCTTGATTGGCACCCTATCCAGCACCTTAAACATTCACTCCCTCCACCACTGGCGCACTGTGGCTGCAGTGTGTAACATCTACAAGATGCACTGCAGCAACTTGCCAAGGCTTCTTCGACAGCACCTCCCAAACCCACGACCTCTACCACTTAGAAGGATAAGGGCAGCAGGAGCATGGGAACACCACCTCCAAGTTCCCCTCCAAGTCCCACACCATCTTGACTTGGAAATATATCATCGTTCCTTCATCATCGCTGGGTCAAAACCCTGGAACTCCCTCCCTAACAGCACTGTGGGAATACCTTCACTACACGGACTGCAGCGGTTCAAGAAGGCGGTTCACCACCACCTTGTCAAGGGCAATTAGGGATGGGCAATAAATGCTGGCATTGCCAATGAAGCCCACATCCTATGAACGAAAAAAATTGTACCAGGATATTAGAGCAAGCGGACAAGACAGATACAGTGTTCAAAAAATGGTGTAAAGATAAACCCAGCAACTACAGAACAGTCAGTTTGATCTTGGTAGTGGGGAAGCTTTTAGAAACAGTAATCAGGGACAAATTTAACAGTCACTCGGACAAGTGTGGATTAATTAAGGAAAGCCAGCATGGATTTATTAAAGGCAAATCATGTTTAACTAACTTGATTGAGTTCTTTGATGAGGTAACAGAGAAGGTTGATGTAGTGTACATGGATTTCCAAAAGGCGTTCGACAAAATGCCACATAATAGGCTTGCCAGCAAAGTTGAAACCCATGGAATAAAAGGAACAGTGGCAGCGTGGATACGGAATTGGCTAAGTGATAGGAAACAGAGAGTAGTGGCGAATGCTTGTTTTTTGGACTGGAGAAATGTATACAGTGGTGTTCCCCAGGGGTCAGTTCTATGACCCCTGCTTTTCTTGATATATATTAATGACTTGGACGTGGGTGTACAGGGCAAAATTTCAAAATTTGCAGATGACACAAAACTTGGATGTATTGTGAACAGTGAGGAAGAGAGTGATAGACTTCAGGAAGACATAGACAGGCTGGTGAAATGGGCGGACACGTGGCAGATGAAATTTAATGCAGAAAAGTGTGAAGTGATACATTTTGGTAGAAAGAATGAGGAGAGGACATATAAACTAAATGGTACAATCCTGAAAGGGGTGCACGAACAGAGAGACTTGGGGGTATGTGTGCACAAATCGTTGAAGGTGCAGGGCAGGTTGAGAAAGCAGTTAAAAAGGCTTATAGGATCCTGGGCTTCATAAATAGAGGTATTGGGCTGGATTTTGATGCTGGGGTGGGCTGGGGTCGTGTAATCTGCATTTCGTGTTAGCCACCCGATTATAAATCGATGTGGGAGAATGATGCGATTTTAACTTAATTGGCCAATTGAGTTCCAACGTGTGGGAACCCATGGCCAATGAGTTTTTCCAGTCTGAAACTCATCTCCGATGACGTCATCATTGCTGCTGCATTTAAGGTCTGCAGCAAGCCTTGCTTCTTCTGCAGACTGCCAAGCTTTTGCCCTTGCATGTTAGAGGCACCTTGAGGAAGAATGGCCAGCCAGAGACCTAGGACTGCTCCCAGGTTTGATGACGTTGCCTTGCAAGCTTTAGTGGAGGGAGCAAGAGCCAATAAAGAGTTGCTCTTCCATTCTTCAGGGAGGAAGAAGCCTTCCCAGCAGGCCAAGGCTGTGTGGGTCCAGGTGACCCAGGAGGTCAACTCTTTGTTGATAACCCGCAGAACCTGGCTTCAGTGCAGGAGGAGGTTTTATGACCTTCTGCGCACTGGAAAAGTGAGTATGACTTTCCCATCACCCTCAATCTGATCCCCATTGCCTCTCCTCACCAGCACTCAGCTTTAGCAATCTCTTCCTCCACATCCCACTTGACACTGACATCCATGCACCCTTACCCATTCCCTCTCTCTCTATGGTCACATTCACCTAACTATTCGAATATGCAGTCCTCACACTCCATATCACTGTGATGCAATTACAACTGACAACACACAGGGAGGGCCCTTGATCTTGCCACCTCTCTCCAACTTTGTCTCCTTCTAAGCATCTATGCTATGGATTCTCTACACTCACTCCTTCATTCTCACTCAAACTCCACTTGTCTCCCTCATTGCAGGAAAAGAGAGCTCACAATAAGAGGGAAAGAGCGAGGACAGGAGGAGGGCCACCCTCAGTAGCCCAGCTCACCCCCTGGGAGGAGGCGGTCCTGGAGATCGTGGCACTTGAGGACGATGCGCAAGTGGGGGACGGACAGAGGGGTGCATCACAGCAAGCTGGTGACAGAATAGTTTTCCATCTTCCTCATTGACATTGCATGAGTTGCTGATAATGATTCTGAAGCTCTAACAGATTGACTTATGATCATCTGCAAAATGCAATGTGCATGTAACCTTGGCATCACATCACTGACTCTTTCCTTTACTCCCCTACAGGACCATCACAAGCACCCGTCCCCACTAGCCAGGAGGAAGAGCCTGAGCATCCAGACTCCTCAGAGGAAGCTGCAACCTCTGAGGCCGCAGCGTCAGCAGAATTCAGCGCACCCAGCACCAGCGCAGACACTCACACTTCGGTGGAACCTTCGCGAGATAGAGTAGTGTTGTCACCTGGTGTATCACAGCTCATAAATGAGCATCAGCAGATGGTGGAGACAGGGACAGCAGTGGAGAGTCCTCGTCGGAGGGTGAAGGACTCTCCCAGCTCAGCTCAGCTGCATGTCAACCCTCTGCCTCTGGGTCCATCCACAAGATCAGCGGTGCTGGAACTCCAGGAACAGATGCAGGAGTCTCTGGCAGGTTTTGTCTCCAGGGTCGCTGCGAGTGTGGAGCGAATGGAGGAGTCCATTGCAAACATGAACAGAGCCTTTGTGGAGTCATTGGCGCATGAACGCATCACCATGGCAAGAATGGCAACCTCCACGGAGGTGATAAGTCGCCAGGCTGCAGAAAACATGGTGAGCGTTCTGAATAGAATGACATCTCTGGAGGAACGATGGTCATCTATTGAACAGAGAAACCAGACCTTCATGGAAGTCCTTCTGAGTAGGACTGCCAGTGCAGATACGGGTCCCCATGGCCCCCCTGATGTACAGCAAGGTGCTCTCAAGCCACTTGCAAGCGCTGAGGGGACCTGACCCATGAGAGGGATGTTGGTGGCAGAGAACAAGGAAGTGGGGACTCCTCTCCAAGCGCTCACACTTCCATGCCACTGCCAAGTCCTCGGTCAGAGCCCCACCAGAGTCCCCACCCAACTGAGATCGGCGTCTCAACCCCTGCACTGCCCCAGCTGGAGTACTGTGTCCAATTCTGGGCACCACCCTTTAGGAAGGATGTGAAGGCCTTAGAGAGGGTGCAAAAAAGATTTACGAGAATGATTCCAGGGATGAGGGACTTCAGCTACATTGATAGACTGGAGAAGCTGGGGTTGTTCTCCTTGGAGCAGAGACGATTGAGAGGAGATTTGATAGAGGTGTTCAAAATCATGAGGGGTCTGGACAGAGTAGATAGAAACATAGAAACATAGAAGATAGGAGCAGGACTAGGCCATTCGGCCCCTCGAGCGTGCTCCACCATTCAATGCGATCATGGCTGATCATCCAAATTCAGTACCCTGTTCCTGCTTTCTCTCCATATCCCTTGATCCCCTTAGCCTTAAGAAATATATCTAACTCCTTCTTGAATATATTTAATGAACTGGCCTCAACTGCTTTCTGTGGTAGAGAATTCCACAGATTCACCACTCTCTGGGTGAAGAAATTCCTCCTCATCTCCGTCCTAAATGGCTTACCCTTTATCCTTAGACTGTGACCCCTGATTCTGGACTCCCCCGCCATCGGGAACAGCCTTCCTGCATCTAGTCTGTCTAGTCCTGTTAGAATTTTATAAGTTTCAATGAGATCCCCTCTCATTCTTCTAAACTCTAGCGAATGTAAGCCTAATCGACCCAATCTCTCTTCATATGTCATTCCTGCCATCCCAGGTATCAGTCTGGTGAATCTTCGCTGCACTCCCTCCATGGCAAGAACATCCTTCCTCAGATAAGGCGACCAAAACTGCACACACAGATAGAGGGAAACTGTTCCCATTGGCAGATGGGTCGCAAACCAGAGGACACAGATTTAAGATGATTGGCAAAAGAACCAAAGGCGATGTAAGAAAAAACCTTTTTACACAGCGAGTGGTTAAGATCTGGAATGCACTGCCTGAAAGGGTGGTGGAGGCAGATTCAATTACGGCTTTCAAAAGGGAATTGGATAAGTACCTGAAGGAAAGAAATTTGCAGGGCTACGGAGAAAGGGCGGGGGAGTGGGACTAGCTGAAGTGCTTTTGCAGAGAGCCGGCACGGGCTCAATGGGCCGAATGGCCTTCTCCCGTGCTGTAACCATTCTATGATTCTATGGCCCAGAAATTCGGGACTCCACGGGTGAATATGCACGGGGTACTCACGCGTGGGCCCGATGGAAGTGCCGGTTTCCTGCATGCACTGCGCATGCGCGGGAAACCGGCACTTCCGTTCCTCTGAAAGCAGGGGCTCAGAGGTCGAACGCATGCACGGGGGAGTCTGCGCATGAGCTTTGAACTTACATTTTGTTTACAGGTTTTCACGCGAGGGTAAGCCTTTAGAATTTAGAAATTTAAAAAGCAGGCGTAAGGCCTGCTTTTTACAAGGTAAGTGGTCAATTAATTAAAATTAAAACATTTTTTCCACAGGTTTATTATTTTTAAATACTTTAAAGCAAGATAAGTTTATTTTTAGCCCCGTTAGAATATAAAATTAGTTTTTCCAATAATTTAAATTATTGTTTAAAATAGTTATTTAATGTAATTTATAGTTTATTTAAAAAGTGTGATTTAAAAAAAAAAAATTATTTGAAGATTTACTGCTATTTTGGGGCCATAGTATTCATACGTTTTGACAGGTCTTCCTGTCAAAACTTATGAATGGGCTTTTCCCTCCTCCGATTGGCTGCCCATGGCCCACGTGATCCCAGGGGACGCATCGAAGTAACTGCGCCCCTGGGATACGCATGCACTGCGCGCCGGCAGCTGGACCACGCCCCGGATTGGAATTCCACGGGGCCCTACGGCTCAACTGCTGGCGCGCAAGGTAAGTGCAGGTCGGGGGCTTCCACCCGATGGAAGCCCCTGACCCGAATTTCTGGGCCTATGATTCCATGATCAATACTAGTGAAAGGAATGTCGAGGGCAGATGTCTGGAAGAACTTCATACAAACAGAGATCATCACTTAGAATGATTTTAATTGAATTGAATTCAAAAACATATAAGACTATTCACCACCTTTACTTGCCACATGTTTAATAATTAAAGGAAGTTGTTACAATGTAAATTTAGAAAACTGACTAATATACAATATACTATAATATACTACAATATAAGTAAGTAAAGCTTACAAAATAAGTGAAAAATCTGCTTTTACTTATATTCCAGAAGTTTTGTTTTATTCTAGTACTTACTCAAAAGCTTATCTGTACACTGAAACAACCGTATTACAATGGAAATAAAAATCAGGAGAGATGTGAAATGGGCTGCCGACTCACTATCATCATTTTACACTATCGCACAAAGTCAAGATCTACCCAGTGATTTACACTCCAAATAAAATAAGGCTGGAGTGGTTTATATGGCTACAAAATAACATTATTATTCAGTAATAACAGAAAACACTGGAAAAATTCAACAGGCCAGGCAGCATCCGTGGAGAGAGAAATAGAGTTAACGGGGTCAATTTTCTGGCCGTCGTCGGATGGGTTTTCATGCGGCCAGGGGCCGAAAATTGGCGAAAAAGGCCCCCCACCCGATTCCCCGCCCCGTCCGACATTCGGACCGCCGTTTCCCCGTGACCCGCTTCAGTCCCGGCCGCCGCTGGTGGGACTGATCGTCGGCACACTAATTACCAATTATCAGCTTGTTGAGGTAGTTATTCCGGGGCCGTTGCAACTTTGGGGCTTTCCCCACATCAAACCCGCCTGCGGGGAACCTCGCTGCTGAGACCTGGCGTGAAGCTTGCCGGCTTGCTAGCTGTCAGCTGCAGGTTAGGGAAAGCTGCGATTTAAAGGGACAGCACTTGTATGTTGAAGGACCTTGTTGTTGCAGGTTTGGGGCTACTTCTTCAAGGCTTAGGCACAGCTGTGGAAGGTTGGAGCCTCACACACTTCTCCAATGCGATCTCCTGGGAAGCCGCTCTCGCCACCCTCACTCAGCACTTCCTCAGCGAAGGCATCTATGAGAAGCATGGGACGCCTTTTTTTTCTTCGCTTCTTGCCATTAGAGGATCTCCAGCAGCAGAGGCGGCAGTAGCAGAACCAGGAACAGCAGGATCAGCAACAGGAGCACCAGGCTGTGATCACTCACCTGAAGCTGCACAGGCCAGAAGGGGCCAGCGCTTGGAAGTGGCTTGAGAGCACTCTGCTGCGCTTTAGGGGGCCATGGGGACCCGTTTCTGCACTGGCAGTCCTACTCAGAAGGACTTCCATGAAGAACTGGTTTCTCTGTTCAACAGATGGCCAGCGCTCCTCAAGAGATGTCATTCTCTTATGAGCACTCACCATGTTTTCCGTACCCTGGCGAGTTATCTCCTCCATGGAGGTTGCCAACCTTTCCATGGTGATGCGTTCATGCACCAATGACTCCACAAAGGCTCTTCTCATGGTTGCTATGGACTCCTCCATTCGCTCCACACTCGCAGCGACCCTGGAGGCAAAACCTGCCAGAGACTCCTGCATCTGTGCATGGAGATCCATCACCTCTTCTCTTGCGGATGGACCCAGAGGCAGAGGGTCGACATGCAGCGCAGCTGAGCTGAGCTGGCAGAGTCCTGCGCCCTCCGACGAGGACTCTCCACTGCTGTCCCTGTCTCCAGAATCTGCTGAGGCTCACTTGTGAGCTGTGAAACACCAGGTGACAACACTACTCTATGCCCCGAAGGTCCCCCCGAGGTGTGAGTGTCTGCGCTGGTGCAGGGTGCGCTTACTTCTGCTGACGCTGCGCCCTCAGAGGTTGGAGCTTCCTCTGAGGAGTCTGGCTGCACAGCCTCTTCCTCCTCCACAGTGAGGACAGGGGCTCTGGATGGTACTGTGGGGGAGTAAAGGAAGGAGTTAGAGATGTAATGCCAAGGTTCTTCTGGTGACTCCTAGCGAGTTGGCATCTGCTGACACCTGCATCCATGCAGCATTGGTCTCAGTAGAAGGCCTCTTCCTCCCTGACCTAGGGAAGAGGACCTCCCTGTGGGCTCTAACCCCATCCAATAATGCTTGCAGTGAAGCCTCGTCGAATTTGAAGGCAGCTCGGGGTCTGGCACTGGCCACAGCTGCTGCAGGCTCCTCTGCCATCCTGTATGGTTCGTTTGGAAGCCTTCAGAGGATGCAGTGCTTGCTATGGACCTTGAAAGCACCACGAATGATGACATCATACTGTGGGGATTTCTGACTGAAATTGGACAATTAGCAAGGCTGCCCACATGCTGGGTGTTAAGTCTGTGGGTTGTATTATAAATAATCACAGACTCCACTGTTAACAGAATAAAACACGTCTTTACTATTCAGCGGCTCGGGCGATTCTGCCCTAGTTAACGTATCACAACCCTTATATACTGGTGTGGTCACTATCGGTATTACAGTATACATGAGCCAATAGATAGTGCCACCCTAAAGTAGTGCTCTTAAAGGCGAACGGTTACATTCTATAGTTCCCTTAAAGGTAAACGGTTACATACACAACACTCCTCCCTTCCTAGCTTATTACTTACAGAATCCCGTTAAACATACAATCTTCAACTTTATATAAACAGTTTGCAGATATACTCTCGATGGAGTCAACGTCATATAACAATTTACAGATATACTCTCAATGGAGTCAACGTCATATAACAGTTTACAAACATACTCTCAGTGGAATCAGTTTACAGGTTCAGTCTCTGTGGGAACAGTTCATAAATTCAGTCTCTGGTATTAATTCGTTCCAGACAGCATCCTCCATAGCTTTTTTTTTAACAGCTTGTACTTTCGTCCTGTTGAACCAGCAGTGCGGACTTATACAACCCACTGGCTGTCTTGATAATGTCCCTGGATTTTTTTTACAAATTTAGCACCTTTCGTAGTGTTCGGACTGAGGTAGTAGAAGTAATAATATTTTAAACAGTTATTATTTTCTGCTTCTTCTTTTTCTTTTCTGCCTTTTTGAAACTCTCCGAGCTCTTTTCCCGGCTGCCATCTGTAGCGCCACCAACTCTCTATGTTCCTTAGACCTTAAGTGCTTCCTCAGGATTTCAGCACTTTGGGAGTTCCCATCACAATTTGGGCAGACCACATCCTCATAACATTCGGTGTCACTCAACAGGTCAAAACCCTTCTTCAAGCAATCATATTCATCCTGCTCTTCCTCGGATGTCTGCCCTTCCTTCCCTCCTGGCCTCATTTGTGCGTTCAATCCTTTCCCTTCCTTCAGGGATTTCGTTATCAGGCTATTTAATCCTTCTACTGAAGTAGCTGTTTCCCCATTCTCCTGTTCCCCTGGACGTAATTCAGCGTACTCCTCCATTTCATCCATCATTTTCTCCAATGCTTTCATCTTCTCTTCCTCTTGTACTTTGGCTTTCAGTGCTTGGAGAAGTTGCGCCTCGATGCTCTCTAGCTCATGTTCAGGGCCCATTCCCAGTTGAAACTGTTCTTCAAGTCGGTCAACCTCGGTAATTGCCGCCTCATATTTGTCTTGGGCTTCCTTCCATATTTTTATGAGTTCTGCCATGTCTTTCACCTCTACATCCTCATCTATGTATGGAACTTCTACCGATGAGTCTGTCTTGGCCCGGAGCTCCTCAAGAATTTCCTGCAGCCTTTGGACTTCTTGCTCATGTTCAACCTTTAGTTGCTCATATACTTCCAACGAAACTAGCTTTTCGGAGGTTGCTGAGTTAACCCCCTCCAGAATTGTAGTCTGGGCCTGTTCATACTGTTTTTTCAACTTCTCGCACTCTGCTTGTAAGGAGTCGTAGAGAAGAACTGGAATAAAATCCTGGCTTCCTGAAGATTCCTCTTCATTTGTTTCTTTCGCAATTTCCTGTTGGAGTTCAGCCAAGGCTGCTATGCTATCTGCCTCTCGAAGTCTCACTGCCATCAACTCTTCTTTATTCTTGCAGTCCATCTCAGCCATTTCCCGTTTACTTTCATTTAACTGAGTGAGTAGTCCCTTATTTTGGGCTGAGAGATATTGCACCTTCTCATGTAGACCCTTGCACTCCTTCTCTGCTTGACATAGCTGATTACCGCTGATTTGGTTCTGCGTTTCAAGTTCCAACATCCTTTGCTTAGCTTCTTTCAGTTTCGCCCCTATAAGCTCCTCTTGCAACATGGCCACATTATTCTCATCAGGTAAAGAAGCGTTTCTCTTTTCCATGTCCAAGATTTGTTTCTGCATCTCCTTAAGAGCACCCTGTGATTCAACTTCTCTTAACTTTGCCTGCACTAGCTCCGTCTCTAATTGCAGAACAAAATCCTCAGTGCAGCGTGATTTGCCCTTCTGCTGTATCTCTAGATCATGCAAATATTCTAACCCCTGAACATCATCAGGGAGATGTGATCGGTAATTGGTCACGATGGCTCTATGGTCGCTCTCTGCTTGAGCCAGTAGGTTCTGTTGTCTTTCCAGACTCTCCCATTCGGTGTCATAGAACTTTTTCATTGTTTTCATCTCTTGTACGAGGCGGTAACTTAATTGTTCTAATTGTTGTTGTACTTTGAAATAGCGTTGAGTTCGAGCCCGGTGTTCCTCCGTAATGCATATGTCTGTAGCTTGAACAGACTCAGAATTCTCTGTCTTTATGCACGCCATCGATTTTCCAACCTTAGTCCGTGAGTTAATGTTAACCTTGTTTTTCATACATAAGCTGGACTTATCGTCTTCCGGCTCAGAGTCTGAGCTGCTTGTCTGCACCGAGTCCTCACTCGTCATTGCTTGTCGGTAGTGCCATTCCATGTCTATTTTCTTGATCCACTCCCGTCCTAGAAGTGGTGGTCCTCCCTCAGGTAGTACGTACAAATTCATTCTTGGGTGTACTTTACCCCTATCTCTCACCTTGACTCTTATCTTCCCCATGGGGTATACGCGATGCCCCGTGTATGTCTGTAATACGAACTTGGTATTTCTTAAGGGTATGTGAGAGAATAGTCGGTGGTAGTCCTTTTGGTTGATGACTGATACAGCTGATCCCGTGTCCAGCTCCATTCGTACTTGGACTCCAGCTATTTTTAGTGTGACCCAGATCGTCTGTAGATCAGTTACTTTACCCACATTGTGGATTCTCAGACTATCCAACTCCTGGCTGTTTGGGTCTGAGTCTGAATTTTGTTCGTCTGAACTCTTTTCAGCCACCTGATGCACCTTGTTGTACTTTTCTTGTGGTGGTGGCTTCCTTTGTTTGTTGGTCTTCTTTCTGGACCTGCATACCTTCGCGATGTGACCCAGTTTGCCACATTTGCTGCACTCTTGATTCTTAAACCAGCACTGATTCTGGTCGTGCGTTGTCTTTCCACAACGGTAGCATTTGGAAATGCTTGCAGTCATTTGGTCCACCCCGAGTGCCGCCGCCTTTAGCTGCATTTCCGCCGTCCCTTTCGCTGCGGCTTCGTGCGATGAAGCTATGAGGACAGCCCTGTCCAGTGTGAGGTCGTTTTCTTCCAGAAGTCGCTTCTGCGTTCCTTCTTTGGCCAAGCCGCATACGAACTTGTCCCGCAGCGCCTCTGTCAAATTCCCTCCAAACTGGCAGTATTTCGCTAGCTTACGCAGTTCGACTAAGTATTCCGCATTGCTTTCATCTTGCCTCTGGGTTCTGGCGTAAAATTTAAATCGTTCAGCCAGTATCAACGGTGTGGGGTTCAAGTGATCCTTCAGCACTGCTACGCTCTCTTCGAAGGTCTGGTCCACTGGTTTAACTGGTGCTATTAGATGTTTCAAGAGCCCGTATGTTTTTGCTCCCATCGAATTTAACAAAGTTATTGCCTTGGCGTATATGGCTACGCAATATATTCCTATGCGTTCCCCATACGTGGCCCTGTCTTCTATTTCAGCATTAAAATCATTAATATTTCCTCGCTTAGGCATCTTCTTCTCTTTCCGAGAACAGCACAAGTATTTCTTTACTTATTATTAATTTTCTTCTCTTCTTGAGAACACCGCCAGTATTGCTTTACTTATTTCTTGTTTCTGAAAATTCTAATTAATTTTCTTCTCTCTTCTTGAGAACACCACAAGTATTGCTGTACTTATACTTATTTTCCCTCTCTTCTTGAGAACACACCAGCCTTTCTGAAAAATCTTATTACTTTCCTGAAATTCTTAATAATTTCCAAGATGGCGGTTTCCCGCTTCTTCCTTCTTCTTCAGCGGTTTCCCCGCGAAAAATGGCGGCTTTCCCGCGCTTCTCGCTCTCCCCGCCCACTTCGATGGCGGTTTTCCCGCGCTTCTCGGCGCTCTCCGCCCACTTCAATGGCGGTTATCACCCGTTCCCCGACGCTGACTTTCAGGCCGAGTGCGGGCCTTATCAGCGGATGCGATCGATGGCCCGGCTGCGCCTCGCACTTGAAAGCGGCCCCCGGCCTCTGGCTCACCCGCTCGCGCGTTTCACCGCGGCTCTTATCAGGGATTGCGATCGCCCTGTCTTTGCAGCCAACGCTGCGGCTTACCCACGAGGTTATGGAGGCTTCAGGGTCCTAATGCCTGTCGCTTCCAGCCTGTCGGTTCCAGACTGGTGAGGATTGAAACCTCTCTTCAACGTCCTGTCTTCGGACGAAGCCGCCGTGGAACAACTGCCGCAGGGTTCGAATCCTGACTCGTCGCCAATGTTAAGTCTGTGGGTTGTATTATAAATAATCACAGACTCCACTGTTAACAGAATAAAACACGTCTTTACTATTCAGCGGCTCGGGCGATTCTGCCCTAGTTAACGTATCACAACCCTTATATACTGGTGTGGTCACTATCGGTATTACAGTATACATGAGCCAATAGATAGTGCCACCCTAATGTAGTGCTCTTAAAGGCGAACGGTTACATTCTATAGTTCCCTTAAAGGTAAACGGTTACATACACAACACTGGGAATTAATTGGCCACTTGAGGGAAAATTGCGTGGAGCTGGCTGACAATTTTTTTATGTGTGTCAGAAACCCCACATTTGGGGAAACCCGACCATTTCCCACACAAGCCGAAAATCGGGGCCAACGTTTCAGGTCGAAGACCTTTCATCAGAACTGGAAACAAGCAGGAAAAGGAACAGATTTTAAAGCAAGTTTAGGGGCTGGGAAATGGGGGAGGGGATGAAAGAACAAAAGGGAAGGTCTGATAGGATGGAAGGCAGGAGAAGAAAAGAGGCATTAAGAGATATTCAAGGCAAGAGGAGATGGTAATGGGACAGGTTAAGAAACAAATCAGGGACCTACGCTGGTTGTCGGACACTGTTGCAATTTTGAGATACATTTGAGTGGTGTACGCTCTGCCCATTGGTACCAAGTGTTGAGTGGCTTAGCCAGCGGCCCTTAAAAGGACCGCTCAGGAATCATAGCCAGAAACGCTGTGGCACTGATAATTGTGGGCCCAGGAGGAGCTTGAACTCTGCATTCAAATCCGTGCCCATCTTTCCTGGAACTCCATGTTGGAATCCCTTCAATCAAGCCTCTCCACCGTCATCCAGCTGGGTGGGACTGCACTCGCCTGGTTCCATTCTTATCTATCTAATCATAGCCAGAGAATCACCTACAATGGCTTCCCTTCCCACTCCCGCACCATTAGCTCTGGTGTCCCCCAAGGATTTATCTATCCTTGGCCCCCTCCTATTTCTCATCTACATGCTGCCCCTCGGCGACATCATCCCAAAGCACAATGTCAGGTTCCACATGTACACTGATGACACCCAGCTCTATCTCACCACCACCTCTCTCGACTCCTTCAGTCTTCAAATTGTCTGACTGCTTGTCGGACAGCAGAAATCACCTCCAACTAAATATTGGGAAGACAGAAGTAATTGGGGGAAAAATTGGACGACGACAGAAACCTGCCGATGTCACCGTGGCCTTGAGTTTACGGCCACTGAAAATGGCCGCAGCGCTACCGGGCAAAAATTCGTGCTCGGAGCTAGAGATTTGTCACACAGCGCTAACTTTCCATCTAATGCCCTCCTGGCGGCGTTAGTAGAGGCATCCGACCCGAAGTTCCCGTCCAGGAGTGGCGTTGCTGCTTCTTACAGCCTCTGGAAGTGAGGCTGTGGAGTTCGCAATGAATTGTGGGCAACTGAAAGGGCTATGAATTAAAGGGGCAATGCATTCAAAATGAATACAAATTTAAATCCATTGAAAAAATGCAATTTTCAGCCCTTTCAAAAAAAAACATTAACATTAAAAAGAAGTTCCAAATAGGAGTCTTCAGCACTTAAAGCTGAATTCCCATCTGAACCTTAAAAAATGGGAAAAGTGCTTCATCACTAACACACATGGCTCAGCAAGCCAGGGAAAGGGCACCCAGGGTCTCACATGCAGCACTCCAGCTTTGTGCGGGGGCCGTCACTGTAAGAGAGGTCCTCTACCCACAGGGGGCAGGAGGCCCTCCAGAAAGAAGGATGTGTGACCACATCACTGAGGCTGTCACTGCCAGCAGTGTCGCCCCCACCACTTGGCTCCAGTGCCCAAAGAAGCTTCATGACCTCAGACCACTGGTCAAGGTCAGTGAATACATCTTCAAAAGCCATCTCTTACCAACTGCACCACTAGCCTCACACACTGCTCAATGCACCACACCCCCAATCACTTACCTACCAACAATCTGTACCAATCATGAGGCACATCTTCCATCCCTAGCCTCACCTTGCCCCCTTGGAGGAGACCATTCTTGGCAGGGGCATGGCTGAGCCCTTGGCCAGTGGTGGGGTTGAAAAGATACAAGATGCAGGAATCCTCATACGTTATCCTCCTTCTGGCATGCTCCTCATGCTTTACTGCCCTCCCCTCACCACAACTCCACCCTTGTGCCTTCCTGATTTCACACACCCAAGAAATGGCCAAGAAGAGGGAAAGGAGAGTGAAGAACAAGAAGAAACACCGTCACTTGATTTGACACTCGCAGACACCAGCTTCTCAACGTCGACCAGCAAGGCCATTTGCAGTGTCCCCCACTGAAAGTCAGCAGCCTTCCACCAGCCATGTTGCAGCCACTGGGGTAGCACTGCGTGACATCAGTAGAATAGGAAAAGGCACACACAGGACAGTCACTAAGAGAATGCATAAGGGTGGTTCATTGATTTAAGAACATAAGAAATAGGAGCAGGTGTATGCCATTCAGCCCTTCAAGTCTGCTCCGCCATTCAATGCGATCATGGCTGATCTTCTGCCTCAACTCCATTCACCGGCCCTATCGCCATACCCCTTGATGCCCTTACTAGTCAGAAATCTATCGATCTCTGTCTTAAATTTCTTTTCATCTCAGTCCTGATTGGCCTACCCTTTATCCTGAGGCTGTGGCCCCTGGTTCTAGACTCCCCAGTCAAGGGAAACATTCTCCCAGCATCCACCCTATCAAGCCCTTTAATAATTTTGTATGCTTCAATGAGATCCCCTCTCATTCTTCTGAATTCAAGAGAATACAGGCCTAGTTTACTCAATGTCTTCTCATACGACAGTCCCGCCATCCCAGGAATCAATCTTCTGAACCTTCGTTGCACTCCCTCTATGGCAAGTATATCCTTCCTTAGGTAAGGAGACCAAAATTGTACACAGTACTCCAGGTGTGGTCTCATCAAGGCCCTATATAATTGGAGTAAGATTTCTTTACTCCTGTACTCAAATCCTCTTGTAATGAAGGCCAGCATACCATTTGCCTTCCAAATAGATTGCTGCACCTGCACTTTCAGTGACTCATGTACAAGGACACCCAAGTCCCTGTGAGCATCTGCATTCTCCAATCTTTCACCATTTAGGAAATACTCTGCCTTTCTGTTTTTTCTACCAAAGTGGATAACTTCACATTTATCCACATTATATTCCATCTGCCATGTTCTCGCCCACTCACTGAGCCTGTTGAGATCCCCTTGAAGCCTCTTCACATCCTCTTCACAACTGACACTGCCACCTAGCTTTGTATCATCAGCAAATTTGGAAATGTTACATTTAGTCCCCTCATCCAAATCATTGATATAAATTGTGAATAGCTGGGGCCCAAGCACCGATCCTTGTGGTACCCCACTAGTCGCAGCCTGCCATCCTGAAAAAGACCCGTTTATCCCTACTCTTTGTTTTCTGTCTGTTAACCAATTCTCAATCCATGCTAGTATATTACCCTCAATTCCATGTGCCCTAATTTTGTTCACCAACCTCTTGTGTAGGACCTTATCGAAGGCCTTCTGAAAATCCAAATTTCTTGGTGTCATATTGGATGGATAGACGTATAAGGCTGGATTGGAAAGTTTGCTTTGTGGTGGCTTTTATTTCAGCATTGTGGCCAAGAGGACGCTATGTTGGTCAGTAACAGAGAGAAGGTAAGGTGTGGGACTAATGTTGAAAAGGGAATTGGGGTTGTGGTCACTGGGACTAGTGTATGATTCCATCCCGGATATCCCGGCCAGAAAGGGGTTGTCTTGGTTGCATCCTTCCTGCTGCTTCCTGCTCTTCTGCATCCTCTTCTTATGCTTCCTCCTCTTTGGCTTCCTCCTCCTCGGCTTCTTCTTCTTCTGTTTCTTCCTCATCTGTGTCTTCCTCTTCCCTCTGCGAGCGGATGCTGTAAATCTGAAATGACAGCATAAAATGCTGGAAATACTCAGCTGGTCAGGCAGCATCTCGACCTGAGACATTGTAAAGGAATGAGCCATACCTATTCAGAAAAATACACCATCCTATGAACAGAATTCTGACTTTATTAAAACATGACAAACTGGGTTTAAAAATCTAAAAAGCCTCAACGACACAAAGCTGTAAACAGAATGCAGGTTTTTGAGGTAAGAATCAGTTGTTGACACTGAAACAATAGCCCAATTGAAGCAAAGGGTTGGAGCTTCCAGAAAGCCTGAGCTTTGGGAAGAACACAATGCCATAACCCAGTTAAATCGTTTTAAACAAACACTTTGTAAACAGGCACATGAAAGAGCACAATGGTATAATGTTAAGGTGTCATAAACCAACACTTTGGGAGACAGAAACACAGAACATTAAAGAAACATATGCCTTCATAAATATGACATCAATAGATGCACCAAGCAATCACATTGTTTTTATGTTGAACTTGGAACACATAGGAGACACGAAGTCTGCTTACAACCAGCTAAGGTGACTTAAGAATTGAATAGAAGGCCTTCGTAAAAATGGCATCAACTAAAAAACTACAATCACATTGTTTTTATGATAAGTTTTGAACACCTACACAGCAGACAGAATTCTGCAAGCTACCAGCTGAACTGACTAAGAATAGCAGGAGTCAACAGAAAGATGACTAGAGATAATTAGCTTACATCAGCTGAAAACTTCAAAGGATATACCACCGAAAAAAAGGGTATAAATTATAGAACTTTCAAATAGGAAGACAGAATTCGCTGGCAGGGGCAAAGCGATTCTCAGCTTCAGAGACAGGCTCTGAAAGCCTACAACCCTTTGAGTCTCAGGTAATCAAATGTATTTGATTTTGGTGGATATCCTGGAGAATAAGACTTAGAAATATAAAAATGTAATGAAGTTAAGATTTGAGATTAAGGATCTCTGAGAATAAGAATTGTAAGCTCTTTGTATTTTGAACTGTTAAAGTTGCGATTGAATAACCAGCTGTAATTACAAGTCGGTTCTTTAATAAATCTTTATATTTTTAGAATTGTCTCACATAGTACTTCTGTATCAAACTTGCAAACTCAATTTCTGTACACTCTTTGGTGAGGAGTTGCAGAATTCTGGGGGAGTTTTCCGGACCCTCATAATATCCGAAAGGTTACAGTCTAGTTAAACTTATTAAAAGTGCTATCTGGAGCATGGTAACTTCTTCAGGTCATTCCTTTCCTTTAGGGAGAGATAGTCTGGACCTTTACACCCAATTAAGCATCTTATAGGATTCGGCTACCTCTAACTTTAGTTGAAGGTGAACATCTGGGGAATACGCCTGATCCGGGGTAGCCCAAAAAGGGCTAGGACTAGTAATTATCCCTTCAGCATGGGACTGAATTTTGCGGTGGGGGTCAGCAGGCGCGATCAGTGGCGGGTTGGGTGGGAAAGTGTTTTTTTCCATAATGGGTCAGCAACCCGCTGTGAACCCGCCTCCACGCATCTTTGCCAAATGTTGGACCTGTCAGCGCTGAGCAGACCCAACACGCAGCGGTGGGTTCACAGCGGGGGACCCAATTCAGGCAATTAGTGGCTTGTTTAAAGCCATTTAAGAATGAATTTCAGCTCATCTTCTGCATTTGACAGCTCGCCCATGGGATCCACGCTGGTCATGGACCATGTCTGTCAAGCTGAGGTGGGAGTTCAGTGGCCATTGAATCAGCTGTTGAGTTGACAGCTTCACATGTACAGTTATAGCTCCCACCTTACAAAGATATCTTCCCTCAGCTACAAGCTCTTCCTCACGCATTTCCACAACAGATTCACCATGCTGCAAGTCTTTACACACGTCTCCATCCAGTCTGACCTCATTACCTCTCTCACCATTGACAGATCGCTTCTGTCATCTCTACTTCATCTGCCATCTATTCCATCAGCATGGGTGCCCTATATACTCTCTCACCTTGGTCCTCAGAATCCCACCACGATCAGCCCCAACAGCAGCAGCAGCAGGCACACCAGCAGCACCAGGCACACCAGCAGTAGCAACAACAACAACAACACCAACCTTCTCTGCAATCACCTGATGCTGCACAGGACACAGGGCATCAACACCCGACCACATTGCTGCCCGGGCGGCCAGGGATTGCCTCACCATTGCCAGATTTACTTCACTTAGCGCTGTACACCCAGGCTGCCACATGAGGCGCCCACACCAACACCATAAAGCATCCCTACAATGCCCAAACCATTCCTTTCACACTCATCACCACTGCGGGGGGTACCGTTATGTCTCACCAAATGTGATGTAACAATCAAAAACAACAACTTGTATTTATATAGCACCTTTAAAGTAGTAAAATGTCCCAAGTCGCTTCACAAGAGCATTATCAATCTAAATTTGACACCAAGCTATATATTAGGGCAGAGGACCAAAAGCTTGGTGAAAGAGGTTGGTTTTAAGGAGTGTCTTAAGGATGAAAGAGAGGTACCAAAGCAAAGAGGTTTACGGAGGGAATTCCAGAGCTTAGGGCCGAGGCAGCTGAAGGCACGGCCGCCAATTGTGGAGCGATTGAAATCGGGGATGCACAAGAGGCCAGAATTGGAGGAGCGCAAATATCTCAGAGCATTATAGGGCTGGGGAAGATTACAATGATAGGGAGGGGCAGGGCCATGGAGGGATTTGAAAACAAGGATAAGAACTTTGAAATTGAGGTGTTGTTCAATTGGGAGCCAATGTAGGTCAGCAAGCACATGGGTGATCTTAGCCTCTGATGGACCTACTTACAGCAATTAGACCTTGTGGCCTTAAGTGAGCAGGCTAGGTTGAACGTAGGCCATCTTTGCAGCAGAATAATGCATGGTGTGTTACAACAGTATAATGGTACTATTATAAAACAGCATATCTACCTTACTGTGAGCAATGCTTGGGATATCCACTGTGTTTCATTTTAGAAAAGAAGAAAGCCTATGAGAATATCAGATAACTAAACAAGTTGGTCTGATAGTAATGGAATTGTTCTATTTCAAGGCAACTTTTCTTTTGTTCCCAATCTTAGAGAAGTATCAAATTACATATAAGCATCCCAGCATGTCCTCGTGTAAACTCTGAGAAAAAGCTGAAGGTGTTATATGATTACATTTAACAGGACAACAATCACAGTGAAACATGTTCATGTATTTCAGAATATCCATTAAAAGATAAATTCAGAAAGGCTTTCTCATTAGGTTGTATATTTTCAAATTAACTATGGTCCATGGAATTGATATGGAAACAAAGAGCTTTGGTTATAGAAACAATTCAGAAAGAAACAAATTAAGAATGATAGAAATGCGCATTTATTTGAGCTGAGGGTAATAATATTCAGGAGTAGATGAAAACATTTTATCAACTGAGGTTTGGTTGTGGGACTTTAAAATGCAAATGTGTTACAGCCCAGAAAATATCCTACATGTGGGACACACTTAAATGTGAAAACATTACTGAGTTGAAAAATGAGTGATGCTTTAATGTCGTTTCTAAAGCTCATTGTGGTCTAGGAAAACCTTAAGAGAATCATGTTAAATAGAGAAAAAGAACTGAACATTTTACTTTGCTTTGTATATTATTTACATTCTTGTTTTTGAACTGCTTAAGGTATTTCTGAAATAGTCTAAACTTCTCCATTTAACAATGTGCAAAATCTAAAAACTGGCAATATTCAGGTAATGCATGAAAACGCATCCACTTTCTCCCCGAATTGCTGTCTGCTTCCCACTCTTTCTTTCTACTTTTGAGCTAAATTACTTTTTTTTTGATTTATTCAAAACATTCTGTACCAGTCTCCAGGGCCGATGCAACTAATTTTTGCCTTTACAGTTTAAGATCATTTTATGGTGAAAGTGCTCCTTTGACAAGTGTGCTGCTAATATCTCAGGGGAAGAATAAAGAATCTTAGCAGCATGTCGTAGCAACACCAGGCTTCAGGCTACATCATGGCACTGTAATTGTTAATTCTCCATCCTTCACTCAAAAAATAGATTGGAGATAAAAGCTTTTGCAGATTGAGAAGCTGACATTTCTCAGCAGTTCTATTACATAAACCAGATACTAATGTGTTTCCATGTCATAATCATAATCAGATATTTCCTATATTCACCCTTTTTTCTGAATTAATTCCTGTTTTACCTGTATATTATTTTGTGATTGTGTGTACCCCACATCAAGCAAAAATATGGAAATAGTTGAACTGTTTCTATGCTTTTCTTCCCTTTAAGTTCCTTTAGTAACTCTGGTCACAGTTTGAGGCCAATCCTTTAAGGTTTTACTGAGTGGGTTGTCCACTGGGCAGCACGGAAGACCCGCCCAGTTAAAATAGTGATGGAGCCCCATGACATCACGGGACTCCGATGTGCATATATTGCTCACACTTTTCAGTGCTGCAGTTAAAATGGTGGTCAGCATGTTCATCTGCCCTGTTCTCACCAGGATTAAAATCAGACAGACAGACAGACAAACAGAGAAAAAAGTGATTGATGGAGGAGCTCAGCAAAGAGACAGAAAAAAAGGTAACAGTAATATTATGAAGCCAGAACACCCAGTGTGTTCTTATGAACCCATGTGAACCCATCAGAGCGATTTCTGGGCACTCGAAGCTGAGAGACTGCTGTACCTCGGCTTCTGTTGGGGTAGTCTGGTTGACTTTGTGGCACTGTACTCGGTATTTGTTGAGGGGATGGCGAAGAAGCTGATATCCCGAGAGAGGGCATCACATGCTTCTCTCGTTGGGCCACTGCCACTCGTGTAGGGCTGGAGCTCATCATTTCCACTGAGCTGCGGGAGAGCAGACGGCAGAAGATGAGTGATTCCTTGAAAGCCCTTGTCCATTTGCTCCACCAGTGTTTCCAAAGTGGACATCTGTATGCCAAGGCAGAGCACAGGTTTGATCCCAGAGTCTGCGTGGCAGCCGTTTGAGGTACCACCAAAGCTGTAAAACGTGCATTCTCATTCTGAGATCCTGGCTGCAGCACCCCTGGGGGTGGCCGCACTCTCCAAGGTAGACTTCAGAGTGCTGATGCCATGCAAGATGACACCACTCAGGCTAGAAGCAGACTCCTCCATACTTTCAGCCATGGTGCTAAAGCTCCTTCACAGGACTTCTAATACCTCGTACAACTGCTTGTGTTAGGTGAGCAGTTTTCTTCCCACAGCTGACATCCTTATCTCTGTCCTGCTCACCAGAACTGAGGTAGGACCTCACCCTCTAGTGAGCTGCCTTCTGGGTTATCCCTGCCACCAATACCAGGCTCGTGTGGAGCACAAACAGCAGCATGGACCTGTTGGGCCAAGTGGCCTATTTCTGTGATGTAAATACTATGTAAGACCACCTGCTCCTGTGCACTAATGCTAGGTTCATCATCACATGTAGACCCCTCTAACTCACTCTGTAACCCAGCTGAGGTGCAATCTCTGTGCTGGTACTTGGAATTGATGGAGTGGATCAATCTCACAGGATGTCTTTTGGTCAACAAAATGATAAATGACACTGTTGGGTTGCATTCTGCAACAGATTAGATTGTGATGTGACTCATCTTTCAGATGCAAAATAAGCAAAGGGTAAAATACAGAACTTATATCCCCGATTTTAATTTGGGCAAGCGGTGAACATGGGGCCGGCGAGACTTGACGCTTGGCCCGGCTCGCCAATGTGAGGCCTAGGCCATCTTAACTCCTAGGCCTCATTTACATATACCAAGCCCGACTCCCGCCTAAACCCGGAGTCAATGATGTCAGGCTGGTGGGGAAGTGTTGAGCAAGTGCGGCAGGTGGCCACTGCCAGGGATGCATGAGAACGGTCCCTGGCAGTCAGGCAGGTGGATTTGCTGGTCCACGATTTTTCTGTCCGCCAAGGAAACTTAAAAAATTTAAACTAATTCATCTTCTTGGCCCCATTGCGCCAGGTTACCTTGGTCAGGCTGGCACCAGACTTTGACCTCGCGGTGCGAAGTTAAAATAGTGTTGAGGTCTGATTGAACTTATCAGGCTCCGACTTTTGAATCTCAATAAGGCCCTCGACTGCCTGTTAAAATGGTGCTGCGCGTGTGTGCAGCAAGGATCCGGCGAGTGCTGCACTGCCAATATTTCAACCCCTCGCATGTCTTGTTCTTACCGGGGGAGGGGTGTTAAAATCGGGGCTGGTATGTTTAATATTATAAAGGGTTAAAGCCATACTGCTTCTGTCATATTGTCCGACATAATTGTGTACTTTTTTTTACTAAAGTTTAGAACTATTGAAAAAACAAATTGGAAAATCAAAAATTTAATTCTCAAAAATAAAGGCCTCGATTTTAACTCAGGTGTGGGGAATTGTCGGGTTCCCCGAATTTGGTGTTTCCCACACGAATCTAAATGGGTGTGTGAGATTGATGCAATTTTAACTCAATTGGCCAATTGATTTCCAACATGTGGGAACCCTTGTCAAATGAGTATTTCCAGTCAGAAAGTCACATAATATGACGTCATTATTGCTGCTGCATTTAGGGTCTGCAACAAGCCTTGCTTCTTCTGCAGGCTGCCAACCTTTTGGCATTTGCTGATACACTGAGCTGGAAGCAGAATGGCAAGAGAAAGACCGAGGTCGGCACCCCGTTTTGACGACGTTGCCCTGCAGGCTTTAGAGGAGGGAGCAAGAGCTCACAAGGAGGTGCTCTTCCCTTCATCAGGGAGGAAGATGCCTCCCCAGCAGACAAAGGCTGCGTGGCAGCAAGTGGCAGAGGAGGTCAACTCCTTATCGGCTACCCGCAGAACCTGGATACAGTGCAGGAAGAGATTTCATGACCTTCAGCACACTGGAAAAGTGAGTATGAAGTTCCCATCACTCTCAATCTGATCTCCATTGGCTCTCCTCACCAGCACTCAGCTTTAGCAATCTCTTCCCCCACATCCCACTTGACACTGACATCCATGCACCCTTACCCATTCCCTCTCTCTCTCTATGCTCACATTCACCTAACTATTTGACTATGCAGCCCTCACATTCCCTATCACTGTGATGCTATGAAAACAACTGACAACACACAGGGAGGGCCCTTGGTCTTGCCACCTCACTCCATCTTTGTCTCCTTCTAAGCATCTATGCTATGGATTCTCTACACTCACTCCTTCATTCTCACTCAAACTCCACTTGTCTCCCTCATTGCAGGAAAAGAGAGCTCACAACAAAAGAGAACGAGCGAGGACAGGAGGAGGGCCACCATTAGTAGCCCACCTCACCCCCTGGGAGGAGGCGGCCCTGGCGATCGTAGGACTGGAGAATGAGGCGCAAGTGGGGGACAGACAGACGGGAGCATCACAGCAAGCTGGTGACAGAACAGTTTTCCATCTCTCTCATTGACATTGCATGAGCCGCTGATAATGATTCTGAAGTTATAATAGATGGACCTATGATCATCTGCAATATGCAATGTACATGTAACCTTGACCTCACATCTCTAACTCTTTCCTTTACTCCCCCACAGAACCATCCAGAGCACCTGTCCCCACTGTCCAGGAGGAAGAGCCTGAGCTTCCAGACTCCTCAGAGGAATCTGCAACCTCTGAGGGCGCAGCGTCAGCAGAATTCAGCACACCCAGCACCAGTGCAGACACTCACACCTCGGTGGGACCTTCGGGACATAGAGTAGTGTTTGTTATGTTCATTAATAAATAGACATTCTTATTATGAACACAGCTAGCTTTTGCTAGTTACTTTTATTGAGCACATGTGGACTTGTACAGCATCTTGTAGAGGCTTCCATCTTGACTGCTGCCTTGTGGGTAGCCTAGCCTCATGGGTAATGTAGTCTTAATATAATGTATAGCTGGGTAGTGTAGTCTTATACATACAGCTATATACAGCTCTACTGCTCCACCTAGTGTCCACCACAGAATGACATGTTATTGATCACTACATCCTCCTTTCTTTGAGGTTTAACAAAATCAGTATCAATCAACTTTCAAGAAAACAATAAAGATAATATCAGTAACACTTTTGTTAGTGCTCTATAAACATAAACATTTTCAAAACAGTCAACACATTTTCAAAGCTTTACATTGTACTCAAAGATTAAGTCTATCAGGCTCTTTTACTTCACGTGTGGATCTTCTCAACACGGGTAAGTCTGATGTGTCTTCATGAGATTGTTCTGGCGGTGAATGACAAGATGCAGTTGCGGCATTGTCATCAATCCGCTCTTGTATAGATCGAGGTCTCCTTGCGATCTTTGCTTGGAGAGGGTTTCAGTGTTTCCTTCACTCTTCATGCCATAACTCTCAATGTAGTCAATGCACTCTCGAAAAACTGCTGGCAGCTGGATCCCATCATACAGCATAGTCCTCTCAGCAGCCTCGGCTAATGGAACACCAAAGATTGGCCTGAGGGAAGAAGGAGTATCCACCGGAACTGCTTCCTGCTCTGGCGCAGGCTTCTTCTTTTTCTTTTTCTCTTTCCACTGCTTAACAACATCTGCTGTGGTTATATCTTTGGACTTTTTCTCCTTGTGTTTTTCTTTGACCTTAAAGTCTTTTTCTTTCTTCTTGGAGAAAGTAGGCTTTTTGAAGACATGGATACCCTTTGGCCTTTTCATCCTTGACGGGCTCTCTGCTTCATCACCTGAGTCATCTGGTCTGCTTATGGCACAGTTTATACGGTAGACTCTCTTGACCAGTTCTAAGTCTTCACAAGCTTTGTCACCTAGTATCGAATCAAGTCTTTCAGCCACAACAGAAAACATGAGATGATGCACTTTGTCTTTGACTGTCACTTTGAGTCTGCATACACCTAAGCTATCTATTTTCTGTCCATAATAGTCCTTCAGTAGTACTGACTTTTTCTGTATTTTGGGCTTTTCTTCCATATTGTTAATGTCACTCATACTGATTAAGTTTGCTTTTGCCCCAGTGTCCAGTTTCAATGTAACTAATGCTCCATTTATCTGCAGTGGGATCATCCATTTGTCCTCTTTTACTGCATTAACTTTATGTTCAGCATTGTCTATTTCTGAGGGCTGCACATTTTCTGTATCTTTTTTGATATCGTCACATGACACCATTCCTACAAAAAATGTCTCACTTAAATCAGTGTCCTCAATCACATTAACTCGTTGCCCTTTCATTGTTTTTACTTTTGAAAAGCATTGTTTGGCAAAGTGATTCTTTCCATTACACTTTGTGCACATTTTTCCAAACGCTGGGCATTGTCTTAACTGGTGTTTGTAACCACAGCATTTACAATTAAAAATTTCATCCTCCGATTGCTTTTCATTTCTGTTCTGCCCACGTTTCTTCCCCTTGTAGGACACAGCACCGACAGCAGCATTATCACTCATTACATTCGCATCATTATTGATTTCACTGAAAGTCTTCGCGTGATTTCGAGCTAGCTCGCTGGCTTGGCATATTATCACCGCATTTTCCAAATTTAGTTCGGTTTCTCTCAACAGATGTTCCCTGACTTTTTTATCATGAATACCAAACACAATCTGGTCACGAATCATGGATGCTTTGAGCTCAGAGAAATTACATGTCTGTGCTTTCAGTTTCAGATCAGTTATAAAGCTATCAAAAGTCTCATTTTGTTGCTGTGTCCGAGAACGGAAGATGTATCTTTCATACGTCTCATTCTTTTTGGGAGAACAATGTGCATCAAATTTCTGTAGCACATCGTCTAATTTGTCTCTGTTCTCCGCTGGATTAAATACAAATGTATTAAATACCTCTATCGCCTGTGGGCCTGCAACCGTAAGCAGCAACGCTATCTTCCTTGCGTCTGGCTTCGTACCGAATCCGATGGCTGCTATGTAGAGTTCGAATTGTTGTTTAAAAGTCTGCCAATTGTAGTCGATTTTTTCTGTGAGTTTCAAACGCTCTGGTGGCTTCAAATTCTCCATGTCGCTTTTCACAATTTTCAGCAGATCTTCACCACCCTGGTACCATCTTATAGAAACATAGAAACATAGAAGATAGGAGCAGGAGTAGGCCATTCGGCCCTTCGAGCCTGCTCCACCATTCAATGAGATCATGGCTGATCATTCAAATTCAGTACCCTGTCCCTGCCTTCTCCCCATATCCCTTGATCCCTTTAGCCTTAAGAAATATATCCAACTCTTTTTTGAATATATTTAATGAACTGGCCTCCACCGCCCTCTGTGGCAGAGAATTCCACAGGTTCACCACTCTCTGGGTGAAGAAATTCCTCCTCATTTCAGTCCTAAATGGCTTACCCCTTATCCTTAGACTATGACCCCTGGTTCTGGACTCCCCGGCCATCAGAAACATCCTTCCTGCATCTAGTCTGTCCAGGCCTGACAGAATTTTATAAGTTTTGATGAGATCCCCTCTCAATCTTCTAAACTCCAGTGAGTATAAGCCCAATCGAAACAATCTCTCCTCATATGTCATTCCTGCCATCCCAGGTATCAGCCTGGTGAATCTTCGCTGCACTCCTTCCATGGCAAGAACGTCCTTCCTCAGGTAAGGCGACCAAAACTGCACACAGTACTCAAGGTGCGGTCTCACCAAGGCCCTGTACAACTGTAGCAAGACATCCTTGTTCCTGTACTCGAACCCTCTTGCTACGAAGGCCAACATACCATTTGCCACCTTAACCGCCTGCTGCACCTGCATGCTTTCCTTCAGCGACTGGTGCACAAGAACACCCAGGTCTCTTTGCACTTCCCCTTCTCCCAATCTATTGCCATTCAAATAATAATCTGCCTTCCTGTTTTTGCCACCAAAGTGGATAACCTCACATTTATCCACATTATAGTGCATTTGCCATGTTTCTGCCCAATCACCCAATCTGTCCAAATCGTACTGGAGTTTCACGACATCCTCCTCACAGCTTACCCTCCCACGCAGCTTTGTGTCATCTGCAAATTTGGAGATATTACATCCAATTCCCTCATCCAGATCATTAATATATATTGTGAACAGCTGGGGTCCTAGGACCGATCCTTGCGGTACCCCACTAGTCACTGCCTGCCACTCGGAAAACGACCCGTTTATTCCAACTCTTTGCTTTCTGTCCGCCAACCAGTTCTCTATCCAAGTCAATACCTTGCCCCCAATCCCATGTGCCTTAATTTTGCACGCTAATCTCTTATGTGGGACCTTATCGAAAGCCTTCTGAAAGTCCAAATACACTACATCCACTGGTTCTCCCTTATCTATTTTACCAGTTACATCCTCAAAAAATTCCAGTAGATTAGTCAAGCATGATTTACCTTTTGTAAATCCATGTTGACTTTGTCCGATCCTGTCACTGCTTACCAAGTGCTCTGCTATTACATCTTTTATAATAGATTCTAGCATTTTCCCCACTACCGATGTCAGGCTTACCGGTCTATAATTCCCCGCTTTTTCTCGACCACCTTTTTTGAATAGTGGGGTAACATTAGCTACCCTCCAATCCATGGGTACTGTTCCAGGGTCTATCGAGTTCTGGAAGATGACCAGAACTCGATAGACTCTGGTTCATTATGTTCATTAATAACTAGACATTCTTATTATGAACACCGCTAGCTTTTGCTAGTTACTTTTATTGAGCACATGTGGACTTGTACAGCATCTTGTAGAGGCTTCCATCTTGACTGCTGCCTTGTGGGTAGCCTAGCCTCATGGGTAATGTAGTCTTAATATAATGTATAGCTGGGAAGTGTAGTCTTATACATACAGCTATATACAGCTCTACTGCTCCACCTAGTGTCCACCACAGAATGACATGTTATTGATCACTACAGTGTTGTCACCTGGTGTATCACAGCTCACAAGTGAGCATCAGCAGATTGTGGAGACAGGGACAGCAGTGGAGAGTGCTAGTCGGAGGGCGCAGGACTCTGCCAGCTCGGCTCAGCTGCATGTCGACCCTCTTCCTCTGGGTCAATCCATAAGATCAGCGGGGCTGGAACTCCAGGAACAGATGCAGGAGTCTCTGGCAGGTTTTGTCTGCAGGGCTGATGTGAGTGTGGAGCGAATGGAGGAGTCCATAGCGAACATGAGCAGAGCCTTTGTGGAGTTATTGGCGCTTGAACGCATCACCATGGAAAGGATGGCAACCTCCATTGAGGAGATAAATCGCCAGGTTATGGAAAACATGGTGAATGTTCATAATAGAATGACATCTCTTGAGGAGCGATGGGCACCTATTTAACAGAGAAACCAGACCTTCATGGAAGTCCTTCTGAGTAGGACTGCCAGTGAAGATACGGGTCCCCATGGCCCCCTGATGTGCAGCAAGGTGCTCTCAAGCCACTTCCAAGCGCTGGCCCCTTCTGGCCTGTGCAGCTTCAGGTGGGTGAGCAGCAGCCTGGTGCTCCTGTTGCTGCTGCTGTTGTTCCTGGTTCTGCTGGTGCCACGGCTGGTGTTCCAGCTCATCTAATGGCCAGAAGGGAAGGAAATAAATGGCTCCCATGCTTCTGGTAGATGCCTCAGTTGAGGAAGCGCTGAGTGAGGGTGGTGAGGGGGGTTTCGCAGGAGTTCACACTGGAGATGTGTGTGAGGCTCCAACCTTCCACAGGTGTGGTTAAACCTGGTAAAAGTTGCCCCAGGCCTGAGACAACAAAGTCCTGCCACCTGCAAATGATGACTGATCAAATCTCCTCTTTAATGGTTGACCTGCAGCTGATATTCAGCAAGCCAATAGTGCTCACACCAGGTTTCACAGGCGTGATCCCCACCAGGCGTGTTTTACGTGGGTAAAGGGTTAAACAGGCTGTTGTGTCCGTGTATAACAAGACACAGACTGCGGAGAACGGTATAACAGGTGTTTACTCAACGTGGCACACAGTGGAACTGATCTGTACAGATTACTACTCAGGGCTATATACAGGTGTGGTCACTGCCGGTACTGCAGTATACATGAGCTGTAAAAGATAGTTCCCCACTTAAAGATATATACATTACAATTCCTCCCCTTTTAGATTAACAGTACCATAACACTCATTTAACAATTAAATATCAAACTAATTACAATTAACACTTTTAACATGCAACATTAGCTGAAAATAGTCTATTTATATATTCAGTCTTTGGGGAGGCTTCCTGACCATTTCTGGATAGCGCCTTTCCCGAGTGTCTTGCTCTTGGTGCGGAGGTGATTCTGGCCCCCTGTCGTCGGTTGGTTCATTAGCTTCCGATGCTATTGTTTCTGGGGTAGATGCGACCTGTACGTTGGGTTCATCACCAGGTACGTATGGGCGAGGCATGGGGTTGACTTGTTCCTGTGAATCTAGGATCTGGTCAGCCATGTCGTCTCACGATGCTCTCCCCAACGTCCACTGTGTACATTAGTGGGCCCTGCCGTGTGCATATCGTTCCTGGCTGCCATTTTTCTGTTCGGTAGTCGCGGGCCAAGACTGGTTGCCCTACATTGAAGCTCCTGGTTGGCTTCTCATGGATGTGCTGGAATTGCTTACTCTCAACATCTCTTCGTACGTTTGGTCTGAGCAAATCCAGGCCAGATCTTAACCTTCGGTTAAAGAACATCATGGCTGGGGCCTGGTTGGTGACTGCATGTGTCGCATTCCGGTAGGCGAACAGGAAATTGTCCACCTTGTGCTGCAGCGGAATGTTGTCATTGTACATAGCCTTTATTGCCTTCTTAAAGGTTTGTACGATACTCTCAGCCAATCCATTTGTGGCTGGATGATACGGGGCGGATGTGTAATGCCTTTCCCCATTCTTTTTCAAGAAGCTCCGGAACTCTTCGGACACAAACTGTGGTCCGTTGTCGGAGCAAATCTATTCTGGCAAGCCAGTCCTGGCAAAAATGGTCCATTGGGCTGCAATAGCTTTCTCCGTGGTGGTGGAGGACATTTTGATGACCTCAGGCCATTTTGAGTGCGCATCCATGGCTATTAAATACATTGAGTCCATGAATGGACCAGCAAAATCAATATGCACCCATTGCCATGGAGATGAGGGCCACTCCCATGGGTGTAGAGGGGCATGTGGTGGTGCATTTTGGACTTTCTGGCATCCTGAGCAGCTCTTGGTCAGGTCCTCGATTTGTTTATCGATCCCCAGCCACCATACATAAGCCCTGGCTAGGCTTTTCATTTTTACCCCTCCCAGATGACCCTCATGAAGCTCATTGAGCACTCTATCCCTTAACTTGGGTGGAATTACCACTCGGGATCCACACATCAAGGTCCCCCGGCACACTGACAGCTGTTCACTCCTTGTCGAGAATGCTGGCAACAGTGAGTCGCCATGTGCTGGCCATCCCTTCACCGTCAAATCATATACCCGAGACAGTGTCGGGTCATTTCGGGTTTCCTTTTCGATACAAGCGTTAGTTACCGGTAGGTATTCAACTATAGTCGAATGGAATATTTCGACAGGATCCACTGCTGGTGCTTCCTCCGCAGTAGGCAGTGGCAGGCGTGATAGCCCATCAGCATTTCCATGCTGTTTCGTGCCCTTATATTCAATCTCATAGTGGTGCGCCCCAAGAAAAAGTGACCATCTTTGTAGTCGTTGCGCAGTCATCACCGGAACACCCTTCTTCAGATTAAAAATGGAGACAAGAGGCTGGTGATCATTCAGCAAAGTGAATTTCTGCCCGTGCAGATAGTGATTGAACTTTTTCACTCCCCACACTAGGCTGAGGGCCTCCCTGTCAATCTGGGCATAGTTACGCTCGGCTGAAGTTAGTGATCGTGACGCAAAGGCTATTGGCCTCTCTGAGCCGTCCGAGAATTTTTACCACTGCACCGCTCCAATGCCGTAGGGTGACGCATCACATGCCAACCGAATTGGTAATGCTGGGTTGTAATGGGCCAATACCTCTTTCGATGTGATTAGTGTTTTGCTCTTCTGGAAAGCTCGTCTACATTCGTCACTCCACTTCCATGGCACCCCAGTTTGCAGTAGGGTGTTCAGTGGGTGTAGTGTTGTAGACAAATTTGGCAAGAACTTATGGCAGTAGTTTACCAGCCCGAGGAACGACCTCAGTTGTGACACATTTTCCGGTGCTGGAGCCTTGACTACTGCCTCAATCTTCTCTGGGGACTTATGTAACCCCTCTTTATCGATAACGTGGCCACAATACGAGATCTGTTTTCTAAAAAATCTTGCATTTGGGGCGGTTAGCTCGGAGCCCATATTCCTGCAATCTAGTGAGCACCTGCCCCAGGTTGGCAAGGTGATCACTGTCATTTTCGCCCGTGACCAGGATGTCGTCCAAATAACACTGGGTCCCTGGGATCCCTTGCAGGACTTGTTCCATTGCCCTCTGCCAAATAGCCGGAACTGATGCTACCCCGAATACCAGCCGGTTGTATTGGTAGAGACCTCTATGGGTGTTGTTGGTGAGGTATTTTTTTGATGCTTCTTCTACCTCCATTTGCAGATACGCCTGGGCCAGGTCAATCTTAGTGAAGTGTTTCCCTCCAGATAGCGAGGCAAAAATATCTTCAATCCGCGGAAGTGGATATTGTACGGTGTGAAGGACTGGGTTCACTGTTACCTTAAAGTCCCCACAGATGCGAACCTCCCTTGGTTCCCCAGGCGTGCTGCTCAACGACTTTTTCATCACAGGGACGATGGGTGTAGCCCACTCGCTCCAGTCTACCTTGGACAGTACACCTGAACGTTCCAGACTCTCCAGCTCTGCTTCGACGGCTGGGCGGATCGCATAAGGTACCGGTCTGGCCTTAAAAAATTTTGGGCTTGCGTTTTCTTCAATTTTAATCGTCGCTGTCATGCCTTTTAGTGTTCCGAGTCCTTGCTGGAACACTTCTTTCGCGTCAGTTAGGATCTTTGACAGTCTCCCAGGTGTGACATCTTCATCCTTTTTGTCAGCCACAGTCAGTGCCTGTATGGAATGCCAATCCAGTTGTATTTTCTGGATCCATTCACGTCACAGTAATGGTGGTCCTCCATCTTGCAATACATACAGGTCTAGTTTTGGTGTTTCCTTACCGTTATATATAACGGTCACCCTTATTTTTCCTTTGGGGTAGACTTTTTGCCCCATGTACGTCTTCAAAATAATTTTTATGTCTCTCAAGTGTATGTGTGAGAATAGCCGCTCGTAGTCCCGTCGATTTATGACTGTTAGGGCTGATCCTGTGTCCAATTCCATCTTTACCTGGACTCCTGCTATCTTGAGAGTGACCCAAATGGTTCGGTGATCCTCCGTTGTGATCACATTATGTAGTTTCAGACAACTCAGTTCCCTGCTTTCGGAGTCGTTATCACTCTTTTGTTCATCTGAACTATTCTCCGTCATCTTATGTACCTTCTTGTAGTTTTCTTTGATAGGTTTCTTATTGCTGGTTTTCTTTCCTGACCTGCAGACTCGTGCTATATGTCCTACTTTTCCACACTGTCTGCACATTTTGTCTTTGAACCAGCAATCATTCTGGTCGTGTGTTGTTCTGCCGCAGCGATAGCACTTCTCTGTTCCATATGACATTTCGTTTGTGCCATATTCTTGCGGTCTCTGTTGTATCTCTGCAGCGCCCCGTGCTGCTGCTTCATATGATACCGCAATGCTGAAAGCCTTTTCCAGCGTAAGGTCCTTTTCAGATAAAAGCCGTTTCTGGGTTCCTTCACTTTGAAGCCCACACACAAACTTGTCCCTTAAGGTATCTGCCAGTCCCGCTCCAAACTGGCAGTGTTTCGATAGTTTGTGCAGTTCTGTTAAATAATCAGCATTGCTTTCATCCTTATGCTGGTTCCGTTTGTGAAACTTGAATCTTTCTGCTATCAGCAGCGGTGTGGGGTTTAAATGTTCCTTTAGTATCGTTACTATGTCTTCAAAACTCTTTTCCATTGGCTTCGTTGGGGTTACTATATTTCGTAATAAACTATATGTCTTTGCACCCATTAAATTTAACAATACCGACGCTTTCTTGTCATCTGACATCTCATTTGCCCTGCAGTACACCTCTATTCGTTCGACATATGTAGTCCAATCTTCGACTTTGTTAGATCCGGGCATCTTAATGTTGTGTCCTTCAATAATCAGACAAAGACTGCAGGGAACAATCAACAGGTGTTTACTGAATGAGGGTTCAAACTGCAACTGACTGTACAAGGCACTACTCAGGGTTTATATACAGGTGTGGTCACAGCCGGTACTACAGGATACAGGAGCTGTAAAAAGTAGTTCTCCCCCTTAAAGGTACATACATTACAATTCCTCCCCTTTTAGATTAACAGTACCATAACACTCATTTAACAATTAAATTTCAAACTAATTACAATTAACACTTTTAACATGCAACATTAACTGGAAATAGTCTATTTATATATTCAGTCTTGGGGAGACTTCCTGATTCTTTCTGGATAATGCCTTTCCCGAGTGTCTCGCTCTTGGTGCGGAGGCGATTCTAACACCCTGTCATCAGTTGATTCATCAGCTTCCAATGCTATTGTTTCTGAGGTAGATGCGAACTGTACATCGGTTTCCTCACCAGGTACATATGGCCGAGACATGGGGTTGACTCGTTCCTGTGACTCTAGGATCTGGTCAGCATGGCGTCTCACAATGATCTCCCCAACATCCACTGTGTACATTAGTGGCCCCTGCCGTGTGCATATCATTCCTGGTTGCCATTTCTCTGTTCGGTAGTCGCGGGCCAAGACTGGTTGCCCTACATTGAAGCACCTTGTCAGCTTCTCATGGATGTGCTGGAATTGCTTATTCTCAACATCTCTTTGTACATTTGGTCTGAGCAAATCCAGACGAGATCTCAACCTTCGGTTAAAGAACATCATGGCCGGGGCCTGGTTGGTGACTGCATGTGTTGCATTTCTGTAGGCTAACAGGAAATTGTCCACCTTATGCTGCAGTGGAATGTCATCATCGCACATAATAATAATTCAACTTTATTGTCATTGCACAAGTACATGAACAACGAAATGTGATCTTGCAAGCTCCCATGAGTCCAGTACAAATAACATTAACATTAAACGTAAATAGCACCGTCCTGGGAGAAGCAAAACCGCTGCGTCTGTGCGTGCCGCCATTCCATTTCCACCATTCCTCCTGTCCGACAATCTTCAGCCCAACGCCCAGGCCTGCTCACCAGCCGCCCCTCCCGGGGCTCCTTCCGTGACCTTCTCACCAACCGCCCCTCCTCGGGGCTCTTTCCGTGACCTTCTGCACCTGGTCTTCCCTGATGGTCACCCCTCCAGGTACTAACGAGGCCTGGTTCTGCTTAGCTTCCAAGCCTTGCCAGTGACCCTGTCCCTAGTCCCAGGAACAGGGCTTTTTTAAAGGTTTGTACGAACCTCTCAGCCAATCCATTTGTGGCTGGATGATACGGGGCGGATGTGTAATGCCTTACCCCATTCCTTTTCATAAATCTTCGAAACTTTTCGGACACAAACTGTGGTCCGTTATCAGAGCAAATCTGCTCTGGCAAGCCGTTCCTGGCAAAAATGATCCGTAGGACTGCAATAGCTTTCTCCGTGGTGGTGGAGGACATTTTGATCACCTCAGGCCATTTCGAGTGCACATCCACGGCTATTAAAAACATTGAGTCCATGAATGGACCAGCAAAATCAACATGTACCCGTTGCCATGGAGATGAGGGCCACTCCCATGAGTGTAGAGGGGCATGTGGTGGTGCATTTTGGACTTCTGGCATCCTGAGCAGCTCTTTGTCAGGTCCTCGATTTGCTGATCGATCCCCGGTCACCACACATAAGCCCTGGCTAGGCTTTTCATTTTCACCCCTTCCAGATGACCTTCGTGAAGCTCATTGAGCACTCTCTCCTTTAACTTGGGTGGAATTACCACTCGGGATCCACACATCAAGGTCCCCTGGCATAATGACAGCTGTTCTCTTCTGGATGAGAATGCTGGCAACAGTGAGTCGCCATGTGCTGGCCATCCCTTCACCGTCAAATCATATACCCGAGACAGTGTCGGGTCATTTCGGGTCTCCTTCTCTATACGAGCGTTAGTTACTGGCAAGCATTCAATTATAGTCGAATGAAATATTTCGACAGGATCCACTGCTGGTGCTTCCTCCGCAGTAGGCAGTGGCAGGCGTGATAGCCCATCAGCGTTTCCATGCTGTTTCGTGCCATTATACTCGATATCATATTGGTGCGCCCCTAGAAAAAGGGACCATCTTTGTAGCCGTTGCGCAGTCATCACCGGAACGCCCTTCTTTGGATTAAAGATGGAGACAAGTGGTTGGTGGTCAGTCAGCAAGGTGAACTTCTGCCCGTGCAGATAGTGATTGAACTTTTTCACTCCCCACACTAGGCTGAGGGCCTCCCTGTCAATCTGGGCATAGTTACGCTTGGCTGAGGTTAGTGACCGAGATGTAAAGGCTAGTGGCCTCTCCGAGCCCTCCAGGAATTTGTGCGACAGCACCGCTCCAATGCCATAGGTTGATGCATCACATGCCAATCGAATTGGTAGTGCTGGGTTGAAATGAGCCAACACCTCTTTCGATTTGATCAATGCTTTGCTCTTCTGGAAAGCTCGTTTACATTCGTCACTCCACTTCCATGGTACCCCCGTTTGCAGTAGGATGTTCAGTGGGTGTAGTACGGTAGACAAATTCGGCAAGAACTTATGGTAGTAGTTCACCAGCCCGAGGAACGACCTCAGTTGTGACACATTTTCCGGTGCTGGAGCCTTGACTACTGCCTCAATCTTTTCAGGGGACTTATGTAACCCCTCTTTATCGATAACGTGACCACAATACTGTAGTGTATGTACCCGTCTACCTTTAAGGGAACTATTGAATGCAACCGTTCACCTTTAAGAGAACTACTTTAGGTGTGGCACTATTTGTTTGGCTTCTGTATACTGTAATACCGATAGTGACCACACCAGTATATAAGTGTTGTGGCAGGATTGCTGGGGCAGATTCGCCCGGACCTTCGAATAGTAAAGACCTGTTTGTTTGTTACTTCTGAAGTCTGTGTATTTATTAACTGCACAACCCACAGACTTTACAGTGGCGACGAGTCCGATCGTACCCTGCGGCAAGACTACCAAAGCAACGAAGAGCGTCGAAGAGAGGCAACCGCCCTCGTTGTGCTGCTGAAAGAAAACACGAGGCTGCAGCAGGAGGAAGGAGGAAGACTTTAGCAATAAAAGCTTCCATCTACAACAGGCACTGACTACCCTTCTACCACGGTGTGGAGTGAGCCGATCAGCTGGAAACAAGGCGGCCGCGGAGAATGTGAGTAGGGGAAGGTGTAGAGAATATCCGGAGGATAAGGGCTGTGCACTCGACCACGGTCGAGGGGGAACAGAGCCGGTCAGAAAGTCGGGTCCAACGGCGTCGTGAGACAGTCGGACCTCGATCGGCGGGAAAACCGGGCAGCGACCGCAGCCACGAAGCGCTGAGACTGTGAGTAGGCGCGGGAAGAGAAACCCAGCCGCAGCCGGGGAGGGAAACACCGGTCTGCGAGAGGGCTGGGAGGCGAACAGGAACCGTGCGGGTGGGAGAGAGAGACAGAGCCGAGCAAGGGGAGAGAGACTGCGCGAGAGCCAGTCCAGCGGCTGAGCTGTCCTCCACCAGCGGGGTACCCAGAGCCGGTAGAACCGAACGTGCGGGAGAGGGAGAGACAGAGCCGAGCAAGGGGAGAGAGACTGTGCGAGAGCCAGTCCAGCGGCTGAACTGTTCTCCACCAACGGGGTACCCAGGGCCGGTAGCACCGAACGTGCGGGTGAGAGAGCGACAGAGCCGGGTACGGAGAGAGAGACTGTGCGAGAGCCAGTCCAGCGGCTGAACTGTCCTCCGTTAACAGGGTGTACCCAGCGCCGGTAGAGCTGTGCGGGCGGGAGGAAAAGACATAGCCGAGTAAGGGGAGCTGTGCGGAAGCCAGCCAGCGGCTGAACCTGTCCGCTGTGGGGGAAGCGTACCCCTTCCACCGGGAAGAAACGCGGGAAGCCGCCATTAGGCGGAGAAGACGCCAGAAGCGGGAAACCGCCATTGAAGTGGGCGGGGCGAGAAAGGAAGAGCGGGAAACCGCCGATTTCGCGGGAAAACCGCCATCTTAGAAACAAACAAATAAATAAGAATACTTAAAGAAATACTGGTGCTGCTCCCAAGGGAAGAAAGATGCCTAAGCGAGGGAATATTAATGACTTTAATTCTGAAATAGAAGACTGGGCCACGTACGTGGAACGCATAGAGATCTATTGCGAAGCCAACAAAATAGAGGAAGACGACAAGGCGATAACATTGCTAAACTCGATGGGGGCAAAAACATACGGGCTCTTGAAGCATCTAATAGCACCAAATAAACCAGCGGATCAGACATTCGAAGAGATTGTGGCTGTGCTGAAGGACCACTTGAACCCCACACCGTTGATGCTGGCTGAACGATTCAAATTCTACGCAAGAACGCAGAGGAAAGACGAAAGCAATGCGGAATACTTGGTCGAACTGCATAGGCTAGCGAAATACTGCCAGTTCGGAGGGAATCTGACAGAAGCGCTGCGGGACAAGTTCGTATGCGGATTGTCAAAAGAAGGGACGCAGAAGAGACTACTGGAAGAGAACGACCTCACACTGGACAGGGCTGTCCTTATAGCTGCATCGCACGAAGCCGCAGCGAAAGGAATGGCGGAAATGCAACTAAAGGCGGCGGCACTCGGGGTGGACCAAATTACTTCAAGCACAACAAAATGCTACCATTGTGGGAAGGCAACGCATGATCAGAATCAATGCTGGTTTAAGAACCAAGAGTGTAGGAAATGTGGCAAACTGGGTCACATCGCGAAGGTATGCCGGTCCGGGAAAAAGACCAAAAATCAAAGGAAGCCACCACAAGAAAAGTACAACAAGGTACACAAGGTGGCTGAGAAGAGTTCAGACGAACAGAATTCAGACTCAGACCCAAACAACCAGGAGCTGGGTAGTCTGAGAATCCACAATGTGGGTAAAGAAACGGATCTACAGACCATCTGGGTCATACTAAAAATAGCTGGAGTCCAAGTAAGAATGGAGCTGGACACTGGATCAGCTCTATCAGTCACAACCGAAGGGACTACCACCGGCTATTCTCTCACATACCTTTAAGAAATACCAAGTTCATATTACAGACATACACGGGGCATAACGTATACCCCGTGGGGAAAATAAGAGTCAAGGTGAGAGATAGGGGTAAAGAACACCCAAGAATGAACTTGTACGTATTACCTGAGGGAGGACCACCACTTCTAGGACGGGAGTGGATTAAGAAAATAGACATGGAAGGGCATTACCTAAAAGCCATAATGAGGGAGGACTCGGTGCAAGCTATTAGCTCAGATTCTGAAATGGATGATGATAAGACCAATTCGAATATGGAAGACAAGGCAAAAAGGGACTTGCCGACGATGGGGAAGAAAACGAAGACATGCAGAAGGACTTATGTTACCAAGAAGAATAAAGCTGCAGAGCAGAACTCCAGGTTGACAGAGAATTCTGAGCCTGTTGAAGCAAAGGATTCCTCCACGACGGAAGAACACCGAGTTCGGACTCAAACTTATGTCAAAGTACGACAACAATTAGAACAGTTGAGAGACCGCCTCGTACAAGAGATGAAAAATATGGAAAAGTTCTGGGACACCGAATGGGAGAACCTGGAAAGACAACAGAGACAGCTAGCTCAAGCAGAGAGCGACCATAGAGCCATCGTGGCCAAATACCAATCACATTCCCCTGATGCTGTTCAGGAACTAGAATATTTACAGAATGAACCAAAGGAAGAGGAATCTTCAGGAAGCCAGGATTTTATCCCAGTTCTTCTCTACGACTCCTTACAAGCAGAGTGTGAGAAGTTGAAAGAACAGTATGAACAGGCTCAGGCTACAATTCTGGAGGGGGTTAACTCGGCAACCTCCGAAAAGCTAGTTTCAGTAGAAGCATATGAACAACTAAAGGTTGAACATGAGCAAGAAGTCCAAAGGCTGCAGGAAATTCTTGATGAGCTCAAGGCCAAGACAGACTCATCGGTAGAAGTTCCATCCATAGATGAGAAATTAGAGGGGAAAAACATGGCAGAGCATGAAAGACAGGATGTCCAAGAACTCATAAAAACATTGAAGGACACCCAAGACAAATATGAGGCGGCAATGACCGAGGTTCAACAACTTGAAGAACAGATTCAACTGGGAATCCTTTCAGTGGAAGAAAAGGAAACTGTAAGAAACTCAGAGACTGTAAGAATGGTCCCTGAACATGAACTAGAGAGCATCAGGGCGCAACTTTTCCGAGCGCTGAAAGCCAAAGTTCAAGAGGAACAGAAGGTGGAAGTATTGGAGGAAAAGGTGGATGAAATGGAGAAGACTCTGATCCACCGTGTTCCCAGGGAAGAGTTAACGGTCAGCCAACTCCTTCATATGCTGAAGGACAAGACTCTGCAAGGGGAACAATCTGAACACGAGCTTCAATCTTCAGGGGGAACGAGTTCGGAGCTCTCAAAAGTCACGGAGATAGCTGAGGTGGCAACACAAATTGTACAAGGATGCCAAAAGTACGTTGAATCACGTCAAGGTGAACAGAAGAATGTGGAAACCGTTACTTCAGTAGAAGGATTAAATAGCCTGATAACGCAATTCCCGATGGAAGGGAAGGTATTGAACTCACAAATGAGGTCCGTCGTGAAGGAATGGCAGATAACCCAGGAAGAGCGGGATGAATATGAATGCATGAAGAAGTCTTTTCAAGAAAGATGTCTAGGGAAGGAACCACCGTCAGCCTAACGTCCAGACGGGTGAGGAGGAAGAAGAAGGCTCTCTCGCTGGCCTAACTCAGGACGAACCCGAATATTACCATGACCTGTTGAGTGACACTGAATATTACGAGGATGTGGTCTGCCCAGCTTGTGATGAAAACTCCCGAAGTGCTGAAATCCGGATGAAGCACTTAAGGTCTAAGGAACATAGAGAGTTGGTGGCGCTACAGCTGGCAGCCGAGAAAGGAGCTCCGAGAGTTTCAAAAAGGCAGAAAAGAAAAAGAAGAAGCAGAAGATAATAACTGTCTAAAATATTAGCACTTCTACCATCTCAGGCGGGACACTACGAGAGGAGCTAAATTAGCTGAAAAACTGGGAAATGTCAAGAGAGCCAGTTGGTTGTAAAAGTCCGCACTGCTGGTTCAACAGGATGAAAGTTCAAGCTGTTACGTCAAGAAAAAGGCTATGGAGGAGTCACTCTAGCCATGTGAACCGGCTACACCAAAGAGATGTTGTTTGGAATGAGTCAAGATCAGAGACTGACTCTATGAACTGTTTCCGCAGAGACTGAACCTGTGAACTGTTCCCACCAAGATTATATCTGTAAATTGTTTTATATGACATTGACTCCACCGAGATTATATCTGTAATTTGTTTTATAGGAAGTTGAAGTTATGTATGTTTAACGGGGACTCTGTAAGTAATAAGCTAAAAAAGGAGGATTGTAGTGTATGTACCCGTCTACCTTTAAGGGAACTATTGAATGCAACCGTTCACCTTTAAGAGAACTACTTTAGGTGTGGCACTATTTGTTTGGCTTCTGTATACTGTAATACCGATAGTGACCACACCAGTATATAAGTGTTGTGGCAGGATTGCTGGGGCAGATTCGCCCGGACCTTCGAATAGTAAAGACCTGTTTGTTTGTTACTTCTGAAGTCTGTGTATTTATTAACTGCACAACCCACAGACTTTACAAATACGAGATCTGCTCCTGGAAAAACTCGCATTTGTGGCGATTAGCTCGGAGCCCATATTCCTTCAATCTAGTGAGCACCTGCTCCAGGTTGGCGAGGCGATCACTGTCATTTTCGCCCGTGACCAGGATGTTGTCCAAATAACACTGGGTCCCTGGAATCCCTTGCAGGACTTGTTCCATTGCCCTTTGCCAAATAGCCGGAGCTGATGCTACCCCGAAGACCAGCCGATTGTATTGGTAGAGACCTTTATGAGTGTTGATCGTGAGGTACTGTTTCGAGGCTTCTTCTAGCTCCATTTGCAGGTACGCCTGGGCCAGATCAATCTTAGTGAAGCTTTTCCTCCAGATAGCGAGGCGAAAATATCTTCAATCCGCGGAAGCGGATATTGTACAGTGTGAAGGACTGGGTTCACTGTTACCTTAAAGTCCCCACAGATGCGAACCTTCTTTGGTTCCCCAGGGGTATTACTCAACGACCTCTTCATTACAGGAACGATGGATGTAGCCCACTCGCTCCAGTCCACTTTGGACAGTACTCCTGAACGTTCCAAACCTTCCAGCTCTGCTTCGACGGCTGGGCGGATCGCATAATGTACCGGTCTGGCCTTAAAAAAACTTTGGGCTTGCATTTTCCTCTATTTTGATCATCACTGTTATGCCTTTTAGTGTTCCAAGTCCCTGCTGGAACACTTCTTGTGCGTCAGTTAGCATTTTTGACAGTCATCCAGGTGTGACGTCGTCATCCTTTTTGGCATCTGCAGTCAGTGCTTGTATAGAATGCCAATCTAGCTGTATCTTCCGGATCCATTCACGTCCTAGTAGTGGTGGTCCTCCATCTGGCAATACATATAGGTCAATTTTTGGTGTTTCCTCGCCGTTATATACAACGTTCACCCTTATTTTTCCTTTGGGGTAGACTTTTTGCCCCGTGTACGTCTTCAAGACAATCTTTGTATCTCTCAAGGTTATATGTGAGAATAGCCGCTTGTGGTCCCTTCGGTTTATGACTGTTAGGGCTGATCCTGTGTCCAATTCCATTTTCACTTGGACTCCTGCTATCTTGAGCGTGACCCAGATAGTTTGGTGATCCTCTGTTTTGATCACATTATGTAGTTTCAGACAACCCAGCTCCTTGCTTCCGGAGTCTGTATCACTCTTCTGTTCGTCTGAACTACTCTCCGTCACCTTATGTACCTTCTTGCACTTCTCCTGTGGAGATTTCTTGCTGTTGGTTTTCTTTCCCGACCTGCAGACTCTTGCTATGTGTCCTACTTTTTCACACTGTCTGCACACTTTGTCCTTGAACCAGCAATCATTATGGTCGTGTGTTGTTCTGCCGCAGCGATAGCACTTCACTGTTCCGTATGACATTTCATTTGTGCCATATTCTTGCGGTCTCCGTTGTATCTCTGCAGCGCCCCGTGCGGCTGCTTCGTGTGATACTGCCATGCTGAAAGCCTTGTCCAGCGTAAGATCCTTTTCGATAGAAGCCGTTTCTGGTTTCCTTCACTTTGAAGCCCACACACAAACTTGTCCCTTAAAGTATCTGCTAGTCCCATTCCAAACTGGCAGTGTTTCGATAGCTTGCGCAGTTCCGTTAAATACTCAGCATTACTTTTATCTTTATGCTGGTTCCTTTTGTGAAACTTAATTCTTTCTGCTATCAGCAGCGGTGTGGGGTTTAAGTGGTCCTGTAGGATTGACACTATGTTTTCAAAATCCTTTTCTACTGGCTTCTCTGGGGTTACTAGGTTTCGTAGTAAGCCATACGTTTTTGCATCCATTGAATTCAACAATACCAGCGCTTTCTTGTCATCTGGCACTTCATTCGCCTTGCAGTACACTTCTATGCATTCGACATATGTCGTCCAATCTTTGACTTCATTGTCAAACGCTGTGATACTGCCACTCTTCGGCATTTTTGGGTGTGGTTAGACTGGCTTAAAATGACGTCTCCCGCGCTTTCCTTTCTTCCCCGCTGTGGCTTAAAATGGCGTCTCCCACGTTTTCCTTTCTTCCCTGCAGCAGCTTAAAATGGCGTCTCCCGCGCTGCTGCCAACGCCACTCTCGGCGGTCCTCCTGGCAAATGGCGACGCCCTATGGGTTTCGTGCACTGCTCCTGCGCTGCTGCCAATGCCACTCTCTGTGGTCCTCGTGGCAATGGCAGCGCCTCGTGTTTTCCTGCGCGCCTCTCTCCCCCGTTGACGCTGCTCGGCCCTTGAACACCGGCTGTGCTCTGTTCTCTCTCGCCTCTCTCCCCCGTTGATGCCGCTCGGTCCTGAACACCGGCTGTGCTCTGCTCTCTCTCGTTGACGCTGCTCGGCTCTTGAACACCGGCTGTGCCCCATGCACTCTGCCCTCTCTCTCTCCCCCGTCGACGCTGCTCGGCCTTTTTCTGTGCCGCTCGGTTGGCTCTAGCTGCCGCTGTCTGGGAAGGGTCTGCACAGTACCTGTTGCCAGCCCGTTTTGCTGGACCACCGTGGCTGGAAAGCCAAGCCTGGCTCTCGACAGCCTCCCCTGCGATGCCCGTGCTTCTGGACTCGACCTCTTTCCACTGTTCTCCAGGAGCGAATCCCTGGGAGGTGATGCAGAGTTGCAGGTAGGTTCGAATCTTTCTCGTCACCAATGTTCGATCCGGGTATCTTAATGTTGTGTCCTTCAATAATCAGACAAAGACTGCAGGGAACGATCAACAGGTGTTTACTGAATGAGGGTTCAAACTGCAACTGACTGTACAGAGCACTACTCAGGGTTTATATACAGGTGTGGTCACTGCCGGTACTACAGGATACAGGAGCTGTAAAAAGTAGTTTTCCCCCTTAAAGGTACAGGCATTACAGACTTCATTGTCAAATGCGGTGATACTGCCACTCTTTGGCATTTTGTGTGTGGTTTAAAATGGCGTCTCCCAATGGCTTAAAATGGCGTCTCCCACGCTTTCCTTCCTCCCCCGCTGCTGCCAACGCCACTCCCGGTGGTTCTCGTGGCAATGGCGGTGCCCTGTAGGTTTCGCGTGCTTCTCCTTCGCTGCTGCCAACGCCGCTCTCGGCGGTCCTCGTGGCAATGGCGGCGCCTTGCGGGTTTCTGCGCATCTCTCTCTCCCTCTCTCCGACGCTGCTCGGCCCCTGAACACCGGCTGCGCCCTATGCGCTCTGCCCTCCCTCTCTCTCCCCCATCGACGCTGCTCGGCCCTTTGCTGTGCCGCTCGGTCGGGCTCTAGCCCGCTGCTGTCCGGGAAGGGTCTGCGCACTACCTGTTGCCAGCCCGTTTCGCTGGACCACCTTGACTGGAAAGCCAAGCCTGGTTCTCGACAGCCTCCCCCGCAATTCTTGGGTCTCTGCTGGATGATTGGGCAGTTGCCCGTGGTCGACGCCCGAGCCTCTGGCCTTGACCTCCAATCCACTGATCTCCAGGAACGAATCCCCGGGAGGTGATGCAGAGTTGCAGGTAGGTTCGAACTTGCCTCGTCGTCAATGTTGTGTCCGTGTATAATAAGACACAGGCTGCGGAGAACGGTACAACAGGTGTTTACTCAACGTGGCTCACAGTGGAACTGATCTGTACAGATTACTACTCAGGGCTATATACAGGTGTGGTCACTGCCGGTACTGCAGTATACATGAGTTGTATAAGATAGTTCCCCACTTAAAGATATATACATTACACAGGCAAGGGCCTGTTAAAATGGGATTATAAAGGCCAATTAGTGCTGTTGAAGGGCCCTGAAGACCAGTCCCACCTGTTGCAGGCGGGACTGATTCGGGACCATCAGACACGCCTGGGTTAAAATGGCTAGGTATCGGGAACCAGGCGGCGGGGGGGGGGTCCCGACCCCCAGGTTTTGCGATTTTTAACCCCCCACATGCCTCAAAGCCTGCCTGACGGCTGAGTTAAAATTAAGCCCAAATAGTTTAGTTTTCATGCTACTCCCTCAGAAGCCTTAGTGGTACGGTATCATTGTACCTTTCACCTTGGGATTTAAATACAAATAAAGCTTTTTGCCAGAAAGGCCCTTTGTAAAATGAATTTAATTCAGTTCCTCATTAATGCAGCCCCAAATGGCAACTGCCCAGAATTTGGAATGTTTCCTTAGAAAGGCCTTGAGGCTAGCTCGTACACTGCTGCAGCACAATGCTTTTCTGTGGCACTTTAATGGGTTGGAGGAGGAGGAGGTTTTTTTTCTGCAGTTGGCAGTGCTACACTTAAGCCTGCTTACTGCCAATACTTACTGCCTGAAATGGGAAGGTGTTGTATTCCCACAGTGCTATCATCCCTCGTCTTGATCAGCATAAAAATGCAATAAATGGAACAAAAAAGGCAAAGTGAGTAAGGCAGAGGAAATGATAGGCATGGTTTAGCATCCTCCATTGTAAACTGAAAAATATGATTACATATAAAATGACAGTAAACTGAACAGGTAGATGGGTTAATTAGCAGACTAGATTTACTCTTGTAACTCCTGTTCGGTTGGGTTGTTCTAAAACATTTAATATTGCTGTCTAAAGTGTGAGAATGAGTCATTTCAAATTTATGGGGTTATAATTCCAGAAACTCTTTCTACTCCCAACCGCTACACTCCTCACAGCTACGGTGTTGATATAGCTGGTCCAATTCAACTTGTGGTCTGTAGTGACCCCCAGGATGTCTGTGGTGGGGGACTCGGCAATGGTGATGCAGTTTAAGGGGAGATGGCTGGGCATTCTCTTGCTTGAGATGGCCATTATCTCACATTTACATGGTGTGAATGTTACTTGCCACTTGTCAGCCCAAGCCTGGATGCTATCCAGGCCCTGCTGTAGGCTGGCATGGGCTACTTTGATATTGGAGGAGTTGTGAATGGAGTTGAATGCTGTGGAATCATCAGCATACGGCCCCAGTCCTGACCTTATGACAGTGGGAAGATCATTGATGAAGCAACTGAAGGTGATGAGGTTGAGGACACCTCTCTGAGGAAATGTATTAACCCTTTTGTAAAGTCTGTGGGTTGTTTAGTTAATTAATACACAGACTCCAAGAGTAACTTAAAACAGGACTTTACTATTCGAAGGTCAGGGCGAATCTGCCCAATAACTCCTGGCACAACACTTATATACTGGTGTGGTCACCGTCGGTATTACCGTATACAGAAGCCAAACAAAGTAGTGCCACACCTAAAATAGTTCTCTTAAAGGTGAACGGTTACATACAATAGTTCTCTTAAAGGTAGACGGGTACATACACTACAATCCTCCCTTTTTAGCTTACAACATACTTATTCCCCATTAAACATAACATATAATCAACTTCATGTAAAACAATTCACAGATATAGTCTCTGCGGGAAACAGTTCACAGATTCAGTCTCTGCAGGAACAGTTCACAGATTCAGTCTCTGGTCTTGACTCGGTCCGAACAACATCTCTGTGGTGTAGCCGGTTCACATTTCTAGCGTGACTCATCCAATAGTCTTTCCCTTGGCTTAACAGCTTGAACTTCCGTCCTGCTGAACCAGCAGTGCTGACTTTTACAAACAGCTGGACTGCCTTGGTAATTTTTCCTACCTTCCAACTGATTTGGCCCCCTTCGTAGGGCCCACGTGCATGATCTGATAGAAGTGATAATGATTTAGATAGTTATCGTCTTCTGCTTCGTCTTTTTCTTTTCTGCTTCTTGGAGACTCTCGGGGCTCCCTTATCCGCTGCCAGCTGTAGCGCCACCATCTCCCTATGTTCCTTAGACTTTAAGTGCTTCATCCTGATTTCTGCACTTTGGGAGTTTTCATCACAAGCTGGGCAGACCAAGTCATCGTAATATTCCGTGTCACTCAACAGGTCATGGTAATATTCGGTGTCGTCCTGAGCTAGTCTAGCGAGAGGGCCTGCTACTTCTTCCGTACCCAACTGGACGTTAGCTGACTGTTGTTCCCTCCCTAGACATCTTTCCTGAAGAGACTTCTTCATGCGTTCATATTCATCCCGCTCTTCCTGGGTTTCCTGCAAATCCTTCACTAATGACTTCGTTTGTGATTTCAATACTTCCCCTTCCCTCGGGGATTGATTGATCAGGCTATTCAATCCTTCTACTGGAGCAGCTGTTTCAACATTCTGCTGTTCACATTGACATGATTCAGCGTACTTTTGGCATCCCTGTAAAATCTGTGTTGCAACCTCAGCTATTTCCATAACTTTTGAGAGCTCCGAACTCCTTCCCTTTGAAGATTGAAGCTCGTGTTCAGATTGTTCCCATTGTAGAGTCTTGTCCTTCAGCATATGAAGGAGTTGGCTGACCGTTAACTCTTCCACGGGAACACTGTGGGTCAGAGTCTTCTCCATTTCATCCACCTTTTCCTCCAATGCTTTCACCTTCTTTTCCTCTTGTACTTTGGCTTCCAGCGCTCGGAGAAGTTGCGCCTTGATGCTCTCTAGCTCATGTTCAGAGGCCATTCTTACAGTCTCTGTGTTTCTTACAGTTCCTTTTTCTTCCACTGAACGGATTCCCAGTTGAATCTGTTCTTCAAGTTGTTGAATCTCGGTCATTGCCGCCCCATATTTGTCTTGGGTTTCCTTTAATATTTTTATGAGTTCTTGTACATCTTGTCTTTCATGTTCTGCCATGTCTTTCACCTCTAATTTCTCATCTATGGATGGAACTTCTACCGATGAGTCTGTCTTGGCCTTGAGCTCATCAAGAATTTCCTGCAGCCTTTGGATCTCTTGCTCATGTTCAACCTTCAGTTGCTCATATGCTTCCACTGAAACTAGCTTTTCGGAGGTTGCCGAGTTAACCCCTTCCAGAATTGTAGCCTGGGCCTGTTCATACTGTTCTTTCAACTTCTCACACTCTGCTTGTAAGGAGTCGTAGAGAAGAACTGGAATAAAATCCTGGCTTCCTGAAGATTCCTCTTCATTTGCTTCTTCCTGCAAATATTCTAACTCCTGAACAGCATAAGGGAGATGTGATTGGTAATTGGTCACGATGGCTCTATGGTCGCTCTCTGCTTGAGCTAGCTGCTTCTGTTGTCTTTCCAGATTCTCCCATTCGGTGTCATAGAACTTTTTCATTGTTTTCATCTCTTGTACGAGACGGTAACTCAATTGTTCTAATTGTTGTCGTAATTTGAAATAAGTTTGAGTCCGAGCTCGGTGTTCTTCCGTCATGTATATGTCCGTAACTTGAACAGGCTCAGAATTTTCTGTCAAACTAGGTTGTCGCTGTTCGGTGGAGTTCTGTTCTGAAATCTTGTTCTTCTCTGGAGCATAAGCCTTTATGCATGCCTTCGTTTTTCCAACCTTCGTCGGCAAGTCCATTTCAGCCTTGTCTTTCATATTTGGGTTGGTCTTATCGTCATCCGTTTCAGAATCTGAGCTGATTGTCTGCACCGAGTCCTCACTCGTTATGGCTTTTAGATAGTGCCATTCCATGTCTATTTTCTTGATCCACTCCCGTCCTAGAAGTGGTGGTCCTCCCTCATGTAGTACGTATAAGTTCATTCTTGGGTGTTCTTTACCCCTATCTCTCACTTTGACTCTTATCTTTCCCATGGGGTGTACTTTATGCCCCGTGTATGTCTGCAATACGAACTTGGTATCTCTTAAGGGTATATGTGAGAATAGCCGGTGGTAATCCCTTCGATTTATGACTGATAGAGCTGATCCAGTGTCCAACTCCATTTTCACTTGGATTCCAGCTGTTTTTAGCATGACCCAGATAGTTTGTAGGTCAGCTTCCTTACTCACATTGTGAATTCTCAGACTACCCAGCTCCTGGCCGTTTGGGTCTGAGTCTGAATTCTGTTCGTCTGAACTCTTCTCAGCCACCTTGTGTACCTTGTTGTACTTTTCCTGTGATGGCTTCCTTTGGTTGTTGGTCCTTTGGTTGTTGGTCTTCTTCCCTGACCGGCATACCTTAGCTATGTGACCCAGTTTGCCACATTTCCTACATTCCTGGTTCTTAAACCAGCATTGGTTCTGGTCGTGTGTTGTCTTCCCACAACGATAGCATTTTGTTGTTGTCGAGGTAATTTGATCCACACTTAGTGCTGCTGTCTTTAGCTGCATTTCCGCAGTTCCCTTCACTGCGGCTTCGTGCGATGCTGCAATAAGGACAGCCCTGTCAAGTGTAAGGTCGTTCTCTTCGAGTAGTCGCTTTTGCGTTCCTTCCTTTGCCAACCCGCACACGAACTTGTCTCGCAATGCCTCTGTCAGATTCCCTCCAAACTGGCAGTATTTCGCTAGTCTACGCAGTTCGACCAAGTATTCTGCGTTGCTTTCGTCTTTCCGTTGTGTTCTCGCATAGAATTTGAATCGTTCCGCCAACATCAACGGTGTGGGGTTCAAGTGATCCTTCAGAACAGCCACAATATCATCTAAAGTCTGATCCGCCGGTTTAGCTGGTGATAGTAGATGCTTCAAGAGCCCGTATGTCTTTGCGCCCATCGAGTTTAGCAAGGTTATAGCTTTGTCATCTTCTTCTATTTTATTGGCCTCACAATAGATCTCGATGCGTTCCACGTACGTGGCCCAGTCTTCTACCTCGGCTTTAAAATCGTTGATGTTACCACGCTTAGGCATCTTCCTCTCTTTCTGATAACACCCCGAATTATTTCTTTAACTTTTTTTTTTTTTTTTCCTAAGATGGCCGTTTTCCCGCGAAAATGGCGGTTTCCCGCGCTTATCTTCTCTCCCCGCCCACTTCAATGGCGGTTTCCCGCTTCTGTCTTCCCCGCCTAATGGCGGCTTCCCGCGTTTCTTCCCTAGCGGGAGGGGTACACTTTCCCCCACAGGCGACGGCCGCTGGCTTTCAGGTTCACAGCCTGCGCGTCGGCTTCAGGGCTTTCCCTTTTCTCGGCAGGGCAACCGGCGCTGGGTACACCCCGTTGACGGTGAACAGGTTCAGCCGCTGGGCTGGCTCTCGCTCAGTTCCCCTTGCTCGGGCTCGGTCTCTCTCCCGCTCTCTCGGCTCTACCGGCGCTGGGTACACCCCGTTGACGGAGAACAGTTTCAGCCGCTGGACTGGCTCTCGCGCAGTCTCCCTTGGTCGGCTCTGCCTCTCCTGCTCGCTTGGCTCTACCGGCGCTGGGTACACCCCGTTGACGGAGATCAGTTTCAGCCGCTGGACTGGCTCTCGCGCAGTCTCCCTTGGTCGGCTCTGCCTCTCCCGCTCGCTCGGCTCCCAAACGCCTCTCCCAGCCGTCTCGCAGTCCGGTGCTTCCCTCCCCGGCTGCGGCTGAGTTTATCTCTTCCCGCGCCTACGCTCCCGGTCGCAGCGCTTCGTGGCTTCGGTCGCTGCCCGGCTTTTCGCGCCGGTCGCGGTCTAGCTGTCTCACGATGCCGTTGCGTCCCCCAGCCTATTAGTACCGTGGCTTCCTTGCTCCACGCTGCCCCAGTCTCAGCGCCTCTGGGCCCGACTTCTGTCCGGCTCCTTTCCCCCTCGACCGTGGTCGAGTGCACCGCCCTTATCCTCCGGTTATTCTTTTTACTTTTCCCTTACTCACAGTCACCGTGGCCGCCTTGCTTCTCGTGCTGATCGGCTCACTCCTCACCATGGCAGAAGGGACAGTCAGTGCCTGTTGCTGATGGAAGTCTTTGTCTCTGAATTCTTCCTCCTTTCCAGCTCTGCAGACTCGAGTTTTCTCCCAGCAGAATGACGAGGGCGGTTGCCTCTTCTCGACGCTCGTTAACTGCTTCGGAAGTATTGTTGCCGCAGGGTACGATCGGACTCGTCGCCACTGTAAAGTCTGTGGGTTGTTTAGTTAATTAATACACAGACTCCAAGAGTAACTTAAAACAGGACTTTACTATTCGAAGGTCAGGGCGAATCTGCCCAATAACTCCCGGCACAACACTTATATACTGGTGTGGTCACCGTCGGTATTACCGTATACAGAAGCCAAACAAAGTAGTGCCACACCTAAAATAGTTCTCTTAAAGGTGAACGGTTACATACAATAGTTCTCTTAAAGGTAGACGGGTACATACACTACACCTTTCAACCCAAATTAATATTGAATCAATAAAAGAATTTTCTGTAACAAGCACCAATATTCACCAAGGCAGGTGGGGAGAGGAACTTTGAGTTTTTTTTGTTCTTTTGTTCTGAATTTAAATTCAGTCATTTAAGTGTCATTCTTTTACAACCTTGATACATAGGTGGTAACATTGGATTGAATAACTCCTACAATACAACCAAACCCAACCTTTGTGAAAAACTGCAGAATGGTATTTTTAGTTTTATGTTTGTGTCATTCCAGATCTCTTTCCAATCTATTTCCTCTTCCTCTTACATTTTGGATTCCAGTAATGCCAGTTTCTAACTGTTTTTGGATTAGGATTTCCCTTCCTTCTTTCTGATTATAAATATTCCCGGCCTGGCCCCATTCCTCGATGCCTGCTGCCATCTGCTAAATCATCCTACTAAATACCTTCTCCTCAGGACCCACCTTCCAATTGGAATAAAATGTTACTTTAAAATCTTGAGCCCCTCTTCTCTGCCCCCACAATAAAAATTGATTAAAAAAAAAAATCCTCCCATCTTCAACTGAACAATGATTATTTTTTTAAAGTATTCCTGGCCTGTTCCCACCTGATCCATAATTAATTTAGTCATGCTTACTACTTTTACTAATGCATTTTCACACAAGCAATTATCGTTTTTAATCCATTAATAATTTTTAATTGAATCTTCAATCTGTTTAGAAGGTTTTCTAAAAGCCCATTCAATTAAATTTAATTCTTAATAACGTTTTGGAAAATGGCTCAGTTCCTCCAACTCATCAGCAGCAGTGCAACAGGAATGCCATTTCTGTAACTAATTTCTTTATAATGTTGAAGAATATATTTGAAAATATATTTTTTTCTGACTATTCATGTAGAATTTTTCTTTCCCCCTCCCAAAAATTAGCTTTTTGTGATTCCTTTGTACAGTGTGTGGGTGGTGAGTGTCAAAGTACACATTAACATTTATTATGCTTTGAGAATTCTTTCGTTGAATATAAATGATTTCTCCTTGAAGTTTTATACGTTCCTTCTACAGGAATTGTCTCTACGATACCTTAATTAATTTATCTGACAATCGTTAAATTCTTCACAGAATGGATGTTGCCTTTTATGCTTTTATATTCTAAAAACAAGCTGTTGCTACATTTTAATCATGTCAATACAAACATAGTGATAATTGAGAATTTTTTAACTAACAAAAGCAGCCAAAATGCTTTAAATTATGTTAATATTTTCTTTTGAGTAAAAATGTAGATCACAAATTCTGAAGAATTTTATTTTTTCATATATTTGCCACAAGAGCACTAGTCACTGAAATGTAATTGGATAGGACATAGAGAATATGCTTCAGGAACACTGTTACCAGCATCCTTATTGATTTACATTAATTCCCTTTCTTTTTTGTTCTTAAATAATAAGCATATTAGATTTCTAAAGTACATGATGATTCTAAAGTCACTTTGTAAAGGGAGTAATTATTCTTCTGTTTAGTGTTGGGTTGAGTGAACCTATATTAGACTTTTCATTTTTTTCCAAATACTTCTGATAAAATTATACAGGTGTCATATATCAGTATGTTAACAGATTACACTAACTATCCACAATTTTGAAGAGCACTGCACATCTGTGAACATGTCATCCTCTTGGTAACAGGTGCATCAACATTGGTGTCACTTTATACCCATAGTCCAACTCAGGAAGTTCCCCCTTTCCCAGCCCCCAAACTGCCTTTTGTTTCATTTCCTGCCTTTACTCTCAGTTCTGTAGAAGGGTTTCGACCTGAAACATTGACTCTATTTCTCTCTCCATGGATGTTGCCTGGCCTGCTGAGTTTTTCCAGCATTTTCTGTTGTTATTCAGGAAGTTCCCTGACTGTTACCTCTGACCTTGAAATGTCTGTTGTTGTGTATGTACCTTTAAGAGAAAAACTGATTTTATACTGCAGTACCGGCAGTGACCACACCTGTATAAAAAGCCATAGCAGGCTTCTGTACGTCAGTCTTAAGTTTACCCTCTGTTCAGTAAACACCTGTTTTATTGTTCTCCTGCAGTCCGTGTATTATTGATACTCGGACACTACACTGGCGACGAGCAGGTTTGAACTCACCTGCAGTACTACATCACCTCACAGGGATCTTTCCCTGAGAAGAAGCTTCTTGGAGGTCGAAGTCAGAGCAACGGGCGTCGACCGCGGGCAACCGCCCAAGGATCCATCGGTGTTCGGAGAATTGCAGGAGAGGCTGTGGAGAGCTGGGCTTGGCTCCCCAGTCAAGGTGTTCCAGCAAATCGTGCTGGTAGCAGGTAGTGCGCTGACCCTTCCGGACTGCGGCGGGCTCGAGCTCGATCGAGCGGCTCTGCAAAGGGGCCATGCAGCGTCGTCAGGAGGAAAGAGAGAGAGAGAGGGTGGAGCGCACAGGGCGCGGTCGGTGCTCAAGAACCGGGCAGCGTAGAGAAAATAAAATGAGGGGAAGGAAAAGTGAGACACGCCGAAGCCGCGGGTTGCCGCCATTACTCTGTAGAATGCTAGGAGCAGCGTGGCAGCAAGGGGAAGAAAGAAAAGCGCGGGAGGCGCCAGTTAATTCCATTGGGGAAGAAGAAAAAGCATGGGAGGCACCATTTTAAATCACCCAAGATGCCGAAGAGTGGCAGTATCACTGCTTTCGACAATGAGGTAGAAGACTGGACCACGTATGTGGAAAGAATTGAAGTGTACTGCAATGCCAATGAGGTGGCCAATGGAAAGAAGGCATCGGTATTATTAAATTTGATGGGCGCGAGAACGTACAGCCTATTGCAGAATTTAATTACCCCAGCTAAACCAATGAAGAAAAGTTTTGAAGAGATTGTTAATATCTTACAGGAACACCTAAACCCTACACCGCTGCTGATAGCAGAAAGATTCAAGTTCCATAAAAGAAACCAGCACAAAGATGAGAACAATGCTGACTATCTTACGGAACTATGCAAGTTATCGAAGCACTGCCAGTTCGGAGCAGGACTGGCAGACACTTTACGGGATAAGTTTGTCTGTGGGCTCCAGAGTGAAGGAACCCAGAAACAACTACTTTCAGAAAAGGACCTGACGCTAGAACAGGCTTTCAGCATGGCAGTATCCTACGAAGCAGCAGCACGGGGAGCTGCGGAAATACAACAGAAACCACAAGAATACAACGCTAACGAAATGGCGTATGGAGCAGAAAAGTGCTATCGCTGCGGCAGAACAACCCATGATCAGAAGGACTGCTGGTTTAAGGACAAAGTATGCAGGCAATGCGGGAAAATGGGACATATAGCAAGAGTCTGCAGGTCGGGAAAGAAAACCAACACTACAAGAACTACTAAGGAAAAGTGCAAGAAAGTAAAAAAAATGACAGACAGTAGTTCGGAAGATCAGGAGAGTGATAATGACTCTGGGAGTAGGAGACTAAGTTGTCTAAAGTTACACAACGTGATTGCAAAGGAGGATCACCGAACCATTTGGGTCACCCTCATGATAGCAGGGTCCCAAATAAAGATGGAATTGGATACAGGATCAGCCCTAACTGTCATGAATCGATGAGACTATGAGCGGCTATTCTCACACATACCCTTAAAGGACACGTCCATTGTAATGAAGACATACACGGGGCAAAAAGTCTACCCCAGAGGAAAAATAAGGGTGCCAGTTAAATACAACAGCAAGGAAACACAGAAACTGTGAGGACCACCATTATTGGGACGTGAATGGATCTGAAAAACACAATTGGATTGGCATTCCATTCAGGCGCTAACTGTGACTGACAAAAAGGATGATGATGTCACACCTGGACGACTGCCAAAAATTCTAACTGACGCAAAAGAGGTGTTCCAACAAGGACTTGGGACTCTAAACGGCAATAAAGGCGATGTATAATGATGACATACCACTGCAACACAAGGTGGATAACTTCCTGTTTGCTTACCGGAATGCGACACATGCAGTCACCAACCAAGTTCCAGCCATAATGTTCTTCAACCGAAGGCTAAGATGTCACCTGGATTTGCTCAAACCAAACATAAGACGAGATGTTGAGGATAAGCAATTCCAGCACATCAATGAGAAGCCAACCAGGAGCTTCAAGACTGGTCAACCAGTCTTGGCCCGCGACTACCGAACAGAAAAATGGCAGCCAGGAACGATATGCACACAGCAGGGACCACTAATGTACACAGTGGACGTTGGAGAGAGCATCGTGAGATGCCATGCTGACCAGATTCTAGAGTCACAGGAACAAGCCAAACCCATACCACGAGCACGTGCACCTGGTAATGAACCCGATGTACAGATTGCGTCTACCTCAGAAGCAGTGGTATTGGAAGCTGACGAACCAACCAATGACAATGAGCCAGAATCGACTCCGCCGCAAGAACAGGATACTCGAGAAAGGCGCTATCCAGTCAGGATCAGGAAGCCTCCTCAAAGACTGAACTTATAAATAATTATTTCAGTTGATGTATATAGTACAGAGACAATTGTAATTGTAATTAGTTATTATTTAGTTGTTAAATGAATGTTATGTACTGTTTATCTAAAAGGGGAGGAATTGTTGTGTATGTACCTTTAAGAGAAGAACTGATTTTATACTGCAGTACTGGCAGTGACCACACCTGTATAAAAAGCCATAGCAGGCTTCTGTACGTCAGTCTTAAGTTTACCCTCTGTTCAGTAAATACCTGTTTTATTGTTCTCCTGCAGTCCGTATATTATTGATACTCGGACACTACATCTGTGGCCCAGAAATTTGGGGCGGAGGCTTCCCGGGGGTGCACCTGCACTTACCTAGCGCGCCGGCCATTGTGCTGTGGGCCCTCGTGGGATTCCAATCCTGGGCCTGCTCCAACTGCCGGCATGCAGTGCTTGCGTACCCCAGGGGCGCAGTTAGTTCAAAGCGTCCCCTGGGATCACGTGGGCCATGGAGAGCCAATGGCCTGTCAAATCTATGAATACAATTCAGCCCCAAAACATAACTAAAACTTCAAATAAATTAAAAGAAAATCACTTTTTAAAATAACTATAAATTACATAAAATAACTATTTTAAACAATAATTTAAATTTTTGAAAAAATTAATTACAGTTTCTAACGGGGCTAAAAATAAGCTTACCTTTCTTTAAAGTATTTAAAAATAATAAACCTGTGGAAAAAATGTTTTAATTTTACTTAATTCACCACTTACCTTGTTAAAAGCAAGCCTTGCGACTGCTTTTTAAAAGCGTAGCTCCTGGAGACTTACCCCCCCGGAGAAACCTGCAAAAAAAATGGAGGCATACGCACTGCTTCTCCGGCGCATGCGTTTGACCTGTGAACCCCTTCCTTTAAGGGAACGGAAGTTCCGGTTTCCCGCGCATGCGCAGTGCATGCACGAAACTGGCACTTTTGTTGGGCCTATGCGTGAGTACCCAGCGCATACTCACCCGTGGAGACCCGAAGTACCGGCCCACATGTACAATATCTTTGATAGTTGCCTGTAGTTTCATTGAAATGGCTGATCAATACAGGGGAGAAATTGGATAACTCTCAAAAAGGGGCGTGGGGATTAGCCTGCCCCTGTTCCTTGCGTTGCCGGCAGTACGATAAATATGTGCTGCCTGGTCTTTTAAATGATTACTGCACGCAGTCAGCACTCCCTGCACTGTTCGTTGGCTGCCGCATCAGCAGAGGGCCCGATATCACGAGTCGCTAGTACTACTTAAAGGCAGTCTGCATCTCTTAAAGGGGAGGTGCATTGTGGCTGCAAGAAATGGTGGGTCTTTTTTCAAAAGTTAGTCTGGGCTGTGATACTTTGAGCAACGGCTGAACATGGCAGTGAGCGAGCACCAAGGTTTTCAGTCAATGCACTGAGGTCTTAATGGAAGAGGTGGAGGGTGGGGGGAGGGGGGTGGGGTTGGTAGCAGGAGGCCCACCAGGCATATGCTCAGGAGACAGTGGGAAGAAGTAATGGCGGTTGTCAATGCCAGGAGTGTTGTTCCAAGAACATGGATGCATTGTAAGAAGAAGTTTGATCTGGCATGAGTTGTCAAGGTTAGTGAGTTTATCTTCAAATGGCATAATGGTATATCCTGCCAACTGCACCACTAGCCTCATTCAGTCCGCAATTCACTTCACCTCCATCACTCTAATTCTGCTGTACAGGAGTCAGTTGAGGACTTCAATGGGCTAGGCTACAGAAGAAGGCTGATGGGTGTACATAATCAATGCTTGGTGCAGTGAAAGCCTGCCAGAAAGCCTGCACTCCATGTCAATGAGCATGGAGGAGTCCAGCACTAACTTGGCACAGGGTTTTGCGCAGAGCTTGAAGCCCATACTTTCCAACATGGAACGGGTGGTCACCTCCATCAGCACAACTGTGGAACCCACCATGATGCAGCGTCTGATGGCCAATGTCAGAGCTTCCATTGCAGCAGAAACAGCTTTCACCAAAGATTTGAGTGCTGCAGTGGAAGCTCAGACTGCTGCCATCATTGCTCTGGATACTACTGTTCAAAGAGGCTTCCAGGGCAGCACAATAGTTGATCAATCTATTCTCCAACAGATCAGTAGGATTGCTGAGGTGTCGCCCTGAGAGAGTGGTAGTAGTTCCACGGAGCACGAACCTGCTGTCCTCTCTCAGTATGACAGCATTCGTACTCCCACCCCTGCCACTCCATCAGTACCCTTGCTGTTTCCTGTCAGCCAGCCAGCCCAGACTGCTGCAGCCCAGGCTGAGATGGTGCAGTCTGAAGCTGGGCCCTCGAGGCCTACGCTGCTCGAGGTCACCCTCCAAGGCCATCTGCAGTCTCCTCAATTGAAGGTTAGCAGCCTTCCACCACCCATGCTGCAGCCACTGGGGAAGTACCTCGTAGGAGCACTAGAAGAGGATAAGGCACACAGAGGAGGCACTAAGGGAATGCACAAGGGTGATTTATTAATTTTTGTATGCATTATGTTATTTAATTTATAAATTTGGATTGGCATGTGCATTTTATGTTGGCTTTTATTTTTGTGTTGTTGGAAAGAGGACGATGTGATGGTCAGTGATAGAGAAAAGTTAAGGTGTGTGGGACTGTTGGTGAATGGGGAGGTGTGGTTGAGGTTACTGGTATCACTTGAATTATTTAATCACATAGACCCTGGGCAGAAAGGGGCTGTCTACGTTGTAACCTCCCTTCCTCTTTGTGTTCCTCCACATCCTATTGCACTTCCTCCCCCTCCTTCTCATTCTTCTACTGCTCAGCTTCTCACCTGATAGGTAGTGGCAAGGGCTGTTCCCTCATAATGGCCAGGTTGTGAAGCATGCAGCATACTACCACAAATATTGATACCCACTCAGCTGAGTACTGCAGGGCTCCTCCAGAGCAGCCCAGTCAGCGGAAGTGTTGCTTGAGGATGCCGATGGTGTGCTTTATAATGTTCTTGTGGCAGCATGGCTGTCATTGTAGGCCTGCTGTGCACATGTGCGTGGATTCCGAACCAGTGTCATGAGCCATGTCACCAGTGGATAACCCTTATCACCCAGTAGCCACCCTTTGACTTGCTGTGCTGGGTCAAATACAGGTGGCACAGATAACTGCCACAGAATGAATGACTACTGCCAAGATAATGGGCATTCACCTGCATATTGAGCTGTCTGTGATTGCATTGAAGGAGTGGAATCCCTTTCAGTTCATGAAAATGGCTGAGTTCACAGGAGGCGCATTCAAGGCAATGAGCGTGCAGTCAATGGTACCCTGCACCATGGGTATTATTTAAACCCTCATGCTCACTCCACCTGCTTGTCTCTGGCAAGAGGGAATGAGATGAAGCTGTCTCCCTGTGTATAGAGAGCCTCAGTGACCTCCCTTATGCAGTTGTGTATTGCAAACTGCGAGATGTTGTTTATATCTCCAGCAGCAGCCTGGAAAGAGCCAGAGCATAAAAGTTAAGAGCCACGGTCACCTTGACAGCCACTGGCAATGCGGTCCTGGCCCTGCTTTGCGGTTGCAGTTGTGGCTGCAGCAGTTGGCAGATTTCAGTCACAACCTCTTTTGTGAAGCAAAGACGTCTCAAGCATTGGTTCTCTCTGAAGTTGAGAGAAAAGGATTGCTCCCTAAAGACCCTCAGTAGTGTGGCCTCCTGCTGAGACACCTTCTCCCCCTCCTCCTCCTCCCATTTCTAGCAGCTCTGTGGCCTCTCTTCATTCTCCCAGCCATGCTCAACTCCCAGAGGAAGTCCTACCAGGCCACCCATGTGTGGAAGCAACTTGTTTCAGAACAAGTTTTTAAATGAACAAAAATTACTTCAGCACCAGACAAACATAGAAGAAGATAGGAGCAGGAGTAGGCCATTCGGCCCCTCGAGCCTGTTCCACCATTTAATGAGATCATGGCTGATCATCCAAATTCAGTACCCTGTCCCTGCTTGCTCCCCATATCCCTTGATCCCTTTAGGGAACCACTGTTTGTAGACTATTCAAACTTCAGCCAAGCATAAGAAAGCTCCAAAAACATATATAATTGCACCAGCAGCCAGAAGATATAATCCAGCGACTAACCTGTAAATAGTTCATGATCCCTTTTAATAGCGCTGGTGAGGGGTCCTTCATACCATTTAACGAGTGTTCAGCTGTGCAAGCTTAAGACAGGGCATAGGCTGGAGCATGGAGCTCGAAAATGGCAGTGCTGGCGTTTAATCAGTGTTGCACACTGATTGACGTCATGATCTGCCTGCTCTGCATGCTGCCGGCGGTTGTTAGGTGCACGCACGCAAGCCCCTTTACCAAGATAGCGTCCGGTGCATTTCCCATCAGAAGTGTGCGCGTACATCTTGGACACCATTTTCGAGCGATCGAAGGCCATGTAGCACTTAATTTTTAAGCTCAGACATTGTGCCATAGTTTGTTGCTAACTGAATTTAATAACAAGTGCTGCATGGTCATAGTAGGAACAGAATTCAAGCAGCATTAATAAAGATTCTGAAAATGACCTTGACTTTGAAAGGTTTAGAAAGAATAGAAAGAATTGAATATTTGACTCAGAACTATATCAGTTTAACGTTCAAACATAAAGTAGGTTTTTTAAATAATAATTTGTTATTTGAAAACTCACAGGAGTTGAATGTTCACATCTTCCTGGAAAATGAATTCTTACAGGAAAACATGAAAAACAAAGGCAAACTCCTGAATGGAATTAGAGGTCAATTAGAGGTTAAGGCAGGAAGGATGGGGAAAAGATGGGTGTGCGGGGGATGCAGAGGAGCGGAGGACAGTGCTTTCTGAAAGAAGGCAAAATGACTTTAATGTTAATCATTTTACTTAGAAAGAAAGACTTGCATTTATATAGCACCTTTCATGACCACCGGATGTCTCAAAGCGCTTTACAGCCAATGAAGTACTTTTGGAGTGTAGTCACTGTTGTAATGTGGGAAATGCAGCAGCCAATTTGCAAACAGCAAGCTCCCACAAACAGCATTGTGATAATGACCAGATAATCTGTTTTTGTTATGTGGATCGAGGGATAAATATTGGCCAAGACACCAGGGATAATGTTGAGTCTGTGCTTTCAAATGTAGGTATGCTGAATAACTGGACACAGACAACAGAATACTTAAACAGGTCTTTAGTAACTGAGAGTCAGGGCTGAACTGAAATACACTTTTGCTCCACAGGGTTTATATACCGGTGTGGTCACCACCGGTACTACAATATACAGGAGCCATCAGAAAGTAGTCCATCACCTTAAGGTAGTCTCTTAAGGTGGTCTTTATCTGTTTTTTCACCTCTCCCGGGAGATCACATGGGTTCGGCTGGATGCAGAGTGATAGAAGATTTGAGGTTAGGATCAGATCAGCCATGATCTTATTGAATGGTGGAGCAGGCTCGAGGGGCCGATTGGCCTACTCCTGCTCCTATTTCTTATGTTCTTATGTATGTTCTTATACACTACAATTCCTCCCCTTTTAGCTTAACAGTGTACACCCCAATTTAAACATAACATGGATAACATATATACAACTTTCATACAAAACTGTTCAAAGATTCAGTCTCTGAGGAGGCCTCCTGATCCGGGCCGGATAACGCCTTTCAGGGGTCTCTGGTTCTCGTTGCTGGGGTGACTCATCCATTTGATCTCTTATGGATTGAACATCATCATGTACGTTCAAGTCTGAGGTAGATGCTACAGGCTCAATAACTTCTTCAACTGGTGTCTCTGCCGTAGACATGGGGTCGACCCTTGTTCTCGATTCCACAAGTTGGTCAGCATGACATCGTATTACGTTCTCACCAACGTCTACCGTGTACATCAAGGGTCCTTGTCGGGCACGAATTGTTCCGGATTGCCATTTATCATTCCTATAGTCCCTGGCCAACGCTGGTTGTCCTATTTCAAAACTCCGAGTGGCCTTGTTATTTACGTGCTGGAATTGTTTGTTTTCGACTTCCCTACGCACATTGGGTTTTAACAAATCCAACCGGGACCGCAACCACCTGTTATAGAACATTATGGCAGGGCTTTGATTTGTCACTGCATGCGTGGCGTTTCGATATGCCATCAGGAAATTGTCCATCTTGTGTTGTAGTGGAATATGGTCTTCGCTCATGGCCTTTATTGCCTTTTTGAACGTTTGTACAAATCTCTCGGCCAACCCATTGGTAGCTGGATGATATGGGGCAGATGTATAGTGTTTCACCCCATTCTTTTTCATGAATTTCTGGAATTCTTCTGACACGAACTGTGGTCCGTTGTCTGAACATATTTGTTCTGGCAACCCATTCCTTGCAAATATGGTTCTTAGAACTGCGATCGTCTTTTCAGAGGTAGTGGTCGACATCTTAATCACTTCTGGCCATTTAGAATGTGCGTCTACCGCTATCAAAAACATGGAATCCATGAATGGACCTGCAAAGTCGATATGCACACATTGCCATGGGGTTGAAGGCCATCCCCACGGATGCAGCGGTGCAATTGGAGGTGCGTTTTGAACTTTTTGGCACCCTGAGCAGCTTTTAGTCAGATCCTCTATTTGTTTGTCGATACCTGGCCACCACACATAAGCCCTAGCAAGGCCTTTCATCTTGACTCCCCCCAGATGACCTTCATGCAGTTCCTTCAGAACTCTCTCCCTTAATTTAGGAGGAATAATCACCCTTGTTCCATACATCAATGTTCCTTGACAGACGGACAGCTGTTCTCGCCTGGCTGAGAAGGCAGGTAACAGTGGTTCGCCATGTGCTGGCCATCCCTTCACTGTCAAATCGTAGACCCGAGACAGTGTCGGGTCGTTTCGGGTCTCTCTCTCAATACTCGCATTGGTGACTGGTAAGCATTCGATGATGGTCGAGTGAAATATCTCGACAGGGTCAACTGCCGGTGCCTCTTCCGCTGTAGGTAGTGGCAGGCGCGACAGCCCATCAGCATTACCATGTTGCTTTGTACCTTTGAATTCAATATCATATTGATGTGCCCCTAGGAAAAGGGACCATCTCTGAAGCCTCTGCGCCGTCATAACCGGAACACCCTTCTTAGGGTTAAAAATGGAAACCAACGGCTGGTGATCTGTCAGCAGCGTAAACTTTTGGCCTTGCAGGTAATGGTTAAATTTCTTAACTCCCCACACGAGGCTGAGAGCCTCCCTATCTATCTGAGCATAGTTGTGCTCTGCGGAGGTCAATGATCTGGATGCGAACGCGACTGGCCTTTCCAAGCCATTTGGCAACTTATGTGAGAGCACTGCCCCGATACCATATGGAGAAGCATCACAAGCTAAACAAATAGGCAGCATTGGGTTAAAGTGAGCCAACACTTCCTTAGAGGTGATCAGCGCCTTGCTTTTTTGAAAAGCCCACTTACAGTCCTCGCTCCACTTCCATGGTACTCCCATTTGCAAAAGAGTGTTCAGCGGGTGTAACACCGTGGATAAATTTGGAAGAAACTTGTGGTAATAGTTAATCAACCCAAGGAACGACCTCAACTGGGATACATTTTCCGGAGCGGGAGCTTTCACAACAGCTTCGATCTTGTCAGGTGACTTATGAAGCCCCTCCTGGTCAATGACGTGGCCGCAGTACGAGATTCGCTTCTGAAAGAACTCACATTTCTGGCGATTAACTCTGAGTCCATATTCTTTCAATCTGGTGAGCACCTGCTCCAAATTCGTGAGGTGTTCCTTATCATCATCTCCTGTAATCAGAATTTCATCCAGGTAGCATTGTGTGCCTGGAATTCCCTGTAATACCTGCTCCATGGCCCTTTGCCAAATCGCTGGAGCCAATGCCACTCCAAAAACCAGTCTATTATACCGATATAAGCCCTTATGTGTGTTGATCGTGAGATACTGGCGTGACGCTTCATCAACTTCCATCTGTAGGTACGCCTACGCCAGGTCTATCTTGGTGAAGTGTTTCCCGCCAGACAACGAAGTGAAGATACCCTCAATCCGCGGAAGCGGATATTGCACCGTGTGAAGAACTGGATTAACAGTGATCTTGAAATCGCCACAGATGCGAACCTTCCCAGGTTCCCCTGACTTGTTGCTCAACGAACGCTTCATGACAGGAACAATGGGTGTGGCCCATTCGCTCCATTCCACCTTTGACAGCACTCCTGAACGTTCTAGCCCTTCCAGCTCTGCTTCCACAGCAGGTCGTATCGCATAAGGTACCGGTCTGGCTTTGAAAAATTTTGGGTTTGCATATTCTTCAACCTTGATGTTTGCCGTAATTCCTTTCAGTGTTCCCAGTCCCTGTTGGAACACCTCCTTAGCATCGTCCAATATTTTGGACAGTCGTTTAGGTTTGACGTCGTCCTCTTTACAGGAATCTACAGTTAGTGCTTGTAAGGAATGCCAGTCCACATTTATTCTCCGGATCCATTCCCGTCCCAGTAGTGGCGGACCTCCCTCAGGTAACACATACAAGTCCATTCCCTGACTTTCTTTACCATTGTAGACCACCTTTACCTTTATCTTTCCGATGGGGTATACTCTTTGCCCCGTGTATGTTTTCAATACAATCTCCGTATCCCTCAGGGGAATGTGTGAGAATAACCTTTTGTAATCTTGCTTATTCATGACCGTCAATGCCGATCCAGTGTCCAATTCCATCTTCACTTGGACTCCTGCTATCTGAAGCATGACCCAGATAGTTTGGTGGTCTGCTGTGTTACCCACATTATGTATTTTTAGACAACCCAGTTCCTTACTGCTGGAGTCTGAATCCGTCTTCTGTTCATCCGAACTGTTCTCTGTCACCTTGTGTACTTTTTTGTACTTCTCCTGCGGTGACTTTTTGTTGCTGGTCTTCTTTCCTGACCAGCATACTCTCGCTATGTGACCAAGTTTGCCACATTGCCTGCATTCTTTATCTTTGAACCAGCACTGGTTCTGGTCATGCGTTGTCCTTCCGCAACGATAGCACTTTACTGCGCCCAATGCCATTTCATTGGTGCTGAATTCCGATGGCCTTTGCTGCATTTCTGCAGTGCCTCGTGCTGCTGCCTCGTGCGATGCTGCAATGCTGAAAGCTTTGTCCAGCGTAAGATCCTTTTCCTCTAGCAGTCGCTTCTGGGTTCCTTCCTTTAGTAGCCCACACACAAACTTATCTCTCAGGGTGTCTGCTAGTCCTGTACCGAACTGACAGTACTTTGATAACTTGCGCAGTTCGATTAAGAATTCAGCGTTGCTTTCCTCTTTAAGCTGAATCCTTTTGTAAAATTTAAATCGTTCCGCTATCAGCAGCGGCGTGGGGTTTAAATGCTCTTGCAGGATAGTAACAATATCCGCGAAACTCTTTCCTACCGGTTTATCTGGTGTTACAAGGTGCCTTAATAACCCGTACGTCTTCGCACCCATCGAGTTTAATAGGGTTAGTGCTTTCTTATCCACCGGTACCTCATTCGCTGTACAGTAAACTTCAACGCGTTCCACATAAGTGGCCCAATCTTCTACATCGCTATCAAAAGCAGTGATGTTACCCGTTTTTGGCATCCTTGTTGAGTTTCCTTTATTTTATTTTATTTTTCAAAATGGCGGCTTCCCGCGCTAGGCGGCTTTTCCCGCGCTTGTCTTCTTCCCCCGCCGACTAAAATGGCGATTACCGCGCTGTTGCCGTTCTCGCCTCCCAGCGGTCCTTTATTTCCCCCGACGCTGCTGCTCTTGTTCCCCGCCGCTCCCGCGGTCCTCGTGGACATCAACGCTTTTCTGGCTGCAGTGCGTCTCTGCCCCGATTGCAGTCCGGCCCCTGACACCGGCTGCGGTCGTGTTCTCCGCCCTTTTCTTCGTTTTCCCTCCCCTTCTCCCACTGACAACTCGGCCGACTTCCCCTCCATGCCGCTCGATCGGGCTTACCCGCCGCTGTCGTAGAAGGGATGATCACTGCCTGTTGCTGATGGTGGACTTCGTGGCCAGCAAACCAACCCGGGTTCCCGATGGCCTCCCGTGCGATGCAGTGCTCAGCAGGATGTTGAGGGCGGATGCCCCTTTTCGACGCCCGTTCTGAGGACGAAGCTTCCTTGGATGCAAAACTGCCGCTAGGTACGATCAGACTCGTCGCCACTGTTGAGTCTGTGCTTTCAAATGTAGTTATGCTGAATAACTGGACACAGACAACAGAATACTTAAACAGGTCTTTAGTAACTGAGGGTCAGGGCTGAACTGAAATACACTTTTGCTCCACAGGGTTTATATACCGGTGTGGTCACCACCGGTACTACAATATACAGGAGCCATCAGAAAGTCGTCCATCACCTTAAGGTAGTCTCTTAAGGTGATACAGGTTACATTCACTACAGATAACTCCCCTGCTCTTTTTTGAAATAGTGCCTTAAAATCTTTTATGTCCACCTGAGAGAGCAGACAGGACTTTGGTTTAACGTCTCATCCAAAAGGCAGCACCTCCAACAGTGAAGCACTCCCTCAGCACTGCACTGGAGTGTCAGCCTAGATTTTTTATGTGCACAAGTTCTTGGAGGGGGACCTGAACCCACAACCTTCTAGGTCCAGAAGCAAGTGTGTTACCAATTGTGCCACAGCTCACACACATTTCATTACCTTCAGCCTGTACAAGAACCAGAGCTGAAGAAGCTACTAAAAAACAATTTCTTCTCTTACATTTCTTTTATTTTTTATTATTGGAGTATATTTTATATTTAATGATCAGAGCCCAATGTAGCCCTGGAAAGCCACCTTTACATAAAAGAAGCAATGAGCAAGACTAAATCCTAAGAATTGCATCAATAATGATACTTCATATAATATGAAAACATTTCTCAATGCAATAACGAAGTTAATATTTCTGGGAAGAATATAACTTTTAATAAAATCATAACTTCACAGATATGCAGGGAATAATACTTTTTTCTATATTTGGTTTGCTGTTGCTTCTTGCAAAAGGCAATGATCTATCGATGTGTCTTGTCGCAGCTGTGTGGGTAGAGCATCTAGTGGCCATAATAAATTAAAGGAACTGAGACTATGGGAAAAGAAACAGGAAGAAAATGAAAGAGAACAAGGCTGTATTTATTGTGTTGTTTCTAGAAGATATCTTTATTAGTCTGAGAATCCCAGCAGTTTGAACCACTGGAAACCTACTGACTGCAATAAATCTAAATCAATAGCCGATTCCAATCAAAGAATCAAATAATTAAACTAAGGCAATTTGGAGTGAATCCCGAATAACCATTTAGTTCTGAATGCTCTTTGCAACTATTTATATCTGTCCTTTATTATATAATCATATAAACAAAACAAATCTCTCCACCGCTCTAACGGTAAGAAAACTGCAGTACAAGTCGTATACTTAATCTCGAAATCCACTTTGTTCATACTTTGCAACAAATAAACTAGAAACATGTGATTTATATAGAAAATAATTTAAAGCTACAAATTTATATTCTGATTTCATCCCCAGTTTTTTTTCTTATCAATTAACTTTTAAACTCATTTTAGTTTAATATGAAAGCTCATCAGGCTAACTACCTCTCTTCTTTTTTGGTAAATTGCATGAAAATATATGAATATTTTTAGTTGCCGAGAAATGTCTCTGTTTATTAATTCCACATAAAGAGTAAAAATGCTGTATATCCCATGTAATGCGATTTTTGTCTTTATGTATTGAAAACTAGAGATGACCCCTTGCTAGTGAGTGCTCTGTAAGGATGTGCTGGCCTGTGGCTTTGTGTTGGAAGGGAAGGGGTGCAAAGGAATAAGGTTTCGAAATTGTAAAGTGCATGCAGCATGGATTGATGGCTGGAATACATGTAAATCCTCAATGTGGAAGTGCAGTTCTTCAGGCTGGGAGTAATGCTGCCAGAGCTTCCTCCTCCAGAGATGAGAGGAATTGAGTTTGATTTGCAGCCAGATCCTCGAAGTCAGAATCCGGCTTTCTGCTGTTAGACCTCTTAGGCAACAGCCAGGTAATTTAGTTTTAGAAACGCTACTACAGTGTTTAAAGGGAATCATTTATAGTTAATCCTACCTTCCTCTCTCCACAGATGCTGCCTGTCCTGTTGAGTGTTTCCAGAATTTTCTGTTTTAATTCCATCATTTATACTGCTGAATTCATTCCAATTAATCTGAAGAGAGCCCATGCAGATACTTGACTTCAATTGTTTCTTGACCTGATATCTCATCAAATCTTTGTTTTAAACAACACAAATATTGTTGCCTCAGTCTGTTTATCTTAAGATTAAAATGCATATAACTGTTCAAAAGAACCAGATTCATCTGAACCTGGTCCTCTTGACCACATCCCTGTCTGTGTTGTATGTGTAGGGTTCTCAAAATTCCCACACTCCCCAAATTGTGGATCAAGGGACCCTGTTTGTGTTGTGTCTGTGTATAATAAGACACAGACTGCAGGAGAACGGTACAACAGGTGTTTACTCAACGTGGCTCACACGGGAACTGATCTGTACAGATTAATACTCAGTGCTATATACAGGTGTGGTCACTGCCGGTACTGCAGTATACATGAGCTGTAAAAGATAGTTCCCCCTTAAAGGTATATACATTACAATTCCTCCCCTTTTAGATTAACAGTACCATAACACTCATTTAAAAATTAAATATCAAACTAATTACAATTAACACTTTTAACATGCAACATTAGCTGAAAATAGTTTATTTATATATTCAGTCTTTGGGGAGGCTTCCTGATCCTTTCTAGATAGCGCCTTTCCCGAGTGTCTTGCTCTTGGTGCGGAGGCGATTCTGGCCCCCTGTCGTTGGTTGGTTCATCAGCTTCCGATGCTACTGTTTCTGGGGTAGATGCGACCTGGACGTCGGGTTCATCACCAGGTACGTATGGGCGAGGCATGGGGTTGACTTGTTCCTGTGACTCTAGGATCTGGTCAGCATAGCGTCTCACGATGCTCTCCCCAACGTCCACTGTGTACATTAGTGGGCCCTGCCATGTGCATATCGTTCCTGGCTGCCAATTTTCTGTTCGGTAGTCGCGGGCCAAGACTGGTTGCCCTACATTGAAGCTTCTTGTTGGCTTCTCATGGATGTGCTGGAATTGCTTACTCTCAACATCTCTTCATACGTTTGGTCTGAGCAAATCCAGGCAAGATCTTAACCTTCGGTTAAAGAACATCATGGCTGGGCCTGGTTGGTGACTGCATGTGTCGCATTCCGGTAGGTGAACAGGAAATTGAATGTCGAATGTTAAATGTCTTAATCTAAATGTACACTCTCGGGAGCCGCAAGACTACATTTCGTTGTACTGCACTTGTGCACTAACAATGACAATAAAGTTGATTATTATTGTTATTATTACCTTGTGCTGCAGCGGAATGTTGTCATTGTACATAGCCTTTATTGCCTTCTTAAAGGTTTGTACGAGCCTCTCAGCCAATCCATTTGTGGCTGGATGATAAGGGGCGGATGTGTAATGCCTTACCCCATTCTTTTTCAAGAACCTCCGGAACTCTTCGGACACAAACTGTGGTCCGTTGTCGGAGCAAATCTGTTCTGGCAAGCCATTCCTGGCAAAAATGGTCTGTAGGACTGCAATAGTTTTCTCCGTGGTGGTGGAGGACATTTTGATGACCTCAGGCCATTTCGAGTGCGCATCCACGGCTATTAAAAACATTGAGTCCATGAATGGACCAGCAAAATCAATATGCACCCGTTGCCATGGAGATGAGGGCCACTCCCATGGGTGTAGAGGGGCCTGTGGTGGTGCATTTTGGACTTTCTGGCATCCTGAGCAGCTCTTGGTGAGGTCCTTGATTTGTTTATCGATTCCCGGCCACCACACATAAGCCTTGGCTAGGCTTTTCATATTTACCCCTCCCAGATGACCCTCATGAAGCTCATTGAGCACTCTATCCCTTAACTTGGGTGGAATTACCACTCGGGATCCACACATCAAGGTCCCCCGGCACACTGATAGCTGTTCTCTCCTTGTCGAGAATGCTGGCAACAGTGAGTCGCCATGTGCTGGCCATCCCTTCACCATCAAATCATATACCCGAGACAGTGTCGGGTCATTTCGGGTTTCCTTTTCGATACAAGCGTTAGTTACCGGTAGGTATTCAACTATAGTCGAATGGAATATTTCGACAGGATCCACTGCTGGTGCTTCCTCCGCAGTAGGCAGTGGCAGGCGTGATAGCCCATCAGCATTTCCATGCTGTTTCGTGCCCTTATATTCAATCTCATAGTGGTGCGGTGTAAGATTCGAAATTTTCAGCAAAAATCACGCAAGAAAACTGGATAAAATAAGACTGTTTATTGACCAAAGTAAGCTTGCACAGAATAACCTTTGATAAAAGGGCATACAAAATGGCCGCCAGGCCCCGTGATCAGTTTCTGAACCATTTTATTTCTGTTACTGCAAGCCAGACAGGCTTGTGGATTGAAGACAGTAAGCCCGCGAAAGCCAATATCTGGGAACCGAAACTCAGAGAAACAGCATACATATTCAATGAATTCTAAGTACAGGATGGGGCCCATCAAGATATGGGCGGACAATGCAAAAACACTTATATCCATTTATTGTACAAAGGAAAAACCGTTTAGCTGCCATCAAGGAAAATCTCCGGACCGATCAATATGCGAACCGAGCCGCGATGACAATGTAAAAGACATTAAAAGACATTATCGGCCAGGAAGGCCAGTTTAAGTTATCATCGGCTCCATTACAAGACAAAGCGCCCCTGCAGAGATTTCTGCCCGCCAAAATTAATACAAAGACAGGACTATGATTTGGCGGGAGATAAGACTGTCCCAAAAGAGTATAACTATGGATTGAAAGTCCATCTAGAAAACTACTTCGACTTCTTCGAACTACTTCACTTCTACGGGAACAACTTCGAACTTGACTTCACGGCTGCTTCTTCTTGGACGACTTCAGACTTCCATTTCTTCAAGAACTTCTTCTACAAGGGACGAACGAAGGACGGACGGTGCCAGGATCGGCGCCTCTTCCACTTCGGTAGATGCGGAATCGATGAAAACGTTTCGTCTTTTTAAAGACGGACGATTTCGGTGAAAAGACAACGTGGTCGGCATTCAGCCAAACAAGGCTTGGCCACGACGAGAAGACGATGAGGGTGGCCCGGGTACTGGGGTCGGGAGATCATCGACGACCCAGGCCGACGGAGAAGAAACCCTCTGGAGAACCGGCAATCCAGGCCGGAAAGATTTTTCCATGTGCATGCACTTCTTCAGCAGCCTGCAGCTGAGGTCTGCTCCATGAACCCAAATCCACGATAGTGGATCTCAACCTTAACGAGCGCTCATCGAGGCTGTGTCTACCCCACCGCCTCGAGGGAGAGAGAATATCGACTGCGCCAGAAGCTTCCAAATCCATGTGACGACGGAAAGCGGTGCCAAAAGACTGTGAACCCCCTTTTTCGCGATTTCGAGAGTGGTGAGCATGATCCCAAGTTCCCCAGGTCGAAACTTAGTTTAGGTATAGGGGAGGGAGTTAAGGGTAACCGTAATGTGTTTCCCCTTTTACGATGTGCCGTGTGTTCCCCATTTCCATAGAGTCAAGTTCATAAATTTGTGTATGATTGTAGTAACTTTAATCTGTGCCTATGACATGTATTTTGTAATGCTTCAAACTGTTTAAAAATAAAAGCATCCATTTCGTGCTATTCAACCTGGTCTATTGAGTTCTTTCTCTACACTACTGTTCTCTGCATCTAAGTCCAAGGTCTAGAACCGTAGGGGGAGTGGGTCGAACCACTCAAGGGTAATTATTGCACGAAACCTGGCAGGAGACCAGAACGAGCAAGAGAAACCCCCTACAGAAATGGCGACCGCGGCAGGACCTTGGCAGCAGGAAAGTAGTGTGTTAGATCAAGGTCTGAATAAACGAGATGTGATGGATGAAAGAACAGCCGATTATGTTTTTGGAAAAGTTAACCTCACAAAGCAATGGATATCTGACCTGTTGAGAGATAGGCGCCCGCTAGACGCAGCCATCAAGTGGACAGCGGGTAAAGAGCATAAGAAATCTGTAGAGAAGGCGGTCTGGCTGATGTGCTACAAAAAGCAAGTCCAGATTTTGGACCAGGTCGTTACAGCACAGACAGCCCAGATCAACGGTTTGCTTAAAGACGTAGAGGAGAAGGTTGCGGGAGGTCAGCAACTGATTGAAGCGCTTAACGCGCTGAATCAGGAACGCCACTCCACAACTCGCTGCCACGAAACCCGGGTAGAATATTTAAAATGTCAGGTCATTGAAGCCAAGGCCAGTGAAGGTAGAATGAGAGACAGGTGTTTCCGTCTAGCCAAGCAGATAGAGGCCCAAGAGGAAAAACTTCTGGGAGCCAGGGCAGCATATAAGATGGCCATGGAGGATAGATCTGAGAGCACCGACCACAGTGCTTGCCGCAGGGAGCAGGAAGACCTGAGAATGGCCCTAGCCAAGGCAAACGGGTTGGTGTGTCTCATAAATCCACCAGCGAGTCAGCTATTGCTAGCCAAGGAATCAAAAAGACCGATTCCACAAGAGCCAGTTGCGATACCGACTCCCGAACCCTCTGCGCCTCCTGCTTATGATGAGTCTTGGACTCCGGGAAAGGAGACGGAGACGGTAGAGGAAGAGAGTTATGAGGTAGAGCAACCCCAGATAGTAGAGTCAGGACCGGCGCCGATGTGTCCAACGAGACACCGGAGGCTCGGTCCAAATGCAGAAAATGGCGATGACGGACCCCTTGAGAGTCAGATCGTAATGCCCCACAGCGCCCGACAGCTAAGAGAAATGATAAGTCACATCCCAAAACTCTCTGAGTCAGGAGATCCCTCCGTGCATTTCAGGGACGTGAAGCAGACCGCAGCAGTCAACGACTGTGGCGGGGTTGAGCAGTCGAAAATGCTACTGTTCTCCCTGGACAGTTCGCTCCTCCAGTGTCTCCCTGATGAGAGCAAGAGAGGGCACAGGGACTATGAGTTGCTACGGGATGAGATCCTGGAGATTTTTGTGTCTCTCAAGTGTATGTGTGAAAATAGCCGCTCGTAGTCCCGTCGGTTTATGACTGTTAGTGCTGATCCTGTGTCCAATTCCATCTTTACCTGGACTCCTGCTATCTTGAGAGTGACACAAATGGTTCGGTGATCCTCCATTGTGATCACATTATGTAGTTTCAGACAACTCAGTTCCCTGCTTTCAGAGTCGTTATCACTCTTTTGTTCCTCTGAACTATTCTCCGTCATCTTATGTACCTTCTTGTACTTTTCTTTGGTAGGTTTTTTATTGCTGGTTTTCTTTCCCGACCTGCAGACTCGTGCAATGTGTCCTACTTTTCCACACTGTCTGCACACTTTGTCTTTGAACTAGCAATCATTCTGGTCGTGTGTTGTTCTGCCGCAGCGATAGCACTTCTCTGTTCTATATGACATTTCGTTTGCGCCATATTCTTGCGGTCTCTGTTGTATCTCTGCAGCGCCCCGTGCTGCTGCTTCATATGATACTGCAATGCTGAAAGCCTTTTCCAGCGTAAGGTCCTTTTCAGATAAAAGCCGTTTCTGGGTTCCTTCACTTTGAAGCCCACACACAAACTTGTCCCTTAAGGTATCTGCCAGTCCCGCTCCAAACTGGCAGTGTTTCGATAGTTTGCGCAGTTCTGTTAAATAATCAGCATTGCTTTCATCCTTATGCTGGTTCCGTTTGTGAAACTTGAATCTTTCTGCTACAAGCAGCGGTGTGGCGTTTAAATGTTCCTTTAGTATCGTTACTATGTCTTCAAAACTCTTTTCCATTGGCTTCGTTGGGGTTACTAGATTTCATAATAAACGTCTTTGCACCCATTAAATTTAACAATACCGACGCTTTCTTGTCATCTGACACCTCATTTGCCTTGCAGTATACCTCTATTCTTTCGACATATGTAGTCCAATCTTCAACTTCATTTTCAAATGCGGTGATACTGCCACTCTTCGGCATTTTGGGTGTGGTTTAAAATGGCGTCTCCCAATGGCTTAAAATGGCGTCTCCCGCGCTTTCCTTCCTCCCCCGCTGCTGCCAACGCTGCTCCCGGCAGTTCTCGTGGCAATGGCGGTGCCCTGTAGGTTTCACGCGCTTCCCTGCGCTGCTGCCAATGCCGCTCTCGGCGGCCCTCGTGGCAATGGCGGCGCCTCGCGGGTTTCTGCGCGTCTCTCTCTCCCTCTCTTCGACGCTGCTCTGCCCCTGAACACCGGCTGCGCCCTGTGTGCTCTGCCCTCTCTCTCTCTCCCCCGTCGACGCTGCTCGGCCCTTTGCTGTGCCGCTCGGTCGGGCTCTAGCCTGCCGCTGTCCGGGAAGGGTCTGCGCACTACCTGTTGCCAGCCCGTTTCGCTGGACCACCTCGACTGGAAAGCCAAGCCTGGCTCTCGACAGCCTCCCCCGCAATTCTCGAGTCTCTGCTGGATGGCTGTGCGGTTGCCCATGGTCGATGCCCGAGTCTCTGGCCTTGACCTCCAATCCACTGATCTCCAGGAACGAATCCCCAGGAGGTGATGCAGAGTTGCAGGTAGGTTCGAACTTGCCTTGTCGCCAATGTTGTGTCTGTGTATAATAAGACACAGACTGCAGGAGAACGGTACAACAGGTGTTTACTCAATGTGGCTCACACGGGAATTGATCTGTACAGATTAATACTCAGTGCTATATACAGGTGTGGTCACTGCCGGTACTGCAGTATACATGAGCTGTAAAAGATAGTTCCCCCCTTAAAGGTATATACATTACAGTTTGGACAAGTTATTAAAAACAGGGTACACAAAATGGCTTCTGTAACCTCGTGACCAAAACCCACAGGATTTTAAAGCAAGGCCCTGCAGACAGGCAGGCCCAGAGACAAAACTTAAAATGCAGGAATCTGTAAAAAGACTCTGGAGCCAGACAGCCAAAGTAAACACAGGATATGCATTCATTCGCCTTGAAAACAGATCAAGCTAGAATGGGCCTAAAATCGAGGCCATTAGGTTTCTGCATATTTAATCGGTAACAGCTCACAGCAGCCATCAAGTCAGGATGGGGACAATTAAGTTTCATCCATGACAAACAACCAGGACACCGGGGCCATTAGACCTGGAGACGACCACTCCACAAATCGTTAAAGTAAATGGCTGTAATTATTTTAAACGAGCTCGCCAAAAGTTAGACAAAGGACTGACCTGATTTGGCGCGCAGATAAGGATTGAAGAGCGGGTATAATTGTAGGCCCATCAGTGGCAATCGTGCTCTTGACTCTTGCTCCTGACCCATCTTGTGGCCTTGGCCTGCTGCCTCTCGCTCTCGTGCCCTGGCCTCATGGCGGGCTCTCTTCTCGCTCCCCGCGATGCTCAACAACCAAGGATGCCCATTACACCGGGGCCAAACGCGGGAGGAGAACAAGATCCAAGTTCAAAACCACACAGGACACACAGGCCACAAATGGGCAGACGAGACGAGATGAGACGAAGAATATGGTAAACAGGTAAAGGCAGAGAAGGGCAGCGGAAAGACGCGTTGGGGGACAAACACCGTTATAAACTGGTGTTTGGTGAATAAATTGGCATTTACATGCATGGACAATAAAACCGCAGAGACATAGCCCAGGTAAGCTGGTGTTCAAAGAATGGATAGCAGCATCCATGAAAAATAAACTGGCGTTCGAAGCATGGGTAGTAAAATCATCTGGACGGTAAAGACCGCCAACTGACCCCCAACCGCAACATTACCGTCGATGACTGCCCGAGGAAGAAGAAGAAGAAAACCCATTGCGTCTCGACGACGATGGTAGCTGAGGAAAAGGAGGGTGCTTCGCATCAACAACTTCAGCGCCGCGCCCTGAGACCACGTGGCGACGGGATACCCCAAAGGATGGAAAGAGTGGACCTCAACACCAACCCAACTAAAGTAACAGGTTTCGGATTGGTGAGCATGAATTCCTGGCCCCTCATAGGTTAATCTAGTTAGGTATAGGGGGTGGGATAAGGATAAGGGGATTGCTAATGTAGTTGTTTTCCCTCGATGAGCCATGTGTTCCCCATTCCCATATAAGTGTAATTGTTTATGCCTGTATTCATAGCAGTAATTTTCATAACATTGTTTTATCCTGCTTCCAATAAAATTTTGGTTTTCTTGCACCAAACCACTTGTCTACTCGATTTTCTGTATCGCCGCCTGTACCTATGTCCGGGGTCTAGAACCCAGGAGTGTGGGAGCGATTCAAACTGCTCAGAGACAGTCAGAGGTGAAGTTGACTGGGCACACGCCACCCCCTACAGAAATGGCGACCGCGGCAGGACTCCGGCAACAGGGGTGCGATACAGTAGACAATGGTTTGGATGAGCAAACCATGATGGAGGAAAGGATTTCTGATTATGTGTTTAGCAAGGTGAATATCACAAAGAAGTGGATCACCACTCTGTTAAGGGCTGGGCGTCCAGTAGATGCAGCAGCTAAGTGGACAGAAGGGATGGAGCAGAAGAAATCCTTAGAGAAGGCAGTCTGGCTGATGTGTTTCAAAAAGCAGGTCCAGCTTTTGGACAGGCTCGTTGCAGCACGGGCAGCCGAGTTAAAGGAGTCAGCCCTGGAGATCCAGGCCAAGGCTCTAGCAGGGGAGAAGTTACTGGTAGCATTGCAGGCCCTGAATCAGGAGAGGTTACATTTAATGGGAGAACATAAGGCCAAGTTGGAATACCTACAGTGCCAGGTCACCGAAGCCAAGGGTAATGAGTTGTGGTTGCGGGAAAAGAACGCCCGCCTAGCAAGACATGTAAGGGAACAGGAGGAAAAAGTAAAAGAGGTAAAGGCAGCTTACAAGTTAGCAAGTGAACAGGGGTTTGAAGATGCAGATCATGGCCCCTGCAAGGAGCAGATAGAAAATCTGGGACGACCTGGTTGAGGAACAGGAGGTCTCACAACCACCACCCGTAGCGCCAGGTTTCAGCGAGGTCTGGCAGCAAGGGGGGGTGTAATCAGAGGTGGGAGCGGAGGTGGAGCAACCCCCGCCAGAGAGGCCGGAGCCGGGACCGATGTGCCCAGCCCGGCATGAGAGGTTCGGCCCACCCATTAATGGCGACAATGAGGGATCCCTCCAAAACCAGTTCGTATTACCCTATAGCACCCAACAACTTAGGGCTATGGTGAGCCATATCTCAAAGCTCTCCAAAAAGGGGGACCCCTCGATCCACTTCAGGGAAGTAGAGCAGGCGGCCAGTGTCAAGAACTGCGATGGCGCTGAGCAGGCCAAAATGCTGCTATTCTCCCTGGAGAGTATAGGCTCCTCCAATCCCTCTCTGACGAGTGTAAGAAGGGGCAGTGAAGGTATGAGGAGCTCAGGGATGAAGTTCTGGAGGCCATGGGGATGAATGAGGGGTGTCATTTTCGCGGACAGGTTATGGCCGGTGTACCGGAGTGCCTGTCCGGGGGCACCTAACTGGGCATTCCTGAACGGGGATCCACTGGCCCACTGGCTCCGTTGCCTGGTGGCAAACAGCTTGCCACAGGTCCGGGCCAAGGTGGAAGTCTGGTTCGACCCCAAGATTCCCCAGACCACCGAACTTACGGTGATCAGACAGTTGACCCTAGCCTATAAGAATGGTAGGGGAACCGATGTACACCCACCGAAGGGGAAGGTGCATGAGGTAAAATCCAGACAGGGTAGGAAAGAGTGGCATCAGGAAGGGAATAACATCCCCAACACAAAGACGAATTGTTACCGGTTTGGGAAGGATGGTCACTGGCGGAAGGAGTGCAAAAACCCTTGGAAAGGCAACAAGGGAAAGAACTCCACAGCCCCAGCCCAAAAGGTGGAGGCAGGAATCCCTCCCGCCGCGGTCGAGTCATTTTTGGACACCATTAGGTCCTTATTGACTGGCCACGGGAGAGTAGCAGCCGCTACCGGTGCTCTGACACCATCAGCCCCATCCAACCCACTGCCCTGACTGGAGCCCGCGCAGTCTGTTTACCTGTGTTCCCTTCGGTACGATGAATGGAAAAGACCCCTCGTGGAGATGGAGGTAGGAAAGGTGAAGAGGACCTATCTGTTGGACATGGGGGCATCATGCACCGTGGTCCATTCAGCTAACCCCACCACCTCACCTCTATCCAACGGGGTCCCATACAGTCTGTCGGGATTCACAGGCAAAGTACAGGCCGGCTCGTTTTCCATCCCGCTCACCATTCGTTTAGGACCTCTCCGCTCTAAGTGGACTTGTGTCCTAATGAAATGGGAAGTGGAGGGTGGAAGAGGGGTCCTGGGAGCTGACTTTATTGTAGGCCACGGGATCCTGGTCGATTTAAGAAACCATTGCCTATGGGGGGCTAGTACAGGAAAGGACGGCGAGGTAGTAGTAATCCCAGGGAAGGAAGGGAAGGGGACCCTGTGCACCATGAAGCCCAAAGAAGGTTATAACCTCGAGTTCATGGTCAGTAACACCCCAAAGGAGTTCCAGGCATTTGTGCAGGCCCACCTAGCCACATTTGTCACACACAAACACGACTGCGGTAGGGTCAACGGGTTAGAGGTCAGCGTAGATGGGGATCCCATGGCCCGACCACAGAAACATTATAACTTCCCCAGGGAAGCGGAGCCAGTCATGGAAGCAGCCATGTCCTCCTTAGTACAGCAGGGAGTTCTGAGACCGATAGCCACCCACGTAAACTCTCCGCTGTGGCCGGTTAGAAAGCCGGACAATTCCTGGACGGCCACGGTGGACTATCGGATGCTCAATAGTAATATCCCAGCCTGTGCACCCATGGTAGCAGCAGTTGCCGACCTGATAGGAAGTATCCCAGCATCCGCGACCACTTTCACGGTGCTGGATATTTCCAACGGGTTTTGGTCCATCCCTTTAAGGAGGGAGGATCAGTACAAGTTTGCCTTTACGTTTAAAGGGCAACAGTACACCTGGAACTGTTTGCCTCAGGGCTTCCACAACAGCCCCAGCATTTTCCATCAGTGCATGGTAAACAGTTTAAAGGATTTCAGCCAGCCCAGACAGTTGGTACAATATGTGGATGACCTGCTTCTCTTCACCGATTCGAGAGAGGAACATGGCCCACTACTGGCCGAACTGCTGGAGCTGCTCAGGCAAAAGGGTTTTAAAGTAAACCCCAAGAAAGCGCAGATCAGCCAGCAGGAGGTGAAATTCCTGGGCCTGACCGTACGCGCTGGAGAAAGGGCCATAGATAAGGCTAGGAGAGAAGCGGTACAAGAGTTACCAGTCCCCAACACAGTCACGGGTGTGAGGTCATTTCTAGGGCTAACCGGGTACAGCAGAGACTTCATTGAAGACTATGCAGCCGCAGCAGCCCCTCTGCTCCGATTCCTACACAAGGGAGTGGAGTGGGTTTGGGATGAGGGTTGCCAGGCAGCATTTGTCAGGCTCAAGAAGGACTTGCTGACTGCACCAGCTCTAGGGGCCATAGATGGGGGGAAAGAGTTTTTCCTGGAGGTAGCAGCCAGCGGGGACAGCCTGAGTGCTGTGCTGCTCCAAGAGCGGCATGGCCAGCTGAGGCCGGTGGTCTACTCCTCCAGGATACTCACGGATGTGGAGAGGAGCTACTCCAACTGTGAGAGGCACCTTTTAGCCACATATTGGGCTGTGAAAAGATCACTGATCTTCACAGACACCTCTCCCATCACCCTCCTCACCCATCACACACCCACCCAGATGCTCCTGGATGGGAGGATCAAGGATGGAACAGTGAGCAGTGCCCGCATTGCTCGCTGGACCCTGCTCCTCTCACAGATGGACCTCAAGGTGAAGGGTCTCTGCGAGCCAAAGCTCGCAGCCAACCTGGTATATCCTGGAACAGCCCACCGGTGTTCCATAGAAGGGGTTTGGGAAGTGAACATAAGATTACGGGCTGGGATACATCCCACAGGCCGCGAGATCTGTGTAGACGGTTCCAGCATGGTATCTGCTGGCGAGCGTCTCATGGGGTGTGGAGTTTATGACCCCATGGCAAACATTGCCCTGGCAATTAAGCTCCCCAGCACCATGAGCGCCCAGCAGGCTGAACTGTCCGCGGTAGTGTACGTCGTTACACACCCCGAAATCTTCCCCACCCCATACACAATTTGCTCGGACAGCATGTTTACGTGCAATTTGTGTACGGAGTACCTGGCCATCTGGTCCCGCCGCAGATACACCTCCGCTGACAGGAGACCCCTCACAGTGAAACCCCTGCTGGAAAAGATCCTAGCGGCAGTGGGGGAGGAAGGGGAGGTTTTCATCCACAAGGTGAAGGCCCACAGAACCCCGCAGCCAAGGCAACCAGCAGGCTGACATGCTCTACAAGGAGGGTGCCCGCGCAGGCACTTTCTGGGATCAATATGGGTCCAGACCCATGGCAGCAGTCAGAGGTAGGGACGGGACACAAGGGAGTGCAGGGATAGCTTTAGTCCCGGACCTTAAGACGGTCCATGCCCAAGACCCCGTCCACAAGGCAGCCCTCAGTGCAGTAACTGAGGGTAAAAGGGTAGAGGGTCCTTACGGCACAGCAACCCTCTCCGTGAAAGAGGGCATGCTGTTCCGGGGGGAACAGTTGGTTGTGCCGCAGCAACACCGGAGGGAATTCCTTCAACTGGCCCATGAGGGTCCAGGAGCGGGGCATCCCGGGCCTGAGACCATCTGGCAATGAGTGGAACAGGTGGGATGGTGGCCAGGACTCAGGGAAGATGTCCGCGAGTTCTGCGCCGGCTGTCTGGTGTGCGCTGCTAACAACCCTGACCCCCACAAAAGGAAGGTACCTATGGGACACATCAGGAGGGTAGAGCGACCATGGCAGTCGATACAGGTCGACTACATCGGGCCCCAGCCCACCGCCCAGGGAGGCTATAAGTACTGCCTAGTCCTGGTAGATGTGTTCACGAAATGGGTAGAGGCCTTCCACTGCAGAACAGCCACAGCTCTGGGTACTGCCAGGATCCTGGTCCAGGAGGTGTTCTTGCGGTGGGGGCTACCACAGTATGTGGAGTCCGACCAAGGGAGTCACTTCACCGGACAGGTGATGCAGAATACCCTTATGCTGCTCGGCATCGAGGGGAAGTGGCACGTGGCCCACAACCCACAGTCATCAGGGATTGTGGAGAGAATGAATAGGACCCTAAAGGCAAGGTTGAGAAGGAGACGGTGGACTCGCCTTGAAAATGGGCCGAGGTCCTACCGTTGGTTCCGATGGGGATCCGGGCCAGCCAGTCAAAAAGCACGGGGTACTCCCCGTACGAGCTGATGAATGGCAGGGTTATGTGGACCCCCACCCATGTACTAGCCCCAGTGTTCACAGAAGGTCAGCTCAGAGAGGTAAACCGGGACAGGTTCGCCAGCAACCTCTTCGAGCACCTTAAATAGTTCCACAAGCAGGCAGCTGGGAACATGGGTAAGCAGCATCGGTGTAACCGATTGCTGTTAGAACCCCGTAAACACCACGAGTGGGAGGTAGGTGATCAGGTCATGGTGAGGAACTATGCTCGGATAGGGAGTCTGGAACCATTATACATGGGGCCGTACAGCATTGTAGACAAGGCCAGCCCCATGGTATACGCCGTTAAGATGCCTCGGCGCACCAAATGGTTCCATATTAACTGTTTAAACCCGAAAAGAGAAAACAGCCAGTTAAGGTACAGTCTGAGGATAGAAATCCTTAGCCTGCAGCGGGAGCGAGTTCACAGACTGCACAGGCAGGCGCTGTGGCTTGCTTTAGGGGAGGGGCCATCCCGCCCACCAATTGGGACACTCCCCCACTCTTCTGGGCTCCAGATGAGGAGGGACCCGAGGGCACAAACCCCGCCCCTAACCCAGGCTTAGAGGAGGAGGGACCTGAGGTCGAAGACCCCGCCCCGGACCCAGATTTGGGATCTGAGGGCGAGGGCCCCCAGCCAGCGGCAGTGGTAAGCCCACAGACTGCACTGGAGGGGGCAGCGGTTCGGGTTAAAGGCCCACCAGCCAAGAAAACCCCACCCGCCAAAGTCCTCAGAAGGTCACCACGGACGCCCCAGCCGAGGAAACCATGGTCACCAGCTCTCCATTTTAAAGGGACAGCCTCCCAAATCAGGGGGAAGTCCAAGGACAGAGGTCCCCAGCCGGCAGCCACAGGCTGCGAGGGACCGACAGTACAGGACAGTGTGGCCACACCAAAGGGAGCGGTGTGCCGCAGTCCGATCAGAGATTAGCCTGGCTGCCCGGAGATGGGCGGCGGATTTACATAGTTTTACGTAAGTTTATATTGTTAAGTTTGGGTGTTTAGTTTAAGTTTAAATACGGTGTTGGGTAGTTTTATACTGTAGTAGTATTTGTAAGAATGTGTGTATTTAAGTCGAGGTCGCGAGACTCGACTATGCTTCACCCAAGCCAGAGAATCTCCTCGGGACCTGGCTATATGCTCTTGTGTCTCTTTGCAGAAAGAGTATTTCAGAATGAAGGGGGGCGTACTCCTACTCACCCTGTTAGGGACAAGCGTCGGAGGACTCTCACATCTACGGGTGCTCGGGAGAAAAGGCTCCAATGGTGACTGCTGGGAGCAGCGAACAAGGCGCGGAGGAGCCTGCCATCTACGCCCATGAGGGAAGATGGCCCGGGTGGTTGCGATCCAAATCCACCCGGCACTCCAGCCAGACCGGGTTCACCTATGGGGAGGCCTCCCTCCCCTGCCCCAGCGTACAGGTTGTGGCCTCACGGGTCAGGGTCACTGAGGGGAAACGCGTGTGCCTGACTTGCAAAGGACAGATTCCCCTGGGAAGGTGGTGGTGGCTCAGGAAGCTGAGCACGGACAAGGGAGATCGTACAGCTGACTGGGAACGGATGGGTAACGACACCCACCGGACGGTCCCTGGGACCCAAGAAGGGACTAGCGTATGCTGGGATATGTGGTGGGAGTCGGAACAGGGAATCTATGTCTGCATGTGGAGGTCAAAAAGGGCCTGCCCCACAGGCATATCCATCATCTTCTCCGTATCATGGCAGGATAAGGGGAAGGGGCTGGACTGGGATTCCCACCTACACACCTGCATAGTCCCACGTTACCCAGCCCCAGTTAAAGCCACTGAGCTAGTGGTGCGCGCCCGGAAGCCCTTGCCCACGACCCAGGCAGCAAGGACACACAGGGAGGGGTGCCCCACCACCACCAAGGGACCAGGGAATGGGCTGGTACTAGTGCCTATGGATCAGGTACTATACCAGGGGGTACACTACGCGCTAGCCTCTGTGATTTTAAACCTCACCGAGGTACATTTACCGGAGTGGTGTCCCAAAGAGACAGAGCAGCTATGCTAGGCCCTGTTAAAGGACATGTTCAAGAAGTTTTACGGGTTCGATTTCGCTAATATAGACAAAACCGAACTGTACACCACACACCGCGAGTACTTTGGTAACACAGGGAGACAGAGAAGGGGAGTATGGAATGATGTTTTTACTGCGTTTAACACAGGGTCCTCTGTCATCAACAGTCTGGATGACATAGAGTTGCAGACCCAGATAAACGGTTTAAAAACACAGTTAAGGAAGATATTAATGGACGAGAATAAGGTAGTGGGCTCGGAGTTGCATGAGGACCAGGCCATGACGGTCCATTTAAAGGAAATCATAGCGGAGCTGGAGAAGCACGCAAAGACTGTAAATGCCCTCATAAGAGAGGACAGAAATGCTTCTGACCAGGCAGCGCAGAATGAGGTGTGCGTGCTGTACGGGGCATGGTGGCTGGGCGAGGGCCACAGTAATCTGGAGGATTTAAAACAGGGTTTAGTCCCCTCCTGGATCAGCAACAAACACCTCGCAGCCCTCCATCTGTTTGAGAATGCATTAAGCCCGTGTCAACTCCGGCTAGCTTCTGAGGCCTACCCAGTCCCAGTGGATTGTGGGCGGTCCAACCACACCATCATGGGAATAGTAGTAAGGATGCCAGTCATGGGTAGGATAGCCCGACCCGCACCGGTATACAGGGTAGAGAACATGGGAGTAATTCAAGGGGGTGCACACATTCGTTTCACAGCGGTCCCACCTTACGTCATAAAGTGGGAGCACGCTATGACAGGTACTGACCTCTCGGGGTGCCAGAGCTGGGGAGCAGACATAATACTGTGTCCCCAGCACTTGAACGCCTATTCAAATCCACAGTGCGGGTTCAGAGCTGCTGGCGCAAAACCTATAAATTGTACCTTGAAGGCAATGGCACAAGGCCATGTTCCCCCACAGGTAGCATATATAGGAGGTGGGACATATTGTGTCACCACAGGTACGCCCCACTACCAGCATGGACAGCATAGCTGGTGTCCGGTAAGTGACAGCAGTTTCTGCTTTAAACCCGAGGCAGAAGTTCAGGTGGCCCAGGAATGAATTGTCCCCATTCCTGAACCCTCCACTGTTCACCTCACTGTAAAGGAGAATTTTACCAACCTGCAAAAGCATGTAGCGCATTTTGGCTATGAAATTCCCCCTCTCCCAGAACACCTTACCAAAATACTCAAAGCAGTTATAGTCTCGCAGAAACATTTCTACACGTTAGAGCAGAAAACGGTAGAGATAGGGGCTAAGATATTGGACATTGTGATCCCACCCTGGTGGGACATTTTCAATAATATAGAGGTCCCTTCGTGGATTAGACTGGCTTCCCACATCCTCGTGGTGTGCCAGCTGGGGATAGTATTGTACCTAGTGTGCACTCAGTGCAAGGGAAAAGGTCAAATACTAGAATTCCGAAACCAGAGGACCTGGAAGGAACATTATGTTAAGGTGGAGGGAGGTACACCTGTTTGAATTTTTTTTTGTATTTCTGATTGAAGATTGTTGTTTATTTGTGTTTTGTTGTTTTAATAAAGATTTTCAACATGTTGTTTTAATAAAGATGTATGTGTACCAAGTGGTGCAGGGGTGTTGGATCCCCTCCATGCTTGGATGTGTGTAAACAACTGTAATTATTCTATGTATGCTTATGTACACTACATTTTTACAGAATGGGAAATGCATGTGTCGTGGGTATCTTAGATAGGTAATTACAGGGGAAGGTTGACTATGGAGGGTCAGAAATTGTGCTCACCTTATCAGGATGATAATTAAAGCAAGTTTAGTATCAACAGGTGGGAGTGTAAGTGTAGGGTTCTCAAAATTCCCGCACTCCCCAAATTGTGGATCAAGGGACCCTGTTTGGACAAGTTATTAAAAACAGGGTACCCAAAATGGCTTCTGTAACCTCGTGACCAAAACCCACAGGATTTCAAGCAAGGCACTGCAGACAGGCAGGCCTGGAGATGAAATTTAAAATGTAGGAAACTGTGAAAAGACTCTGGAGCCAGACAGCCAAAGTAAACACAGGATATGCATTCATTCGCCTTGAAAACAGATCAAGCTAGAATGGGCCTAAAATCGAGGCCATTAGGTTTCTGCATATTTAATCGGTAACAGCTCACAGTAGCCATCAAGTCAGGATGGGGACAATTAAGTTTCATCCATGACAAACAACCAAGACACCGGGGCCATTAGACCTGGAGACAACCACTCCACAAGTCATTAAAGTAAATAGCTGTAATCATTTTAAACAAGCCCGCCAAAAGTTAGACAAAGGACTGACCTGATTTGTTGTGCAGATAAGGATTGAAGAACGGGTATAATTGGAGGCGCATCAGTGGCAATCGCGCTCTTGACTCTTGCTCCTGCTCCCATCTTGTGGCCTTGGCCTGCTGTCTCTCGCTCTCGTGCCCTGGCCTCGTGGCGGGCTCTCTTCTCGCTCCCCGCGATGCTCAACAACCAAGGGCGCCCATTACACCGGGGCCAAACGCGGGAGGAGAATGAGACCCAAGTTCAAAACCACACAGGACACACAGGCCACAAACGGGCAGACGAGACGAGATGAAGAATATGTTAAACCGGTAAAGGCAGAGAAGGGCAGCGGAAAGACGCGTTGGGGGACAAATGCCCAGTTATAAGCTGGTGTTTGGTGAATTAATTGGCATTTACATGCATGGACAATAAAATCCCAGGGACATAGCCCAGGTGAAGAATAAGCTGGCGTTCAAAGAATGGGTAGCAGTGTCCATGACGAATAAACTGGCATTTGAAGCATGGGTAGTAAAATCATCTAGACGTTAGATAGTGAAATCATTTAGATGACAAAGACCGCCAATCGACCCCCGACTGTAACATTACTGCCGACGACCGCCCGAGGAAGAAGAAGAAGGAAACCCATCGCGACTCGACGACGATGGTAGCTGAGGAAAAGGAGGGTGCTTCGCATCAACAACTTCAGCGCTGCGCCCTGAGACCACGTGGCGACGGGATACCCCAAGGACTGAAAGAGTGGACCTCAACACCAACCCAGCTAAAGCAACAGGTTTCGGATTGGTGAGCATGAATTCCTGGCCCCTCATAGGTTAATCTAGTTAGGTATAGGGGGTGGGATAAGGATAAGGGGATTGTTAATGTAGTTGTTTTCCCTCGATGTGCCGTGTGTTCCCCATTCCCATATAAGTGTAATTGTTTATGCCTGTATTCATACCAGTAATTTTCATAAGATTGTTTTATCCTGCTTCTAATAAAATGTTGGTTTTCTTGCACCAAACCACTTGTCTACTCAATGTTCTGTATCGTCACCTGTACCTAAGTCTGGTGTCTAGAACCCAGGGGTGTGGGAGCGATTCGAACCGCTCAGAGACAGTCAGAGGTGAAGCTGACTGGGCACACGCCACCCCCTACAGTGTCCTCCTCTGAAATGTGCAACCAGGCTGCGTTGATCTCCTGGGGAGTTGTCTTCCGCCCATGGGAAGGGAAGAGTGTAGGATTCGCAAAATTGAACTTTATATTATAAAGGGTCAAATGGCAGAAGAGGCCATGATTTTTAAAGTCTGTTTTAAAAGAAGCCCAGAAAAAGGGGCATACAAAATGTCCGCCATACCACGTGACCGGCTTATTGGGACATTTTAAAATGGTTCCTGCGAATCCTCAGACAGCTTTGTGGATTCAACCCACAGTAAGTTCTGGAAGCCATTTCTGAGAGAACGAAACCAGACCCCCACATATACGTATGGATTAGATGCAGATCCAGTCAAGATCAGCCTGGAGACAGAGGCCATCTAAATGTTGACCCAGACAAAAGGGGACAATTTCATATTCATGAGAACAGCACCAAGGACTAGATAACGAGATCAGCAGGACATTAAAAACAATGAAGGTCATTCCAGACCAGAGATGGGCCTTTACCGGCCATCTAAAATATTTTAAAATATAATAACTACCCCACTGTGCTCCCAGCCCGCCAAAAGTTAAACAAAGACTAACCTGATTTTGGGCGGGAAGTGGAAGCTTCTGAAGGAAAAGTATAATTGGAGGACACTCGGGGAGGAATTCAGTCAGTTGGTTGGCTTTCCAGCTTTCCAGCTTTCCAGCTTGCAGGCCTGCCCAGCTTTTGAGCTGGGTGAAGAGGCGTCGCTTCGGGAGAGGATCAGCGGGACTCCTCTCCATTGACGGAGAGGAAGGAGAAGAAGACCAACCCGCCATCAAGAAGACCGCTCGAGCCGGCGTCCCGCCCCGGGGTCAAACATCGGGAGATCATCGACCAACCCCGGGCCGTTGATGAAGACGAGAGGCCCTCTCCCGACTCGGGAGAAGAGACAAAAATAAACTGAAGAAACCTATATGAAGGCCAGCCCAAGGCTCCTCTGACCAGGGTCGAGCTGACGATCCTCGACCCCGGCAACATCCAGAACCAGCCGGTGTCCAGCCGCCCCCGACCCCCACCTCAGGAGAGGTGTGGCGCAGCTCGCTGGGGCTCCACGATCCACGTGGAGACGGGACGCCTGAAAGGACCAAATGGAGACTGGTTCAAAACCTTGCACTTCCTAGTTGGATTGGTGAGCATGTTTCTGGCCCTTCACAATCAGATCTAGATAGGTTTAAGGGGGTGGATTTAAGGGTACAATTAACATAAGTTGTTGTCCCTCGATGTTCCGTGTGTTTCCTTATTTCATGATGATTTTTGTATAGCATAAGATGCCTGTATTTGCCTTAGTTAGTATTGTGTCATTATGATTTGTTTGTGTTTTTCCCTCCCATGTACTCTCTTATCTGCTTGCATTTGATTTATTTTTCCATATGCAATAAAATTTCATTTTGTTTCATCAAACTTGGTCTACAAGAGTTTTCTCTACATTGTAGTTCCTGCCCCAAAGTCCAGAGTATAGAATCTAAGGGGTGAGTGGGTCGAACCACTCACGGTTTTACTGTGCAAGAGAGAGAGGCCTCTAGATAGAGAAACCTCTGCGATCTAAAACCTCTTACAAGAGAACCTCCCTGCGTGTTGTGACTCCCTCCATAAGTATATGGGGAGTGTCCTGGGAGAGCCTGGGTGCAGCCCTGTGCCTTTGTGCAGTGCTTGTCAGTGTTTGCAGCACCTCAATGCTGTAGAACACTGATAGCTCAACTGTCAAAATAAATTTGGACATGGTCCCTTTAAGGAAACCGGCTGATGAAGCGTCATCAAATGACGTCACCAGACCCGCTTCCTCTCATTGGGCGGGAAATGCACTGGATGGGCTTATCAAGCCCTATCAACGGAAATTCATTTCACAGAGTAGGATGGAGCCAGCAGCGGGGTCGGGACCCACCACCGACATCGCCCGCCACGGACCCGCCAAGATCAGCAAAATTGCAGCCATTGTTTCTCTCTCTGCAGATGCGGCCTAACATGCTGAGTATTTACAGCATTTTCTGTTTATAAATAATAGTACATCTGGCTAGTATTTGGATCTGATGTATTGGAGCTTCTCTACTGGGCCTCTATCCAGGTAGGTTTTGGGTGGTCTATATTCCCTTAAACATTATTACAGTTTAATGCTTAGAATCTGTAAGCTGGTACAGGCTACCTTTTTCAGTTTTAGAACCATTCCGTCCTCACTTCAATGATTTGTAGCTCTGTCTTCAGTGAACTTTGATCTCTTGACATCTTAGGAAGCTGATTAAAATGTTCTGTTCTTATAACACATGTGATAAAAATGCTAACTTCCGGGAAGTTATGTCATCACTTCCTGTGAACTATGAACTATGAACTGTGTACATACCTCACTTCCTGTAAATGTCACTTCCTGTTGGACTGGTATAAATACTGGTCTGTTCAGTATTGTAAGAGGCTTCTACCAGAGGCATGGTAAAGACCTCTCTTGTATATAGTGTGTTTATAAGTTACTTAAAGCTTACTTTAAAGTTACTTGATGGTAAGTCTCCTTTTTCTTACATCAATTTAAGTAACTTAGTATTTACACTGACAAATACTCGACCTTCCGACAAACTCGGAAGTTAAGGATCCAGGGAACCACCCATCATGGAGAAAATCCTTAGACCTATTCGTCTGGACTTGGACCCGAATACACCAGCAGCTGGCAGGGTATGGAAGCATTGGTATCGTACTTTTGAGAATTTTCTGGATGAATGTAAAGTGGATGCTCCTGCTAAATTGAAGATACTTGTCAATTATGTGACCCCAAAAGTGTTCGAATATGTTGATGACTGGGATAATTACGAAGAGGTGATTCGGGCACTTAAGAAACTGTATGCGAAGACCCCAAATGAGGTCTATGCTAGACATCTACTGGCCACAGCCCGACAAGGGCCAGGGGAATCAATTGACGAATTCCTGCAAGAACTTCGCAGGCTCAGCGTAGATTGTAACTTTCAGGCAGCCTCAGCTGAGCTGTACCGCCAAGAAATGATTCGTGATGCTTTCATCTGCGGGATTGCCTCTCCATTTATACGCCAGCGTCTACTAGAAAGTAAAACACTTGAGCTACAAAAAGCTTTTGACCTAGCTTGTTCACTGGATTTGGCAAAGAGAAATGCAGACCTCTATCAGCTGCCCAGATCTCGATCTGCTGCTGTAGCTGCAACCAGACAATTCAAGCGGTCTCAGGTGAACCCTATCATGGGGGAATCTAATTCTGATAATTCTGATGAAGAAGAGGAGGACGACCCCACTTTAGCAGCCTCTTGGCAATCTAGGAAGGAATGCTTCTTTTGTGGAGATGCTTTTCACCCTAGGAAAACCTGCCCTGCTCGCAATGCAATCTGCAGTTATTGCGGGAAAAAAGGACACTTTGCTAAAGTTTGCCTATCAAGGGCCTCTACGAGGGCCAATCCAGCTAAGGCCTACCGAACTGCCCCAATTAGGGCCTATCAAGATGCTCCAGCTAGGACCTATCAAGCTTCCTCTCGAGCTCTCTCCCGAAGAAGCACACCGAGAGTTTTAGCCACTCTCTGTGCAACGACACCAATTACAGCTGCTTGCCCACAGAACCTGTCTCATGCAGCCACAAAAATTTCAATTAAAGGGCATACCTTAGATGCCTTAATTGACTCAGGAAGTACTGATAGTTTCATTAAGGAACAGATTGTTGCGAAATTGAAACTACATGTCTTCCCATCGGACCAGGCAATTGCGATGGCCCAGTCATCACTTAATACCAGAATCTCCGGCTTTTGTGTTGTTGATATGACACTTCATGGTCGTATGTATCCCTCCACCCGACTTTCAGTGCTCAAAGACTTATGTAGTGATCTCCTCTTAGGGCTGGACTTCCAAAAACAGCATAAGAAACTCACCATTGAGTTTGGTGGATCCAAACCCGGACTTACTATTTCTAATATACCATCTAAATTACCATTTTGTGCATTATCAGCAGCTTCACTTGATGAACCCTCATTATTTGCCAGTATTCCGCCTCAATGCCAACCGATAATAACGAAATCGCGGCGCTTTAATCAGGGAGACCAATCTTTTATTGCGGCTGAAATCTCTCGACTTCTAGCAGAGGATATCATTGAACCATGTTCGTCGCCCTGGCGGGCTCAAGTCGTCATTGTCAAGAACCCTCTAAAACCTCACAAACAGCGACTATGCATCGATTATTCGCAAACCATCAATCAATATACCGACTTGGACGCCTACCCATTGCCACGCATTGATGATATGGTTAATAAACTGGCCGAATACAAAGTGTTCTCAACTTACGATTTAAAAAGTGCCTATCATCAGTTACCCTTGAAGGTCTCAGATAAGCAGTACACAGCCTTTGAGGCTAATGGACGGCTGTACCAATTTCGTCGCCTCCCATTCGGGGTTACTAATGGAGTGGCTGTCTTTCAACGGGCAATGGATGGCCTGGTTAAGCAGGAAAACCTAAGGGACACTTTTCCCTATCTTGATAACATTACCATTGCAGGTCACGATCAACAGGAACACGACTCCAACCTCCAAAAATTTCGGGATGCCCTCCATCGCCGTAATTTGACCCTGAATGAATCCAAATCTGTTGAGTCGCAACCGACCATCAACATCCTTGGCTACTGCGTAGGCAATGGTATCATTAAGCCAGACCCAGAAAGACTTCGCCCGCTCCAAGAGCTCCCGTCACCTAAGAATCCGGCTTCTTTACGTCGGGCTCTCGGTCTGTTTGCATACTACGCTAAATGGATTCCTCATTTTTCGGACAAAATCCAACCCTTGCTGCATGCTAGATCATTTCCACTGGGAACAGCGGCTGTTGCAGCCTTTAACCTTCTCAAAAAACAGTTGGAGAAAGCGGCTCTTCACTCCATCGATGAGAATCTCCCTTTCGTGGTTGAATGTGATGCCTCGGAGGTGGCGATCTCGGCTACTCTGAATCAGGAAGGTCGTCCTGTAGCATTTATGTCCAGGACCTTACAAGGTGCCGAGCTACATTATCCTCCGGTTGAGAAAGAAGCCACAGCCATCATAGAGGCAGTACGGAAGTGGAACCATTTTCTAGCTCGCCAGCACTTTACATTGATCACGGACCAACGATCAGTCGCCTTCATGCTCGATAATCGAAAACGAACCAAAATTAAGAATAATAAAATACAACTTTGGAGGATGGAACTGGCCTCTTTTGGTTATACCATTCTCTATCGGCCTGGCAAGGAGAATGTGGCCCCGGACACCCTCACACGGGCATTCTGCTCCACTATGTCATCCTCCACTCTCATGGATGTCCACAATGGTTTGTGTCATCCTGGCGTTACGCGCATGCTACATTTCGTACGATCACGGAATCTCCCTTTTTCCACTGGAGATGTAAAAAAAATATGCTCAGAATGCCGGCTTTGTGCGGAATTAAAACCTCAGTTCTTCCGCCCCTCAGATGGTATACTCATACATGCAACCCAACCGATGCAACGACTTAGCATCGATTTTAAGGGCCCAGTGCCCTCTTCAACTCGGAACACATATTTGCTCACCATGATCGACGAATATTCACGTTTTCCGTTTGCCTTCCCCTGCTCCAATATGCTGGCGTCCACAGTAATCTGCTGCCTTGAGCAGGTATTTTCTCTCTGTGGCATGCCGGCTTATATTCACTCAGATCGGGGTCCATCCTTTATGTCAAGGGAACTCAAGGACTACCTCTCAGAACGGGGAATTGCTACAAGCAAAACAACACCATACCATCCCATCGGAAATGGGCAGGTAGAGAGGTATAACGGTATCATCTGGAATTCCGTACGTCTCGCTTTAAGATCTCGGGGCCTACCAGACCAGCAATGGGAAACAGTGCTTCCGGATGCATTGCACTCTATACGGTCCCTGCTTTCTACAGCCACAAATACTACACCTCATGAGCGGTTCTTTGGATTCCAGCGTCGCTCATCTCATGGGACATCACTCCCGTCATGGCTAACTACTCCTGGACCTGTATTACTCCGAAGATACGTTCGGACGTCTAAAAATGACCCTCTTGTAGACGAGGTCGAACTAACCGATGCCAACCCCACCTATGCAAACATACGATATTCCGACGGCCGAGAATCTACCGTATCATTACAGGATCTGGCTCCCTGCCCACCAGGACCTAGTGGGACATCGGGTGATGGCATTTCACCAGGAAACTCTTGGGACCTATCGGCTACCCCTCTCCAGGATCCTGATCGGACACCAACTAGCTTGGTGCCGGTAGAACCCCGTGCTCAAGGTTACGACCCTCCCAGTACCGCGCATGAAAGTACTGATCCGCCACAGACCAGCTCTGCACCTCCCTCTGAACAGAGGCAGTCCGACTTTGAACCTATTGGGGCTCGTACTCGAAGCCATGATCTCCCCGACCCTTCACAGGGCAATCCAGGCCACACAGACTCTGACCAATGGCCAACCGCATGTAAGCGGACCAGCGACCCTCTACGACGGAAATCCAAACGGGTGCGACTCTTCCTTGTTCGGCGGCTACGGACCAAAAGGTAGACCACAGCCTCCTAATCCTGCAGGAGGGAAGAATGTGATAAAAATGCTAACTTCCGGGAAGTTATGTCATCACTTCCTGTGAACTATGAACTATGAACTATGAACTGTGTACATACCTCACTTCCTGTAAATGTCACTTCCTGTTGGACTGGTATAAATACTGGTCTGTTCAGTATTGTAAGAGGCTTCTACCAGAGGCATGGTAAAGACCTCTCTTGTATATAGTGTGTTTATAAGTTACTTAAAGCTTACTTTAAAGTTACTTGATGGTAAGTCTCCTTTTTCTTACATCAACACATATACCTGTTTTATTTTCTTTCATTATTTATATTCTATTCTTGTTCTCTTAAAAACAAAATAAATGTAACATTATTTATTTTTTGGTTAAACCAGTGTAAACAAATATCATAATTTGGGCAGTTTGGATTTTATGTAACTTACCTAAAATTGACATATATACAACTAGAAAAGAGATATTGCAGAAACAATTCTCTGTTAATTTTTGGTTTAGTGTTTACAAAAACGCCACATATTTTTTTCATCCAGTTGAACTCCCTTGCTGTTCAGGATACCCTCCATGACATTTACTTTATTACCAAATGCATTTTAAATAATAAAAAGAGACAAATGGTTTTGGCTGCTCTTAATTCTGCAAACTATTGGGATGGAGAGATATACTGAAGTTGTGCCTTCCATCATTTTTTAATTACATGGTCCATTTCTTTTTTTATGTGAATGTAGTCTGACGTTCTGTGAGTTTAATGTGCTGTTTTTTGTTCTGTTGTGATTTGTACTCACTAAGTCTGAAATTAATAAAACCCTTTCACATATCACTCCAGCAAATATAGAGGGCTTTTGTATTTTGGGAATAATAAGAACACCTAGATATGTACAAAATGCATCATACTTTGTCTTGCTTTTGTATTTACTAATCTATTTGCTGTGAACATTGAGGTTCTTTTATTTATGAAACATCTCTGGTGTCATTAGCTGATGCGCAAGTCTCTCTGGCTATGCAGAGAATACACATGTACTCTCCCCCCAATTACATAGCTCAGGAAAAACATAATAAAATTCATACTAACCAATAGGAAATGGTTGCAATCATCTTCTCTGCTTTTAGCTGGAATAATAGTAGGGAAAACAGTCATGCACTCTGCTACGAGACTACCAGGGATCACATTCTCTTCTCCTCATTAGGTTATGAGGGATAATGGTGCAAGTAGTTGTTGTATCCATGTGTTAATGAAGACACGGAATGCAGGAGTTGGTTTACAGGTGTTTACTGAACAAAGTCTGGAGGTGAACTAACAGATACAAGACACTATACAGGCTTATATAGCCCGAGTGGCCATTACCGGCATTACAGTACACAGGGGCTCTTAAGGGCACATACACCACAATTCCTCCCCTTTTAGACAACCAGTACATAACATTTTAAGTAATCATTAATTAACATATTACAAGAACAATAATCTACACATTTGCTGCAGTTAATCAATTATAAGTCAGTCTCTCTGGAGGCTTCCTGACTCGGTCCGGATAACGCCTTGGTGGTGTGGTAGTTTTTGGTGGTGTAGTAGGTTCTTTTGGCAAGGTCGATTCGGATTGAATGCCAGTGTCGGGTTCATCTGGTTCCAGTATCACCGGATCGGAGGTAGATACTATGGGTATCTCTGCTTCATCATTAGGCATATAGAGTTGTGGTGTAGGTTGTCCCTTTTCGGATGACTCTATGATCTGGTCAGCATGGTGCCTTATTATGCTTTCTCCAATGTCCATGGTATACATCAGCGGTCCTAGTTGTGTGCAAATAGTTCCAGGCTGCCATTTCTCGGTACGGTAGTCCCGGGCCAAAACTTGTTGACCTATCTGGAAGGTTCTAGTTGGCCTTTCATTCATGCCTTGAAATTGCCGGTTCTCCACGTCCCTTCTGATGTTTGGCTTGATCAAATCCAGCCGGCATCTTAGGCTTCTATTGAAGAACATCATGCCGGGAGTTTGGTTTGTAACCACATGTGTTGCATTCCTGTATGCAAACAAGAAGTTATCTACCTTATGCTGAAGTTTTATGTCTTCATTACCCATGGCCTTTATGGCCTTCTTGAAGGTCTGGACAAACCTTTCAGCCAATCCATTGGTGGCGGGATGGTATGGGGCGGACATGTAGTGCTTAACCCCATTGTTTTTTAAGAACTTCCTGAATTCTTCGGACACAAATTGCGGTCCATTATCAGAACAGATCTGTTCAGGCAGCCCATTCCTGGCAAATATGGTCCTTAATACTGTGATGGTTTTTTCCGTGGTGGTGGAGGACATCTTTATTACCTCCGGCCACTTGGAGTGTGCATCAACCGCGATTAAGAATATTGAGTCCATAAATGGACCAGCAAAGTCGATGTGTACCCTTTGCCATGGAGATGAGGGCCACTCCCATGGATGTAGAGGGGCTTGGGGTGGAGCGTTTTGGACCTTCTGGCATCCTAGGCAGCTCTTGGTCATTTCTTTGATGTCTCCATCGATACCTGGCCACCACACAAATGCTCTGGCTAGGTTCTTCATTTTCACTCCACCCAGATGCCCCTCGTGAAGCTCCTTTAGCACTTTATCCTGGAGTTTGGGTGGAATCACCACTCTGGATCCACACATCAAGGTTCCTCGGCACACTGACAGCTGTTCTCTTCTTTGCGAGAATGCTGGCAACAGTGGTTCGCCATGTGCTGGCCATCCCTTCACCGTTAAATCGTAGACTCGTGAGAGAGTCGGGTCATTTCTCGTTTCCTTTTCAATGGCAGAATTTGTTACTGGTAGACATTCCACTATGGTTGAGTGGAACATCTCCACTGGGTCCACTGTAGGTGCCTCTTCTACCGTTGGCAACGGTAGACGCGATAACCCGTCAGCATTCCCATGCTGTTTTGATCCTTTGTATTCTATGTCATATTGGTGTGCCCCTAGGAAAAGGGACCACCTCTGTAGCCTTTGCGCTGTCATAATGGGAACACCCTTTTTAGGGTTGAATATGGAGACGAGGGGTTGATGATCAGTCAACAAGGTAAATTTTTGTCCGTGTAGGTAATGGTTGAATTTCTTCACTCCCCATACCAGGCTGAGTGCTTCCCTGTCGATCTGGGCATAGTTACGCTCAGCTGAGTTCAATGAGCGTGACGCAAAAGCTATCAGCCGCTCCGAGCCATCAGGGAATCTGTGCGATAATACCGCTCCTACGCTGTAAGGGGATGCATCGCATGCCAGTCTGATTGGCAGTGATGAGTTGTAATGAGCCAAAACTTCCTTGGACGTGATCAAGCCTTTGCATTTATGGAAGGCACGTTTACAGTCTTCGCTCCATTTCCAAATTACTCCTGTTTGTAGCAGTTCGTTAAGAGGGTGCAGAAGAGTTGACAATTTCGGTAAATATTTATGATAGTAATTTATCAATCCCAGGAACGACCTTAATTGCGAGACATTTTCAGGTGCTGGGGCTTTTATGACCGCTTCAATTTTTTTCAGGTGACTTATGCAACCCTTCCTCGTTAATTATGTGGCCACAATATGATATTTGTTTCTGGAAAAATTTGCACTTGGGGCGATTTGCTCGTAGGCCCCATTCTCTCAGCCTAGTGAGCACCTGCTCCAAATTGGCAAGGTGCTCGTTGTCGTTTTCTCCTGTTACAAGGATGTCGTCTAGGTAGCATTGAGTCCCCGGAATCCCTTGGAGGACTTGCTCCATAGCTCTTTGCCAGATAGCTGGAGCTGATGCTACTCCGAAAACCAGTCGATTGTACTGGTACAGGCCTTTGTGTGTGTTTATCGTGAGATACTTTTTAGAGGCCTCTTCAACTTCCATCTGTAGATATGCCTGTGCCAAGTCAATTTTGGTGAAACGTTTCCCTCCGGATAGTGAGGCGAAAATATCTTCTATCCTCGGAAGAGGATACTGTACCGTGTGAAGGACCGGGTTTACAGTCACCTTGAAGTCCCCACAGATGCAAATTTTTCTCTGTTCTTCAGATTTATCATTATTCAATGTTTTCTTCATGACCGGGACGATGGGTATTGCCCACTCGCTCCAATCTATCTTGGATAATACGCCTGCCTTTTCCAAATTCTCCAGCTCTGCCTCGACTGCTGGGCGAATTGCGTATGGCACCGGCCTTGCCTTAAAAAACTTGGGAATTGCCGCATCTTCCACTTTTATTGAGGCAGTAATGCCTTTCAAGGTTCCTAGTTCCTGTTGAAACACTTCCTTGGCGTTGGCCAAGATGTCTTTTAATCGTTCAGGTATGATGTCATCATCATTTTTTTTCTTACTGGTCACCGTCAGTGCCTGAATGGAGTGCCAGTCTAAACGTATCTTCCTGATCCATTCACGTCCCAACAGCGGTGGACCACCATCTTGCAGAACGTATAAATACAACTTCTGTATTTCCTTGCCGTTGTATACAACAGGCACCTTTATTTTCCCTTTTGGGTATACTTTCTGCCCCGTATATGTTTTCAAGATAATGGATGTATCTTTCAAATGTATATGCGGAAATAGCCGCTCGTAATCCCGTCGACTTATGACGGTTAGGGCTGATCCTGTATCTAGCTCCATTTTAATTGGGGACCCCGCTATCGTGAGGGTAACCCAAATGGTCTGGTAATCTTCTTTGGCAATTACATTGTAATTTGAGAGAGCTTAGTCTCTTGTTTCCGGAGTCGCTATTGCTCTTCTGGTCTTTGGAGCTACTGTCCGTCATCATTTGTACCTTTCTGTACTTTTCCTTATTGATTTTTTTTCTGTCAGTGGATTTTTTGTTTCCAGATCGGCATACACGTGTAATGTGTCCCATCTTTTTGCATTGCCTGCATGCTTTGTCCTTGAACCAGCAGTCCCTCTGGTCATGGGTGGATCTGCCGCAGCGATAACATCTCTCGAAACCCCGTGTGATTTCATGGGTGCCGAAGCCCTGTGGCTTTTGCTGTATCTCTGCAGCTTCTCTTGCTGCTGCTTCATATGATACAGTCACACTGAAAGCCTTGTCCAGTGTCAAATCTTTCTAAGAAAGTAGCTTTTTTTGTGTTCCTTCACTTAGGAGACCGCAGATGAATTTGTCTCGTAGAGAATCTGCCAGTCCTGTCCTGAATTGGCAGTGTAGGGTATCAACAATCTCCTTAAAATTCTTGTCCATCGGTTTGGCTGGAGTGATTAAGTTTCGTAACAGCCCGTATGTCCTTGCGCCCATTAGATTTAGAAGTACCGATGCCTTTTTATCATCTTTTATTTCATTCGCTGTGCAATATTTCTCCACTCTTTCCACATATGTGGTCCAATTCTCTACATTACTATCGAAAGCAGTAATATTGCCAGTCTTAGGCATCCTGAAAAAAAATGGCGCCTCCTGCGCTTTCCTTTCTTCCCCGCAGAAAAAAATGGCGCCTCCCGCGCTTTCCCACCGCTGCCGCTGCTGACAATGCTGTTCTCCGCGACTCGTTCCCGCCGGACTCTCTGGGACTCTCTTTTCCCTCCCTCTGCTTGGTCCAAATGCCGACCTGCTTTGCAGCACCGGCCGTCTCCCGAGTGCTCCACCCTCCATCTCTGTTTGCCTCCGCCTTCGCTGCTCAGCCCCGCTGCAGAGCCAGCCGATCGAGCCCCAGCCTGCCGCCCAGGAAGGATTATTGCAGTACCTGCCACCAGCTTGGCTAGCTGGTGAAACCACAGCTTTTCCCTTTTTTTCTTGTTTTTCTTCGACTTTCGTCTGAGGAATCGATCTCCTTGAGGTGCTGCCAAATTGCAGGTAAGTCCGTTTACAATTCGTTGCCACTGTTGTATCCGTGTGTTAATGAAGACACGGAATGCAGGAGTTGGTTTACGGGTGTTTGCTGAACAAAGTCTGGAGGTGAACTAACAGATTCAAGACACTACACAGGCTTATATAGCCCGAGTGGCCATTACCGGCATTACAGTACACAGGGGCTCTTAAAGGCACATACACCACAGTAGTCACCACTAAATCACAAGCAGTCAGAGATCTCCCTATGAGACACCAGGGAATGTGGATGCTTACCCACAACTAGCCAATCCAGATTTAGATGTGCCTCTTTAGATTGTCAGGAATCAACCACACCTTTACTAGGTTAAAAAGAAATATATGAAAGATACAGTGAAAACTATATTAGTTGCTATGGCTCCAGCTAAATGCAGCAACTACTTGTCCGTCACCTGTGAAGGCAGTTGAATGGCAGGATATCTCAATGGCACTGTTGCTGTGATCGTGACTACATGCAGCCACTACTTGCCCGCCACTTGTGGCGACAGTAGAAAATGAGTAGCAGGATACCTCAAATGCACTCTGCACAGAATTATTTTGAACTACTCCATACTGACCAAACTCCAAATATTTGTGAATTAACTTGACATAGCCAATTCGGGTCACTTCAGATTCAAAGTTTATTGGGTGCACGTCCATGTGAAATATCTATATAGTTTTCACTCTGGTATAAATGTTAATTTTCTAGGTTTTTTTCTCGCATTAATAATATTGCTACCCAAAGTTTAATACCTGTTCAAAAGTGAAGTCATGGATAAGAAAGAAATGTAACCAAAATTTAAAGGAAATGTTCATTTACTGGGAATCATGTTGCTAAGCATTTTCCCCAACATGGTGGCTCACACACAGAATAAGTCCTCCATCCCTTTGAATAAAATTAAACGCTTATTCAGTCATATTATTGCTCAACATTGGGCAGAATCACTAATTATTTGAAAGCTGTTGTTGCAGCATGAACATAAATGAACAAACCAATATTTTATAAAATAGCTTTTTTGTTAAAAACAAAACAATAATCTATGTATTTTGAACTATTGCGATTGTCAGTATTGTGTTGCATAGTTAGCTTTTTCTTTTAATCATCAGTGCATTCATTCTTTGATATTTTCCTAAAATATATAACACACACTTTTACCTCATTCATCGCTGCGTCTCCGAAGTTCCACTTTTTATTTTTTTTGATAGAGGTTGCCTGATATTTAGTACAAGACAACAAATGGTATTCCACAACACAAAAATCATTGCATGCCTATCCATGTGTGTATGCATGTATATACAACTAGCTGGAGTGCCCGGTGGTGCCGAGGGTTTTTTGAGGGGATGTTGTTGTTGGAAGAGAGAGAGAGAGAGATTGGGGGGAGTAGAGAGAGACGGGGGTGGGGGGGGCAGAGAGAGAGAGAGAGAGAGACTAGGGCGGAGAGAGAGAGAGAGACTGGGGGGAGAAGAGAGAGACGGGGGTTAAGAGAGAGAGAGACTGCTGGATTTAGTTCGGGATTAGCCTGGAGAGAGGGGGGGGAAGGAATGCCTCAGGCCTGGCCCGATGGACCCCTGCGAAGGAAGGAAGGAAGGAAGAAGGCGAGCTCTCCCTCCCTCTCCCACCCCCTCACTCTTTCCCTCCCTCACCCTCTCTCTCTCCCTCCCCCTGTCTCTCCCTGCTTTACTCTCTGTCCCTCCCTCCCCTCTCCCTCCCTGCCCCTCTGCTCACCCTCCCTCCCTCTCTCCTCTCCCTCCCTCCCCCTCTCCTCTCCCCTCCTCCCCCTTCCCCCTCCCTCCCCCTCCCCTATCCTCTCCCCTCCTCCCCTCCCCCCTCCTCCCACCCTCCCCCTCATCCCTCTTCCCCCCCTCCCCCTCCTCCCTCTTCCCCCTCCCCCTCCTCCCTCTTCCCCCATTCCTCCCTCTTACCCTTTCCCCTCCCCCCTCTTCCCTCCCGGAGGCCTCATCCCCCGCTCCAATCCCTCTTTCCGCCCCAGGGCCCGGGCCTCGGCACCTGGATGAATGCATTCCCCTGGATGCTTTTGGCAGCCTCGGCCATCACCCCGATGCCGTTGGCCGAGGTGAAGACGGTGACGTGGTCACGGAAATGAACGGCCTTGAGCAGGTTCGACAGGTTCCGGGTGCGCCGGGAATCCGCTGAACTCGAGGCCCAGGCTTCCCGTGCTGCCAGGCCGCAGCTCCGCGCATCCACTACAATAAAGAGAGATTCCTAAATATTGAAATTCAGGTTTTTAAGCACCCCATAGTTAAGAAGACAACTGCAGAAAAGAATCTAATGGGGTACACACAGAAAGTGGGAAAAATAAATCAATAGATGGAATCAAGATGGCAGCCACTCACCTCAGCTCAGAAGGATTAGGCCCGCCCACACACGCAATGAAATGCCCCCCGTGATGCACCGATTGGTCAACCATCAGGTTAATCCCCTGTACGATTGGTCAACCATCACGTCACTCAACGCTAATGAGCAGAATGTTGTGGTTTTTTGAAACTTTTTTGTATACTGTCCGAACAATTTTTGTCTGACCAAAAAGTAAATACGCCTATTAGACTCCCCTAATGATAAGCTTTCTTTTGATATAACATGCGTGTAGGTACGCTGTATAACTTTTGAGTGTATAGCGGACAGACAGACAGACAGACAAACAGACAAACAGACAAACCGCTTTATATATATAGATGTGCGTATATATGCATATAAAATGTATGTTTGCATTACAGCTGATGGTAACTTTTATTAGTTAAAATTGCTGAAAGTACATAGTGACTTTTGAAAATTTGCAGAATATAATTAGAAACATAGGAACAGCCTCTCAAGCCTGTTTCACCATTCTATTAGATCATGGCTGATCTAATAGGCACCTCAACTCCATTTACCTGCCTTTGAACCATATCCCAAGGAAGATGGGTGTGGTGGTTGGAGGTCAATCATCACAGGCCCAGGACATTGCTGCCGGAGTTCCTCAGGGCAGTGTCCTAGGCCCAACCATTTTCAGCTGCTTCATCAATGACCTTCCCTCCAACATAAGGTCGGAAATGGGGATGTTCGCTGATGACTGCACAGTGTTCAGTGCCATTCACAAATCCTCAGATACTGAAGCAGTCCATGCCCGCATGCAACAAGACGTGGATGACGTTCAGGCTAGGGCTGATAAGTAGCAGGTAACATTCACACCACAGAAGTGCCAGGCAATGACTATCTCCAACAAGCGAGAGTCTAAACACCGCCCCTTGACATTCAATGGCATTACCATCACCGAATCCCCCACCATCAACATCCTGGGGGTCACCATTGACCAGAAACGTAACTGGACCAGCCACACAAATACTGTGGCAACAAGAGCAGGTCAGAGGCTAGGTATTCTGCAGCGAGTGTCTCACCTCCTGACTCCCCAAAGCCTTTCCACCATCTACAAGGCACAAGTAAGGAGTGTGATGGAATACTCTCCACTTGCCTGGATGAGTGCAGCTCCAACAACACTCAAGAAGCTCGACACCATCCAGGACAAAGCAGCCCACTTGATTGGCACCCCCTCCACGACCTTAAACATCCACTCCCTCCACCACCGGTGTACCGTGGCTGCAGTGTGTATCATCTACAAGATGCACTGCAGCAACTCGCCAAGGCTTCTTCAGCAGCACCTCCCAAACCCGCGACCTCTTCCACCTAAAAGGACAAGGGCAGCAGACGCATGGGAACACCACTACCTCCAAGTTCCCCTCCAAGTCACACACCATCCTGACTTAGAAGTATATCGCCGATTCTTTATCGTCGCTGGGTCAAAACCTTGGAACTCCCTACCTAACAGCACTTTGGGAGTACCTTCACCACACGGACTGCAGCAGTTCAAGAAGGTGGCTCACCACCACATTCTCAAGGGCAATTAGGGATGGGCAATAAATGCTGGCCTTGCCAGTGACACCCACATCCCATAAAAATGAATAAATTAAAAAAAAAAACGCATGATACCCTTAACTAACAAAATTCTAACAACTTCAGTCTTGAAAATTTCAATGGACTCAGTATCCAGTCTTTTGGTGGAGAGAGTTCCAGATTTCCACTACCTTTTGTGTGTAAAAGTACTTTCTGATTTCACTTTCCAATGGTCTAGCTCTAATTTTACAATTATGCCTCTTTATCTAGATTCCCCCACCAAAGGAAATGGTTTCTCTCTATCTACCATATCATATCCCTTTATCATTTTAAAGACATCGATTAGATCTGCCCCCAACCTTCTGAACTCAAAGGAATTCAAAAGCACCAAACCTCCGGAAGGACATAGTGGCTTGTCTTCATAATTTATCCTTTAAGCCCTGTATCATTCTGGTGAATTTGCATTGTATCTCCTCCAAGGCCAATATATCCTTCCTGCGGTGTGATGCCCTAACCGGAACACAATGCTCTAGATGGGGTCTGACCAAGGCTCTGTACAACTAAAGCATAACTTCCTTCCCTTCCCTTGAGATAAAGGCCAACATTCTAAGAGCCTTTTTGATTACTTTGTGTACCTGCGGATTTCATTTAAAATGTTATTTCTTTCAATGTTTTGATGTGAATAACTGTATTTAGATAGACAGATGCACAATCTGCTAAATTGTCCAAGATATTCCTCTTCTTTTCCCCTTGCTTGCTGAGTTTATCCTCCTCCTACACATCCACATCTCCTTTCCTTATTTGGGAGTATTTGTTAAGCCATTAGATTGCTGAATGATCATAAAGCCTCTGTCTAACTCAGCCTAGAGGAGTTCATTACTGCTAGGTAAGATGAATTCTCTTGCTTTTCCCTTATGATCTCATTTAACAGTCTTACTGAGAAGTAAAATTATGTTTTCAGTTAGCAAATTGAAAAAAGTATACAGCAACTTGTGCATTTACCATTTTTCCATTAGTACGTGTTTACTTTGGCTGGAACACATCAGTGTTCATTTTAATTCAGCATGATGGAACAATCTTCGCTTTGAGCAAATGAATGAGTGTGTGCTAAACCTCATAAAAGATCCATACTCTCTCATACATTGTTTCTGAAACCAAATGCAATATTGACTAGATAAGTATTTGCAAATTGCTATACCCATTAACCCTTGCTCCTATTTTATATCAGTCCTTGGTTTGAAGTGGTTGCTTTGCTGAAAGCAACATGACAGCATCAACTGGCTAAGGAGCATTACATCATCAATTCTATAAACCATCACAAAGAATCAATGCTCAACTTCACTTGAGATTTGGGGCACCCAGAATTTGGCGTTTGCAAAGTATGAAGCTGGCGTCAAGGTTTGGCTACATATTTACCACTAAATCAACATGGATCAAATGTTGTCCCCTGAACAGCTGTGGAATATCCAACATCACCCACCATGCCCATCCTAAACTGAATTATCGGGAAGCATGGATATAGAATCATAGAATCAGAGAAAGTTACAGCACGGGAGGAGGCCATTTTGGCCCATCGTGTCCGTGCTGGCTGACAAAGAGCTATCCAGCCTAATCCCACTTTCCGGCTCTTGGTCCGTAGCCCTGTAGGTTACGGCACTTCAAGTGCACATCTAAGCACTTTTTAAATGTGGTGAGGGTTTCTGCCTCTACCACCCTTTCAGGCAGTGAGTTCCAGATCCCAACCACCCTCTGGGTGAAGAAATTTTCCCTCAAATCTCCTCTAAACCTCCTACCAATTAGGAGTTGTTGACCCTTCTGCTAAGGGAAATAGGTCCTTCCTGCCCACTCTATCTAGGCTCCTTATAATTTTATACACCTCAATAAGGTCTCCCCTCAGCCTCCTCTCTTCCAAAGAAAACAATCCCAGCCTATCCAATTTATCCTCATAGCTAAAATTCTCTACTCCAGGCAACATCCTCGTAAATCTTCTCTGTACCCTCTCTAGTGCAATCACATCTTTCCTGTAATGTGGTGACCAGAACTACACACAGTACTCTAGCTGTGGCCTAACTAGTGTTTTATACAGTTTAAGCATAACCCCCCTGCTCTTGTATTCTATGCCTCGGCTAATAAAGGCAAGTATTCCGTATGCTTTCTTAACCACCCTGGCCTGCTACCTTCAGGGATCTGTGGACATGCACTCCAAGGTCCCTTTGTTCTTCTATGCTTCTCAGTGTCCTACCATTTAATGTGTATTCCATTGCCTTGTTAGCCCTCCCCAAATGCATTACCTCACACTTCTCCTGATTGAATTCCATTTGCCACTGTTCTGCCCACCTGACCAGTTCATTGATATCTTCCTGCATTCTACAGCTTTCTTCTTCATTATCAACCACACATCCAATTTTAGTATCATCTGCAAACTTCTTAATCATACCCCCTACATTCAAATCTAAATCATTGATATATACCACCAAAAGCAAGGGACTTTTTGTATACTGAGCCCTGCGGAACCCCACTGGAAACAGCATTCCAGTCACAAAAACACTCATCAACCATTACCCTTTGCTTCCTGCCTCTGAGCCAATTTTGGATCCTATTTGCCACTTTGCCCTGGATCCCATGGGCTTTTACTTTCATGACCAGCCTGCCATGCGGGACCTTATCAAAAGCCTTGCTAAAATCCATATACACTACATCAAATGCACTACCCTTATCGACTCTCCTTGTTATCTCCTCAAAAAATTCAATCAAGCTAGTCAGACATGACCTTCCCTTAACAAATCCATGCTGACTGTCCTTGATTAATCCGTATCTTTCTAAATGATTTATCCTGTCCCTCAGAGCTTTTTCCAATAATTTTCCCACCACCGAGGTTGAGGCTGACTGGCCTGTAATTGCTCGGTCTATCCCTTTCTCCCTTTTTAAACAATTTTAGCAGTCCTCCGGCATCACACCTATGGCCAAATAGGATTGGAAAATGATGGTCAGAGCCTCTGCTATTTTCTCTTTTGCTTCTCTTAATAGACTGGGATACATTTCATCTGGCACTGGGGATTTATCCACTTACAAAGCTATATTGTCCCTTCTCAGATTGCTGAGGAAGCAAGGCACAACCCACCCTCCCATAAGACTATTACAGATTCAGGGATAACATTACAAATTCTAAATACTACTTAATACTACTGATGTTCTAAACTTCAGTTCCTCTTCTTTCGTGGGCAAAGAATTGAATAACAAAGGAAGCCAATATACAATTATCTGTTATTAAACTGGTGCCACATATCTTAGACATCACAGGATAGAAATTGGTCTTTATTGAGACCAATTTCCAGGCAGAAAATGGGGGGAAAAGGGTCAATGTTGGGGTGCAATAACCCATGTTGCTGGCAAGGCAAGTAGCCCGATATTCATGTCTTCAAATGAGCGAACTGTCAGACCAGCCTAATGGGAAGAAGAGCCGGGGCCAGAAGAGGCCCAGAAAGCTGTTCATTTTCTTTTCTTTTGTTTCCATGTGCCCCAGGTGGAGTAGGAGTACTGCTCCGGGCCCTACAGAGCCTCCCTTGTCCCAGGCTTCCCACCCTTTCCACTGACTTTGATGCCCTCCCTATCCCCCTCTCAACCACTTACCCTTTGGGTTCCCAACAGAGGTCTCCTGCTGCCCAAAATCCAATTTCAGCTCACCAGCCGGCTAATTCTTCTGGCGGGTTTAGGTGGGAAACCTTCTGGGACTCACACTGCAGATGGCTGGATAGATTGTCAACTGCCTCAGCCATATGACTCCCACTGGGAGTTAAAGTTGGCCCTCTTGTTTGTAAGGACATGGCTATGGTCTGGCAGCATAGCTAGAAACATTCAGCTTTAATTGTACTAACCATTCATTAATGCATCCCTGTCACTAAGAATAAGGAATCGAGAATGGGACAAGGTAGGCATGAGTCAGAGCGTGTTTTCAATTTTTCTCAATTCAATTCTTGGAAAAAACTGTGTGCCTCATTAAATGTCATTCTTATTTACTGTTAGGGATTATGGAAATCTCCTCCAGGAGTCACTGTTACACAGTACAAAGCATTTGATTAATTATGTTGTTAAGCACCTTCCTGCTTCCTGCTTAATTAGACAGGAGTGCAGCCAATATTGCAAAAGGACAGTTTTAAGAAGTGTGTTCGTGTTTTGAAGGGAGAAAAGCTGATAAATTCTAATGATCTAATTTGTTGCTTTTCAAATAGGATTTCAAATGTCTTGGGTCAGTCCCCCAGTAAAATGGGTTCATAATGTTAGAACCTGATAAGCATTACAAGTGAAAAGGTTCTAAGGCCTGGTTTATGAGATTAGCAGAAGGTTGTGCAAATATGAAACAAAACATATGAAACAAAGCATTGTTCAATGACCGCTGTTAAGCAAATAAAAAGCGTCTCCTTTGTTTAAATGGCAGAAATTGAAACAAAATCTTCCCTTCTGTTTAAATAGCAGAATCTAACACTAGTTTGCTCAAAGGAAGCTGATGGTGATTTCAAATTTTTCTTAACATTTTTGAAATGTTGTACTTATTTACGTGATAGAAGTCAGTGTTGGTGAACAGAATACTTTTCTACCTTTGTCATCCAAAATCAGCATTGAGCACTCCCAGATCATCTGGAGTGCAGCCAGATGCAGTGTCAGGGTGTACTTACACTGCAAATGTAGCAACAGTGCAAAGACCAACACTTCAGTTATAGTGTAAATGCAGCCTGAATCCAAAGTCAGGGCTTGATCGAACATGGGTGTAAAACTCCCTGGCAGAGAAAAAGGAAAACCTGGTGGAAATAACTTCAAGGGCAAAGCCCAACATTAAAAATCAACAATAAATACTACATATGTTGTAAAAATAAGGGGATAATTTTAACCTGGAACTGCCCTTTACTCGCCGCAGCTTGCCCACTTCATAGAAATGAGGCCCGAGACTCAATATTGGGTGGGGATTGGACTGTGTGCCCCCACGCACCAAAAAATGGCGCACCCGAACTTCTCGGCCAATGGACCCATATTGGCTCCACTAGTGTGTGAACAAATGGTTGTATACTTTCAGTAGTTAATTCACAGATACTGAAAAACCCTTTGTACGAACATTGTTGACACTGGTTGGGATGCTGATTACTGAATTAGCATTTGAAATATCCCTCCTCCTTCAAAGTGCAAAACTTGCCTAATTCTTAATCCTTGTGAATATTGCACAGCTAAATTTTTTGATTTTTTTTGTATCGCACAACAAGCTAACTTTGAACTTCTGGCTTAAATTAAATGGCAGAGAATTCAGCTTGAATGTTTAAAAAAATGTTAGGACAGGTACCAATTGAAGAAAAACATTCACAGTTATGTGAGCTAAAATCAAATAGATTAGATGTGAATGTGAATTGACATTTTCCAAATAAGTGATGTCATATGTGGGTGAGTGAGGTGTTTTGCTTTCTAATTCATTTTTCCTTGGGTTTAATGGATTTATAGTTGAAATTAAATAAACTACCATATACAAATGTCTGGCATACTGTAAATGTAAATATACCCAAAAATAACTTGATTGTTATTCATTATATTATTATATACATTACTCAGCGTTATGTTAAAATTAGTTAAATTTTACCAGGAGAGCCAAAAGGTCATTGCTTCTTAAGAACAAAGGACACGCATAGAAGAAATATAAGCAAATCTTCTGTTTGAACAAATAGTCTGCACTATTTATTCTGCTTCCTATTATTCATGGTTTGCACTCTTTGGGTTTTTTTTTCTACTGCTTTTAAGATAAGCAGCTGAACATTTTACCAAATGACAGCACATCAGGCTTCAGCGTGCACATAAAGTATACGCAGTAATCAATTAAAGTAGCCTTTTGCAAAAAGAGTGACAACAATCATATCAAAGTAGCCATTACTGACATAAAATTAATGTATTTTGACCATATAATAAGGAAGGTTGAATCCAATTACTGTACTTATGCAGACTCTGTGCTGAAATAAATGGCTATGTAATCAATGGACTGGGAGACTTGCCAACCTGCAAGCTAATTGAAGTAAACAAAGACTTTCATTTGCATCTGAGCACATAGTCCACAGCAGATGTAGGCATTGTATCCTTTACTGGAACACAGGTTTGCTGGTTTGCTGCAACATCTGTTGATATGAGAGAGGGTACCTCAATCAAATGTGAATTATTTTACATACTTACTTTTATTTAAGTTGTACAGAATCCAAATAAAACAGAACACTAAAACTAATAAAGTATGTTAAGATACTCGTTTTTTTTTGAGTTTGGGATTTTTGTTGGATCATTAGGCCATTATTCTTTTATGGTGATGGTGCCTACTCAAATAAGCAAAGTCCATCTGCGTGAAGATACCTCTGGGAAGTAATACCAAGCGTGGACTTCCTTTCCATCAACTACATTTCTATATAAGTTACTACATGAGTCATCTCTCCAAATCTATTTTCAGGTTTGTACTACCACCAGTGGGTTACTGTAGGGATTTGAAGTTGAAATAATCCCCGAGCACCATCTGTGATATTGCACTTTATCACTTAGTTAAAAGAAAGTAATGAAAAGATACCACAGATACCTCAAAGTCTTTCCTATAGCATTTCTTGTGATGTTAACATAATGGGTAAAAGCAAAAGTGATGTACTGTACTTCTATTAGGAATTCAAACAAAATCTTCTATTAGAAAAATCACAAAATCATTTGAATATCAATGAAACTGGGTTGATTACTTACTGCTACTTGTGGTATTTGTTTTCTTCCACTCTATTGCATTTTTTAGCCCCCTCACCTTTTCAGCGTTAAACTTTTTTTCATAATAGCTTACATAGGGAATCACCCAGGCATTTAAGGGCTAAATTACAAAATGTGGCAGATTGTTTGACTCTGCCCTCCGGACACCAATTTTACCCACATAATGGGGACGTTTGGGATTCAACCAAGTGAAAAGGGGTGAAGTTTGTTCTTTCTCAGCTGATAACGGTAAAATGTAAAAGAAGTCCTACCAATAAGCCTGCTGTTATCAATTTGCCCAGCTTATGTTGAAAAGCCACAATGGAATGTGAAGAATCCAAATATTATATTTCCCTCAGACTTGGGCTAAGGGAAACTATGAGGCATTTGCATTGAGCTGATACTTTATTTGGGAGTGCTTGGAAATGAATAATGTTTGTGAATGGCTGAGAAAATGTTTAATCCCTAACAGTGTCTTCTCCCTCTTTTAATAAGTGCTTCTAGCAGAAATAAAACTACAGAGTTATTCATACTCTGTCACCTATGCTTGCAATGGTAAATAGATCTTGGAGTCAAGGCAGTTTGGCTTTGGGATGATTTAGAATCATCTGCCCAGAATGGAATAATTAAGCTGAATTCTTCAGCTTAAAATATTATTGCCTGATTATAGCAAAAATTGTAGCATTTCACCAATAAAAAAGTTTTCAGTGATGCATATTGTTCCCTGAGGTATGAAGAATACATGTACATTAATCATTCTTGCAGTGGAGGCTGAAGTATGTTTAGCTAACTGGGCAAAGATAACCTTTAATAGGTCTAAATCTTTACTTTTGGGATCTACATGCAGTACAGTCATTAGAGAAACAGAGGAGTGAGTCCAACCACTAGAAGGGATTCAAAATTAAATAGGATGAATGAAGGACACACCTTGTATAAATGAGTGCCAATGAAATGATAATTACATTAATCCCAATTAGAAGCCTTTCAAGAGCATCTCGTTATTGCTAAGATACTGTTGTTGGTAACAAACACCCCCAGAAAATCTGGCCATCTTCAAATATTTTGCTTTAAAATGTTGGCACAAGCAGAATTGCAGAATACAGTATATGGATAATCTTGAGAAATATTCTTTTTCAAGGCAATATTTAAATTAATGTTTGGTAACCGCATGGAAGTAGCCCAATTGTGCTTAAAGTTAGTGAAAAAATAGACCATTGAAATGATTTTGGGATCTAGAAAGAAATATATGCACCTGAAAGCACTACTGCTATGAATGAATAGAACAATTTATCATTCCTGAAAGCATTTTCCTTATGCATCAATCATCTTAGTTAATTAAAACAAAAATGGCAGAGTAAATTAATAAAATATAACATGATTTGTGTAATATTTATATTGTAATGTTACACCAAATGCAGAGAAGCTTCCCAGGGCATGTTTTAATTTGTTCAGAAATTTGTCTTTTCTTGATCCGAGTAGCTTTCAAAGCAAATCAACTCTTGAAACCCTCTGCGTAATAGATGAATGAATAGTGATAATAAATTACAGCATGTATCGTGGGATAAAACATGATGGCCTAGAAATTCAGTATAGCCACTTTTGGGGCGGTAAAGTCGGGCGGGCGCTAAAGTTAGCGCCCGCCGGAAAGTGGAGGCCACTTTGCCGAAATTCAGTAGCTTTGGCCAAGGAATTTGGGCGAGCGCTGAAACTGGCGTTGCACTCCTATCTTTAGGCGCTAAGCCGGCGGTGCGGACTGATAACGCCGAGGCCGGGCGCAGCGCAGGTGCGGTCATGTTTTGATTGACAGCAGACACCCTGACGCCGGCCAGCTCTTAAAGGGGGAAGGGTCGACTTTGTCTGCAGCCACGCCCTGGATAGTGGAGCCCTGCAGCTAGGCCTGAACACTGCTGGTGGACCCAAATAGCGCCTGAAGCCATGCAGAAGGCCCGTGAACGAGCGCAGCGCTTCTCAGAGCATGCTTTGAGGGTGCTGCTTAGGGGGTTGGAAAAGAACAGAGAGATCTTGTGCCCGGACAGTGGCAAGAAGGCTCCCAGGAGGCAGTACAGGAGAGCCTGGAGGGAAATCGCCCAGAGGGTGTCAGCCAACAGCGATGTCCCCAGGACTGGTGACCAATGCCGCAAGAAGTACAACGACCTCAGTCGGTTGGTCAGGGTGAGTACCCTTTCCAGTGTCCTCCTCATCCTTGCATGTGCACCTCACATTATGGGCAAAGGGACCTCAAAGGCCTAATGGCCAGCCCTCCTCCCGCAGCTATGGCACTGGCATGATCATCAATAGCACTCTCTGCACTTAACACACTGGCCAAGCTATTCGACCATGGGAGGCAGTGCACACAACAACAGGGCACCACACTGTACTTAGAGGCCGTCCTTTCTCTTGCAGGCCAAGCTGGCGCGGAATTTGAAGAGCCAGACTGTCACCGGGGGAGGCCGTGCCCAGTTCCAGGAGCTCAGTCAGCTGGAGGAGAGCGTGGCTCGACTCATGCGTGGCCGGGTGACTGGCCCCGTTGCTATTGGAGATGCCGACCCTGTGCTGGGACCCAATGGTAAGGACATGACCGTTTGGACCTCTCTGGTTCCCCTTGCGCTTCAGATCTACATCCTTTGCCACTGTCCCACCAATGCGCATAATGGCACCACTCATGCCTCCCTCGCTGACGCCCTGTCCTCACTCTAAAGCTACTCTTGTGCCTTCCTGCTTTCAGCTGGTGAGGAGGAGGTCCCTGAAGCTGAGAGTGCCAGTCCCTCGGAAGAGGAGGACGACGAGGACCAAGAGGAAGGCGGCACATCGGGGGAACCCTCATCCGCGCCAGGGGATGGCAATGGAGGGGACACGTCTTGCCTGGAGGAGAGCCAGGGGGAAGTGTTGCAGGGGGGTGTAGCTCCTGGGCCCAGTGGCGTCCAGGCACGCGGGAAGGGTCGGGCAGCACGGCTGCCTTCTCCCCAGAGGGGGGAAGTGTTGCAGGGGAGGGCAGTTCCTGGGTCCAGTGGCATCCAGGCATGCGGGAAGGGTCGGGCAGCACGGCTGCCTTCTCCCCAGAGGGGGGAAGTGTTGCAGGGGAGGGCAGTTGCTGGGCCCAGTGGCGTCCAGGCACGCGGGAAGGGTCGGGCAGCTCGGTGGCCTTCTCCCCAGAGGGAGAGTCTGCCCTCCAGTCCGGAGACGGTCCTCGCCCAGGAGGTGCGCCTCCTTGATGAAATGTCCGCGGCCTCGGAGCGGCGCCACAACGAGTTCATGGGGGTTGTGGGACAGTTGCCTCAGGCCATTGAGTCCCTGGCTCATAGTGTGGCCAATTTCGGGGACTCACAGGCCAGGGGTGTCGAGCAACTCGCGGCAGCACAGGCCAGGGGTGTCGACCAACTCGCGGCAGCACAGGACGTGAGTCGCGAGTTCATGAGTGGTGCCGTCCAGACACTGGCTGATCTGATGCGGGCACAGACCAGGGCAGTTCGCGCACTCACTTCTGCCACACTCGCTGTGTCACGGAAGAATCGCCAGGGCACCCGCCGCCCTGCTGCAGCACAGCGGTCTGGCCTTCACCAGATTGCTGCGCTTGCTGCAGTGCCAGCCCGGCCGAGTGCCAGTGTCTCTGGCGACCAGCGAGCGCCTGGCATCAGCCAGCTTGCCCCCATTGCTGCAGCCGCCACTGCCACTCCCCCAGCCAAGGTGCGACGAGCTGCTGGAGAGACTGATGCTGGCCAGCCACAGCTGCAGCAGTCAGCAGCCGGCCCCTCCAGGGCCGGACCTCGTCTAGGCCGACCCCCAAGGGCATCTGCCGTCATGCATTGTGCCCCTCAGGAGCCTTCCCCCAGCCTTGCAACGCCCACAGGGCCCAGGTTGAGGTGGAGCAACAGGTCGGGCAGGGGCCGGAGAAGCCTGCACAAGGTCTCGCCCTCTCGGCACACCAAGTAGAGTGTGTTGCCAACTGTTTTTTTTATATGGGGGTGTTTGTGTTCTGGAGGGGGGGGGCTTATTTTGGTAAGGCCGAGGATGAAGGCCAATTGGATGGACGATTTTTGTTATTCCTCCCCAGGTTGTGGGAGTGAGATATGTTTTTGACTGTCTTTTGGGGGTCTTGTCTGTTTTTCTGTTTCATGTGGGAAGGGCCCTGAGTTTGTTAAATAAAGCTTTTTATTTATTCAGCTTGTCCAGGTGTCATGTTTCAAGTGGTTGTTGCGTTAACCGGCTGAGGGCTTGCGGAGCGGCTGCATTCAGGTGCGTTCATTGCCACAAGCCATTCCCTGACAGGGGGCCTAGAAGTGTCGTTCAATAAGCTGCCGGCGGACGGCCCTTGGACCTTGTGGCTCCCTCCTGGGCTGGTACTCCTCCTCCTCCTCCTCCTCCTCATGGTCCTCCTGCTCGTCCTCCTGAGGTGGTGGTCCAACGCGAGGTGGCAGTGCCTGAGTCCTGCGGATAGCCAGGTTGTGCAGCATGCAGCAAACGACGACGAACTGGGAGACTCTATCCGGCGAATACTGTAGAGATCCGCCGGAACGATCCAGGCAGCGGAACCGTTGCTTGAGGACGCCAATCGTTTGCTCTATGATGTTCCTTGTGGCTTGATGGCTTTCGTTGTATGCCTCCTCCGCAGGGGTCCTGGGCACGCGGAGCGGGGTCATGAGCCATGTACACAAAGGGTAGCCCTTGTCCCCAATAAGCCATCCCCTTGGTGGAGGCTGTGCCTCGAACATGTCAGCCACAGTAGTCTGGCGCAGGATAAATGCATCATGGCTGCTTCCTGGAAAGCGGGCATTGACAGCTAGGATGCGCTGCCTGTGGTCACACACCAGCTGTACATTGAGGGAATGGTAGCCCTTCTGGTTGCGGTAATCCTCGGCATTGTCGATAGGTGCCCGCATAGCCACATGCGTGCAGTCAATGGCGCCCTGCACCATGGGGAAGTCGGCGATCCTGGCAAATCCGACTGCACGCTGCTCCTGCCTCTCTAGGGTCATGGGGAAGGAGATGAATTGGTGTCTCCTTGTGAAAAGGGCATCGGTGACCTGCCGGATGCAGCGATGCACGGCGAACTGGGAGATGTTCGCTATGTCCCCAGCAGCGGCTTGGAAGGAGCCGCTTGCATAAAAGTTCAGCGCCACCGTGACCTTCACTTCCACCGACAGAGACGTCCTGCACATCAGCTGTGGACGCAGATCTCTGTGAAGCAGCTGGCAGATCTCTGCAACCACCTCCCTTCTGAAGCGCAGCCTCTTAACACAATGCGCGGCAGTCATGGTGAGATAGGACACCTGCTGCCGGTATTCCCTGAGTGGGTAAGGCCTACGTTGCCAACGCCTGATGGCCCCTCTGCATCTAGGCATGGCTGGCCCTCTCACACAGCGTCTGCGAGCCCTTCGCACATAATGCTGGAACTGAGGGTTGGAACCCCATGCAGCCCCCATAATAAACTTGCAAACAGTGAAATCACAATGAGTCAAATTTCAAAGCTGTGGCCAGAAGCCAAAAATACCTCTCCTATGTTGTCCCAAATCAGTAAGGTCTGTTCCTTGGTCTCTGTCCAGAAATCCAAAGCACTAAAGTCATTGCAGCAAAATGGCTGGCCTTTATAGTTCAGTGTAAGTGCCCTTTAATTAGCGCTCCCCGAGGCCCGCAGGGCCTCTGCTGCGTTCCACTTCACAGTTCTTAACAGCGCCACGCCCACATTGGGCAGGCGCCACTGAATTTCCGGTTTGGGGCGCACAAACAGCGTTGCACGACGAAATGACGTCATAAGCTGCGCGCGCAGCTGAGCGGGCGCAAACACTTTGCGCCGGCGCTAAATGTCAACTGAAGTTGGGCGTAGGCGCAGATCGGCCTGCGCCCAGGCGCTAAGTGCCTAGCGCTGGAAATCTACCCCTCTTATGGCGTTAACGGCTGGCGAACGCAACTGAATTTCTAGGCCGATATCCTGCACGAGAAATTCATTTAGTGCTGGACCTTAGCACACAATGGGCGCCCAAAGAAGTCGGATGAGGATCCCTGCAAACTGAGCCTCGCGCCTCATCTGCATCAAACTGATGAGCAGCAGCCTGCAGTGTTATTGTGGAGCCAGGATAAGCATTCCTGCTCCTCCTGGCTCCACCTAAAAAAGTTAATTGCTTTTTTGTCGATGCCCTCCAGCGGTCCCATTACAGACTGTGGGTCAGACTGCCGTATACCAGGCAAAAACTAAGTGGAGCATGCGCCGGTCAGTTTATGTTGAATTTTGGAATGGGGTCTTAAAACAGGTGTTAGGACCCTGATGAATATATTCAACATGCCTAACGCCTGTTTCAGGCGGAAGCCCTGGACATTTCAAAGTTACTGGCTGCCAAATTGGGGGAAGGGACGCACGAGATCGCACCTGGACATTGAGTCCCCCAGCACTAATTTTTCCACCCAAAATCAGATGTGACAGGGGCCAATTTCTCTCCTTCTCCCTCCCCCATGTGGAATGCACTGTCTATTCTCTTGTATATCCATATGACCATACTGTGGTTTTACAATCGAAAAACTGAATCCCTCTCATCTGTAAATGTTTCACTTTGACTATGACTTTCCATTTTGACTTTTTCTTTCGTGAAATTTTGTGCTCATCAGGTGAGGTATGTCAGAGGTTGAGAGTGGAAAAAGTTTCCACTTTGTTCACCCAGTGTTAGTTTGACACAGATCAGATGCAGTGTAAAACCCTGTCTACACTGTCCCAAAAACAGGGGAAGATTTCCTCTGTGCATGATGTTTGAGAAAATTGTAAGTCTGTTCTCTTAATGGGATTATAATTTTGTTGCACTTAGCACACAGAAGAAATCCTCACCAGTGTGTCTTAACACCAACCTCAGAAAAACACCACTATTGCACCACTGTTATACTTCCCAAACCCAGCTACCCTTGTGCCCACTCTGAGCTAAATTGCTAGTTTGGGGCAGTTTTGTACTCAGGGCCCACGTCAAACTTGTTCAAACTATTTTCAGATAGGTGTCAGTGAAAAGAAAGCATTCACCCTACCAAAGGTGGAACCCACATCCCAGAAATTAAAGATTAATGTGATAACCCAGTGTACCACACAGTTTAGGGGGAATTTTAACTTCTGGGTGGGAAGCATGTGGGACTTGTGGACCACCCATCTGGGAGCTGCAGTGAGAGGCCCTGTCCATTTACATCCCACTGGCCAGCCTGAAACGGGCATCCAGGGGCAGTTTGCTGGCTTTCAGCCCAAGAAGATTGGGCAGCCCAAAGACCACCATGCCAGCAGTCAGGTAAGTTGTGGGTGGGATGATAGCAGTGGCCCAAACTTTCTTTATGGGCCCTGGAGGAGCTCTTCTGCTCCTCCTGATCCCACAAAGAAAACCTTGACACTTTCTTTACAGGGCTCTGCTTCTAGCCTGCCAAGTTTACTGAGCAGGGTGCATGCAAAGGGAAGGCACGGTGAAAGGATTTTCTCTGATGAAAGGACAGAGAATTTGACAGCGGATTGAAAGGAAAGAAAATCCTAAGATAATCCTTGGAACAGAAATTTATCACATTTTGTCCATCTGTGGAGCTTGCATGGAACAGTATATGAAGGAATTTGCTACTTTCCCCAGTTCTGAGTATAAAGCTTCAGAAGCTACTTATGATGCAGCAATTTGATTTTGAGGCTACTTCTTTCAATAGACATTGCCAACTCGCATTAATGTGAATTGTCCATAATTTTTTGTTTCAGCCATTTAGAGAGATCTTAACACTCCTCTTCCACTGTAGCATGCAATTGTTTCTGAAATGATTTTTTCCTCCACTACTCTATCTGGAAGCATTACTGGTTAAAGAAGGGATTAACACAATTGTAAGGAAGGATATTAGCTCTGATGAGGTGGAATCTGTATGGGTAGAATTGAGAAATACTAAGGGGCAGAAAACGTTGGTGGGAGTGGTATATAGACCTCCAAACAGTAAGGCGGAGGTTGGGGATGGCATTAAAAGGGAAATTAAAGAAGCATGCAATAAGGGCACAGCAGTCATCATGGGTGACTTTAATCTACATGGGCCAGAAATTAGGGTCGGGGGCTTGCTGCGCGTGCAAGTCCCCGATGTGCACTTACCCGGCGCGCCTGCCTTTCAGCTCCCGGGACGCGTGGATTTCCTCTTCTCAGATGATGGCTCCCGGGCAGCGTCTGACGTCACGCCGCCCAGGAGTGCAGCCAGCGCGAAGCCTCGAGCACGGAGTGCAACTGAGACACGCCCCTTAAGGTCTAATTTCCATAGGACACGCCCCCAATCTTTCCAAGCAGCTGGAGAGGACTGGTACTTACAGAGCAGCAGTGCAAGTAGGTTATCTGTATTTTTATGAATGTTTTGTTAACTTTTATAAAATTTTAAAAACGTTTAAATGATTTTGATGACTCTTAGATAGTTTTAAAGAGAATTGAAGCTATTTAAGCAGTTTTTAAAGCCTTGAAAACATTCTTTTCATTCTTTTAAGTTAATTAGCAAAGTGAAATGGCTGGAATGAGCACATTTCACGTGATTAAAAGAACTCAGAACTTCACTGATCACTCAGCAATCTCCTCAACGAGGTGGAGGCGAAGCCTGCGCATCATGGGGAATGAGCAGTCGAGGGCACTGCGAAAAGGTCAGATGGCAGCGTGGTCGGAAGTTGCACAAGCTGTCAGCGCGACCTCCACCATTCCACGTACAGCGGAACAACGTTGCAAGAAATTCAGTGACTTGTTGCGATCTGTCAGGGTTTATACAGTTATTACTAAAGTGCACTGTAACATTGCTTAGAATTTAAGTTAACCAGATTTCAAAAGGCTTGCAATGCATTTACTTCAGTCAAGTTACTTCTTGGTAAAGTCGCCTGAGGTAGCAATAAAACTTTAAGGCTTTGGGGCCAGCTCAGGGTTACCTACTGTTCTCTTATCTTGATTCCAGTGCTTGGAGCTGTAAAACTTCAATCAAAGCTGTAAAGAAACACCTAACCCAGTCTTCAAAGCCTTCGCTGTCCATGTCAGAAATGCAGCTGAAGAGCAGGAAAAGTGTCACAGGGGCCTTGCAAGTAGCTCCGGAGGGCTCCAGTCACGGGGATTGAAAAGGCGCAGGAAACGTTAGGGTGTCACCTTCAGCTCACTCCGCCTCCCTCAACCCTAACTCACAGAGGCCAATGGCCAAATCGTTATATTGTTATATTTTTCATTTTATTGAAATGTTAAATGTTTTCTTACATATTTAAATACAAATGTTTATTTCTGAATGAAAGGATATGTAACCGTTTCGTTTCAGCAGTACACCCAATAATCAATGTTAAAACAATTTCAACATTTATTTTATTTCAAAAATTTTGACAACTGTTACAAAAGTAGAAAATAGCTAGTTTCCACCTTGAATATCTGTATTGCAGTAAGAAAGTAAAAATAATTACTGTAAAATGTTTACACTTTTTTTTCTTACATTTTCCATTCTGCACATGTTTGAAAACGTTACAAGAGGTAGTTACCATCTTCAATTTTGTAATTTCACTAAGAAACCAGAACAAATGACTTAAACCTGTTTACAGAACAAATGACTTAAACCTGTTTAAAAAGTGATTTCAAAACTGTTAACGTACTTGCACGAAGAAAGAAAGACAAGTAAATATGAACTGTTTGCACTGTTCCTGTTCACAAATGTTTTAAAAGTAGTGAAGCGCTACTTAAAATTTACAAGTTATTCACTTTATACATCGAAACTGAGGCTGAAAAGTGTTTGAAGATGCAAATAAAAGGTCACTTTTTCACTTTAATATGTGTCTGCTTCTGTCTTTGCCTTGCGGGGGGAGGGGTAGGTACAGGGCGTTACTACCGCGTGAAGGTGTTGGCTACCAGCAGTTCGCGAGCAGCCTTATTTTCTGCGGCAGTTGGCTCCTCCCCATGAGGCCTGGCAACATGCACATTGCCATCGCCTTCATCCTCCATTTCAACAGGCAGCTGTTCTTCAGTGTTAAGGGTCAGTACTTCCTGCAGGGCAAGGTTGTGCAAAGCACAACAGGCCAGCACAATCCTTGCCACTTTCTGGTGAGAGTACTGCAAGGTCCCCCCTGACCTATCCAGGCACCGGAAGCGTGATTTCAGAAGTCCTATTGTCCTCTCCACTACTTGACGTGTGGACACGTGTGCATGGTTGTATCTCTCCTGAGACTGATTAATGGTATTGCGGTAGGGGGTCATCAGCCGTGGTCTTAGCGGGTAGCCCTTGTCGCCCAATATCCATGCGGATCCTGTAGTCAATTTGCTGAGAGAATCATACAATTTAGAGTTACGGAGGACGAAGGAGTCATGATTACTTCCCCGGTGCCCTGCATTCACGTTTAGGATCCTGAGGTGCGCATCACATAATATCATTACATTCAATGAATGATACCCCTTCCTGTTTATGTATGTCACAGGTGCATCCATTGGTGCCTTCAATGCAATATGGGTTCCATCGACGGCCCCAATCACTTTGGGGAATCCAGCAATGCGATGAAATGCTAAGGCCATCTCCTTTTGATGTCGAGTGGACAAGTCATACTTAATGAAATCTGAAATCCTACGGCAAATGGCTTCTGTGACCTGGTGAATGCAGACCCTCGCAGCATTCTTGGAGATGTTGCTTATGTCACCGGTGCCTGCTTGAAATGATCCACTTGCAAAGAAGTTCAATGCTGTGGTTACCTTCATGTTCACTGACAAGGCAGTGCGGGTCTTCGAGCGTGGTTCCAGGTCCGCCTTCAGCATGTCACATAGTCGGCCAATTGCCTCTTTACTGAAGCGCAGCCTCCTGACACACAACTCCTCGGACAGCATTTCAAATGATCGCCTCTCCCTGTAAACTCTGTGGGGTGGGTAGTTGTTCCTTCTGATCAAAAGACGGTTATGGTTCCTCAATCTTCTACGTTGCTCCCTGGCGTTCCGATTTCTTTGAAGCAAATCCACACAGAGCATCACGGCAACATTTCTATAAGAGGGCATGTTTCTCGGTCACAGGACTCCTCTTTACACAGACGTACCTGTAAGGAGGAAATGGAAATACTTGTTACAGTTATTTTACTAACATGAGTGGCTATAAAATCAACTCGGCCTATGCCAGGAAACATGCGATAATGGCTTGCGAACACGTCTTACCCGCCTGATGAATATCACAGGCCGAGATCCTTTTCCAATAACTTACATTTGCAGAAAGTCATCATTACATACATACATTCATCCACATACTGAAAGGAATACATACATAAATGCACACCCTTCAAGGAATATATACAGACATACATACAATCATACATACATACTTACTGAAAATAAGATAGATTACTGATGACTATTTCATTTTTTAAGCATTTTAATCCTTTTAAAACAGTCATTTTCACATTTAATAAACACATCAATTTCAATTAGGCCTTTCACTCTGCCACAATTGCTCCTTATACCTACATTACTCAAAACCCGTTTAAAAAAATAAATAAAAGTTTAAAACTTACCTCAGACTTTCTAAAAATAAGTTTCCTCCCTTTCCCAACCGAAAATGAGCCGTTCAGAATCAAAACTGATTAAATAGTTCTTCCTCCGCAGCTTCCCGGTGGCTTTACTCATCCTTTTTTCATGTGTAAAATTTGGGGACTTACACACACTGAATCCATTGATGAAAAGGCCGAAGTTTAATGCGCACACGCTGCCTGAAAGGACACACACGTCCCGCCTCTTAACCCCTTGGATACGAGCACAGGAAATGTCGGTTTTCAGCGCATGCGCTGTGCATCCTGAAAACCGGCAATTCCTTCGGGCCCACGCATGAGTACCCCGTCCGTACTCACACGCTGGGACCCGAATTACTGGGCCCATATAGGTTGGGCTAACCAAATTAGTAACAATACTGTGGAGGAGGAATTCCTGGAGTGTTTACGGGATGGTTTCCTGGACCAATATGCCGAGGAACCAACCAGAGATCAGGCCATCTTAGACTGGGTATTATGTAATGAGAAAGGATTAATTAGCAATCTTGTTGTACGAGGCCCCTTGGGTCGGAGCGATCATAATATGATCGAATTCTGCATTAAGATGGAGAATGAAGTGGTTGATTCAGAGACTAGGGTCCTAAATTTAAATAAAGGGAACTACGATGGTCTGAGGAGCGAGTTGGGTAGGATTGATTGGGGAATGTCACTCAAAGGGTTGACGGTGGATAGGCAATGGCAAACATTCAAAGACCGCATGGATGAACTACAGAATTTGTTCATCTCAGTTTGGCATAAAAATAAAACAAAAAAGGTGACTCAACCGTGGCTAACAAGGGAAATTAAGGATAGCATAAGTTCCAAGGAGAGGACATATAAATTGGCCAGGAAAAGCAATAATCCTGAGGATTGGGAGCAGTTTAGGATTCACCAAAGGAGGACAAAGGGATTAATTAAGATGGGGAAAATAGAAATAGTAGATGCATTGCTGGTCATCTTCCAGAATTCGATAGAGTCTGGAACAGCACCCATGGATTGGAGGGTAGCTAATGTTACCCCACTATTCAAAAAAGGTGGTAGAGAAAAAGCGAGGAATTATAGACCGGTAAGCCTGACATCGGTAGTGGGGAAAATGCTAGAGTCCATTATAAAAGATGTAATAGCAGAGCACTTGGAAAGCAGTGGCAGGATCGGACAAAGTCAACATGGATTTACAAAAGGTAAATCGTGCTTGACTAATCTACTGGAATTTTTTGAGGATGTAACTGGTAAAATAGAAAAGGGACTACTGGTGGATGTGGTGTATTTGGACTTTCAGAAGGCTTTCGATAAGGTCCCGCATAAGAGATTAGCGTGCAAAATTAAGGCACATGGGATTGGGGGCAAGGTATTGACTTGGATAGAGAACTGGTTGGCGGATAGATAGCAAAGAGTTGGAATAAACGGGTCGTTTTCCGAGTGGCAGGCAGTGACTAGTGGGGTACTGCAAGGATTGGTCCTAGGACCCCAGCTGTTCACAATATATATTAATGATCTGGACGAGGGAATTGGATGTAATATCTCCAAATTTGCAGACGACACAAAGCTGGGTGGGAGGGTATGCTGTGAGGAGGATGTCGTGAAACTCCAGTATGATTTGGACAGGTTGGGTGATTGGGCAGAAACATGGCAAATGCACTATAATGTGGATAAATGTGAGGTTATGCACTTTGGTGGCAAAAACAGGAAGGCAGACTATTATTTGAATGGCAATAGATTGGGAGAAGGGGAAGTGCATAGAGACCTGGGTGTTCTTGTGCACCAGTCACTGAAGGTAAGCATGCAGGTGCAGCAGGCAGTTAAGAAGGCAAATGGTATGTTGGCCTTCGTAGCAAGAGGGTTCGAGTACAGGAACAAGGACGTCTTGCTGTAGTTGTACAGGGCCTTGGTGAGACCGCACTTTGAGTATTGTGTGCAGTTTTGGTCGCCTTATCTGAGGAAGAATATTCTTGCCATGGAAGGAGTGCAGCAAAGATTCACCAGGCTGATACCTGGGATGGCAGGAATGACGTATGAGGAGAGATTGTGTCGATTGGAGTTTAGAAGATTGAGAGGGGATCTCATCGAAACCTATAAAATTCTGTCAGACGTGGACAGACTAGATGCAGGAAGGATGTTTCTGATGGCCGGGGAGTCCAGAACCAGGGGTCATAGTCTAAGGATAAGGGGTAAGCCTATTGGACTGAAATGAGGAGGAATTTCTTCACCCAGAGAGTGGTGAACCTGTGGAATTCTCTGCCACAGGGGGCGGTGGAGGCCAGTTCATTAAATATATTCAAGAAGGAGTTGGATATATTTCTTAAAGCTAAAGGGATCAAGGGATATGGGGAGAAGGCAGGGACAGGGTACTGAATTTGGATGATCAGCCATGATCTCATTGAATGTCAGAGCAGGCTCGAGGGGCTGAATGGCCTACTCCTGCTCCTATCTTCTATGTTTCTATGTTTCTATGTTTATTCCACATGTTGATTGTTCTTTGTGTGAAGAAGTGTTTCTTGATATTTGTCCTAAAAGTACCTTTCACTAGTTGTGTCCCCTAGTTTCACTCCCACAGTTTAATTTAAAGTAATATTCTGCATTAACTTTTTCTATACCATTAACAATGTTCTGTACCTCTATACGATCACCTCTCAGATGACTCCCTATTGAGCTGAAAAGCCCAAGTCCCTCCAGTGTTTTCTCATAACTTGTACCCCTGACACTGGGAATTCACCTTCTGGCTCTTTTCTCCACTACCTCTAGCACTTGAATGTTTCTCTTGTTTCTCAGTGACCAGAACTGGATGCAGTATTCAAAGTATGGTCTGACTAGAGCACTGTAAAGTTTGATCATTATCTCCTCTCACTTATATTCTACTGTTTTGGCTATATAGTTCAATCCCCTATTGGCTTTGTTGATTGCTACTCTGCATTGGCTTGACCTGAGCATTGACTCCACTCAGACTCCTAGGTCACTTTCATCTTCCTTGGCTATTGAGGAAGTCACAACCATGATCTTATTGAAAGGCGGAGCAGGCTCGAGGGGCCAAATGACCTACTCCTGCTTTTACGTCTTATGTTCTATTTTAACACCATTTGTGGAGCATGTGTGTTGTCTAGTTTCTTCCTATGTAAAGCACTTTACATTTTTCTGCATTAAATTTCATCTGCCTTTGTTCTGCCCACTTACATATCTTGTCCAACTCATCCTGCCATCTCTGAGCTGCCTCTCCAATTCCACTGCCCCTCCTAATTTGGTATCATATGCAAATTTGACCACTTGTATTGAGTTTTCATTCCAGGTCAATTATGTAAATTAGAAACAGCAGTGGTCCCATTACTGAGCACAGAGGTACCCACTCATTATTCCCCCTCCAGCCCTTCCACTCTAACATAACTCTTCTAATGAGTACTCATTGTTTCCTACCCTTCAACTAGTTGCTTATCCACTCCTAAGGTTTACCCTGAATCCCCAAGCTTTGAGTTTAATTAATAACCTTTTGTGTGGAATTTTGTCAAAAGCCTTTTGGAAGTCAAGGCACACCATGCCATAGGGTTTACCACAGTTCACTCGGGTTGTCACTTCCTCAAAGAAGTCGAGGAGTTTAGTCAGGCAGGATCTTCCCCTTCTGAATCCATGTAGACTGCTGTTTACTAGATTGTTATTGTACAGATGGCTCTCACGTTTCCTTCTGATAATCAATACCATTATTTTACATGGATTAGTGAGTCTGTTTAATCACCCATTTTGAATATTGGAATCACATTAGCCTGTTTCCAGCCTCCTGGAATCTTCTCAGTGTCCAATGACTCCCTAATTAGCAGTGCTTCATAAATCTCTTCCCTAGTCTCTTGCATGACTTTTAGTGAGAGTCTATTCGAAATAGTGCTCTGTGGCAAAATGTTTCTTATGCAGTCATGTTGTTCAGTCTTGTATTTCAGCTCACTGAGGGTGGGTGGGAGGTTGGTTTGCTGTTCAGATGAGGGGTTGCAACTGTGCTTGAAAATAGTTATGATGCAAATTGGTGGTTCTGACTCTGAAACCACTTACTTAACCTTTACCGTTGTCTTTGATCACACCATACCACTGACACTTTTTCTTTTGCGCGGTTCCCAGTTAATGGGACTGATGCTCGTTCCCTCAAATCACCTTTTCTTAAGATTGTGTAGAAACTGATTAATGCTTTTGCAGATTTCATCTGGGGGTCGGGGGGGGGGGAGCTTAGAACGGCTGTCAGGCAGGTTTAAGCAGTATTCATTTGTAAAAATCTTTGTTTTCTTTGCAAGCCATGGAGTATTATACCTGTGTTTTTCCCTTCTGAAATTTTTATTTAACCGCATGGAAGCTAAGTGAACTTACCTTTGCTTACCTATACCAACATGCCTGCCATATTCAAAGGCAAGGGTGCTGGAGTACCACCCAGTGTATGTAGTTAGGCATTGCATTGAGTTTTCACAGAGAGATTGACCATCACATAATGTTAGGAAGGGTGCTATTTAACTTAATGAGTCATATAATTTTACTCTGACAGGTGCACCACCATTAGAATGTTGTGACAACATATTGCTTTTAATATGTGATAGCTCTTCATTATTTCTGTAACCACAAATGATGTCTGCATTATCCGTGTTCACGAAGCATTTTAAAAATAAAAAGAATCCTAATTCTTGTTACTATTCAATTCTGGAATTGTTCTTGTCTTTGAGCAGTCTCAATTTCAATAATGTCGTTTTGAAAGTAACTGCACACTAAATGAACACAGATATTGAAAGCGGTAGGGTTCGGGAGGGGGTTAAATGAAGTGAGGGTGAAGGTAGAGAGAAAATTAGCAGAGAGAGCTATGGTCCTGTCTGTTGTGTATGTACCTTTAAGGGAATAACTGGTCTCAGACTGCAGTACCGGCAGTGACCACCCCTGTATAAAAGGCCCTAGCAGGCTTCTGTAGTTTCAGTTTCCAGGTTGTCTCCATTCAGTAAAGACTTGTTATAATCAACTCCTGCAGTCCATGTCTCAATTATACACAGACATAATACTGGCGACTAGTAAGAAACGAACTTACCTGCAACTCGGCAGCACCTCAGACGACGTTATTGAAGGTCGAAGCCAGAAGAAAGAAAAAAAAATAATCCAAAGAAACTCGAGAAACGGGCGTCGACCGTGGGCAACCGCCCTCCAAATCATCGAATTGAAAAGTGCAGGAGAGACTGTCGAGAGCCAGGCTTGGTCTCCAGTCTGTGGTTTCCCAGCTAATCGGGCTGGTGGCAGGTAGTGCACTGATCCTTCCTGGGCTGCAGCAGGCTAGAGCTCGATCGGGTGGCTCTGCAACGGGGCCGGGCAGCGAGTCGGGAAGCAAAGCGAGAGAGAGAGGGTGGAGCACACAGGGCGCGGCCGGTGCTTCGCAGCCGGGCAGCGTTCGGACTTAAGAAGAGGGAGGGAAGTGTCCCAGATGGTCCGCTCCACGACGGGAATGGTTCTTCAATTAACGGAGCAAATATTGAAGCGCGATAGAAAAATAAAAATACCGCGGAGAGCGGCGTTGGCAGCAGCAATCGGGGAGGCGTGAAGACCATAGGGCGTCGCCATTACAGGATAGTAAAATAAATATAATCACCAGCAACAGCGTTGGCAGCAGCAGCAGCGGCGGGAAAGCGCGGGAGGCGCCATCTTAACTCGGCGGGGAAGAAGGAAAAGCGCGGGAGGTGCCATTTTGATCCATCGGGGACGAAGGCATAGCGCGGGAGGCGCCATCTTAGATTTTCAAGATGCCAAAGACTGGCGATATCACTGCCTTCGATAATGCAATAGAAGACTGGACCACGTATGTGGAAAGAGTCGAGGTATATTGCGAGGCAAACGAAATTGCCAATGAGAAAAAGGCATCGGTGTTGCTAAATTTAATGGGCGCAAGAACGTATGGCTTATTGCGGGACCTGATTACTCCAGCCAAACCGAAGGCGAAGAGTTTTAACGAAATTGTTGCTATCCTACAGGAACACCTAAATCCTACACTGCTGCTGATAGCAGAAAGATTTAAATTCCACAGGAGAAATCAGCATAAAAATGAGAGCAATGCTGATTACCTTACGGAACTACACAAGCTATCAAAGCACTGCCAGTTCGGAGCAGGACTGGCAGATACCTTACGGGACAAATTTGTCTGTGGACTCCTGAGTGAAGGAACCCAGAAGAGGTTACTCTCAGAGAAAGAGCTGACGTTAGATAAGGCTTTCAGCGTGGTAGTATCGTACGAAGCAGCAGCAAGGGGAGCTGCGGAAATACAACAAAAGCCACAGGAATACGGCACCCACGAAATGACACGGGGATTTGGAAAATGTTATCGCTGCGGCAGAACAAACCATGACCAGAAGGACTGCTGGTCCAAGGACAAAATATGCAGGCAATGCGGAAAGATGGGACACATTGCACGAGTTTGCAGGTCTGGGATGAAGACCAACGACAACAAAAAGGCTACTAAGGAACCATAAAGGAAAGTACAAAAGATGATGGACAGTAGTTCCGAGGACCAGATGAGCGATAGTGAATCCGGGAACAAGAGACTAAGCTGTCTCAAACCTCACAACGTAATCGCAAAAGAGGATCACCGAACCATTTGGGTCACCCTCACGATAGCAGGGTCCCAAGTTAAAATGGAATTGGATACAGGATCAGCTCTAACCGTCATGAATCGACGAGACTACGAGCAGCTATTCTCACACATACCCTTGAGAGAGACATCCATTGTCTTGAGGACGTATACGGGGCAAAAAGTATACCCCAGAGGAAAAATAAGGGTGCCTGTCGAATACAACGGCAAGAAAATACGGAAATTGTATCTCTACATTCTGCAAGATGGTGGACCACCGTTATTGGGACGTGAATGGATCAGAAAGATAAGTTTAGACTGGCACTCCATTCGGGCACTGATGGTGGCTGGTAAAAAGGATGACGATGTCACTCCTGGACGATTGTCAACAATCTTAGCTGACACCAAAGAGGTATTTCAACAAGAACTGGGCACTCTTAAAGGCGTAACCGCCTCGATAAAAATAGAGGAGAATGCAATTCCCAAGTTTTTCAAAGCAAGACCGGTACCATATGCAATTCGCCCAGCCATCGAGGCAGAGCTGGAGAAAGCAGGCGTGTTATATAAGGTAGACTGGAGCGAGTGGGCGACACCCATCGTTCCTGTCATGAAGAAAACGTTAAACAATAAGTCTGAGGAGCATCTGTGGGGACTTCAAGGTGACGGTGAACCCAGTCCTTCACACAGTACAATATCCTCTTCCAAGGATAGAAGATATCTTCGCCTCACTATCTGGAGGGAAGCGTTTTACAAAAATTGACCTAGCACAAGCATATTTGCAGATGGAGGTTGAAGAATCCTCTAGGAAGTATCTCAATATAAACACTCACAAAGGTCTTTACCAGTATAATCGACTGGTATTCGGAGTAGCATCAGCTCCGGCGATATGGCAAAGAGCGATGGAACAAGTCCTGCAAGGGATTCCGGGGACTCAATGTTACTTGGACGACATCCTAGTGACAGGTGAAGATGACAGTGAACACCTTGCCAACCTAGAGCAGGTGCTCACTAGACTACGTGAACATGAGCTACGAGCCAATCGCCCTAAGTGCGAGTTTTTTAAGAAACAGATATCGTATTGTGGCCTCGTGATTGATGAAGAGGGGTTGCATAAGTCCCCTGACAAAATTGAAGCGGTAGTTAAGGCTCCAGCGCCTGAAAATGTGTCGCAACTGAGGTCATTCCTCGGATTGGTGAATTACTACCATAAGTTTTTGCCGAATTTGTCCACAATTCTGCATCCACTGAATGCCCTACTACGAACGGGAGTAGCATAGAAATGGAGCGTTGAATGTAAGCGGGCCTTTCAGAAGAGTAAGGACCTAATCACTTCAAGAGAAGTATTGGCTCACTACAACCCATCACTACCGATAAGACTGGCATGTGATGCGTATCTCTACGGTGTTGGGGCGGTACTGTCACGTAAATTCCTTGATGGTTCAGAGAGGCCGATAGCTTTTGCGTCATGCTCGTTAACTTCAGCCGAGCGTAACTACACCCAGATTGACAGAGAGGCCCTCAACCTGGTGTGGGGGGTGAAGAAGTTCAATCACTACCTGCACGGTCAGAAATTTACTCTACTGACTGATCATCAACCTCTCGTCTCCATTTTCAAACCCTCAGAAGGGCGTACCGATAATGACGGCACAACGGCTACAGAGGTGGTCCCTTTTCCTAGGGGCACACCAATATGACATCGAGTACAAAGGAACTAAACAGCATGGGAATGCTGATGGATTGTCGCGCCTACCGTTGCCGACGGTGGAAGAAGAACTGGCAGTGGATCCGGTGGAGTTATTCCACTCGACTATAGTCGAATGTCTCCCTGTGACAAATGCAAACATAGAAAAGGAAACACGAAATGACCCGACACTCTCCTGGGCCTATGATTTAATGGTGAAGGGATGGCCAGCACATGGCGAACCACTGCTGCCAGCATTCTCGCCGAGAAGAGAACAGCTGTCAGTGTGCAGAGGAACCTTGATGTGTGGATCCAGAGTAGTAATTCCACCCAAATTGAAGGATAGAGTGCTCAATGAGCTTCATGAGGGTCATCTGGGAGGGGTAAAAATGAAGAACTTAGCCAGAGCGTTTGTGTGGTGGCCGGGAATCGATAGAGAAATCGAAGAGATGACCAAGAGCTGTACAGGATGCCAGAAGGTCCAAAACGCCCCACCACAAGCCCCTCTACATCCATGGGAGTGGCCCTCATCTCCATGGCAAAGGGTGCACATTGATTTTGCTGGTCCCTTTATGGACTCGATGCTTTTAATTGTTGTGGATGCACATTCAAAGTGGCCAGAGGTAATAAAAATGTCCTCAACCACCACAGAAAAAAGTATCACAGTCTTACGAACCATATTCGCCAGGAATGGGCTGCCTGAATAGATTTGCTCTGACAATGGACCACAGTTTGTGTCTGAAGAGTTCCGGAGGTTCTTAAAGAACAATGGTGTTAAGCATCACACATCTGCCCCATATCATCCAGCCACTAATGGATTGGCCGAGAGGTTTGTTCAAACATTCAAGAAGGCTATCAAGGCAATGTGTAATGAAGATATACCCCTACAACACAAGGTGGATAACTTTTTGTTTGCCTACCGGGATGCGACACATGCGGTTACCAACCAAACTCCAGCCATGATGTTCTTCAATCGAAGACTACGATGCCGCTTGGATTTGGTTAAGCCAAATGTCAGAAGAGATGTGGAGAACAGGCAGTTTCAGAATATGAATGAAAGGCCGACCAGGAGTTTTAAGATAGGTCAACCAGTTTTGGCCCGGGACTACCGCACAGAGAAATGGCAGCCAGGAACGATCTGTACACGGCAAGGACCTCTAATGTATTCCGTGGACGTTGGAGAGAGCATTGTAAGACGCCATGCTGACCAGATTCTAGAGTCACTGGAAAACGTCAACTCCACACCACGATCTGATACACCTGGCGATGAAATCGAAGTACCAATTGCATCTACCGCAGAATCGGTGATATTGGAAGCAGACGAACCAAACAACGACATTGATCCCGACTCAACCTTGCCAGAAGAACCTGATATCCCAAAGAGGCATTATCCAGACAGAATCAGGAAGCCTCCTCAAAGACTGAACTTATAATTGCTTAACTTCAACCACTGTATCTAGCAACCGTAATTGTAATTAGTTATTATTTAGTTGTTAAATGAATGTTATGTACTGTTTATCTAAAAGGGGAGGAATTGTTGTGTATGTACCTTTAAGGGAATAACTGGTCTCAGACTGCAGTACCGGCAGTGACCACCCCTGTATAAAAGGCCCTAGCAGGCTTCTGTAGTTTCAGTTTCCAGGTTGTCTCCATTCAGTAAAGACTTGTTATAATCAACTCCTGCAGTCCGTGTCTCAATTATACACAGACATAATACTGTCCATGAATTATTAAATGTTAAGTGACCTCTTTTGATTTGTGCTGCTACATTGGTGCACTTAAGAATGTAGCCCAGGTACTATCATTGCATTTTGTCTAGTATTATACAAATATCATGGTGGGAAGGATGCCATAAAACAAAATAAAACAGAAAAGAAACTGTTAAATCCGTGAATCTTGATGTATGGTGTCCTTCAAGAAATAGACAGAGACTGCAGAGGAACAATCAACAGTTGTTTACTGGATGAGGGTTACTCTAAAACTGACAATACAGATCCCTACTCAGGGTTTATATACAGGTGTGGTCACTGCCAGTACTACAGTATACAAGAGCTGTAAAAAGTAGTTCTCCCCTTAAAGGTACATACACTATAATTCCTCCCCTTTTAGATTAACAGTACCATAACATTCATTTAACAATTAACACTTTTAACATGCAACATTAACTGAAAATAGTCCATTTATAAATTCAGTCTTGGGGCGGCTTCCTGATCCTTTCTGGATAGTGCCTTTCCTGAGTGTCTTGCTCTTGGCGCGGAGGCGATTCTGGCCCCCTGTCATCGGTTGGTTCATCAGCTTCCGATGCTACTGTTTCTGGGGTAGATGCTACCTGTATATCGGGTTCATCACCAGGTACGCGAGACATGGGGTTGACTCGTTCCTGTGACTCTAGGATCTGGTCGACATGGCGTCTCACAATGTTCTCCCCAACATCCACTGTGTACATTAGTGGCCCCTGCCGTGTGCATATCATTCCTGGTTGCCATTTCTCTGTTCGGTAGTCACGGGCCAAGACTAGTTGCCCTACATTGAAGCTCCTTGTCGGCATCTCATTGATGTGCTGAAATTGCTTATTCTCAACATCTCTTCGTACATTTGGTCTGAGCAAATCCAGATGACATCTCAACCTTCGGTTAAAGAACATCATGACCGGGGTCTGGTTGGTGACTGCATGTGTCGCATTTCTGTAGGCTAACAGGAAATTGTCCACCTTATGCTGCAGTGGAATGTCGTCATCGCACATGGCCCTTACTGCCTTTTTAAAGGTTTGTATGAACCTCTCAGCCAATCCATTGGTGGCTGGATGATACGGGGCGGATGTGTAATGCCTTACCCCATTCCTTTTCATGAATTTCCAAAACTCTTCGGACACAAACTGTGGTCCGTTATCAGAGCAAATCTGCTCTGGCAAGCCGTTCCTGGCAAATATGGTCCGTAGGACTGCAATCGTTTTCTCCGTGGTGGTGGAGGACATTTTGATCACCTCAGGCCATTTCGAGTGCGCATCCACGGCTATTAAAAACATTGAGTCCATGAATGGACCAGCAAAATCAATATGCACCCATTGCCATGGAGATGAGGGCCACTCCCATGGGTGCAGAGGGGCATGTGGTGGTGCATTTTGGACCTTCTGGCATCCTGAGCAGCTCTTTGTCAGGTCCTCGATTTGCTGATCGATCCCTGGCCACCACACATAAGCCCTAGCAAGGCTTTTCATTTTCACCCCTCCCAGATGGCCTTCGTGAAGCTCATTGAGCACTCTCTCCCTTAACTTGGGTGGAATTACCACTCGGGATCCACACATCAAGGTCCCCTGGCATACTGACAGCTGTTCTCTTCTGGATGAGAATGCTGGCAACAGTGAGTTGCCATGTGTTGGCTATCCCTTCACCGTCAAGTCATATACCTGAGACAGTGTCGGGTCATTTCGGGTCTCCTTCTCTATATCCGCGTTAGTTACTGGCAAGCATTCAATTATAGTCGAATAAAATATTTTGACAGGGTCCACTGCTGGTGCTTCCTCCGCCGTAGGCAGTGGCAGGCATGATAGCCCATCAGCGTTTCCATGCTGTTTCGTGCCCTTATACTCTATTTCATATTGGTTCGCCCCTAGACAATGGGACCATCTTTGTAGCCGTTGCGCAGTCATCACCGGAACGCCCTTCTTTGGATTAAAGATGGAGACAAGTGGTTGGTGATCCGTCAGCAAGGTGAACTTCTGCCCGTGCAGAGAGTGGTTGAACTTTTTCACTCCCCACACTAGGCTGAGGGCCTCCCTGTCAATCTGGGCGTAGTTACGCTCGGCTGAGGTTAGTGACCGAGACACAAAGGCTACTGGCCTCTCCGAGCCGTCCGGGAATTTGTGCGACAGCACCGCTCTAATACCATAGGGTGATGCATCACACGCCAACCGAATTGGTAGTGCTGGGTTGAAATGAGCCAACACCTCTTTTGATGTGATCAATTCTTTGCACTTCTGGAAAGCTCGTTTACATTCGTCATTCCACTTCCATGGTACCCCCGTTTGCAGTAGGGTGTTCAGTGGGTGTAGTACTGTAGACAAATTCGGCAAGAACTTATGGTAGTAGTTCACCAGCCCTTGGAACGACCTCAGTTGTGACACATTTTCCGGTGCTGGAGCCTTGACTACTGCCTCAATCTTTTCAGGGGACTTATGTAACCCCTCTTCATCAATAACATGGCCACAATACAAGATCTGCTTCTGGGAAAACTCGCATTTGTGGCCATTAGCTCGGAGCCCATATTCCTTCAATCTAGTGAGCACCTGCTCCAGGTTGGCGAGGTGATCACTGTCATTTTCGCCCGTGACCAGGATGTCGTCCAAATAACACTGGGTCCCTGGAATCACTTGCAGGACTTGATCCATTGCACTTTGCCAAATAGCCGGAGCTGATGCTACCCCGAACACCAGCCAGTTGTATTGGTAGAGACCTTTATGAGTGTTGATCGTGAGGTACTGTTTCGAGGCTTCTTCTACCTCCATTTGCAGGTACGCCTGGGCCAGATCAATCTTAGTGAAGCGTTTTCCTCCAGATAGCGAGGCGAAAATATCTTCAATCCGCGGAAGCGGATATTGTATCATGTGAAGGACTGGGTTCACTGTCACCTTAAAGACCCCACAGATGCGAACCTTCTTTGGTTCCCCAGGCGTATTACTCAACGACCTCTTCATTACAGGAACGATGGGTGTAGCCCACTCGCTCCAGACCACTTTGGACAGTACTCCAGAACGTTCCAAACCTTCCAGCTCTGCTTCGACTGCTGGGCGGATCGCATAAGGCACTGGTCTGGCCTTAAAAAACTTTGGGCTTGCATTTTCCTCTATTTTGATCATCGTTGTTATGCCTTTTAGTGTTCCGAGTCCCTCCTGGAACACTTCTTGTGCATCAGTTAGCATTTTTGACAGTCGTCCAGGTGTGACGTCTTCATCCTTTTTGGCATCTATAGTCAGTGCTTGTATGGAATGCCAATCTAGCTGTATCTTCCGGATCCATTCACGTCCTAGTAGTGGTGGTCCTCCATCTGGCAATACATATAGGTCCATTTTTGGTGTTTCCTTGCCATTATATATAACGTTCACCCTTATTTTTCCTTTGGGGTAGACTTTTTGCCCCGTGTACGTCTTCAAGACAATCTCTGTATCTCTCAAGTGTATATGTGAGAATAGCCGCTTGTAGTCCCTTCGGTTTATGACTGTTAGGGCTGATCCTGTGTCCAATTCCATTTTCACTTGGACTCCGTCTATCTTGAGCGTGACCCAGATAGTTTGGTGATCCTCCATTTTGATTACATTATGTAGTTTCAGACAACCCAGCTCCTTGCTTCCAGAGTCTGTATCTCTTTTCTGTTCGTCTGAACTACTCTCCGTACCTTTTTGTACTTCTCCTGTGGAGAGTTCTTGCTGCTGGTTTCCTTTCCCGACCTGCAGACTCTTGCTATGTGTTCTACTTTTCCACACTGTCTGCACACTTGGTCCTTGAACCAACAATCCTTGCGGTCGTGTGTTGTTCTGCCGCAGCGATAACACTTCACTGCTCCATATGACGTTTCATTTGTGCCAATTTCTTGCGGTCTCCGTTGTATCTCTGCAGCGCCCCGTGCGGCTGCTTCGTGTGATACTGCCATGCTGAAAGCCTTGTCCAGCGTAAGATCCTTTTCTGATAGAAGCCGTTTCTGGGTTCCTTCACTTTGAAGCCCACACACAAACTTGTCCCTTAAAGTATCTGCTAGTCCCGTTCCAAACTGGCAGTGTTTCGATAGCTTGCACAGTTCCGTTAAATACTCAGCATTACTTTCGTCTTTATGCTGGTCCCTTTTGTGAAACTTAAACCTTTCTGCTATCAGCAGCGGTGTGGGGTTTAAGTGGTCCTGTAGGATTGCCACTATGCTTTCAAAATCCTTTTCCACTGACTTCTCTGGGGTTACTATGTTTCGCAGTAAGCCATACGTTTTTGCACCCATGGAATTCAACAATACCAGTGCTTTCCTAGCATCTGGCACTTCATTCGCCTTGCAGTACACTTCTATGTGTTCTACATATGTCGCCCAATCTTCGACTTCATTGTCGAACGCTGTGACACTGCCACTCTTCGGCATCCCTGGGTGTGGTTAGACTGGCTAAAAATGGCGTCTCCCGTGCTTTCCTTTCTTCCCCCGCGGACGCTGCTCAGCCCTTGAACACCGGCCGCGCTCTGCGTGTTTTCCTGCCTGCCTCTCTCTCATTGACGCCGCTCGGTCCTGAACCCTGGCTGTGCCCTGTGCGCTTTACCCTCTCTCTCTGCTCCCGTCGACGCTGCTCGGCCTTTTCCTGTGCCGTCGGTCGGCTCTAGCCGCCGCTGTGCGGGAAGGGTCTGCGTCGTACCTGTTGCCAGCCCGCCTCGCTGGAGTCTCCGCCGGATGGTCGACGCCCGTGCCTCTGGAATCGGCCTTCCTCTGCAGAGTTGCAGGTAGGTTCGAATCGCCTCGTCGCCAATGTTAAATCCGTGAATCTTGATGTATGGTGTCCTTCAAGAAATAGACAGAGTCTGCAGAGGAACAATCAACAGGTGTTTTCTGGATGAGGGTTACTCTAAAACTTACAGTACAGATCCCTACTCAGGGTTTATATACAGGTGTGGTCACTGCCGGTACTACAGTATACAGGAGCTGTAAAAAGTAGTTCTCCCCTTAAAGGTACATACACTACAGAAACCTGTTTATCATTTGATTTTTTTAGGAATAAATTAAATGGGATTGTATTTAGTACTTGTCTCTATGACAATGGGTTTCCAAGTATTTTAATTGGAACATGAAAAGCGGATGAATCATTTCATTTGTTTCTATTGAAAGGTGTAACATGTAATAGCTCATTTTTATGCAGCTCCGCATGAAGTTCCATGTCTTTAATTTCTGTTTGTTTAGATCAGACAGATGCTTACTCACAGTGAACTAAACAATTCAAATCTCACTATTTGCCATCTTGCTGTTTACTAAAGAACATTTTAGCAATTATTAGGGCCAGATTAAATTAGATGCACCTTTACATTTCTTTACAGTTTTATTTTTTTTCCCTGATGTTGAGTTATTAACAATTCAGCACCAAAAACACAGAAGTGTGTGTACACTGAAAAGATCATATTCAATCACATGCATTTTGTAGACCACTGGTCTTTGGCAGTGAAGGCTAATCGTGGAAGGAAAGGGGAAAATGCTGACATATTGGCCTAGAAATTGAGTTGACGCCGCGCCAGGGCTTTAGCGCCGGAAATTTAGCGCCGGCGCTAATTCCCTTGCGCGCGCCAAAAATTCAGTAGCGCCGCGCCCAGACGGCTGCCGGCGCTACTGGCGGGCGTGAGCGCCTCCCAATGGGCGCTGAGTGCCGAATTGCGGCGCTAATCCGGCGCTGCGGCACCCGATGCGGTGCGGCAGGCTGGGGAAGTGCAGGCCTCCTCCTTCAGTTAAGGAGGAGCTGCCTGCACCCGCCCGCTGTCCGTTCAAATATTGAAAAAATGAGCCCGGCACCTCGGACAAGTGCCGGGCTTGCAGGCCAGACGCATCTGTTCCGCGGGGGGGGGTGGAGGAGTCCGGGGAGGGAGGTGCGGGCAGGCAGCTGACGGGAAAGCGGCCGGCCGCCGCGCGACCTTAATGCGCCGGCGCTAACTCGGGGAAGACTCGGTTGCCAGAGTCTTAGTTGCGGCTGCCACGGGCGAGGCGGCCGCAACTGAATTTCGGCGCTGGGGCCCGTCGGCATGGCAACCGGGACGCTGCGCACACCGATGATGTCATCGGTGCCGGCGCAGCGCTACCGGCTTAACGCCGACGGAAGGGCCCCACTCAATTTCCCAACTGGCCATAACTCCGGCGCTAGGCCCTCTAGCGCCTCAAATGCGGCGCTAAGGCTACTCAATTTCTAGGCCATTAGACTTGTAGGCGCAAGGGAATTAGTGCCGGCGCTAAATTTCCGGCGCTAAAGCCCTGGCGCGGCGTCAACTCAATTTCTAGGCCGTAAAGTTTTAGAGAAAGTGAACAAGTTCCTTACACCTGTAAAAATGTAAAAAATGGACAGGTTGTTAAAGTCAGAGGGGAAAGAATAGCACAGATACAATATTCCATGTGAACTGGAAAAAAAGTGAATTGAGAGTATATTCATCAAATAAATTAGTGTTTCCTCTGTGATGCAGTTGGCCTTTTTTTTCCTCTCCTTAATACATTTGTCCCTGAGGCAAAGAGTGATCTTGGGCCTTTCATTGTGATCAAACACCAACTTATGAAATGCCACATTGATGGAATTTTCCCTTAAAAAAACAGGTGGGTTTGGAGCATGGGGGCAGCTAAATTGTTAAAAATGTGATTCCCGACCTGATCCCACACCCAACCCGCCCACTTCCGATTTTAACAGGGGTGGGGGCAGGCGACCAACCTGCTTGCAAGGTGCGGTACATCAATTTAAATATTATAATGAGGCTGGAAGCCTCTTTTGTCACCTCCATTTTGAATTTAATTGCATGTGGACGGGTTTCACACAAATTGTGAAACCCGGCAGTTAAACTGAGGCGGGGACTGCTGCATCCAGGAGTTAAGTGGTTTTACACCTACATCCTGGATCCAGGGTCCCTGCCTAACCCACCCCCTGTGACCAGAGACCTCCTCACAAGGCCTCCGATCGCCTTCCCAGGTCTCCGATCTCCACCGTCAGGCCTCCCCACTGATGATGCTGAGGCTGGCCACAATCCTCCAGTGGCTGGCCCCGATTCTCTCTCCCTACCTGCCAATCCCTGATGCCCCCCCCCACCAGCCCCCGTCCCCGTCCGCGATCCCCGACACCCCCGGCCGATCCCTGATCCCTGGCCGCCCCCGCGCTCCCCGACGCCCCCCCCGCCCCGCGATCTCCAACCGAGGCCCCTGTGATCCCTCCACTGGACCGACCCCTCGCTCCTTCTCTGCAGCTGCAGGTCTACTCGCCCGCAGCCACCCAGGCTCTCAATCTGGCTGGCTGCGGGTGGGAAGCTGAGGCCGCTCATGCATAAGAACATAAGAACATAAGAAATAGGAGCAGGAGTAGGCCAATCGGCCCCTCGAGCCTGCTCCGCCATTCAATAAGATCATGGCTGATCTGATCCTAACCGCCAATCCACTATCACAGAACCATCTCCTGAATCTAACAGAATTAGACACACGAAATAGGAGCAGGATCAGGCTACACGGCCCCTGGGCCTGCTCCGCTACCCACAGGGCCATGACCGATCCGAACCTAGACTCATGTCCAAATTCCTGCCCGCTCCCCGTAACCCTTAATTCCCTTTACTTCTAGGAACCTGTCTATTTCTGTTTTAAATTTATGTAATGATGTAGCTTCTACAGCTTTTTGGGGCAGCATATTCCATGGACCTACCACCCTCTGAGTGAAGCAGTTCCTCCTCATCTCAGTTTTGAAAGAGCAGCCCCTTATTCTAAGACTATGCCCCCCAGTTCTAGTTTCACCCATCATCGGGAACATCTTCCCCGCATCCACCCGATCCAACCCCTTCACAATCTTATATGTTTCAATAAGATCGCCTCTCATTCTTCTGAACTCCAATGAGTAGAGTCCCAATCTACTCAACCTCTCCTCATATGTCCATCCCCTCATCCCCGGGATTAATCGAGTGAACCTTCTTTGTACTGACTCGAGAGCAAGTATGTCCTTTCTTAAGTATGGACACCAAAACTGTACGCAGTATTCCAGGTGCGGTCTCACCAATACCTTGTACAACTGAAGCAATACCTCCCTATTTTTATATTCTATCCCCCTAGCAATGAAAGCCAACATTCCATTGGCCTTCTTAATCACTTGCTGCACCTGCATACTAACCTTTTGAGTTTCGTGCACCAGGACCCCCAGATCCCTTTGTACTTCAGTATTTTCCAGTTTCTTGCCATTAAAATAATAACTTGCTTTACGATTTTTCCTGCTAAAGTGCATAACCTCACACTTTCCAGTATTGTATTCCATCTGCCAAATCTCTGCCCACTTACTTAGCCTGTCTATGTCCCCTTGCAGGTTTTTTATGTCCTCCTCACTCACTACTTTCCCTCCCATCTTAGTATCATCTGCAAACTTTGATATGTTACACTCGGTCCCCTCCTCCAAATCATTAATATAGATTGTAAAGAGTTGGGGACCCAGCACTGACCCCTGCGGAACACCACTAGTTACTGATTGCCAGTCTGAGAATGAACCATTTATCCCAACTCTCTGCCTTCTGTTAGATAGCCAATCCTCTATCCATGCCAGAATATTACCCCCAATCCCGTGATTTTTTATCTTAAGCAATAATCTTTTGTGTGGCACCTTGTCAAATGCCTTTTGGAAGTCTAAATACACTACGTCCACTGGTTCCCCTTTATCCACCCTATATGTTACTTCCTCAAAGAACTCCAGCAAATTTGTCAAACATGACTTCCCCTTCATAAAACCATGCTGACTTTGTCCTATTAAATTATGATTATCCAAATGTCCTGTTACTGTCTCCTTAATAATGGACTCCAAAATTTTACCTACCACAGTTGTTAGGCTAACCGGTCTATAGTTTCCAGCCTTCTGTCTACTGCCCTTTTTAAATAAGGGTGTTACATTAGCAGTTTTCCAGTCTGCCGGGACCTTTGCCGAGTCCAGGGAGTTTTGGAAAATTATTACCAATGCATCCACAATCCCTACCGCCACTTCCCTCAAGATCCTAGGATGTAAGCCATCAGGTCCAGGTGATTTATCCGCCTTGAGTCCCATTATTTTACCGAGTACCACTTCCTTAGTGATTTTGATTGTGTTTAGCTCCTCCCCCCCTTTAGCCCCCTGTTTGTCCAGTGTTGGGATATTCTTAGTGTCTTCTACTGTAAAGACTGATGTAAAATATTCATTCAGTGTTTTTGCCATCTCCATATTTCCCACCATTAATTTCCCGGTCTCATCCTCTAAGGGACCAACATTTACTTTAGCCACCCTTTTTCTTTTTATATAACTATAAAAACTCTTACTATCTGTTTTTATATTTTTTGCTAATTTACTTTCATAATCTATCTTCCCTTTCTTAATCAATCTTTTTGTTATTTTTTGCTGTCTTTTAAAGTTTTCCCAATCCTCTATCCTCCCACTAGATTTGGCTACCTTATATGCCCTTGTTTTTAGTCGAATACTATCCTTAATTTCTTTACTTAGCCACAGATGGCTGTCTTTTCTTTTACACCCTTTTCTTCTCAGTGGAATATATTTTTTTGGAAGTTGTAAAATAACTCCTTAAATGTACACCACTGATCATGTATCGTCTTACCCTTTAATCTATTTTCCCAGTCCACTCTACTCAATTCCGCTCTCATACCTTCATAGTCTCCTTTATTCAAGCTTAGCACGCTTGTTTGAGATCCAACCTTCTCACCCTCTAATTGAATATGGAATTCAACCATGTTACGGTCACTCATTCCAAGGGGATCCTTTACTAGGACATTTTTAATTAATCCCATCTCATTACACAGGACCAGATCTAAGGTTGCTTGCCCCCTGGTCGGTTCAGTTACATACTGCTCAAGAAACCCATCCCTAATACACTCAATGAACTCATCCTCAAGGCAGCCCTGCCGAATTTGATTTGTCCAATTAATATGATAGTTAAAATCCCCCATAATTGTAGCTGTTCCCTTATTACAAGCCTCAACTATTTCCTGATTGATAATCCGTCCAACAGAGTTGCCACTGTTCGGAGGCCTATAGACTACGCCCACTAGTGTTTTTTTCCCCTTATTATTCCTTACCTCCACCCAAACTGTTTCATTATCCTGATCTTTTGACCCAATATCATTTCTCTGTATTACAGTGATTCCTTCCTTTATTAACATAGCCACCCCACCTCCCCTTCCTTCCTGCCTGTCCTTCCTGATCGTTAAATAACCTGGTATGTTTAATTCCCAGGCATTGTCACCCTGCAGCCATGTTTCTGTAATGGCCACAAGATCATACCCATATGTAGTTATTTGTGCCATTAACTCGTCTATTTTGTTACGAATGCTACGTGCATTCAGGTAGAGAACTTTCAAAGATGTTTTGTGACACTTAGTTCCTGCTTTTGCCCTTTTTATTACTTTACCTTTTACTCCATACCTTCTGCCCCTTCCTGACACGCTCTGGTTTTTAATTTCCCCACTGCTACCTAAGTCTATGACCTTCTCTGTTGTCATCTTTATGTCGTCAGGGCCTGTGGGAAACCCGGCTTCCTGGGTTTCCTGCCCGCCTTGGAAGCCCCCGCTCCCAACCTGCCTACCTGCAGAAAATTCTGGCCATTGTTTCAAAACAGCTTTTTACCCCTTAGTTCTCAAAACCAGGACTTGATGTAGAGGTTCCCAGACAAACTAAACAATGCTTAATGCAAAAACTCAATTGACAATAAAACTGATGTCAAAAATACAATGGCGAATAGCCAGGATAAGAACAATGCTACTAATTAAATAAAGGAAATCAACACCTAGAAGGAGGATTGAAAGGTTCCAGTAGACAAAGAGTACAACACTGTTACCAAGAGGAAGCACCAGGGTTAAAAAGCAAAACAAACACGAATTGATCAATTTTATTATGAAAATAAATTGGTTGGAATTTATTTCAACCTTGTCCAGGGAGTGATGATGAAGGATAAGGTAGCAGCAGATGTAAAAATGGAAATCCATGATAGTTAGGCATGGGAAAGGACAATGTTAAGAATGATGGTTTGGGCAACTGCATAATGCAGATCTCAGAACATTTATTAGTGAAATGGATGGGTCAATCATCTAGGTAAATGTCTCTTCTTTGAGAGCCTGGTGTAATACGTTTCCTGATTGCAAAGCAGTTTCAGTGGCAACATGCTCAGAGTTATTGTCAATGTCATCCTCTCGTGTTGCCTGTAGATGGGCATCATTCTCCATTTCCTCTATAGTTAAACCTCTTTTGAAGGTGAGACTGTCAGCTTGCAGCAGATAATAATGATCTTAGAGATCATGATGGGACTGTACTATAATATCTCTCCAGATATTTGAAGTGCTGTTTCAAGATACCAGGGCAGGATTTTCCCAGCGGAGGCGGGATGGCGGCGGGAGAGCTGGTTGGCAGGTTCCGGTCCCGGACCCGGCTGCAGCCGTTCTGTGAAAAGGATTTTCCGTAGATTGACCTTGTTAAGCCCGCCCTGCAGGATTCCCGGCCAATTAATAGGAAGCGGATCTGATGACATCATTTGATGATGCGTCATCAGCTGGTTTCCTTAAAGGGACCGTGGCCACATTGATTTTGACAGTTGTGCTGTCAGTGTTCTGCAGCATTGAGGTACTGCAAACACCGACAAGCACTGCACAGAGGTGCACGGCTGCACCCAGGCTTTCGCATGGCTTCCGCCATATGGAGGGAGTCACAGCATGCAGGGAGGTTCTCTTCCCTTCCAATGGTCGGAGGAGACCTCCCCACGACACCAACGCAGCCTGGTTGCACATTGCACAGGAGGGCAAAAGCAGGGGTGTCATCAGGAGTAGCTGGCTGCAGTGGTGCAAACCTTTCAATTATCTCAGTAGATCACAAAATGTTACTGCAAAACCATACTCAATCTCATCCTGCTGTGCCACTCATCACATCCCCATCACTCTGCCTTACCTACCCTACTCCTGCTCATCCTTACTCACACCAACTTACCTTGCACCTGCACCCATCCCTCTCTATCTACATTATCACTTCCCCTTCTCACTAGCCACCCTCACACTCACTCTCATCCTAGTCCAATCATACCAACTAACAATACACAAGGGTAGGCATTTGGGTGTGTTATGCAATGTTCATGTAAATTTTCTGTTAATGTGTTGTCAAACATTGAAATCTTTATTTTCAACACTTTGCCTTATTGTACAGATCTGTGTTCACCTTTGGAAGTGTCTTTGTGAGTTGCAGTGAATGGTTAGACATAACGGTATCCCTCGCAATGGTGATGTGCGTGAAAGGAACGACTTGGTCATTGTAGGAATGTCTTATTTATGCTGGTGTGGGGTGGTGTTAACCTGGCGCATCATGTCGCAGCCAGGGTGTACAGCGTCAAGTGATGTAAATCTGGCCATGGTGATGCCATCACTGGCCTCTGTAAGCCATTCTCTTATTACTGTTCGGACTTCGAGAATTACGAATAAGTGTAACAATGACAGATAAGTTTGTGATCAATAAAATTGGTCTTTATTCACACTACAGTTCAAAATTCAAGTGTTCATTTTCTCACAATCAATATGCTCCCAACTTACTGTACATAAACGATATTCCCAGCAACCTATACACTACCTCCTGGCGATTTATGTCCCAAGTCAACCGTACATAAAAGTACCCTTTAACAATATCTAAGCTCTATGTCCGGCTTTTATACATACTCCTTTATCTCTGGGTGATCGGTCCAGAAAAGTTGTAAGTCGAAACATAGACTGGCCAGCTTTCTTTGTTCCTCTGTTCTCCTGTTCTTCTTTCTTCTATCTTTCTTTCTAAATTTCCCGTCTCCAGCTTATCTCTTTATAGTGCCTTTCTGCCGGCCCCCCTCGCGTATCACTGTCTGCCTCCCTCTGATAGGTCAGTTTTACTCCAAACCTTCACTGATTGGAGTTCCTTCCGCATGACACGTTTATGTTCCTGTGAGGTGTGTGGGGGCGGGACTTCCTCGTCACTCATGTTTCTCCTTCCTGTTCATGTGGCCTCACAAACAAAATACCATGCTGACCACCAGGCAAAGGACCCCCTGCTGACTTCCACCATTTTGTGTCCTCACAAACAAAGGAACATGCTGACTTCCTAGGATTCCATAACCATTTCACAATTCGTTCTGAACTTCGATCTCCACACAGTACCAGTGATTTTATTACAGGTTTTAGAATTTTACACCTCCCGGGCAGCAATGTGCTCAGGTATTGATGCTCTGTGTCCTGTGCAGCATCAGGTGATTGCGCAGAAGGTTGTTGTTGTTGTTGGTGATGTTGGTATGCCTGGTGATGTTGGTGTTGGGGCTGATTGTGCAGGGATTCAGCGGATCAAGGTGAGATTTTTTTCAGGGGCACCGATGTTGCTGGATTAGATGGCAGCTGAAAAGTTGAGATGGCAGAAGTGATCTGTCAATGGTGAGAGAGCTTGCTTCAAGGAGGTGACAGTGCATATAGAGTTAACACCACACACTTACAGCCTCCAGACAGATCAAATGTGTCTTCCAAATCCTGAAATCAGCAACCTCTGACATTTGAAAGTGAACAGATGTGAGAGTTCAGCTTTTATACTACAGTTGCAGCTGTGAATTATGCAGCTCGCTGCTACTCCAGACATACTTACCTGATGTGATCTCTGAATGTCGTGAAACCCATTTAAAATGCGGGAAAATAGGGAAAGGCTGTCAAAATAGCAATTAACAAGCACTTAACAAGGAGTTAAGTGTCTTAAATCCCTCACCTGCTGCTTGGTGTCGGGTCTGTTCTGAGATCGCAGACCCGATACTTTGAAAACTCACACGAAGGCGGGATCATGGCGGGTTTCCAACCCGCTGTCAATCATTGCAAATTTAACAGCTGACCCGTCTCTGAAGCCACCCTCTGAGCGCCGGCAAAGTCCAGCCCCAATAGTTTGTTCTATGATCAGCCAAAGTGATAAAGATGACAGGCTTGGCTCCCTGGTGGGTGGGCAATGCTCCAGAAGAGGCCACAGACCAGGAGCAGGTAGATTTCCTGCTGCTGGGGTATAGATTGCGAGGTGGGGTGGGTACAATGTGGTTTGGAGGGTCGGTGGGTGATCGCAATGGGTCAGAGGGAGATTGGGGGCAGAGATGGGGGGGCGTCGGGGAGTGATCAGAGCGAGAGATGGAGGTTGGGGGGGAGATTGGAGGGGGGTGTCGGAGATAGATCGGAGGGAGAGATGGGGGAGCAGGGGAGAATTGGTGATCCTGGCGGGGGTGGGGGTTGTCGGAGGTCGCGGGAGATGGGGGTCCAATCATTGTAGAGGTTAACAGGTTTGCTTGGTGGACTGGGTGGAAGCACTCCTGCTCCTCCTGGCCCACAAGCAGTGCTGGAAAGGCACTTGCCTGTTCCATGCAGCAGTCCTTGTCTCCCTTTAGCTGCTGCGTTTGCCAAGGCCCAGAAAACCCGGCCGGCCAGCGTTAAGTCTGAAACTGAAAACAAATCTTAGGTACGCAGCCTCATTTAAATATTTAAATGAGCAAACCGCCTCCTGGGAGCGGGTTGGTCACCCACCCCTGTCCTGCCTCCGTTAAAACCAGAAGTGGCCGGGTTTGAGGTGGGTTGGGTCCGGGTTTCAAATTTTTTACATTTTAACGTCCCACCTGACCCAAAGCCACCTGTTTCTGGGGGTTAAAATTATCCCCCACATGTCTGAAATGCGTCAGTGAGAACAATTCCAGAAAATCCATCCCAATATGTTCAAAATTCACCCCTTAACATATCTCTTTTGCTAACAGTCTCAAATACAGCTACAGAAATCAATAAGACTTTGTTGAGTTTGCTTAGGACATATAGTTGATGTTATAAGTTAATTCGTTTTTTTGCAAATTACATTCTAAATAGAACTACAGTTTAACTACTGCTGTCAAGAAAATAAAAATGTAAAATTGCAGGTTAATGCAGTCTTACTATTGAACATTAGAATGAGATTGAGCAGTAATAGGAAATAATTTTATATATGCATTTTAAATGTACAAAGTAAGTTTGCCCTTGCAAGAGATCAATATTGTCCAGAATTTTTTTTTAGAGTATCTTATTTTCAAATCTCTAAGGCACAATTTTCAAACGAGCTGGGATTCATTGTATTTATAATCATATAAAACATTTTTGAAACAGCAATATTTAATACACAAATGTCAGTTCCATTCCAGTAAGAAGGAAGATTAACTGAAGGACAGGAGGATTTAATTAAATTGTAATTTGGATCTGAATCTCAGCAGCCATTTAACAATTATGTCATCTACTTGAAATTTGACTTGCTCATTAATCTCTAATCTTAGCATTTTACAAGGTAAACAATTTTTTTCCATTACTGTTATCATTCCCTCAATGTATTCCAAAAATCTAATACTTTAAGTAGCTGCAATACCGTCAGAATAAGATCACAGACCATAGTAAAAAACTCAATCTACCCAAAAGTAATACTGTACCAATGATTTATCCAACATCCATAAAGATAACCTCACAATATGTAATCTCATGTAGAAACTGGGGGTTTCATTCTGTCTTCTTCATTGGTACGTTGAAGCTTATAAAATTCTAACAGGACTAGACAGACTAGATGCAGGAAGGATGTTCCCGATGGCGGGGGAGTCTAGAACCAGGGGTCACAATCTATGGATAAGGGGTAAGCCATTTAGGACTGAGATGAGGAGGAATTTCTTCACCCAGAGAATGGTGAACCTGTGGAATTCTTTACCACAGAAGGCAGTAGAGGCCAATTCATTAAATATATTCAAGAAGGAGTTAGATATATTTCTTAAGGCTAAAGGGGTCAAGGGATATGGGGAGAGAGCAGGGACAGGGTACTGAATTTGGATGATCAGCCATGATCTCATTAAAAGGCTCGAGGGGCCGAATGGCCTACTCCTGCTCCTATCTTCTTTGTTTCTATGTTTCTATGTATCAAAAGATTGAAAAGAAACGACTTAAAAGTGGTTTTAGTTTCAAATTGTTCTAGCAAAGAGGCAGCACAGAGATCATGGGATGGCCTTCCTCTGCGCTGTAAACTTCTTTGGTTTTAACAGAGACAGCACTGACTAAATACCACAGGTGGCCATCGGCATGCCTTTGTGTAGATGTCATGGAGGTTCCTGTTCATTGTTTGAGTGAAATGCATTTGTCTTGCAGATCATATTCCCAAAGTTCAGACTATAAGGTTTTAATGGATATAAGAATCAGACATTTTGGATGTATCAGCTAGTTCAGGCTTTGCCCTGGTCATAGGTACATAATAGCAAGACGCAACTCTGTAGGTACAGCACCCATCTAAATCCTAGAAAGATGCAATTCAGTTGGAAATATCGCTTCTGAAAAATATGTCACTTTATCTAAAATTCTCTAGGGAATGTTATGAACGATCACAATTGATTTGTTTCTCTGTTTAACCTTTCAATAAACAAATTCAAAACTGCTGTATTATTTGTACTGACTTTAATAACTGGCTGTTATTTCTGTGAATCAATCTTTCAATAAATAAACACAACTGGTAGTTTAGTCTGTTATGAAAGTCTCTGGCATGACAACATTAGACACCCAACACAGTTGTTCCAGATTACTTAAGTCTTGCTTCAGTTCATAGGAAATGTGGACTTGCCTTTGGGAGCTATTGGGCTGGATATTAACTTGGAGGCAGGGAGGGAGCTGGGGGGCTGGATTGAGGTCAGGAAACCCGGAAGAACGGGTTTCCCTCAGGCCCTGCTGATTTTAGCAGCAGGACCTGATTAACATTTTTTGTTTCCGTTTCCTGGCTGCAGCCAGCCAGATTGAGAGGCTGGCTGGCTGTTGGGTGGGTGGGCCTTCGGCATCAGGCCGCAGCTGGGAGGAGGAGAGGAGAGATCGGGGAGGTCGGGGGAGGTTGGGGGGGGGGCGGCGGCGGGGGGCGTGGGGCGAAAGAAGATCGGGAGCAGTGAGCCGGGCAACATCATGGAGATCGGAGGCTGGGATGATCGGAGTCCAGAGGCCACAAGGAAGATCGGAGGCTAGTGCAGGGGATAGATCGCCTCCCTACCTCATTACAGCCTTGGACCAAACATGGACAAAGGAGCTGAATTCCAGAGGTGAGGTGAGAGTGACTGCCCTTGATATCAAGGCAGCAATTGACTGAGTCTGGCATCAAGGAGCCCTAGTAAAACTGAAGTCATTGGGAATCAAGGGGAAAACGCTCCACTGGCTGGAGTCATACCTAGCACAAAGGAAGATGGTTGTGGTGGTTGAAGGTCAATCATCCCAGCCCCGGAACATCGTTGCAGGAGTTCCTCAGGGCAGTGTCTTAGGCCCAACCATCTTCAGCTGCTTCAATGACCTTCCCTCCAACATAAGGTCAGAAATGGGGATGTTCGCTGATGACTGCACAGCGTCCAGCGCCATTCGCAACTCCACAGATAATGAAGCAGTCCATGCCCGCATGCAACAGGACCTGGATGACGTTCAGGCTTGGGCTGATAAGTGGCAGGTAACATTCGCGCCACAGGAGTGTCAGGCAATGACTATCTCCAACAAGCGAGAGTCTAACTACCTCCACTTGACATTCAATGGCATTACCATCGCCGAATCCCCCACTATCAACATCCTGGCGGCCACCATTAACCAGAAACTTAACTGGACCAGCCACATAAATACTGTGGCAACAAGAGCAGGTCAGAAGCTAGGTATTCTGCGGCAAGTGTCTCACCTCCTGACTCCCTAAAGTCTTTCCACCATCTACAAGGCACAAGTAAGGAGTGTGATGGAATACTCTCCACTTGCTTGGGTGAGTGCAGCTCCAACAACACTCAAGAAGCTCGACACCATCCAGGACAAAGCAGCCCACTTATTTGGCACCCCATCCACCACCTTAAACATTCACTCCCTCCACCATCGGCGTACCGTGGCTGCAGTGTGTACCATCTACAAGATGCACTGCAGCAACTCACCAAGGCTTCTTCGGCAGCACCTCCCAAACCTGCAACCTCTTCCACCTACAAGGACAAGGGCAGCAGGCGCATGGGAACACCACCACCTGCAAGTTCCCCTCAAAGTCACACACCATCCTGACTTAGAAGTATATCGCTGATCCTTCATCGTCACTAGGTCAAAATCCTGGAACTCCCTACCTAACAGCACTGTGGGAGTACCATCACCACATGGACTGCAGCAGTTCAAGAAGGCGGCTCACCACTACCTTCTCAAGGGCAACTAGGGATGGGCAATAAATGCTGGCATTGCCAGCGATGCCCTGATCCCATAAACGAATTTTAAAAAAACATCGGAAGGATCAGTATGAAGGGGGCGGGGGGTGAGATCGTAGGCCTTGTGGAGGAGATCGGAGGGGTCAGGGGGTGTTTGATTGCGGTCGGTGAAGCAGGTAAGCTGGATCCAGCAGGTAAGTGGAAAGTCACTTACCTCCTGGATCCAGCAGTCCTCGCCTCCCTTTAGCCGCCGGATTTCCTGAGGCCCGGGTTAAATTTAAAAATTCTGATTAACTGTGTGGCTCCCAGCCTCATTATAATATTTAAATTGCCAATCTGCCTCTTGCGAGCGGGTTGGTTGCCTGCCCCCTGGTCCGCCTCCAATAAAACCGCAAGTGGGTGGGTTGGTGGTGGGTTGGGGTCGGAATTCAAAATTTATCATTTTAACATCCCAACTGACCCCAACCCACCCTTTTTTGGGAGTTAATATTCCCCCAATGTTTGTGTTGGGCAGTACCTGGAGAAGCTGAATCATAACAGTGAGTGATGATCACTTGGCATTGGAAGATGTTCCAACACTTGGTTGTTCTTCAAACTTTCTTTGTTTTATTAAGTGAGAGTGAAATGCCACAGTAGTGAGAGAAAGGAGTATGATGATGTGCAGGTTTTATCTGTCTGGACAGTACTGTTTGTGGAAAAACACTCAATAATCATTTCAAATTTACCAGCAATGGCAGTTTTTTTACATTCATATTTAAAGCCATTGTTGTACTGTTGCTTTTGAAGGTTGCACTGCATTTTGATATTTTATGTCACCTACCTGAAATTATTCATTTTTGATTCTTAGCTCCTTTTAGCAAGCTGCACAAAGCTTCTTGCCCAAGTCTAAAAGAAAATTTAAAAGGTCATTTTGGATAGTGTCCACTGTTTATTAGATTGATTCCATTAAGCAGCATGGATGTACCGCAATTTGAAAATTAATTTCATGCAATTTAATCCATTTGATTCTTTTCAGAAGTGCTGATCGCTTGCAAAATGTAGCAAAACCCTGGCCAGCTGATCAGAGGCAACTTTCTGATTGAATTCTATAAAAAGAGCTTGCTTTGTTTTTATTGAATAGTAACATTTTCGCATTAGAGGTCCTCCAAAATTGGCCCCAAATATTGGCTCTCAAAACCTTACTGCTGGGTTTGATGGCGAGTGTTTTGTGTTTATTTGCTTGTGTAATAAGGCAAACGTATAGGAGTTGTGGGTGGGCAAGTGGTGGAGGGTAGAAACATTGACATTGGTGTTACTTATGTAATGTGATTTTAGTGGCACCCCACCCCCACCCCAGCGCCATTTAGATTCTTGACAGACAAGACTCCCATTGACTCATTGGGCAGGATTTTCATTGGGCCGTGGAGGTGGGATTGGAGGCGTGTAGGGGGTTAAAATCCCGAAATCGGGGGTCCTGACCCCATCTCGCCCCCAACCCGCCTCCATGCCAGTTTCAAAGGAGGCGGGTACCTGCCCCGCACTGGGATCCGCCTCCCCGAGGCGGGAAGGGGATTGGTGCCAATTAACAGGTAGTTAACAGGCAGTTTTTAGCCTAATCCCTATTTTTAATGTTGAAGTGTGGGATTCCCGACGGCTCCAAACCATTCCAAGTTAGAGGAGGCAGACCATCGGGCTGAAGGGCTTGGAGGGTTGAGATGTCCGCTTTTCAGGTGAGTGATGGGAGCATGAGTGCAAAGGTAAGTGTGTTTGGTGTGTGTAAAGTGTTTAAAAGAAGTTTTACATACCTTTACTTACCTTTACAGCCTTCCTTCCTTCAGGTTTTGGGAGTCCCTCATCTCACCGGCACAGAAAGCAGAACGGCTGCGAGCTGTCAAAAATTGCAGCATTCAGCTTTCTGTTCCAGGGAGATCTCTAAATCATCCTGAGAGGAAGGAATTAACTTAGAATACAGATTGTCAGTGTTTGACAGCTTCAAACAGCTGTGAAATGCTGATATTTCATCTGTCAAAAGATCTTGACAGATGAAATATCAATCTGTGACGTCACCTGTTGCCGGGTGGCCCTTAATTGGCCTGCTGAGCTCACTGGGCGGGCTCAACAAGGTCAATGAAGTGAAAATCGCGTGGGTTGGTTAGAACTCGATGGAGGCGGGACTGCAACCCTGAAAGTTGTAGTCCCGCCTCCTACCTGATTCCTCAATGAAAATCCAGCCCATTGGCTTTGTTGCATTGCTTTCTATCTCTGAAATAGAGAAATCCTTGTTGGCATGAGAGCAGAGGTAAGTAGACTTAATTTATACAAGCCAACTTGTCCAATATGCAGAATTAATGTTACACCAATGTGCAAAGTGAATATGCATTCTTTTTAAAAATAAGATGTATGGTTTAAAAACATAATGCAGAAACGTTTCTCCATATTGAAATAAGCTTATTACAAATAGACTGACACATATATAGTTCAAAACTACCTGATCCAATCTTTAGAAAAATTGGATATATATTATTGAATTAAATAGAAAGGTTAGATCTAATTTACATATGCAAGCATAATTAATTGCAAATTGCATTTTCCTGTATAACTCAAAATAGTAAGTCCGATGGCCTAGAAATTGGGTTGGGGTGCCAAAGTGGCGCAAAAGTCGCCTGAGCGCAGGATTTAGCGCAGCGATCGGAGTGATACCGATTGCCAGAAATTCAGTTTCAGTGCCCCTCGAGGGACACGGAGCGAGGCTCGAGGCGCTCCGCGTCCCTCTTAGGGCGCTGAAATTGATTATCGCAGCGCAATATGCCACAGCGCCACATGCTGCGGCATGGCACGCTGCGGTACTGCAGGCCTTCCTCCCACTGTTAAGGGGGAGGTGCCTGCAACAGCGCGATCCCCGCTCGCGAGTGCCGGCAAATGAGCCCGGCACCAAGGAGAAGTGCCGGGCTCTCGGGAAACAGCCGGCAATGCCGCGGGGGAGCGGGGGTTAGGAGGCCGGGGACGGAGGTGCTGGCAGGCGGCCACCGAAAAAGCGGCCGCCCCGCACCTCCACCTTAACTTTGCGCCGCTGCCGGCACAGTAAGACCCCGTGAACCGGGCGCGGGTAGCAACTGCGCCGTTCGCTACCAAATATCGCGAACAGGGCACGAATGGGGCGCTGCGCACACCAATGACGTCATCGGTGGCGGCGCAGCGCAAATGCCTAACGCCACCATTAGCGCCCCTACTGAATATCACGGGAGACACAGCCAGTGGCGCTACAGCCAATGACTGCCTCTTTAGGCGCTAACAGGTGGCGCTACTCATCCAATTTCTCCCCCGATATTTCATTCCACCCCATCACAGACCATCCCTTTTGTTCTTTCCTCCCCTTCCCCCCTTTCCCTGCCTCTGCATCACAGCCACAGACCAGCACATCCTTACAATTCTTGGAGAGCATAATCATTGTATGGTTAGGGTTGAAATTATTTTATTAATTTATTAATTTATATGTTTTGTTAAATTTTCTGCTGGCCAAGTTGATGGATAACAATGCTGGGCTATGGAACACTTCTCTGCTTTGGCAACTAATGTTAGTATCCTCACTCCCGGGCAGTAATGCATTGTGCCCAGACTTGTTGAATATTTTTTTCAAACATTAACACGTGTAACCCGTGCAGAAATATAATTTACAGATGAGCATATAGACTGATGCTTTTTCGTGAAGTTTGTCTTAGTTTCGTTCTAATTCAGCTAAGCACTACCAGTCACTGACATTGGCCAATCACAATTATCGCAAATCATCGAAGTCAATGGGCGAAGAAGAGTATATAAATCTTCAACAAAGGTAGCCTAAAATACACAGCTGAAAGCTAAATTTGGCTTCCATCAACAATTCTGTTATCTGTAACAATTCTATTATCAGCACTTTAACAACTAAAACATTATACTGAACTGCACCATTACATAAAACCCAAATAAGCTTAATGAGGGGAGAATATGCATCTCAAAATATGCATCTCTGAATATGCATCACAAAGTGTTAAATGTTGTGGAATACCAGAAGATAGGTCTGGATCAAATGATTGTCACCTTTATCATGGCACAGCATAATACCCATGTCTGAACTGATCATGGCTGCACTGGGACTAACTGAAAGAGACCAGAGAGCTAAATTCACACTTAGGCCTAGAAATTGAGTGGGGTTAGCGCCCAATTAGAGGCGCTAGAGGGCCTTGCGCCGGAATTATAGCCGCTTCGGAAATTGATTTGGGCCCTACCATCGGCGTTAGCCGGTAGCGCTGCGCCGGCACCGATGACGTCATCGGTGTGCGCAGCGTCCCGGTTGCCGTGGTAATGCGGCCGGACGCCGAAATTCAGTTGCGGCCGCCTCGCCCGTGGCAGCCGCAACCAATGATTTTTCAAAAGTTTCTTGCTGGACTTAGCGCCGGCGCATTAAGGTGGCGTGGCGGCCGGCCGCTTTCCCGGCGGCCGCCTGCCCGCACCTCCCTCCCCGGACTCCTCCACCACCCCCCCGCGGCACAGATGTGTGTGGGCCTCAAGCCCGGCACTTCTCCGAGGTGCCGGGCTCATTTTTCGTGCGATTCCACCGGCCAGCGGTCGGCTGCAGACAGCTCCTCCTTAACAGAAGGAGGAGGCCTGCAGTACCCCAGCCTGTCGCACCGCATCGGGTGCCGCAGCGGGGGATTAGCGCCGCAATCCTGCATTCAGCGCCCATTGCGAGGCGCTGACACCCTCCATTAGCGCCCGCAGCCGTCTGGGCGCGGCGCAGCTGAATTTTTGGCGGGCGCAGCGGCAATTAACGCTGGCGCTAAATTTCGGGCGCTACAGCCCTGGTGGAGGCAAACTCAATTTCTAGGCCTTAGAATCATAGAATTATAGATTGATACAGGATGGAAGGAAGCCATTTGGCCCATCATGCCTGCGCAACTCATTGGTAAAGCTATCCAATTAGTCCCACTCCCCTGCCCTTTCCCCGTAGCCTTGTAATTTTTTTCCCTTCAAATATTTATCCAATTCTCTTTTGAATGTTATTGAATCTGCTTCCACCACCCTTTCATAAGAACATATGAAATAGGAGCAGGAATAGGCCATTCGGCCCTTCGAGCCTGCTCCATCATTCAATGAGATCATGGCTGATCTTCTGCCTCAACTCCATTCACCGGCCCTATCGCCATATCCCTTGATGCCCTTACTAGTCAGAAATCTATCGATTTCTGTTTTGAATATACCCAATGACTGAGCCGCCACAGCCCTCTGGGGTAGAGAATTCAAAAGATTCACTACCCTCTGTGTGAAGAAATTTCTGCTGAACTCAGTCCTGAATGGCCCACCCTTTATCCTGAGGCTATGGCTCCTGGTTCTAGACTCCCCAGCCAAGGGAAACATTCTCCCAGCATCCACCCTATCAAGCCCTATAATAATTTTGTATTCTTCAATGAGATCGCCTCTCATTCTTCTGAATTCAAGAGAATACTGGCCTTGTTTACTCAATCTCTTCTCATAAGACAGCCTCGCCATCCCAGGTGTAGGGGGTGGCGAGTGCGCCCAGTCAGCTTCACCTCTGACTGTCTCTGAGCGGTTCGAATCACTCCCACACCCCTGGGTTCTAGACACCGGACTTAGGTACAGGCAGCGATACAGAAAATCGAGAAGACAAGTGGTTTGGTGTAAGAAAACCAAAATTTTATTAAAAGCAGAATACAACAATCTTATGAAAATTATTGGTTTGAAATACAGGCATAAACAATTACACTTATATGGGAATGGGGAACACACGGCACATTGAGGGAAAACAATTACATTAACAATCCCCTTATCCTTATCCCACCCCCTATACCTAACTAGATTAAGCTATAAGGGGCCAGGAATTCATGCTCACCAATCCAAAACCTGTTGCTTTAATTGGGTTGGTTTCGAGGTCCGCTCCTGCTGTCCTTTGGGGTATCCCGTCGCCATGTGGTCTCAGGGCGTGCCGCTGAAGTTGTTGATGCGAAGCACCCTCCTTTTCCTCAGCTACCGTCGTCGTCGAGTCGCGATGGGTTTTCTTCTTCTTCTCCCTCGGGCGGTCGTCGGCAGTAATGTTACAGTCGGGGGTCGATTGGCGGTCTTTACCATCTAAATGATTTCACTATCCATGCTTCGAACACCAGTTTATTCTTTAACCGGGCTATTACTGTCCATGTGACAAACGCCAGCTTATAACTAGGCTGTATGTCTCGATTTTGTTACACATCCTTCGAACGCCAGCATATTCTTAAATTTGGGGTTATACTGTAACGTCAACTTATTCACCAAAGACCAGCTTATAACTGGGCGTTTGTCCCCAAATGCGTCTTTCCGCTGCCCTTCTCTGCCTTTACCGGTTTACCTTCTTCTTCGTCTCGTCTCATCTGCCCGTTTGTGGCCTGTGTGTCCTGTGTGGTTTTGAACTCAGGTCTCGTTCTCCTCCCGCATTTGGCCCCGGTGTAATGGGTGTCCTTGGTTGTTGAGCGGCACGGGGAGCAAGAAGAGAGCCCGGCACGAGGCCAGGGCACGAGAATGAGAGGCAGCAGGCCAAGGCCACAGGCAAGCGATAAGAGCGATCAGAGTCAAGAGAGCGATTGCCACTCATGGACCTACAATTATACCCGTTCTTCAACTCCTTATCTGCGCGCCAAATCAGGTCAGTCCTTTTGTCTAACTTTTGGCGGGCTTGTTTAAATTATTACAGCCATTTATGTTAACGACTTGTGGAGTGGTTGCCTCCGGGTCTAATGGCCCCGATGTCCTGGTTGTTTGTCATGGATGAAGCTTAATTGTCTCCACCCTGACTTGATGGCGACTGTGAGCTGTTACTGATTAAATATGCAGAAACCGAATGGCCTCGATTCTAGGCCCATTCTAGCTTGGCCTATTTCAAGTCGAATGAATGCATATTTTGTGTTTACTTTGGCTGGCTGGCTCCAGAGAGTCCTTTTCACAGATTCCTGCATTTTAAGTTTCGTCTCCGGGCCTGCCTGTCTGCAGAGCCCTGTTTTAAAATCCTGTCGGTTTTGGTCACGAGGTTACAGAAGCCATTTTGGGTACCCTGTTTTTAGTAACTTGTTCAAACAGGGTCCCTTGATCCATAATTTGGGGAGTGTGGGAATTTTGAGAACCCTGCACTTACACTGGAATCAATCTTGTGAACCTTCGCTGCACTCCCTCTATGGCAAGTATATCCTTCCTTAGGTAAGGAGACCAAAATTGTACACAGTACTCCAGGTGTGGTCTTACCAAGGCCCTATATAATTGAAGTAAGACTCCTTTACTCCTGTACTCAAATCCTCTTGTAATGAAGGCCAGCATACCATTTGCCTTCCTAATGGCTTGCTGTACCTGCACATTCACTTTCAGTGACTCAGGTACAAGGACACCCAAGTCCCTTTGAGCATCTGCATTCCCCAATCTTTCACCATTTAGGAAATACTCTGCCTTTCTGTTTTTCTACCAAAGTGGATAACTTCACATTTATCCACATTATATTCCATCTGCCATGTTCTCGCCCACTCACTGAGCCTGTCGCGATCCCCTTGAAGCCTTTTCACATCCTCTTCACAACTGACACTGCCACCTAGCTTTGTATCATCAGCAAATTTGGAAATGTTACATTTAGTCCCCTCATCCAAATCATTGATATAGATTGTGAATAGCTGGGGCCCAAGCACCGATCCTTGCGGTAACCCACTAGTCATAGCCTGCCATCCTGAAAAAGACCCATTTATCCCTACTCTTTCTTTTCTGTCTGTTAACCAATTCTCAATCCATGCTAGTATATTACCCCCAATTCCATGTGCCCTAATTTTGTTCACCAACCTCTTGTGTGGGATCTTATCGAAGGCCTTCTGAAAATCCAAATACACCACATTTACTGGTTCCCCTTTGTCTACTCCACTAGTTACATCCTCAAAGAACTCCAATAGGTTTGTCAAACAGGATTTCCCTTTCATAAATCCATGTTGACTCTGCCCAATCTTACTATTAGTTTCTAAGTGCCCAGTTATTGCATCCTTTATAATAGATTCCAGCATTTTCCCAACTACTAATGTGAGGCTAACAGGTTTGTAGTTCCCTGTTTTCTCTCTCCATCCTTTCTTAAATAGTGCGGTTGCATTTGCTATCCTCCAATTTGTAGGAACTGTTCCAGAATCTATAGAGTTTTGGAAGATGACAACCAGTACATCCACTATCCCAATAGCCACCTCTTTCAAAACCCTAGGATGTAGGTTATCCAGTCCTTGGGATTTATCAGCTTTTAATCCCATTAATTTTGCTAGGACTGTTTTTTTACTAATTATTATTTCTTTAAGTTCCTCATTCTCGCCACACCTTTGGTTTTCTCGTATTTCTGGGAGATTTTTTGTGTCTTCCTTCGTGAAGACAGAAACAAAGTATTTATTTAATTTCTCTGCCATTTCCTCATTCCCCATTATAAATTCTCCCATCTCTGGCTGTAAAGGACCTACATATACCTTCGCCAGGGTCGTCCCATCCTCTGTCGTCGAATTACAGTACGCAGACGATGCTTGCGTCTGCGCACACTTGGAGGTCAAATTCCAAACTCCATCGTCAACACCTTCACTGAAGCATACGAGAGCATGGGCCTTACACTAAACATTCGTAGGACAAAGGTCCTCTACCAACCTGCCACTGCCACACAGTACTGCCCCCCGGTTATCAAAATCCACGACAAGGCCTTGGACAACGTAGACCACTTTCCATACCTTGGGAGCCTACTGTCAACAAGGGCAGACATCGATGACGAAGTCCAACACAGCCTTCAGTGTGCCAGTGCAACCTTCGGTCGCCTGAGGAAGAGGGTGTTTGAAGACCAGGACCTCAAACCCTGTCAGGGCGAGGCTGGTTCTGGACCCAAGTGCAGACAGATGAGGCGAGAAGCAGGTATGCAGTCTTAAATAAAAGTACTTTACTAGAATCACACAGGTAAACAGTTACAAACATAGGAGCTCAAGACAAGCTACCACTAGGCAAATGGCTTGTCAAGACTGAGCAAAGAGGGAAGAAACCACAGAACTTAAATACAAGCAAAAACAGGTGAAGCCAATAAACCTGATAAAAGGCAGTTAAGTAATAAACACAGGAGAAACTAGTAACAATTAGCAAAGGGAAAAAAACAAGTGAAGGTGCCATCTAGGGGTTACTGAGGGAACTAACTGGCACCCTCACAAACCCAGCACTAAGCTCATGGTCTACAGAGCAGCAGTGATACCCGCCCTGCTGTATGCCTCAGAGACATGGACTGTACAACAGGCCCCTCAAAGCACTGGAGAGGTACCACCAATGCTGCCTCCGCAAGATCCTGCAAATCCATTGGCAGGATAGGCACACCAACATCAGTGTTCTCACTCAGGCCAACATCCCCAGCATCGAAGCTTTGACCACGCTCGATCAGCTCCGATGGGTGGGTCACATCGTCCGTTTGCCCAATACAAGACTCCCAAAACAAGCGCTCTACTTGGAACTCTGACACGGCAAGAGAGCGCCAGGTGGGCAGAGGAAATGCTTCAAGGACACCCTCAAAGCCTCCTTGAAAAAGTGCAACATCCCCACTGACACCTGGGAATCCCTGGCCCAAGACCGCACAAAGTGGAGGGGAAGCATCCGGGAAGGTGCCAAACACTTCAAGTCTCTTTGCCGGGAGCAAGCGGAAGCCAAGCACAAGCAGCGCATGTGTGATGAAATAACTCTGTGTTTTGGATTGTCTGTTGTTTTACTTGTTAATGTCTGTAAATGTTTTACAGGTGTAATCACTAATGTTCCTCCCTAGCTCTGCCTTTATGGATCCTCCTGATTGGTGTGAGTCTTATTTACAAGAGCTGGGTTTTACTCATAAGGGCTGGGTCAGTGATGAATGATGGTTGCCCTCTGTTAACTTGATGCCAAGATCCTTACTTAATAAAAGCCTTTAGTTTTAAGTTGTAACCTCATGGATTCAGGCAGTTATTTGGCACATCAATTTTATTAAGTAACAACTTTGGAAGATGGATCGATTTTTGAAACCAGAGCGTCTGGATATCGATCCCCATTCGGCAGATGCATCGAAGAAATTTACGCATTGGCTTCGATGTTTTGAATACTTCATCGCATCGATCGATCCGACGGTTAACAATTTGTGTCTTTTAACCAACTTCGTAAGTCATCAAACTTACTCTATATTTGAAGATATTACTACGTATGAAGAGGCCCTTGCAGCTCTTAAGGCCCAGTACCTTAAGTCGGTTAATGAAGTATACGCCAGGTATCTTTTGTCTACTCGCAGGCAATTACCCGAGGAATCCCTGGATGATTTTCTGCAGGATCTTAAGGCTTTGGCTAAGGATTGCAACTACAAGGCTGTCTCTGCCATATTGTATCAGGAAGAAGCCATCCGTGATTCTTTCATACCTGGCCTTTGATCTAATTATATTAGACAGAGACTTCTCGAGAATGACTCGTTAGTTTTAAAGACAGTTGTTGTTACGGCTCCATCGTTAGATGTAGCCCAGAAGAATTTAGAAGTGTATGCATCAGCCCATGCGTCTCTCTCAGCCTCGTGTGTTCCGAGTATGGAGGCATCCATAACGTCAATGGAGCCTCCACTTAATCCTACTGTTGTGGCTGTACCCCATGGGTCTAAGTGTTATTTTTGTGGCCAACCTAAACACTCCAGGCAAAGATGCCCAGCCAGAGAGGCTACTTGTTTAAATGTAAGAAATGGGGACATTTTAGTAAAGTGTGTAAGGGTAATCCTGTACCTGATGTCTTCTCTGCTGCCACCTATCGTTTTACTCTAGCCTTGGTTACGGTTGACCAGACCATACCGTGTTCCTTGTCGAAATCTATGATGGACATTAAGATTAATGGTCGTCCTACTGGGTGTTTGATAGACTGTGGCAGTACTGAAAGTTTTATACATCCCAATCTTGTTAACTCCTGTTTATTGAAGGTGTATCCTACTCGAAGTGAAATTGTGATGGCGTCCAAGTCCCTTACTTCGGAGGTAACTGGATATTGTAAAGTCACATTGACCGTTAAGGATACGGAGTATAAGGACTTTAAACTCCTTATATTACCTCAGTTGTGTGTGTACTTAATTTTAGGTTTGGACTTCCAGTGTCAGCATGAGAGCGTTACCCTTAAGTATGGTGGGTCTCAGCCTCCACTCACAGTCTGCGGCCTTTCTACTTTAAAAGTAAGTCCGCCTTCTTTGTTCGTGAACCTTGCTCCTAATTGTAGACCTATAGCGACTAAGAGTCGACGGTATAGTTCAGAAGATAAAATATTTATAAAAGAGGATGTGGAAAGGCTTCAACGGGAGGGAATCATCGAACACAGTACTAGCCCGTGGCGTGCCCAGGTGGTGGTGGTTAAAACTAATGAAAAGAAAAGACTTGTGGTCGATTATAGCCAGACTATAAACTTGTATACCCAATTGGACGCCTATCCTTTGCCTCGTATTTCTGAGATGGTGAACCAGATAGCTCAGTATCGCGTGTTCTCCACCATTGATTTAAAGTCTGCCTACCATCAACTCCCTATCAAAATAGAAGACCGACCTTATACGGCCTTCGAAACTAATGGGCGCCTGTATCAATTTCTTAGGGTGCCCTTTGGAGTGATGAATGGGGTATCCATCTTCCAACGGGAGATGGATCGTATGGTGGATGAATACGCGTTGGAAGCAACATTCCCGTACCTGGACAATGTTACTATCTGTGGGCGTGACCAATGGGAGCATGATCAAAATCTCGCGAAGATCTTAGAGATGGCAAAGAGGTTAAACCTGACCTACAATGAAAACAAGTGTACCTTCAATACTACACATTTGTGTATTCTTGGTTGCGTTGTGGAGAATGGGGTAATCGGGCCGGATCCTGAAAGATTACGCCCACTTAAGGAATTATCTTTACCTCACACTGTAAAAGCTTTAAGAAGGTGTCTGGGATTCTTTTCATACTATGCCCAGTGGGTGGCTAGCTACTCAGATAAAGTCCGACCTCTTATTAAGTCGACGTCTTTTCCGCTATCGGCGGAAGCTCAGGAGGCTTTCTGTAATATCAAACGGGACATTGAAAAGGCAGTGGTATGTGCCGTGGATGAGAAGATCCCTTTTCAAGTGGAAAGTGATGCATCTGATTTTGCGTTGGCAGCAACTCTTAACCAAGCTGGTAGATCAGTAGCTTTCTTCTCTCGTACATTGCAAGGACCAGAAGTTTGACATTCTTCAGTGGAAAAGGAGGCGCAGGCGATTATCAAAGCAGTCAGGTATTGGAGACATTATCTCGCTGGCCGACATTTTACGCTTATTACTGGCCAGCGATCTGTGGCCTTTATGTTCAATACTAAGCAGCGAGGCAAGATCAAAAATGATAAGATTTTAAGATGGCGAATAGAACTGTCAACATATGACTATGATATTCAGTACAGGCCTGGAGTATTTAATGAGCCATTGGATGCTTTGTCACGAGGAGTATGTGCTATTCTAGGTATAGATAAGCTTCAAAGTCAATTCAATTCAAATCGCTTTATTGGCATGACAAGGTACATCTTATGTTGCCAAAGCATCGAAAAACATTTATGGTTGAACACATAAACGCAGATCTATCCATACAGTGTATAAACAGATATATCCCTGAGTGTATAAATATACATTCATATCAAGTCTCCACGATGCACTCTGCCACCCTGGGGTTACCAGAATGAACCATTTCATTAAGTCCCACAATCTACCCTACTCTATTGAGAAGGTCCGGACAATGACCAGAACCTGTCGTGTTTGTGCTGAATGCAAACCCCGCTTCTATAAGCCGTCCGAGCCAGCTCATCTTATTAAAGCAACTCGACCATTTGAGCGTTTGAGTCTCGATTTTAAAGGTCCCCTTCCATCGAGCGACTGTAATGTCTATTTTCTTAATATTACAGACGAGTACTCTCGGTTCCCTTTTGTTATCCCCTGTCCAGATGTGACCAGTGCTGTTGTAATTAAATGCCTCTGCCAACTGTTTTCTTTGTTTGGCATGCCTAACTATATACATAGTGATAGGGGTTCTTCCTTTATGAGCGAAGAATTGCGACAGTTTTTGCTATCGAAAGGAATTGCAACGAGTAGAACTACCAGCTATAACCCTCATGGTAATGGGCAGGTCGAGAAAGAAAATGCGACAGCGTGGAAGGCTATCGTATTGTCTCTGAAGTTGCGAGGCCTGCCGACCTCTCGCTGGCAGGATGTCCTGCCAGACGTGCTGCATTCCATAAGGTCTCTTTTGTGTACAGTGACGAATGCCACCCCTCATGAAAGAATGTTTAGCTTTCCAAGAAAAGCTACTAATGGAGTATCGTTACCCACATGGTTGATGACCATGGGCCCTGTGCTGTTGCGCAGACATATGAGAGGCCACAAGACTGATCCACTGGTGGAGGAAGTACAACTCCTTCATGCTAATCCTCAGTATGCGTACATTCAATATCCGGATGGGCAAGAGGATACGGTCTCTATTAAAGATCTTGCACCTGCTGGAGCTCGAAAAGAGTTCGACTCTGAGAGTAGAGTTTTTAATCGTGGTATTGGACCTTCAGAGACACAAACCCTCAGTGTGGAAAACACTGATGATTCTGGGAATTCGGATGAACCAGAGTTGGTACTCCGGGAGGAGCCTCGGCAAGAGTTACGTTGTTCCCAGAGGACTATCAGACCTCCTGACAGATTGAATCTATAGCAGGGGGTGAATGTGATGAAATAACTCAGTGTTCTGGATTGTCTGTTGTTGTACTTGTTAATGTCTGTAAATGTTTTACAGGTGTAACCACTAATGTTCCTCCCTAGCTCCGCCTTTATGGATCCTCCTGATTGGTGTGAGTCTTATTTATAAGAGCTGGGTTTTACTCATAAGGGCTGGGTCAGTGATGAATGATGGTTGCCCTCTGTTAACTTGATGTCAAGATTCTTACTTAATAAAAGCCTTTAGTTTTAAGTTGTAACCTCATGGATTCAGGCAGTTATTTGGCACATCAGCATGTCAACCCAAGCACCCCACCCACCTGCCCCTTCAACCTCCATCTGACCCACCTGTGACAGAGACTGTAGGTCCTGCATTGGACTCATCAGTCACCTGAGAACTCATTTTTAATGTGGAAGCAAGTCGTCCTCGGTTCCAAGGGACTGCCTAAGAGAAAAGAACCTTTGCCAGTCTTTTCCTTTTCACATACCTATAGAAGCTTTTACAATCCGTTTTTATATTTTTTGCTAGTTTGTGCTCATATTCCATTTTCCCTTTCTTTATCAATTTTTTGGTCCCCCTTTGTTGATTTCTAAAAAGATCCCAATCCTCAGGCTGACCGATTTTTCTGGCAACTTTATAAGATTCTTCCTTTGACTTAATACTAGCTTTAATTTCTTTTGTTAGCCATGTTTGGATCACTGTTCCTTTTGGGTTTTTATGCCCTAGAGGAATATATGTTTGTTGCAAATTCTGCATTATTTCCTTGAATGTTAGCCATTGTATGTCCACCTTCATACCTTTCAGACAGTGCATTCTAGATCACAACAATTCGCTGTGTAAAAGAATGTTTCCTCATGTCGCCTCTAGTTTTTTTGCCAATCACCTTAAATCTGTGTCCTTTAGTTACTGACCCTTCTGCCACTGGAAAAAGTTTCTTCTTATTTACTCTATCAAAACTATTCATGGTTTTGAACACTTCTATCAAATCTCCCATTAACCTTCTCTGCTCTAAGGAGAACAACCACAGCTTCTCCAGTATCTCCACATAACTGAAGCCCCTCATCCCTGGTACCCTTCTAGTAAATCTCCTCTGCACCCTCGCTAAGACCTTGACATCCTTCCTAAAGTGTGGTGCCCAGAATTGAACACAATACTCCAGTGTTTTATAAAGGCTTAGCATAACTTCCTAGCTTTTGTATTCTATGCCTCTATTAATAAAGCCAAGTATCCCATGTGCTTTATAACAGCCTTCTCAACTCGTTCTGCCAGCTTCAAAAATTTGTGTACATACACCCCCAGGTCTCGCTGTTCCTACACCCCCTTTAAAATTGTACAATTTTGTTCATAATGTATTTCCTCATTTTTCCTACCAAAATGTATCACTTCACACTTCTCTGCATTAAATTTCATCTGCCATGTGTCTGCCCATTTCACCAATCTGTCTTTACCCTCCTAAAGTCTGTTACTAACCTCTCATTGTTTGCTACATTTACAATTTTCATATCATCTGCAAACTTTGAAATTATGCCCTGTACACCCAAGTCCAGGTCATTAATATATATCAAAAAGAGCAGTGGTCCCATCACTGACCCTTGGGGACACCACTGTATACCTCCTTCCAGTCTAAAAAACAACTGTTCACCAGTACTCTCTGCTTTTTGTCCCTTAACAAATTTTGTATCCATGCTGGCACTGCCCCTTTAATCCCATGGGCTTTAATTTTGCTAACAAGTCTATTATGTGGTACTTTGTCAAACGCCTTTTGAAAGTCCATATACACAACATCAACCACACTACCCTCATCAACCTTCTCCGATCCTTCATCAAAGAACTTCTTCAATGAAGTTCTGACCTACAATCAAAAAGAGCAAACTCGATGCTCAAATTCAGTTATGCATGTTTGCATAAATCATAGATGTTTTGTAAGTACTTGTTTGAGTTAATGATAAAGAAATGGGAACCCTGCCCATCAATACTGGGATGCTCCAGAATTAGACTATTGTTAAAATGCTGTGGGATCCAGAAATATATCTGTCCAGGATATTTATTTTCCATGCACGCATCTTGTTCCTGAGGGTCAAGGAGATCTTCTTGTTCATCCGTAGAAAATTCTTTAGTTTGACCCAGCTATAAATGCCCTGTGTCAAAACTTAAAAAGGTAGCATAACAGAGAGCTTTCTCATGTTAGTATCACACTTGTTGCCAATAACATCCTACCTGGAGCATTAGTCCCAGTCGGACCAGAGCATTATTTCTAGACAGAAAAAAAAATCTAAGAAGTAAATTCGAATCACAAGTGGACCAGAGACAGATGCAGGCCATACTGAGGAAAACCCTCTGCAGTGTTAGAATACAAGGGAATGCACAGTGAAGACCACCATCAGTTTAACTCCCAATATACATCTATCAGACAATAGTAGATCACAGGGTACCACATGGCATTTCAGGCTGAGGTATGATGGTAATAATAGGATTAAGGGTTCATGCTTGGGGAGTTGGGGTGTTTCCGTACCATTATTGGGGGAGAACTGGTGTGGAGCAACTTAGTGTGTTGGTTTTGATTCCATCTATAATTTTATTTGCAATCTAATGACAAAATGCTCCGACTAGATATTCCTCTGCTGTGTGAACTGAATCGGTTTTTTAAAATAAATTTGAGGTATTTAATTAAATAAGAATGATTGCTTGTCCATACACATGATCATCAGGATGATTGATGTATTAAGGTAGAGGTCAATCGACCAGCTAGTACAGGGAGAGCCTAGTATTATTCAATGATATCTGTTGTAATTCTTCTGCTTCACTGTGTTTTTGCAAACATGCCAGTTTTCTTATAACAAATGGGTAGCTGAAAGCAGCAGCCTTTTCCTGCAGCACACAACACAGCCTCTGTCAGGTAAAAAGCAGCAGGGTTCCATGTAGTGTACAACACAGCTGAACAACAGAAATCTTTTTCTGCACAATGACTGACCAGTCTGCTGGTGATATAAGAACACCAGTTTAAGTGCAGAAAATGCTGGATTTTCAGATTTCCAGCATCTGCAGTATTTTGCTTTTGTACCCAGTTTAAGTGCAGCATGTGGGTCATTAGCAGAAACATTAGCACTTTTTGAGCTGGAAAATGACATTAGCGTGGTGCAATAGATTAACTCACTTTCTTTTCATCACTGCAATCTGTGTGTTCAGATAGAAGCCGGACTGATTGGATGTCTTCTGTTTCACTGAGTATACAGTCTAAAAATGCGTTTGGGTCGTCTCAACTCAGTTCCCACTGCCCACTGATCCGCAGCAGAAAAGTGCTCATAATTTGAAAACGTTGGCAATTCCATTCAAAGAGGTGATTAAAACAATCACATGGGTAACAAAGAAGTACTCTTCTACTCTTAATGTCAAGGCACCATATTGGTATAGAACAGGACACCAAAAACAACTTGAATTGCTATAAAAACAGAAAATGCTGGAAATACTCAGCAGGTCGGGCAGCATCTGTGGCGAGAGAAACAGAGTTAACATTTCAGGTCAATGACCCTTCGTCAGAGTATTTCCAGCATTTTCTGTTTTTATTTCAGATTTCCAGCATCCACAGTATTTTGCTTTTGAATTGCTATAGTGCCTTTAAATATAGAAAACCATCCCAATGCAATTCACAGCAGCGTAATCGGATAAAAAAAACACTGAGCAGGAGAAGGAGACATTAGGACATATGACTAAAAGTTTGGTCTAACAGGTAGGTTTTAAGGAAGGTCTTAAAGGAGGACAGGGAGGATGTGGGGCAGAGAAGTTTAGGGTGGAAATTCCAGAGCTTAGGTGACTAAAGGCATGGCCACAAATAGTGGGCTGAAGGGAGGTAGGAATGCACTAGAGGCCAAAGTTAGAGGAACGGAGGACTTGGGGGGGGGGGCGGTGCGTTGTAGGGCTGGAGAAGGTTACACAGATAGGGAAGGGGGAGACATTAAAGGGATTTAAACACATGGATGAAAATGTTAAATTGGAGGTATGTGGGAGGAACTATGAGTCAATGTAAATCAGCAAAGAGCAGGGTGATTGCTGAGCGGGACTTGGTGCGGGATAGGAAATGGGCAGCAGAGTTTTGGATGAGCTGAAGTTTATAGGGAGTATGGATGACAGGCTGGCCAGGAGAGCACTGGAACAGTAAAGACTGGAGATGACAAAGGCATGGATGAGAGGTAGGGGTGGAGGAAGCTGATGTTATGCAGGTGACAATAAGCGGTCTTTGTGATGTAGGTGATATGGGATCCGAAGATCTGCTCAGCCTCCATGCAAACAGTCTGGTTCAACCTGAGACAGTGATCTGGGAGGGGGATGGAATCGATGACAAGTGTACAGAGATTGTAGTGGGGCTGAATAGCTTTAGTATTCCCAGTGTTTAACTGGAGGAAATTGTGGCTCATCCAGGACTGGGTATCAGACAAGCAGTCTGACAACACAGTGATAGCAGGGGAGTCGAGAGAGGTGATGGAGAGGGTACAGCATGATGCTGTCAACTTGCATGTGGAAGCTGATGCTAATGGTGTTGCCAAGGGGCAGCTTGTGGAGATGGACAAGGATAGAACCTTGGGGAACTCCAGAGATAACAGTGTGGGTGTGAGAAGAGAAGCCTCTGTTGGAAATACTCCAGCAAAGATTGGATAAATAAGCATAGAACCAAGCAAGGGCAGTTCCACTGAGCAGGACAATGAAGGAGAGGCGTTTGAGGAGGACGTTGTGGTCAACTCTGTCAAAGGTTGCAGAGAGGTTGAGAAGGATAAGGAGTGATAGTACACCACAGTCACAGAGGATGTCATTTGTTATTTTAATTAGGACCATGTTAGTGCTGTGGCAGAGGCAGAAACCTGATAGGAGAGGTTCAAACATACAGTTGTAGAAAAGATTGGCACTTATTTGGGAGCAAAAACACATTTGGAGACAAAAGTGGGTTTGGAGATGGAAGGGGTCATTTGCAATGACAAAGGAGTTTAAGATAGGTTTTTGAGATGGGAGGTGATAATAGTGGTTTTGAAATGGGGACTGTACCTGTTAACTAGCATGGGAGCCATGAAGGGATGTTGGGTGGTCATCAGTTTAGTGGAAATGTGGTCAAGGACGCAGGAGGTATGTCTCATGGACAAGATGAGCTCAGAAAGGGCATGATGAGGGATAGGAGAGAATCTACAGCAAGACTATCTACAGAAAGCATAGAGTGGTTATTTATGGTAGAGGAAGGAGAGACCCGATAGCCAGATGTGATTCAGCCAGATGTGGTGATGAATGGCTAAACCAGTTGAGTGCCAGATATACTAAATGTGCACCTCTTGGACTTGAGAGAGCAAATATGGGGGCCATACCTGGGAGAATGACCAGGATGGGTGAGAGTAAGGGTTGCACAGAGGACAATGGCATCATAGGTGGAGGCGAGGGAGTGGTTGAGCAGACCGACAACTTCAGAATTGTTATGGTGAATGACGGGCCAAAGGTTAGGCAGTTGGGGGTTTGGAAATGCTGTTGTAAGAGTCATGGGGGAGAATTTTTTTCTGCGGTGGACACATATGGAAGTGGGGTTGGATGGGCTGGGGGTTGTGAGTGGAGAAGGGATTCAAAGAAGTTTTTGGAGATGGTCTTGTCTGTGATTGAGATCATGGGAGTAGAGTGCCCACGGGAGATGGCAAGGCTGAGGGGTGGCCATGAATATGGGTAGGAGAGTTTTACTGTACATCATTTGAGCTATATGTGACTCAATACTGACACAGGATGACCAAAGTGGAAAAGTATTCATCCTGATAGTTACTGAACACTTGCCAAAAAACTACGCAGCCAGAAAGTTCCATGGTATAAACCATAATGGAGTTGGAAGAGAGGAATAATTTCTGTGCAGAATTTTGTTGTGTGATAGGAGCCATCAAATGAAGGCATTCAATCATGGAAAGGCATCCCCAGGAAATTTGGATTGGATAGTAGGCAACCAATCATAATTCAAAAATGTTCACAATCATGATTGAATCACTGTTATTCTGCATCAGAAGCATCTCACCAGCTGGTAACCAAAGTAACCAGGAGGAAAAGAAATCAGGTAACGTGACAGTTTTTCTTTGAAAAAGAAATCTGAATTCAGGTCAATCTACAACAATGCTCGAAAAGGAGAAACATTATTATGCTCTCTCCACAGATGCTGCCTGACCTGCTGAGTATTTGCTGCATTTTCTGTTTTTATTTCAGATTTCCAGCATCTGCATTATTTTGCTTTTGTATTAACATTATTATGCTTTTTGAGTCTCTTTCCTTTTCCTATACCTAAGTATCAATTTCCAACTAAAATACAATGGGAATCAAAGAACATGGACTGAATTTTCCGGGGTGGCAGTGGGTGAGATGGGTGGCGGGTTGGGTGGGAAAGTTGTTATTTTTGACAGCGGGCCAGGAACCCGCTGTCATCTCGCTCCCACATGCCTTTCCCACAGGTGCGTCTGTCATCGCAGACCTGACCTGACCAGCAGCGGTGGGGGATCCAATTGAGATAATTATCAGGTTGTTTACAGGCACTTTCCACCCCCCCCCCCCCTACTTTTTGCATTTCCCTGCATGGCCACAGGATTCATGCAGCTCAGGATCCACATCTGTCAACCTGAGGTGTGAGTTCCATGGCCATTGCTCCAGCTGATTACTTGACAGCATGAAAAACAAACCAAAATAAAAACATCTTGATTACATCAGCTAACAGATTGATGGAGATTCTGTTCAACTTGAAAAGCTACTGGTAAATGTTAATTCAGAAATTCCTGAAGCAATGTGAATGCTGAAGGCTCCCCTCCTACTCTGGATGGTGAGGGAAATACATTTTTCACTGGCCATTCTTGGCTGTTGCCTTCCAACTCAACAGTAATTGCAGTGAATTGATCTGCACTATAAAAAATGACATGTACCATTTAAATAAATTTTTGTGTTGTTTCTGGTCAGGTTTTTCTCACAGTATACTGTGGTTGTCCAGTTACACATTAAATCAAGTCATCAACCGTAACAATTTCATTCTCATCACTCATTCCACTGGTTCAATTTGCTTTCAGCCCCTGAATATAACTAATTTAATTTTTCAGTCTGAGGCGTTGGGGGTGAATTTCTGTGGAGGTTCACTCACTTGTCCATTGTTAACTTCAACGGAAGAGCTGCAGAAATCCCAGAAACACATAAGCACCACTTACACTGTTTGTCAGGGTTTCTGCAGCTCTTCCACTGAACTTGCATTAGATTATAAATCCACCACTTTACAATTACATTTAAAATCTGCTTAATTTTATATATTACCTATGCATGCACATCTTTTATTTGCACCAGCTACTGTTACAAAAGTCTATAGATTTGTGACTAAAGCACCAATAACTTCCCAATTAATGCACTTTTAAAAATTATGTTCTTGATCATATTTGTAGATGTCATCATATTACTTAATGATAATATTATGTAAATATTTCTTTGTCACTCATATATAACTTTTATTATATTATTGTACAGTAAAGATTCAACACCCACTTTGTTAGGTTAAACTTAAAATGTAATGTGGTCATGGTCCCTTTAAAGATCCCGGCTGAAAGCGCATCATGAATGATGTCACCAGACCTGCTCCATCTCATTGGGCTTGGTTACGTGCTGGGTGGACTTAATAGGCCCCATTAAGATAAGTTCATTTTCAACAGCAGGATGGAGCCAGCAGTGGGGTTGGGGCATGACATGGCCAGCGCCAAGGTAAAGAAAATTCTGGCCTCAGCCTGTGAACCTAATCCAGAAAATATAAATGTTAGATATATTTTACACCATGTAGCATGGATGGTTGTATTGCCTACCAGTTTATATATGGTCTGCCCAGAGAAGATCTATTCACTAATTGAATATTTCTGTAGAAAATGCACATCATCCTAGTTTTCTCAAGAGTAAAAATCCTTCCATGACTTGGCTTAGTTATTCTATTTCACAAGATTAATGTAAACAGTGATAATTACCTCCTAGGCATGTTTACAAAGTCCATAATATCAATGAGATTTCATCTTTGGGAGCTCAACTTAAGCTAACCTCTCTTTTTCTCCAGCGTGCACTCATTAGTAAAACTAACTTACATCACCGGTAATAGGATGTGAAGGTGACATTGAGCACTTTGCAACTGCACTCAGTGCTATCTTTCTTTACAGATTATGCTGATGTACCTCTGAGAGATTGTACAGATAGTGCATCATCACAATGGTGTGGACTATGGGATGTGGACTAATTTAAATGAGGAATATTATTCTGGGTTATTGGAGCAAATCTTTAACCCAAAATGATGGCAAGTGTAGCAACCCAGAAAATAGAATAAAATATGCTATGATTTAACAATGAATAATCTGTTATTAATAATTGTTATCAATGATGGATGTGGTACTTGGCTGAAAAAGGAATGCTAAAGACGATGACAAATTCCAACACCACCTTCAGTGTGCCAGTGCAGCCTTCGGTCGCCTGAGGAAGAGAGTGTTAGGAGCTGGCACCAAGCTCATGGTCTACAGAGCAGTAGTGATACCCACCCTCCTGTATGCCTCAAAGACATGAACCATGTACAGCAGGCAACTCAAAGCACTGGAGAGGTGCCACCAACGCTGCCTCCGCAAGATCCTGCAAATCCATTGGCAGGATAGGCACACCAACATCAGCGTTCTCGCTCAAGCCAACATCCCCAGCATCGAAGCTTTGACCACGCTCGATCAGCTCCGATGGACGGGTCACATCATCCACATGCCCGATACGAGACTTCCAAAACAAACGTTCTACTCGGAGCTTCTACATGGCAAGAGAGCCCCAGGTGGGCAGAGGAAACGCTTCAAGGACACCCTGAAAGCCTCCTTGAAAAAGTGCAACATCCCTACTGACACCTGGGAATCCCTGGCCCAAGACCACACAAAGTGGAGGAGAAGCATCCGGGAAGGCGCCAAACGCTTCGAGTCTCTTCGCTGGGTGGAAGCAGAAGCTAAGTGCAGGCAGTGCAAGGAGCGCACATCAAACCAAACACCCCGCTCACCCGCCCCTTCAACAACTGTCTGCCCCACCTGTGACAGAGACTGTAGATCCTGCACTGGATTCATCAATCACCTGAGAACTCATTTTTAATGTGGAAGCAAGTCGTCCTCGGTTCCGAGGGACTGCCTAAGAAGAAGAAGAATAAAATATGCTAATGTAGGAACGGAGGTTCCTATCCGAATAATGAAGTTCGACTCAGTGAAACAAAATAACAAAGTTTATTAAACAAACAACTTAACTGGTAACACTACAGGAGAAGATGTACACAGGTCTGTGCAGCCCCTCAGCACCTCAAAGACTGCTGCAAAGCACTGGAAGCTGACGCCATGACATCATCACGTTCTCCGTGCCAACTGGTGGTCACGTGATCGGTGTCATGACATCATCACGCGGAAATGCAAGAAAGTACATACAGTTTAAAGGTGCAGTCCACAGCTGCACTACACGGTAGTTAAAGGGATGATTACTAATTGCCCTGAGTCTCTTAGTGGCTCTGCCACACTAAGATTTAACAATGAATAATCTGTTATTAATACAATTGTACGTGGAAAAAATGTTCAATGATGGTATATGGTACTTGGTTGAAAAAGGAATGACACTGGCACATAACCCAGATGCCAAAAGCACAAACCATTTATGTAGGCCTGATTCATCCTGGTTTGGTAAACCACCAAATTCTGTTCTGTTGTAGGAATGGCTAGATTCCTAACTAAAGGACTGAGGTCGAGTCAGTCTATTAAACAAACGATGTTTAATACTATTCAACAGAGTTTAACACGAAAACACAGGAGAACTAAATTACAGGTCTGTACTCTTTGCTGGCTCCATGAGGACTGGCTAGGGCGGCTCCCCGTCATCACATTTTCCCGCCGCTGGAAGATCACGTGATCAACGTGATGACGTCATCGCGTTTGGTCTCATTCTTAAATGGACCGCGCTATGTACATGCAATAATATGAACAAAGATACAGATTCATTCTGTAGCTAATAATTTGTTAAAGATAATTATGTATATTAGATCAGAGTCCCCTGGTGGCTCTGCCACATGTGCCCCCCCCAGAATTGTCTTTAACAGTAAAAGTCAATCGACTAGGAGGTCTGACAAGCCTGTCAGAGCGACTCCTGTATTCTTGGAGTGGACGTTGTTGAACAGCTGGTGGGCTGGCGGATGGAAGCCTTGGGTCTGGTGTGGATGCAGCGGGAGGTCGACCACGTCATGGTGGCTGTGCAGTGTCTACTGGCCGGTCGATGTCCAGGTGTGCCGGTTTGAGACGGTCAATGGATATGTGGTCGGGTTTAACACCGATGTCTACAGAGAAACTCTTGTCACCTGTCTCCAGTACGCAAAAAGGGCCTGTGTAAGGGGCCTTGAGCGGATCCCTATGGGCATCATGACGAATGAATACAAATTCAGCATTCTTTAGCTCCACTGGTACGTATGAAGATGGAAGGCCGTGATGCAAAGTTGGGATAGGCGCAAAAGCCTTGGCTGTTTCCTGGCGGTTGCTGAGTTGGTCGGCTGCGGACCACGGCTCAGTTGGAAGCGGCAGGAAATCTCCCGGTACGCGGAATGGCTGACCGTACACGAGCTCTGCGGTGGATGATTGCAGGTCCTCTTTGGGTGCCGTGCGAAGACCCAACATGACCCACGGAAGCATATCCACCCATCCGGCGCCTTGGAGGCTGGCCCTCAGCGATGCCTTTAACGATCTGTGGAAACGTTCACACAAACCGTTTGCCTACGGGTGATAGGCCATGGTGCGGTGAGGCTTGGTGCCGAGACCCTGGGCCACAGCATTCCAGAGCTCTGAAGAAATGTCCGCTGGAACGCCGAAACGTGTGACCCACGAGGAGAGGAATGCTCTGGCGACATCAGCGGACATAGTAGACGCCAAAGGAACTGCCTCTGGCCATCTAGTAGTACGATCGACCATGGTGAGGATGTGTGTAAACCCCTGTGATGGTGGAAGCGGCCCGACGAGGTCCACGTTGACATGGTCGAATCGACGTTCTGGTACTGCGAACGTGGCCAATGGGGCCTTGACGTGACGTTGCACCTTAGACTTTTGACAGACAACACAGGTATTAGCCCAGTCACGGATATCCTTACGCATTCCTCTCCAGACGAACTTAGCCGACATTAATTTTTGAGATGCCTTCACGCCAGGATGGGAAAGCCCATGTATGGCGTCAAAAACTTTGCGGCGCCAGGCAACTGGAACGATCGGGCGGGGATCTCCCATGGAGGCATCGCAGAGTAACGAGGTGCCTGCTGTGTGGAATTGCACATTGGCCGGTTGGAGGCTAGAGGTGTCGGTGCAATACGCCTGTGTTTCAGGGTCGGATGCCTGATAGGTGCCATGAGGGCATAATCAATGCCCAGCTGGACCGCCCGTACAGTCGTGTGAGAAAGGCAATCAGCTACCAAGTTGTCCTTGCCAGCTATGTGTTGGATGTCTGTCGTGAATTCTGAAATGAAAGTTAGCTGTCGCTGCTGTCGAGCCGACCACGGTTCGGCGATCTTGGCCATGGCGAAGGTCAGTGGTTTGTGATCTACAAACGCAGTGAAGGGACGCCCTGCTAACAAAAAACGGAAATGGCGGATAGCCAGGAACAGCGCCAGAAACTCCCGGTCGAAAGTGATGTATTTGCGTTCATTGCGCCGGAGTTGGCGGCTGAAAGACGCCAGTGGTTGCCATGTCCCGTTGAACCACTGTTCCTGTACGGCGCCTATGGCATAGTTGGAAGCGTCGGTGGTAAGGGCGATGGTGGCACCTGGCAGAGGGTGCGCCAACATAGTTGCATTAGCTAGAGCGGTTTTTGTGTTGTCGAAAGCATTGTCCATTTCGACCGTCCAGGCTATTGTATCCTTTCCAGCCTCGCCTTTGAGGGCCTCGTAGAGGGGCTGCATGAGTTGTGCTGCCTTCGTACAAAGCGGTGGTAGAAATTCACCATGCCCAGGAATTCTTGAAGAGCCTTGGTGGACTGCAGCCTTGGGAATGCCGTAATTGCTTCGACCTTTGATTGCAGCGGAATTGCGCCCTCCGAAGTAATGCGGTGGCCCAAGAAGTCAATCTGCTGTAGGCCGAACTAACACTTGGCCGGGTTGATTATGAGGCCAAGTTGGCTGAGGCGCCGAAAGAGGTTGCGTAGATGGGAGACGTGTTCCTCTTTGGTAGAGCTGGCTATCAGGATGTCGTCGAGGTAGACAAATAAAAACTTAAGATCCCGCAGGACCGAGTCCATTAGTCGCCGAAAAGCCTGTGCAGCGTTCTTGAGCCCAAATGGCACCCGTAGAAACTCGAACAGTCCAAAGGGAGTGATGACTGCAGTTTTCTGGACATCCGGCAGGTGTACGGGAACTTGGTGGTAGCCATGGACGAGTTCGACCTTGGAGAAGATTGAGTTTCCCGCCAAATGGGCGGAGAAATCCTGAATATGCGGGATCGGGTACCGATCGGGAGTAGTGGTGTCATTAAGGTGTCAGTAGTCCCCGCATGGCCGCCATCCGCCGCCGGGCTTCGGGACGATGTGGAGAGGCGAGGACCAGGGACTATTCGACCAGCGAATAATCCCCAGCTGTTCCATCGTGGCAAACTCTGCCTTCGCAGCCGCGAGCTTGCCGGGTTCCAGGCGCCGAGCTCATGCGTAAACTGGAGAGCCAGTCGTAGTAATGTAGTGTTCGACACCATGCTTAGTGGCCGAGAAGGAGAAAGTGGGCTTAGTCAGCTCCGGGAATTCACCTAATAGGCGAGTGAACTCGTCCGGCGAGGGCAACGCGCAGGAAACAGTGAGCGACGTTGCGGAACTGCGGAAGCACGGGATGGAGTGGAAGGTGGCCGCGTTAACCAATCGACGATTTCTTACATCCACCAAGAGGCTTTTGGCGCATAAGAAATCCACGCCGAGGATGGCTTGCGAAACCTTGACTGTGATGAATTCCCACTGAAACCGTTGCCTGCCGAAGCACACCTGGACCCGCCGTTTGCCAAAGGTACGAATGGCCCCGCCATTAGCTGCCTCGAGGGAGAGGCCGTACCTCCCAGACTGAATATCGAGTGCTGAGGCAGGAAGGATGCTACACTGCGCCCCGGTGTCGCATAAAAAGCGCTGGCCCAGAAGGGAATCTGTAATGTAGAGGAGCTTCCCGGAATTTCCAATCGCCATCGCGGCCGCGGAATGTCCCTCAGACTCGGCCCTCCTTTTCTGGAGTTGCTGCTGGTGTTGATGTTGGTTTTGTTTTTTAGGCACGAAACTGCAGGGAGGGTGGCAGCCTCCGGCTTTCGTGCCAAAACGGGCATGGTAAAAGCACAAGCCGGGGGATGGAGGCGTCGGGGCGGCGTTTCCGGGGGAGGGGTGCCTCGTGGCGGCGCAGGATTGCTGCGTGACCGCATAAATCATATCTGCTTCTGCAGCAAGTGCTGCACAATCTGTGGCTTCCGATCTGGCGAGGGCAGCCTAAACCTGCTTGGGTAGTTGACTCATGAGTAACTCCCGAAAGAGGAAACATTGTGGTTCGGAGCCAAGGAGCATGAGCATCTGGCTCATTAACTCAGATGGCTTGGAATCGCCAAGCCTGGGCATAGTGAGCAGTCAGCGGGCACGCTCCGCCTTCGTGAGCCCGAAGACCTGTATTAACCGTACTTTAAGAGTACCATACTTGCTGTCAACCGGGGGGGTTTTCGAGCAGGCTGATGATCCGTGAGGCCATGGAGCTGTCGAGTGCGGAGGCCACGTAAAGGTAACGGGTCTGATCCGCAACGATGTTTCAGAGTTCGACTTGTGCTTCTGCTAGTACGAACCAGGAGACCGCCTGTTGTTCCCCAAACTGTGGGAGCTTCAAAGCCACGGAGTTCGCTTCCATGTTTCGTTTCGCTTCGCTTCTTCCACGAAAATTGTTCACGAAACTTCGGGGTCACCACTGTAGGAATGGCTAGATTCCTAACTAAAGGACTGAGGTCGAGTCAGTCTATTAAACAAATGGGCCTAGAAATTCAGTTGGCGCCGCGCCAGGGCTTTAGCGCCGGAAAGTTAGCGCCGGCGCTAAGTCCCCCTGCGCGCGCCAAAAATTCAGTAGCGCCGCGCCCAAACGGCTGCCGGTGCTACTGAAGGGTGTTTGCGCCTGAAAATGGGCGCTACCTGCCGCATTGCAGCGCTATTCCGGCGCTGCGGCGCCCGATGCGGTGCGGCAGGCTCGGGAAGTGCAGGCCTCCTCCTTCAGTTAAGGAGGAGCTGCCTGCACCCGCCCGCTGGCCGGTAAAATCTTCACAAAAATGAGCCCGGCACCTCGGGGAAGTGCCGGGCTCACAGCCCAGAAGCATCTGTTCCACGGGGGGGGGGTGGAGGAGTCCGGGGAGGGAGGTGCGGACAGGCGGCCGGCGGGAAAGCGGCCGGCTGCCGCGCGACCTTAATGCGCCGGTGCAAACTCCTGTAAGACTCGGTTGCCAGAGTCTTAGTTGCGGCTGCCACGGGCGAGGCGGCCGCAACTCAATTTCGGTGCTGGGGCCCGTCACCATGGCAACCGGGACGCTGCGCACACCAATGACGTCATCGGTGCCGGCGCAGCGCAACCGGTCTACCGCCGATGGTAGGGCCCCAGGGAATTTCTGAACCGGCTGTAAGTCCAGCGCAATGACCTCTAGCGCCGCAAAATGGGCGCAAAGCCCACTCAATTTCTAGGCCATGATGTTTAATACTATTCACCAGAGTTTAACACGAAAACACAGGAGAACTAAATTACAGGTCTGTACTCTTTGCTGGCTCCACGAGGACTGGCTAGGGTGGCTCCCCAGCCTGACGTCATGATGTCATCACGTTTTCCCGCCACTGGAGGATCACGTGATCAACGTGATGACGTCATCGCGTTTGGTCTCATTTTTAAAGGGACCGCACTATGTACATGCAATAATATGAACAAAGATACAGATTCATTCTGTAGCTAATAATTTGTTAAAGATAATTATGTACATTTGATCAGAGTCCCCTGGTGGCTCTGCCACACTGTATTTTTTATCGAGGGATGGCTTGAGGTAAAAGAGAAAATGTTATTTTCTTATAAGTATGGATATTCTTTAGGTTCAAATAAAATTAGTGGAGTTAAAACTTCTGATTTGAACCTACAACAGTTATGAACACTTAACAGTTTTCCTTTTTGGGTTATTCTGTATTGGCTGGGAAAAAAGAAAATGACTGAAATAAGAACATGGTTGGCAACTGCAGGCAACACTTATAGTACATTGTGACAGTTTGGGGGGAAAATTTGTGTGGTTTGCGTCATACGTTAGCGGCAGGAAATGGTGCTGAAATGCCATTGACAGCTGTAACAACAGCTGATGCTGGTTCCAGCACCGCACGCCATATTGGTGGTGTTGTTAGCGCTGCCGGTAAACCCTAGCACCAGGACACTTGCCAGCATAGAGATCATGACAACAATGCAATGCTCACTGGATGCTCATTGGATTTAGCCACTTAGCTTAATGGCAGCGCAGAACAACAACAGGGATAGCTGGAGTCTACCAGCAGGAAGTAGGCTGCAGCAGTGATATTTAAAGGCACCATCCCCAGTCAGCTGTACCAGACAGGGTTTTGCAGTTTCAGTGCCTGTTTGCTACTTCCTGCAACTGAAACAGCCTTGTTTAGTTATTTCAAGTTTTTTTGGTGACAGGGAGTGTTGATTCAAGTGCAGAAGTCACTCATTATTTGTTAAAGGTTTCTGCTCACAACGCTTCCTCGCAGTCATGGGGGCTGTGGGATTGTGGGATTAGTTCAGGAGGATGACGAGGCAGAGGAGGATGAGGAGGAAGAGAACGAGGAGGAGGGGGATGGGGAGGAGGAGGATGAGGCAGAGGAGGAGGAGGAGGAGGATGAGGAAGAGGATGAGGAGGAGGAACAGGAGGGAGGGCAGAGGCAGCGAGACAATTGGCCTTCTGGACAGGTTGTCCGTGACTGGCTCATCAGACTCCGATTCACATGAATGAAACCCCAGATCCCCGTAAATCACCACATCCTCATCATACAATCCCTGTCTCATTGCATATCACAGCATCTGTATTGATTTCTTTTTGGGTTCAATAAAGACTCATTTCTGAAAGAGAATGTTGTTTAATCTAAAGTCTTGTTCAAGACTTTCTACAGCTTTTTACAGAACACACTATGCTGTGATGCATCGAGAAAGAAACTGAAAGTAAAACTCCTCTGGACTGCTTGTCTCTCACATGACCTCTGCTGGTCAGGCACAAGTAATCAAAAACACAGACAAATATGCTGTAAGGCATAAGTAATCAAACACAGACAAACATCATCACTATTTGCTGATATCATTACATCTCCCTTTCTTAAAACAAAAGTATTTTACTTTTATCTAACAACATTTAATGAACTTACATTATCATTATCATGATCAAGGTTTTTTACCCTTGCTTTGTGTGTTCACATGAAATATGTCAATACACTAGAACTTGAAGAAAGAATAAGATAACATTACTTCCTTCTTTAACAATAGTCCTTAAATTTGCTCAATGAGTCTCTCAGGAGGCTTCACGTGTCTTGAGGATTTTCTGATTGATTGTCCTTGAATCTGAGTTGTTGCCTCAGATGATTGGTTCTCAGCTGTGTGATCAGGTTGTTCACCAGTATCAGTCTCTTGACCTGCTGTGGCTGGTCCCATGAGAAGATCTCGATGATTTCTTCTCAGAACAGCACCCTCATCTGTCTGAATGGTGTATGATCTTGGTTGAACTTCACTCAGGACAGTTCCCTTCTGAGTCCATGTGTTTGTTTTGTCTTTCAACCTTACTTGGTCACCAGTGTGGAGTTCAGGTAGGTTTTGTGTTCCTCTGTCATAGTAGTACTTTTGCTTTTCTTTCTGTTGCTCTTTGAACTTCCTCACTTTCTCCCCCTCTTTTGTTTTCAGGAGGTTCTCCGGGATGGGTAGGTTTGACCTTAGCCGACGTCCCATCAGGAGTTGGGCTGGTGACATACCACACTCGAGCGGCGTTGTGCGGTATACAAGCATGCTTTGGTAGAAGTCAGTTCCACTGTCTTTTGCCTTGTACATCAGTCTTTTCACTGTCTGGACCGATTTTTCCACTAGTCCATTGGACTGTGGATAGTGAGGACTTGACGTTGTGTGGACAAAGTCCCACTCTTTGGCAAAGTGTCGGAAATTTGCATTGTTAAACTGGGGTCCGTTGTCTGTGAAGACCTCGCTTGCCACGCCATGTCTGGAGAATATGGCTTTCATACTTCTTATCACAGCTTCTGCAGTGGTGGTGTACAGTCTACAAACCTCTGGATACAGGGAGTAATAGTCTGTGATGACAAGATAGTCCTTCCCTTGACATACGAATAGGTCAGCGCCTACCTTCTGGTAAGGTCTGTCTGGTGCTGGGTGTGGCTTTAGTGGTTCTACCGGATTGCTTGCTCGATATTTCAGGCATATTGTGCAGTTTGACACCTCATTTGTCACATCTTGGTTGATTCGTGGCCAGTACATCACCTCTCGTGCTCTTTTCTTATACTTTTCGATTCCCAGATGTCCTCCATGGATCTTTTTTAGCATCTCTCTTCTCAGACTCTTTGGGATAACTATTTTACTTCCTTTGTAGATGATGTCTTCGACCACTGATAGTTCCGCCCTGCAGTTCCAGTACTCTGCTATATCAGGTGAGCAGTCTTGCTTCATGTTGGGCCATCCATCCAAGATGCTTTTTCTCAGTCGTCTCATTGTTTCATCTTTGTTTGTCTCAGTCTTTATGAGCTCCATTTTTGCATCTGCTATGGGCAGTGCACTTGTGATCATGTCCACGTAGGCATTCACTTTTTCATCCATTGTGGTGTTTGCGGGCTCACTTGGGTCAATAGCTCTGGGCAACGTGTCTGCTGTATACATCAGCTTACCCGGTGTGTACGCAACATTCAGTGTATAGCGTTGCAGCCTGATCATCATTCTTTGTATTCTAAGCGGACAGCTATTCAGTGGCTTTTGGAACAATGCAATCAAGGGCTTATGGTCAGTCTCTACACTGATTGCTTGTCCTGCCACAAACTGGTGAAATCTTTCACAGGCGTATGTGATGCTGAGCAGCTCCTTTTCTATTTGAGCATATCGCGTCTCCGCGTCTGTCATTGAGCGCGATGCATATGCAATAGGTTGCCAGTAGTCATATTGTTGCAGAAGAACGGCACCGAGCCCACTCTGTGATGCATCTGATGATATCTTGATGGGTCTCGCTGGGTCATAAAACCTCAGAACTGGTTCCTCTGTGAGCAGTTTCTTTAGATCGCTCCATGACTTCTCATGCTCATGATTCCATTCCCATTCTATGTTCTTTTCAGTTAGTCTTCTCAGTGGCGCTATTTTTTCTGAGAGGTTGGATATGAATTTACCCATGTAGTTGATCATTCCATTAAACCTCTGCACGTCCTTTTTGCATTGTGGCCTTGGCATATTCTCAATGGCGGACACCTTTCTGGGATCTGGTCTGATGCGCTCACTGCTAAGGATATCTCCCACGAATGTCAGTTCTGTCACCCCGAGCTGGCATTTCTCTCTATTCAGCTTCAGGTTTGTTTTCCTTGTTGCTTCCAGCACTTTTTTCAGTCTCTCGTCATGCTCAGTTCTCGTGGTTCCCCATACTATGATGTCATCCATTGACGTATCAACTCCCTCCAGGTGCTCATAGATCATATGGATAGTCTTGTGATACACTTCAGGAGCTGAGGTAATGCCAAATGGTAACCTTAGGAATCTGTATCTGCCAAATGGGTGTTGAACGTACACAGTCTTGAACTTGCTTCGTCCAGCTTCATCTGCCAAAATCCTGAGGACGCATCTAACTTGCTGAAATATTTTGCATTTGCAAACTGTGCCATGATTTCCTCACGTGTAGGAAGCTTGAAGTGCTCTCTCTTTATTGCTCTGTTTAGATCTCTTGGATCCAGGCAAATTCTGAGCTTTCCATTCTTTTTGTCCACTACGACGAGGGAACTCACACACTCAGTTGGCTCATCTATCTTCTGAATCACGTTCAGGCTTTCCATCCTGTCCAACTCTGCCTTCAGTTGCTTTTGAAGAGCAAACGGAACTTTTCTGCATGGATGTATGACCGGTGTCATACTTTTATCTATTCTGATCGTGTGTTCTCCTGGAATGCAGCCTAGACCCTTAAATAGGTCTTTGTACTCTTTCATGAGTTCATCATAGACTGTCTCTCCTTCGCTTTCCACAACGAGGACTCTCTTTACCAGGTTCAGTCTCTCACAGGCTTTTAACCCTAGTATGGCTTGCACATCCTTTGGCACCACGATTAATGCTAGTGTGTGCTCTCTGTCCTTGTGTGTTACTTTGACAATGCATTTTCCATTCACTGGTATATCAGTACCTGAGTATCCGATCACTTTCACTTGTATTCCATGTAACTTTGGTCTGGGTCTAATTCTCTTAAAATCGGTCTCTGATATCACATTAACTTGTGCTCCAGTATCCAATTTAAATGGAATGTGTATGTCATTCACTTTTAGTGTCAACATCCAGTCTCTTTCTTTTTTGTTTTCAGACACAACATCTACATTGAATTCCTCTATCTCGCTTTCATCTACTGTATGGACCTTGCTTTGTTGCGCTTGGTTCTTACAGCAACGGGCATAATGGTTGTTTTTGTTGCATCTATTGCATGTTTTACCATATGCTGGACACTTTCTTGGTGGATGCTGTGTACTGCATCGACTACATGACTTCCGATTGTCTCTTTCATTTCCGTTTGCTGGCCACGTCTGTGAGGGTGCCAGTCAGTTCCTTTTTGTAACCTCTAGATGGCACCTTCACTGTGTTCCTTTGTTAATTGTTTCTCGTTCTCTGGTGTTAATTGTTTCTAACCCTGTGTTAGTTTTTAATCAGCCTGTTAGCTGTTTATGGGTGGCACCTGGTTTTCTTGGTATATAAGTTCTGTTGTTGTTTCACTCAGTGCTCAGTCCTCACTAGGGTGTTAGTCTTGACTAGGTTCTCTGTGTGACTAGCCTTTCCTCTATGGCAGCTTGCCTTCACAAGCTGGCTGCCATAGTTCTCTTGAGCTATGTATCTAAGTCTGTGTTCTAGTTCTCTCGAGTTATGTATCTAAGTCTGTGCCATAGTTCTCTCGAGTTATGTATCTAAGTCTGTGTTCTAGTTCTCTCGAGTTATGTATCTGAGTCTGTGTTCTTGTCTCTGGATTTAAGATGTATTTAAGTCTTATTCTGTTGAGCTGCTTGTCTTGGTAGGGTGCTGTTTGGACTAGCGTGTTGCTATGTGGGAGCCGTTGGGATCTTGTCTTGAGCTTTGCATTGGTAAGCCGATTACCCTTGGGGTAGCTTGTCTGGAGTTGTGCCTCGGCAAGCCGGTTGCTCCTTGTGGTAGCTTGTCGCAAGCTCAGTATAGACAAGTGGGCTTCCTCATGGAAGCTGTCCTGAGTTCCTATCTTGACTAGCTGTCTTGTAACTTGTCTTTAGTTCTTATGTTTCTGTCTCGAGTTCTGTTGTCTCTAGTTCTTATGTATATTGCTGTGTTAATCTAGTTATGTGTGAATCTAGTAAAGTTCAAACAAAGTACTGTATATGCGTCTCTTGTCTGGTTTCTGCACTTGGGTCCAGATCCTACCTTGCCCGGAGAGCACGGCCTCGTATTTATACGGCCCCGTGGCTCCCCAACCCTGACAACGTCTCTTTTTTCACATTGGCGCTCTCTTTGTTAAACGGTTTGTATCCGTTCTTTCTCACTGCATCCACGTTGCAGCTACTGTCACTAAACCGCTCCTTTGCCTGCAACTTCACAGTCTCTGTAACCCTACACAGTGCTATGGCTTTTCCCAGGTCTAGATCTTGCTCTCTTAGCAGTCTTTCCCTTAGACCATTATCTCAAATACCACACACCAGTCTGTCTTTTATCAGCGAGTCTGTGAGTCCCCCAAATTCACACGATTTGCCCTGGTTTCTCAGTTCAGTCACATACTGATCAATAGTCTCGCCGATTTTCCGTACACATGTGAAAAATTTGTGCCTCTCAAAGGTCACGTTGCGTTTAGGTATGCAGTAGGCCTCAAACTGTTCCATTATTTTATCTAGCTTCATTTTGTCTCCATCAACAGCGAATGTGAAGTTATTATACACCTCCAGCGCTTCATCACCCACGACATGCAAGAACAGTGACGATTTCTGTTTATTACTTTTCTTGTCAGCTCCGATTGCCGCTAAATACAACTCTAAGCGTCGTTTGAACCTTCTCCAATTTTCAGCCACAGTACCTGTTAATTGAAGCGTCGCCGGTGGGTGTAAACCTTCCATTTTTCACTTCGTTAGCTATTCTCTAATGGTAAGCAACGAAGTTCTCTTCTGGCTTGCTAATATGTGGAGAGCTGATTTTGCTTACTTGCCACAACTGCTTTCACCTTCCCATCAAGTTGCTAACTTCAGATTTTTTCTCTTTCAGCCACTTCTGACATCATGTATTGATTTCTTTTTGGGTTCAATAAAGACTCATTTCTGAAAGAGAATGTTGTTTAATCTAAAGTCTTGTTCAAGACTTTCTACAGCTTTTTACAGAACACACTATGCTGTGATGCATCTAGAAAGAAACTGAAAGTAAAACTCCTCTGGACTGCTTGTCTCTCACATGACCTCTGCTGGTCAGGCACAAGTAATCAAAAACACAGACAAATATGCTGTAAGGCATAAGTAATCAAACACAGACAAATATCATCACTATTTGCTGATATCATTACAGCATCCTCCTGGGTGCAAAGGTGAAATGAGAGAGACCACAAAATATTCCAAACACAATTAATAAATGTATATATAAACATATCACACATATCACATGAATTCTATTAACAAAAGACCCTTGTGCCTACCATAGTTGAATAGCTGTCATTGTGTGCAAAGTGTGAGATGTGGGTGTGAGTGTTGATAGGTAGAGATTGTTGGTGGGTGAGTGCTGGGGGTGTGGTACATTAAGCAGCGTGTGAAGCTTGTGGTACAGATGGTGGTATGTAACATTTGTTGAAGCCTTCACTCACCCTGACCACCCGTGTGAGCTCATTAAACTTCCTCCTGCACTGGGTGCGGGACCTGGGAAGCACAGTGCTGCCCGTGACATGGTGTGGCACCTCCCTCCACATAGCCCGGCAGACTTGTGGCGAGGGCCTCCTGCCAGTTGGTACAGGACCTTCTCTCCACTGCTAAAACCAATACCTCCAAAGCTTCCTCGGAAAACCTCCTGGCTCTTTCCCATGGGTGGCAATCTGCCATCAGCATTTGTAAATAAGTGCTCCTTCTCTTTGTCCTTCTTATTATGATTGTTGAGGCAGCTGTACACCCAACAATGCTGAGAATGAGGTACTGCAGCATCAACGAACCTCCCCTTTAAGTAGTGTAAAAAGCCTGTTGCAATCATTACTTGAGTTTAGACTACACCCGATATTGGTCTATCTTTTCAGTGTAACGCCAATGAGCTTGGGTTTTTAGACTAGATATAGGGCCCAATCATTTTAATAAGGAGTGAGGACGAATTTTGCATGCAATCTAGATGATTTTCACCTGGCGCTAATTCACCATTTTTAGTCTAAACAATGCCCATTCCTTGGCTATAAAGAATTTCTAGCTCTTTGAGTTTGCGGGCCTGTGTGCATGTTGAAAGGATTTTCTGATGTTTTTATAGTTCATTTGCTAGTAATTTTCCAGGATGCTGGACAGGAGTTTACTCATCTCCCAAACAGTCATTGATGTGATAGGCCTTACTTTTGAATCATGTTTGAATGGAGTTTCTGTGATTGGTGTGTTTGGGAGAAGGAAAAGAGATGTAATTCATAGAGCTGTGGTACCACATGTTAATGTGCTTCTGACATTTTTGTGTGTACCATTACTGTTTGGATCTTGTTTTTGTGTTCTAAATTATTTTAGAATATTTCAGTTGTGTTTCTCTTTTTGTGTGATGTCCTCCATTTACTGCTGGAAGTTGATAAATGCAGAGTGTAATAATCAACAAAAGAGTAGATAGAACAGGATGATGTGTGAACAAGGTCATGGATGTGAAGAAGGAATGGTGTGGAAGAGAGCACAGCGTCCTAGGTGAACCCTCAATTAATGGAGAAAGGATCAGCAGATAAGCCATCAACTAATGCACAGGGGAAACTAGATAGCCATGAGCATTGCTTTGGTCGGAGGCCAGTTAACCATATTGGGCCTTATTTTCCGATCTGGAAAAAATCTACGCACTTACCTAAGGGCTCCCGAGGTGCGTATAGTTCCGATGCTGGGCCTCTCGAATTCCAAGTGTGCAGGGCCTACGTATCCCAGGGGCGCATGTGGCTCGCAAGCGTCCCTGGGATCACGGGGGCCATGGGGAGCCAATCAAAGAAGGGAATCTCCCTTCATACACTTGGCGGATAGACCTGTCAAATATATGAATGGAGATCACCCCAAAAACACTTCAAAACATTAAATAAATAAAAAAAAACACGGCCTAGAAATTCAGTTGCGTGCGCCAGCCGTTAGCGCCTTAGGAGGAGTAGATCTCGAGCGCTAGGCACTTAGCGGCCGGGCGCAGCGCGATCTGCGCCTACGCCCAACTTCAGTAGACATTTAGCGCCGGCGCAAAGTGTTTGCACGCGCTCAGCTGCGCGCGCAGATTATGACGTAATTTCCTCGTGCAACGCCCTTTGTGCGCCCCAATCCGGAACTTCAGTCGCGCCTGCCCAATGTGGGCATGGCGCGCCTAAGAACTGTGAACTGGAACGCAGCAGAGGCCATGCGGGCCGCGGGGAGCGCAAATTAAAGGGCACTTACCCTGAACTATAAAGGCCAGCCATTTTGCAGCAATCACTCTTGTGCAACGGATTTCTGGACAGAGACCAAGGAAGAGAGCTTACTGCTTTGGCTCAACATAGGAGAGGTATTTTTGGCTTCAGGCCAGAGCTTGGCAATTCGCCTTCATTGTGAGGTCATTGTTTGCCAGTATATTATGGGGGCTGCATGGGGTGCCAACCCTCAGTTTCAGCATTATGTGCGAAGGGCTCGCAGACGCTGTGTGAGAGGGGCAGCCCTGGCTAGACGCAGAGGGGGCAACAGGCGTCGGTAACCTAGGCCTTACCCACTCAGGAAATACCGCCAGCAGGTGTCCTATCTCACCATGCCTGCCGCGCAGTGTGTTAGGAGGCTGCGCTTCAGAAGGGAGGTGGTTGCAGAGATCTGCCAGCTGCTTCACAGAGATCTGAGGTGCAATACGTCTCTGTCGGTGGAAGTGAAGGTCACGGTGGCTCTGAACTTCTATGCAAGCGGCTCCTTCCAAGCCGCTGTTGGGGACATTGCTAACATATCCCAGTTCACTGTGCATTGCTGCATCCGCCAGGTGACCAATGCCCTTTTCAGAAGGAGACAGCAATTCATCTCCTTCCCCATGACCCTGGAGAAGCAGCAGCAGCGTGCAGTGGGATTTGCGAGAATAGCGGGCTTCCCCATGGTGCAGGGCGCCATTGACTGCACGCATGTGGCTTTGCGGGCACCTATCCACAATGCCGAGGATTACCGCAACCGGAAGGGCTACCATTCCCTCAATGTACAGCTGGTGTGTGACCACAGGCAGCGCATCCTAGCTGTCAATGCCCACTTTCCAGGCAGCAGCCACGATGCATTTATCCTGCGACAGACTACTGTGGCTGACATGTTCCAGGCACAGCCTCCCCCAAGAGGATGGCTTATCGGGGACAAAGGCTATCCTTTGTGTACCTGGCTCATGACCCCGCTCCGCGCGCCCAGGACCCCTGCTGAGGAGGCATACAACGAAAGCCATCAAGCCACTAGGAACATCATAGAACAAACGATTGGTGTCCTCAAGCAACGGTTCCGCTGCCTGGATCGTTCCGGAGGATCTCTGCAGTATTCGCCGGAGAGAGTCTCCCAGGTCGTGGTCGTCTGCTGCATGCTGCACAACCTGGCTATCCGCAGGACTCAGGCACTGCCACCTCACGCTGGAGCACCACCTCAGGAGGAGGAGCAGGAGGAGCATGAGGAGGAGGAGGAGGAGGAGTACCAGCCCAGGAGGGAGGCACAAGGTCCAAGGGCCGCCCGTCGGCGGCTTATTGAACGTCACTTCTAGGCCCCCTGTCAGGGAATGGCTTGTGGCAATGAAGGGACCTGAATGCAGCCACTCCGCAAGCCCTCAGCCGGTTAAGGCAACAACCACTTCAAACATCAAACATGGACAAGCTGAATAAATAAAATGCTTTATTGAACAAACTCAGGGCCCTTCCCACATGAAACCCAAAAACAGACAACACACCCAAAAAACAGTCACACACATGACTCACTCCCACAACCTGGGGAGGAATAACAAAGCATTTCCACAAAAATGGCCTTCATCCTCGGCCTTACAAAAACAACCATCCCCATAAACAAAACAACCATCCCCATATAAAAACAACCATCCCCATATAAAAACACATTTGCCCACACCCTCTACTTTGTGGCCCGCGAGGGCGATTCCTTGACCAGCCTTTTGCGGCCCCTGGCCGCCCTGCTGCTCCTCCTCAAAGTGTGCCCAGTGGCTGCTGCAAGGCTGGGGGAAGGCTCCTGAGAGGCACATGGCGTGACGGCAGATGCCCTTGGGGGTCGGCCTAGACGAGCTCTGGCCCTCGAGGGGCCGGCTGGTGACTGCTGCAGCTGTGGCTGGGCAGCAGCAGTCTCTCCAGCAGCTCGTCGCAGCTCCACTGGGGGAGTGGCAGTGGCGGTTGCAGGAATGGGGGCAAGGTGGCTGATGGCAGGCGCTCGCTGTTCGCCTGAGACACTGGCACTCGCCCGGGCTAGCACTGCAGCATGCGCAGCAATCTGCTGCAGGACAGACCGCTGTGCTGCTGCAGCGCGGCGGGTGCCCTGGCGATGCCTGGCTGACACAGAGAGTGTGGCAGCAGTGAGTGCCCGTACTGCCCTGGTCTGTGCCCGCATCAGACCAGCCAGTGACTGCACGGCGCCACTGATCACCTGGCGACTCGCGGACTGTTCTGCCCCGAATTCGGCCCGACTCGCGGCCTGTGCTGCCCCGAATTCGGCCCGACTCGCGGCCTGTGCTGCTTTGAATTGCTCGAAACTCCTGGCCTGTGAGGCGCCGAAATCGGCAACACTATGAGCCAGGGACTCGATGGCCTCAGGCAACCGTGCCACAACCCCCATGAACTCGGTGTGCCGGCGATCCGAGTCCACGGACATTTGATCGAGGAGGCGCACCTCCTTGGCGAGGACCTTCTCCGGACTGGAGGCCGGACTCTCCCTCTGGGGAGAAGGCCACCGAGCTGGCCGACCCTTCCCGCGTTGCTGGATGCCACTGGGCCCAGCAACTACACTCCCCTGTGACCCTTCCCCCCTCTGGGAAGAAGGCCGCCGAGCTGGCCGACCCTTCCCGCGTTGCTGCACGCCACTGGGCACAGGAGCTACACTCCCCTGCGACACTTCCCCCTGGCTGTCCTCCAGGGAAGACGTGTCCCCTCCATTGGCATCCCCTGGCGCGGCTGAGGGTTCCCCTGATGGGCCGCCTTCCTCTTCCTCTTCCTCCTCCTCCTCCTCCTCTTCCGAGTGGCTGTCACTGGCAGCTTCAGGGACCTCCTCCTCACCATCTGAAAGCAGGAAGGCACAAGAGTAACTTTAGAGTGAGGAGAGGGCGTCAGCGAGGGAGGCATGAGTGGTGGCATTCAGCGCATTGTTCGGACAGTGGCAAAGGATGTAGATCTGAAGCGCAAGTGGGACGAGAGAGGTCCAAAAGGTGATGTCCTTACCATTGGTGCCCAGAACAGGGTCGGCATCAAGGTCACTGAGCTGCTGGATCTGGGGACGGCCTCCCCCGGTCACAGCCCGGCTCTTCTGATTGTGTGCCAGCTTGGCCTGCAAGAGAAAGGACGGCCTCTAAGTACAGTGTGGTGCCCAGATCTTGTGTGCACTGCCTCCCATGGTCGAATAGCTTGGCCAGTGTGGTGCCCTGATCGTGTGTGCACTGCCTCCCATGGTCGAATAGCTTGGCCAGTGTGTAAAGTGCGGAATGTGCAATTGATGTTCATGCCAGTCCCAGAGCTGCTGGATGAGGGCTGGCCATTAGGGCTTTTAGGTCCCTTTGCCCATAATGTGAGGTGCACATGCAAGGATGAGGAGGACACTGGAAAGGGGACTCACCCTGACAATCCTTGTGAGGTCATTGAACTTTTTCCGGCATTGGACACCAGTCCTGGGGACCTCGCTGTTGGATGTGACCCTGTGGGCGACCTCCCTCCAGGCTTTCCTGTAGACGCTGGTGGAAGGCTTCTTGCCACTGTCCGGGAACAAGAGTTTGCGTCTCCTCTCCAAAGCCCTAACCAGCACCCTCAAATCATGGCCAGTGAAGCGCTGCGCTCGTTCACGGGCCTTCTGCATCTTTCCCGGCGCTATTTCTGTTCAGCAGCAGTGTTTAGGCCTAGCTGGAGGGCTGCAGTGTCCAGGGCGTGGCAGCAGACGAACTCGACCCTTCCCCCTTTAAGAGCTGGCTGGCGCCAGGGTGTCTGCTGTCAATCAAGAAATGACTGCACCTGCGCTGCGCCCGGCCTCGGCGGTTTAGCTCAGCACCGCCGGCTTTGCGCCTAAAGATGGTTGTGTAACGCCAGTTTTAGCGCTCGAGCAAACTCTTAGGGCGAAGCTACTGAATATCAGCGAAGTGGCCTCGACTTTGCGCCGGGCGCAAACTTTACCGGCCGCCCAACTTTTCCGCCCCAAAAGTGGCTATACTGAATTTCTAGGCCCACATTTTTAAAATGAGTTGAAATTACAATAAATTAAATGGGCCAGAAATTGGTGAACGGGGCTTGCCGCGCGTGCAAGCCCCGTATATGCACTTACCCCGCGCTACTGCCGATCAGCTCCAGGGAAGCCTGGACTTGGTGTTTGAAAAAGAAGAATCCCGGGCAGCGTATGACGTCACGCCGCCCAGGAGTGCAGCCAGCGCGAAGCCAGGAGCGTGCAGTGCAAGTGAGACACGCCCCTTGTGGTCTCAGTTTCACTGGACACGCCCCCAATGTTTCTGTCAAGCTGCTAAGCAGTTTTACATGCAAAGCAGCAGTTTAAATAAGTTTTTGGAAGTTTTTTGAAGATTTTGGTAACTTTTATAAACTTTTTAAAATGTTTACATTATTTTGAGTAATCTGAAGTAGTTTTAAAGAGAATTAAAGCAATTTAAAGACTTTTAAAAGCCCTAAAAGAATTTTTTTAATTCCATTTATTTATTTAGCAATGTCGTCGTCATACGTGTCTTCACACTGTTCCCTTTGGGGAACTGTATGAAGTGGTGGAAGGATTTATGGCCATGATTAATGCTCATTCCGTGACCGTAACCATCTTTGAACCAGCCATTAGGGCGGTTAGTCCTATGGCGGGAGGGTTTTACGGGCTCCCACAAGCTATACAAGGAGGGGGGGCCACCCACACCCACGGACGCAAATATCCCACTGGATGTCAACCCAGAATTTAGAGCCCGAGCTCCGACTCCACTTGCCGGGATTGTCTGGAGCGGGGTTCGAAACCCTACCCTGATCTGGCCCAGCGGCGGGGATCCTACCGCTATGACAAAGGCCCAATCCGATTAGCAACGTGAAATGGCAGCATAGGGCTCCAGTCACGGGGAGGGAAAAGGTGCAGGAAACGTATGGGTGTCACCTTTTGTGCGGAGTGGGCCTTTTGCGTAGCAGTAAGCATCTCCGCCGCTGGGCCAGAAGGAGTAGGGTTTTGAACCCCACTCCAGACAGTCCCGGCAAGTGGAGTCGGAGCTCCAACTTTAAATTCTGGGTGGACATCCAGCGGGATACTTGCGTCCGTGGGTGTTGGTGGCCCCCCCCCCTCAGATGGGTTGTGGGAGCCCGTAAAACCCTCCCGCCATAGGTCTAACCACCCTAATGGCTGGTTCAAAGATGGTTACGGTCACGGAATGAGCATTAATCACGGCCATAAATCCTTCCACCACTTCATACAGTTCCCCAAAGGGAACAGTGTGAGGATACGTACGATGATGACCTCTTGCGCAATGCACCTCCTTGGACCCTCAGTCGCAGATGTGAGGGGGCAAGTCGTGCAATTGTTAAATTTTTCATTTTATTGACATGTAAAATTTTGGCCCAGTAATTCCCTTCCAAATGCGCGAGTACGGTCGGGGTACTTACGCATCTGGCCGGATGAAATGCCGGTTTTCAGCATGCACAGTGCATGTGGGGAAAACCGGCATTTCCTGTCCTCTGAACGAAGGGGTTCAGAGGCAGAACGCGTGCGACTGCACAGGCAACGCGTGCGCAGTATAATTCGCCGCTTTCATTAATGCTTTCAGTGAGGTCAAGTCATCACAACTTACACATGAAAAAAGCATGGGTACAGTTGCTCCAGAGGCTGCGGAGGAAGATATTTATTATCGTGGAGCTTCTGAAAGTATGTATGTCTGTATATATTCCTTTGCGTGTTATGTATATATTCCTTTACTTATGTGTATGAATGTATTATTTAATTATGACTTTCAGAGAAAGTAACTTATTGGAAAATCATAATTAAAAACATACATTCATACACATTAGTAAAGGAATATAAAACATACATACATATACGTAAAGGAATATATGTGGACATACATACATAACTCATTCTCACATTCCATTCACACAGCCACAATTGCTCCTTCTACCTACCGTTCTGAAAACCCTTTAAAAAAAAAAAATTTTAACTTTAAAACTTACTTAAAATTTCTTAAAATAACTTCCCTCCCTTTCCCAAACAAAAATATTGCATTTCAGAAGCTCCACGATAAAATATATCTTCCTCCGCAGCCAATGAACAACTTTACACTTGCTTTTTTCAAGTGTAACTTCTAAGGACTTACCCTCACTGAATCCATCATTGAAATCCACAAAGTTCACTGCGCAAGCGCTGCCTGTGCAGTCGCACGCGCTGTGAATAGACCTCGGGTCTGGAAATGCCAGCGTTCCCCGCATGCGCTGTTCCTGCTGAACGCCGGCATTTCCAATGGCCAAATGCGTGAGTACCCCGACCGTACTCACGCTTCTGGCCGCGAATTTCTGGCCCATTATTTTAAACAAAAATTTAATTTTTTGAAAAAAAGTAATTAAAGTTTTTACAGGCTAAAAATAAACTTACCTTTTTTAAAGTATTTTTAAATGATAAATGACTGAAATTTAAATTTTTTTTTTAAGAAACCTTTTTCAACTCTTATCCTGGTAAAAGCAGGTCTTTTACCAGACATAAGAATTCTAAAGGTCTTCTGCGGGCGGAGGGTCTCCAGAAAGCGGAACTATCCACCCGCAGAGGCCCTTCTCTAGGGCAGGCGTCCAATCAGTCGAGAGCATACTTGACAGATCGGAAATGCAGGTTTTCAGTGCATGTGCTGTGCATGTGCTGTGCATGTCTGAATCCGGCATTTCCGATGTCCCTACGGGTGGGTACACAGCACGTACACACCCGTAGGGATCGGAATATCCAGGCCATTGTGTCAATGCAAATTTCCTGCCTGAAAGTACATTGCTGCATTCTACTTCTAAGTCTCTGCTAATGTCATTCTGTGATTGGCAGCTGGAGCTTGTCTAAGCATATGTTAGGATGAATTACCTTGTAACTTTCAGTTTGTTCCTGTGGAGAAAATTCTCACCTCCATTCCACCTTCTCTCCATATGGTACCTTTCCACAGTGGACTCACTTAGGTCAGGTCCTCACCATGTGGTAAACATAAGGACATAAACCTTTGTGTTACTAATCCATAATGCAGCAAGCTGGGACATAAATATACTGTTCCAAAGAGCTGCTAATGCCTCTGGGCTTTTTCGTTAACAGTAACTTGATCATTATTTTTGGGGGTTAATTTTCACTCCTTCTCTCCCCTCCTCCCTTGAAGGTTTTGACTCTTGATGGAATATAGCTTCATAGCACTGCTTGTCCTCAGGTACCTCATCCAAGTGATCTTTTTTCATGTGTGAACCTGAACAGTGAATGGCCATGAGGGAGCATCACTGCTGAGCTTAACCTCGAAGCCATCCAATAACAACATAAAAAACTTTCCAGTAGCAATCACTAAATAGCAATCAAGAGCAGGAACCCTGGTGGATTTTTTCCCTCCTTAGCCTGGAAGTGTTTTGAGCAAATTGTAATGCCCCTACAGCCATTCCAGCTAAGGTGAGCTAACTTACGACAGACCAAGAATCAAACTTGAGATCTCTGGTCTGTATGATTCATACACACTGCTCTATCAACTGAGCTATTGAGTGTTTTCTATTTATAATTACAGTTTGATACAATTCAGTTTGTTCAACCAACTGCGGCTGACTACTGCTTCATCTCAAGTGAACACCGATTTGTCTCAGCTCTTCGCAGATTTTCTCATCTGCTCCTGTATATGGAACAAAGCAGCATAGCATTCCTGCGGATGAATTCACAAAATAGACACTAGTGCTTCAGAATTCCTATCAGGGCCAGGGCGGAAACCTGGCAGATCTCTGGATTGGGCGCACAAAATGGGATGGAACCTGGCTCTGCTGTAGTAATGCCCTGATTTTTTTGATGCAACAGATGATATTTTCTATTTTAAAAAGGCCTTTCCTATCCCTTCAACATTCTTTTGATATTTTAATGTATTTTTGTTGCCTCATTGAGAAGATATTTTACAGTATCTAATAGTTTCCTGCTTTTCTGTAAAGTGGGCCATTTAACTCATGAACTTCCTCTCAGTGATTGGAATATCTGTTCCTTCAACCATATTAAATGGTTTGCTTATATTTCAGTTTTCAGTTCTGATGGGAGTTTACATCTAAAACCTATTTTTCTTTCTGCAGACATTGACAGATCTACTGTGTACTTCCAGGATTTTCTGTTTTTCTATCTTTATTTATGTTGTTGTGTTAAATGACAAAGTTCCATAAACATTGGATCATCAATCTTTGGATGATCAATAGGAAGCAGTTTTTAGCATGGTGCAGCCTAACTATATATATCATCATTTCTTATTGTTGTTGTTACAGGAATTGTTTAAATTGGGTATGTGTCAATTAAAATTCAGAACTATTGGTGACAATATCTCATACTAAATGTTGAGTCTGTGTGTTCCAGATATACTTATTTTAAATAACTGGACACAGACAACAGGAAAAACTTAAACAGGTCTTTACTACTTGAAGGTCAGGGCTGAGCTGCTTTACAAATTACTACACAGAGCTTATATACCGGTGTGGTCACCACCGGTACTACAATATACAGTAGCAAGAGAAAGTAGTCCATCTTCTTAAGGTAGTTCTCTTAAGGTGGTACAGGTTACATACACCACAATTCCTCCCTTTTTAGCTTAACAGTGTACACCCCAATTTAAACATAACATGGATAACATATATACAACTTTCATGCAACTGTTCAAAGATTCAGACTCTGAGGAGGCCTCCTGATCCGAGTTGGATAACGCCTTTCAGGGGTCTCTGATTCTGGTTGCTGGGGTGACTCCTCTAATTGATCTCTTATGGATTGAACATCATCATGTACGTTCGCGTTTGAGGTAGATGCTACAGGTTCAATAATTTCTTCCACTGGTGTCTCTGCCGTAGCCATGGGTTCGACCCTTGTTCTCGATTCTACAAGTTGGTCAGAATGACGTCGTATTACGTTTTCACCAATCTCTACCGTGTACATCAGGGGTCCTTGTCTGGCACGAATTGTTCCAGATTGCCATTTCTCATTCTTATAGTCCCGGGCTAACACTGGTTGTCCTATTTCGAAACTCCGAGTGGTCTTGTTATTTACATGCTGGAACTGTTTGTTTTCGACTTCCCTACGCACATTTGGTTTTAACAAATCCAACCTGGACCGCAACCTCCTGTTATAAAACATCATGGCAGGACTTTGATTTGTCACTGCATGTGTGGCGTTTCGATATGCCATTAGGAAATTGTCCACCTTGTGTTGTAGTGGAATATGGTCTTCGCTCATGGCCTTTATCGCCTTTTTGAACGTTTGTACAAATCTCTCGGCCAACCCATTTGTAGCCGGATGATATGGGGCAGATGTATAGTGTTTCACCCCATTCTTCTTCATGAATTTCTGGAATTCTTCTGACACGAACTGCGGTCCGTTGTCTGAACATATCTGTTCTGGCAATCCATTTCTTGCAAATATGGTTCTTAGAACTGCGATCGTCTTTTCCGAGGTAGTGGTCGCCATCTTAATCACTTCTGGCCATTTAGAATGTGCGTCTACCGCTATCAAAAACATGGAATCCATGAATGGACCTGCAAAGTCAATATGTACACGCTGCCATGGGGTTGAAGGCCATTCCCATGGATGCAGCGGTGCAATTGGAGGTGCATTTTGAACTTTTTGGCACCCTGAGCAGCTTTTAGTCAGATCCTCTATTTGTTTGTCGATACCTGGCCACCACACATAAGCCCTAGCAAGGCTTTTCATCTTGACTCCCCCCAGATGACCTTCATGCAGTTCCTTTAGAACTCTCTCCCTTAATTTAGGAGGAATAATCACCCTTGTTCTATACATCAATGTTCCTTGACAAACGGACAGCTGTTCTCGTCTGGCTGAGAATGCCGGTAACAGTGGTTTGCCATGTGCTGGCCATCCCTTCACTGTCAATTCGTAGACCCGAGACAGTGTCGGGTCATTCCTGGTCTCTCTCAATACTCGCATTGGTGACTGGCAAACATTCGATGATGGTCGAGTGAAATAACTCAACAGGGTCAACTGTCGGTGCCTCTTCCGCTGTAGGTAGTGGCAGGCGCGACAGCCCAGCAGCATTACCATGTTGCTTTGTACCTTTGAATTCGATCTCATATTGATGTGCCCCTAGGAAAAGGGACCATCACTGTAGCCTCTGCGCTGTCATCACCGAAACACCCTTCTTAGGGTTAAAAATGGAAACCAACGGCTGGTGGTCTGTCAGCAGCGTAAACTTTTGGCCTTGCAGGTAATGATTAAATTTTTTTACTCCCCACACGAGGCTGAGAGCCTCCCTATCTATCTGAGCATAGTTGCGCTCAGCGGAGGTCAATGATCTGGATGCGAACGCGACTGGTCTTTCCAAGCCATTTGGCAACTTATGTGATAGCACTGCCCCAATACCATATAGAGAAGCATCACAAGCTAAACGAATAGGCAGCGTTGGGTTAAAGTGAGCCAACACTTCCTTAGAGGTGATCAATGCCTTGCTTTTGTGAAAAGCCCACTTACAGTCCTCGCTCCACTTCCATGGCAGTCCCTTTTGTAAAAGAGCGTTCAGCGGGTGTAGCACCGTGGATAAATTTGGCAGAAACTTATGGTAATAGTTAATCAACCCTAGGAACGACCTCAACTGGGATACATTTTCCGGAGCGGGAGCCTTCACAACAGCTTCGATCTTGTCAGGTGACTTGTGAAGCCCCTCCTGGTCAATGACGTGACTACAGTACGAGATTCGCTTCTGAAAGAACTCGCATTTCTGGCAATTAACTCGAAGTCCATACTCTTTCAATCTGGTGAGCACCTGTTCCAAATTAGCAAGGTGTTCCTCATCATCATCTCCTGTAATAAGAATGTCGTCCAGATAGCATTGTGTGCCAGGAATTCCCTGTAATACCTGCTCCATGGCCCTTTGCCAAATCGCTGGAGCCGATGCCACCCCAAAAACCAGTCTATTATACCGATATAAGCCCTTATGCGTGTTGATCGTGAGATACTGGTGTGACGCTTCATCAACTTCCATCTGTAAGTACGCCTGCGCCAGGTCTATCTTGGTGAAGTGTTTCCCGCCAGACAACGAAGCGAAGATATCCTCAATCCGCGGAAGCGGATATTGCACCGTGTGAAGAACCGGATTAACAGTGATCTTGAAATCACCACAGATGCGAACCTTCCCCGGTTCCCCCGGCTTGTTGCTCAATGAACGCTTCATGACGGGAACAATGGGCGTGGCCCATTCACTCCAGTCCACCTTTGACAGTACTCCTGAATGTTCTAGCCCTTCCAGCTCAGCTTCCACAGCAGGTCGTATCGCATAAGGTACCGGTCTGGCTTTGAAAAATTTCGGGTTTGCATGTTCTTCAACCTTGATGTTTGCCGTAATTCCTTTCAGTGTTCCCAGTCCCTGTTGGAACACCTCCTTAGCATCGTCCAATATTCTGGACAGTCGTTTAGGTTTGACGTCGTCCTTTTTACCGGAATCTACAGTTAGTGCTTTTAAGGAATGCCAGTCCATATTTATTCTCCTGATCCATTCCCGTCCCAGTAGTGGTGGACCTCCCTCAGGTAACACATACAAGTCCATTCCTTTGCTTTCTTTACCCTTGTGGACCACCTTTACTTTTATCTTTCCAATGGGGTACACTCTTTGCCCCGTGTATGTTTTTAATACAATCTCCGTATCCCTTAGGGGAATGTGTGAGAATAACCTTTTGTAATCTTGCTTATTCATGACCGTCAATGCCGATCCCGTGTCCAATTCCATCTTCACTTGGACTCCTGCTATCTGGAGTGTAACCCAAATAGTTTGGTGGCCTGCTGTGTTACCCACATTATGTATTCTTAGACAACCCAGTTCCTTACTGCTGGAGTCTGAATCCGTCTTCTGTTCATCCGAACTGTTCTCTGTCACCTTGTGTACTTTTTTGTACTTCTTCTGTGGTGACTTTTTGTTGCTGGTCTTCTTTCCTGACCGGCATACTTTCGCTATGTGACCGAGTCTGCCACATTTTCTGCATTCTTGATCTTTGAACCAGCACTGGTTCTGATCGTGCGTTGTCCTTCCGCAACGATAGCACTTTACTGCACCCAATGCCATTTGATTGGTGCTGAGTTCCGATAGCCTTAGCTGCATTTCCGCGGTGCCTCGTGCTGCCGCCTCGTGCGATGCTGCAATGGTGACAGCTTTATCTAGCGTAAGGTCCTTTTCCTCTAGCAGTCGCTTCTGAGTTCCTTCTTTTAATAGTCCACACACGAACTTATCTCTCAGAGCATCTGCTAGTCCTGTACCAAACTGACAGTACTTTGATAGCTTGCGCAGTTCAATTAAGAATTCAGCATTGCTTTCCTCTTTCAGCTGCGTTCTTCTGTAAAATTTAAATCGTTCCGCTATCAGCAGCGGCGTGGGGTTTAAATGCTCTTGCAGGATAGTAACAATATTCGCGAAAGTCTTATCCGCCCGTTTATCTGGTGTTACAAGGTGCCTTAATAACCCGTACGTCTTCGCACCCATCGAGTTTAATAGGGTTAGTGCTTTCTTTTCAGCCGGTATCTCATTTGCTGTACAATAAACTTCAATACGCTCCACATAAGTGGCCCAATCTTCGACATCACTATCAAAAGCAGTGATGTTACCATTTTTAGGCGTCCTTGTAAGTTTCTTTAAGTATTTTATTTTATTTATTTATTTATTTATTTTCCAAAATGGCGGCTTCCCACGCTTGGCGGCTTTTCCCGTGCTTGTTTTCTTCCTGCGCCGACTAAAATGGCGGCTTCCCACGCTTGGCTTCTTCCCCCGCTGGCTACAATGGCGATTACTGCGCTGTTGCCGTTCTCACCTCCCAGCGGTCCTTAATTTCCCCCGACGCTGCTGCTTTTACTCCCCGCTATCCTCGTGGGTATTAGCGCTTCCTTTCTTGCTGCGCATCTATTCCAATTGCAGCCCGGCCCTTTACACCGGCTGCGGTCGAGTTCTCCACCCTTTTTCCTCCAGTCTCGCCCCCCTTCTCCACTGACAACGTGGCCGACGTTTTGCCCGTGTCGCTAGATCGGCTTACCCACCGCCGTGGAAGAAAGATGATCACTGCCTGTCGCTGATGGTGGACTTCGTGGTCAGCAATTCCAACCCGGGTTCTCGATGCCTCCCGTGCGAATGCGGTGCTCAGCAGGATGATGAGGGCGGATGCCTCTTCTCGACGCCCGTTCTGGGGACGAAGCTGCCTTGGATGCAATTGCCGCTGGGTAAGATTGACTCGTCGCCACTGTTGAGTCTGTGTGTTCCAGATATACTTATTTTAAATAACTGGACACAGACAACAGGAAAAACTTAAACAGGTCTTTACTACTTGAAGGTCAGGGCTGAACTGCTTTACAAATTACTACACAGAGCTTATATACCGGTGTGGTCACCACCGGTACTACAATATACAGTAGCAAGAGAAAGTAGTCCATCTTCTTAAGGTAGTTCTCTTAAGGTGGTACAGGTTACATACACCACACTAAATAAAATGGTATTTTTGCACTTACATTAACAATATTTGCATTTGGCTTTAAGGTTAGAGGCCTAGGCCTAAAAATTTGGTTGCTTTGCACCTCCCGTTAGCACCTAGGGCAAAGCAACTAGTGCCCAGGCGTGGCGCTGCCTATGCCTCCTGCGAAATTCAGCGGGAGGTTAGCGGCGGCGGTAACCGTTAACACCCTGCAGTGCTGCGCCGCCGGCAATTACATCATCGCCATGCGCACCATCCCGCTTGCGCCCCGGCCGCGATCTTCGGTAGCGCCCCTGACTTACCGCCGGACGTTATTTCTGACAGGGTCAGGGGGGCCTACCTGCAGCCGGGGCGGTGCAAATTAAAGGGGAGGTGCCGTCCTCAGCCTCCTCTGCAGCTCCCCCCCCCGTGGAGTGCCGGCTGCGCTCCGTGAGCCCAGCACTTCTCTGAGTGCTGGGCTCTTTTGCCGGCACTCCGATCCCTGGTGGCCCAGCTGGGCCCCGGGTCGCGCTGCGCTAGGCCCCTCCTCTTTAAAAAGGGAGGAAGGCCTGCAGTACCGCGGTGTGACGTGCGGCAGAGCGTGGCACTGTGGCACATAGCACCGTGAAATTCACTCACAGCGCCCCAAGAGGGAGATGGGGTGCTTCCAGTGAATTTCGGCCATGGGGGCGCTAATTTATTTGGGGTGCTAAAAGTAGCGCCCTGGCGAAGTTAGCGCCCCAAAGGGGGCATGACTCAATTTTCCCCCCTAGAATATAAGAGTGCAGTAATGATAAATTTGTACAAGGCAATGGTTAAGCCAGTAAAATGTACAGGTTTGGGTGCCCAATGTTGAAAGAACATTGAACTATACTGATCAAATAACATAGGCTGTAATTTCCCCTACCTTGGCGGGTCCATGGCGGGCGACGTTGGTGGCAGGTCCCGACCCCGCTGTTGGCTCTAGCCTGCTATCCAAAATGATTTTATGAAGATTGGGCTTGTTAAGCCTGCCCAGCACATTTGTCGGCCAATTGAAGGAAGCGGGTCTGATGACGTCATTTGATGATGCGTCATCAGCCGGTTTCCTTAAAGGGACCATGCGCAAATTGATTTTGACAATTGTGCTGTCAGTGTTCTACAGCATTGAGGTGCTGCAAACACTGACAAGCACTGCATAAAGGTGCATGGCTGCAACCAGGCTCTCCCATGACTCCCTCCATGTGCTTATGGAGGGAGTCACAGCACGCAGGGAGGTTCTCTTCATTTCCAATGGGTGGAAGAGACCTCCCCAGGAGATCAATGCAGTCTGGTTGCACATTACACAGGAGGACACAAGCAGGGATGTCATATGGAGGACCAGGCTGCAGTGGCGCAAACCTTTCAATGATCTCAGTAGATCACGAAATGTTAGTACACAGCCACACTCAACCTCATCCTGCTGTGCCTCTCATCACATCCCTATCACTCTGCCTTCCCTACCCTACTCCTGCACATCCTTACTCACACCAACTTACCTTGCACCTCTCCCCACACTCTCTCTATCTACATTATCACTTTCCCATCTCACTAACCACCCCTCACACTCATCCTCATCCTACTGCAAGCATACCAACTAACAACACACAAGAGTAGGCACTTGAGAGGTTTAGCCAATGTTCATGTGAAGTTTCTGTAAATGTGTTGTCATACATTGAAATCTATATTTTCAACACTTCACCTTATTGGACAGATCTGTACATACCTTGAGAAGTGTCTTAGTGAGTTCCAGTGAATGTTGAGACATAACTCCCCTACCCCGGCTATTGTGATGAGTGTGAAATGACATTATAGGGCTGCTTTATGGTGCTGGTGTGGGATGCTGTCAACCTGGCACATCATGTGGCAGCAAGGGTGTACAGCGTCAAGTGAAGTAAATCTGGCCATGGTGATGCCATCGCTGGCCTCCCAGGCAGCAATGTTGTCAGGTGCTGATACCCTGTGTCCTGTGCAGCATCAGGTGATGGCGGAGAAGGTTGGTGATGTTGTTGGTGATGTTGTTGGTGATGTTGTTGTGCCTGGTGATGTTGGTGCTGGGGCTGATCACGGAAGGATTCAGAGGACCAAGGTGTGATTTTTTTTTCAAGGGCACCGATGTTGCTGGAATAGATGGCAGCTACAGTTGAGATGACAGAAGCGATCTGTCAATGGTGAGAGAGGTTGTTCCAATGAGGTGCCACAGGATATAGAGTTGGCTCTAAACACTTGCAAGCTAAAGAAATCTCTATATGTCTTACAGATGCAGTGACCAACAGTTTCTGAGCTCCGAAACTGAACAGCTGCAACATGGTATCCTTTATACAGCTTTCAGGTTATCAGATAAATCAAAGCAGACTCAACTCACGCCAGGGTGAGCTGGCGTTTTCCCCGAGCAGCGGGTAACCTGTGGGAGGGCACATGAAATTACAAGGTAGCCTCAAAATAGCATTAAATTGGCTGTTAACAAGCCATTTAATAAATTCAATTGTCTCCCGCTGCTTGGTGTCGGGTCAGTTCTCCGCTGACAGACCCAACACCTGGGAGACTCGCGTGGAGGCTGGTTGACAATGGACCCGCCTTCAAACCCGCCCTCTGAGCACCAGCAAAATTCAGCCTGGAATGTTTTGTCACAGAGATACAGATGTGAGGTAGAGATCATTGCATCTCTTAAGGGAAAATGGCAAAATATTTGAAGATTGGCGGGGACGCCTGATTGTTGAAGGTTGGAGATTTCAGGACCAGGAGCATAAGTGCTTACCTTTTTTTATTTATGCACTGCTTCAGGTTGGTTTTCCCTGAGGCAGGCAGAGCAGGGATGTGAAGCAGACATTAGCCCCTTATTTGCATATGCAAATGAGTGAATGCCTGCTCAGGCGTGAGTAAAGGATGCCTCTTTTTGCCCTTACCAAATATGGCGAGTCGTGCACTTTCGGTCGGAAATGTGCGTATAGTTCCTGCTCACCATTTTGGGGCCTTTGGACACCATGTAGTGCCTGAAAAACGAGCTCTTATGTGGCCCAATTTAACCCCCAATGGGCCAAATGGCCTCCTTCTGTGCGGTAAACTTCTACACCTCTGTGTACTGTTTCAACTTCTGCTGCACTTGTTAAATTCAGAAAATTGTTACTGTGAGATAGGAAGAATGAACTGGGTCATATGTCAAGTGAAAACATATGGAACAGTGTGCACTGGATGTGTACATTACTAACATGTTTGCATTTGTCAGCACATTCTTAGAGGTAAGGTATTTGAATTTAAGTAGAGCATATAATTGTACAGATGTTGACGAAATGTGAAAGGGAATATTCCTGTCAAGATCAGAAACAAAATCAGGGATTGGGCTCTTCTGCATACTGGAGCTCCTGTGCAACACAATGACTCACTTCCTGGGGCTTTCATAAATATGCATCTGATAGCTTTCAGGGATTTTCAGTACAGCGGCCAAGTGCAATGTACTTCAACAAAAACAATACAGATATGGCCTCTAGTCCCAGTTGTTACTAAATGCATGCTTTCATACAGCTGTGTTCAGAAATTGGCTCTATCCCTAAATAGGCTTGTTCTTTGGAGAATTTGTTTTTGACTGGTTTTTACATCTCTTATTTAAGAGGCATCTGTTAGGAACCAGAATGCAAATGCTATTTGTCTCAGGCCTAATTTCATTATTGACAACCTGCCTGGTTGCATTATTTCCACTGAAACTGTCTACATATTGCTGATGTAATGTAGCTTTCTGGAATAAAAGATTATAAGAAAGCAAAATCAGATATTGTTGTTTCTAGTATCAGAACTGTTTTAAAAACATTTCACAATATGAAGGTTTGGTTTCAGAACTGTTTTAATGCACTAAAATGGACCATATTTATAAATCTTTCTGACATTACTGGGGCTGTATAGTTTCTGCAATGATACAGAATCCATAAAACACCACCTTTTATTGTACAGTTTTTGTATGACTTTTAAAAGCAACCTTATAAGAAATATCTAATAGACAAAAGCAAAACATAAAACATACAAAAGAAATTTAAAGAAAGAAAGACTTGCATTTATATCGTGCGTTTCACGACCACTGGACGTCTCAAAGCACTTTGCAGCCAATGAAGTACTTTTGAAGTGTAGTCACTGTTGTAATGTAGGAAACGTGGCAGCCAATTTGCGCACAGCAAGCTCCAACAAACAGCAATGTGATAATGACCAGATAATTTGTTTTTGTTATGTTGATTGAGGGATAAATATTGGCCAGGACACCGGGGATAACTCCCCATTTCTTCTTTAAAATAGTGCCATGGGACCTTTTATGTCCACTTGAGAGAGCAGATGGGGCCTCAGTTTAATGCCTCATCAGAAAGATGGCACCTCTGACAATGTAGCACTCCCTCAGCACTGCACTGAATTGTCAGCCTAGATTTTTGTGCTCAAGTCCCTGGAGCAGGACTTAGAACCCACAACCTTCTAACTCTGAGGTGAGAGTGCTACCCACTGAGCCACAGCTGACATTAGTAAAATAGTATTTGCCAGAACAAGTTTAACAGTAAACAAGTTATTCCAGATGAAAACCAAATTCTCATCTAAAATACGTTTACAGTCATTTGACTTCCCTGGATTTGTGCTGACAGTGAGAGTGAAAAAAGGACAACCTGTATTTTGCATAATATATAGTCATAGAGATTTAAGGGTAAAAATAAATATTTTGCAATAATCAGCACCTTACAGAAAACTAGTGAAGAATGATTTCAAATGGATAATGATTAAAACATGAAGGCAGTTACCATAAAAAAATCTGCTCCGCAGTGATTACCTAAGCTGAATTATGTTTCAGCCTTAAATATGCATAGAGAGATGACCCGTAGACGAAGACCCCAAATCATTTCTGAAAGGAGACTGTTATTGTTTTTACCACAGATTTTATATTGCATGTTTTATCTTCCCCATTTTCTGTCTAATCCTGATTACCATTATTCATTTGTTTTTAGCATGCATAGAGGGAGTTGAAATATTATCCTTCACTGTGTTCATGCTAGGATGGTGCCATATGTGTGTTCTGATTTAGGTTGGTAATCAGCGTGAGCATGGCTCAGCACTAAGTAGTCTGATCAGCCACACCTGACTAATTTAAAAAGTAACCTCTTTGCATAAGGTTGTTCAGTCTACATCGCACGTAGTTTAATAGGGTCCATTATGAGCATTCAGATCAAAAACAGCAAAGGATATTATTATTCAATCCAAACATAGAAGGAATGCCAAGTCAAATTTACAATCAAATAAAATGACCATTGTGTTAAATTTATTTTGTCACAGTGTTGCATAAATAGTGAAATTTGGGATTCGGGTATTCTGTGACTTTTATGTGATTGAATGTCTACAATTTATCTTTATGGGTTTAGTGCTTCCCAATTGCACACACCTTGACCTAGAAATTTGATGGCGCCACACCCATTTTCCAGGCACAAAATGGGCGCTTTAGCATCCAATATAGCAGGCGGGGCAGTGGGGCATGGCGGCACGCTCAGCACATGCTGAAAGTGCGCCGTCCTCCATATTGGTAGAGGCAGAAAAAGAAGTGTTTAGGGTCCATGCCTGAAATAGGCGTTAGGCCTTTTACATATTAAAATAAAGGCCTAAAATCTATTTGAGGCCCCCTTTGCAAAATTGAGCCGCCCAGAACAGAACCGGCACCTGGCCGGCACCGTCAAGGAAACATGGTCTACATGTGGCCTACCCAGCAGCCCTTAAAGGGACAAATGGAGGCAGGCCACCAATAAAGATAGTTTTAAAAAATATACTTACCTGAATGTGGAGCCGGTAGTGCTCCTCCCAGCTTCATTGCAGTGCCGAGGACCTTTGCCAGCCACCACTTGGTACTCTCCCGATCACCCACCTTCCTTATCCGATTGCCCTGTTCTCTCCCGATCACTTCCCACTTCTCCCAGGACCTACCTGAGGGCTGCTGCTGGTGATGCATAGGCCCAAAACATTAATACTCTTCTCCGTGAGCTGCCTGGAGACACGTGGCAGGCGTCTGTAGCTCAATGGTCTCATGCAAATGAAGCCTGGGACCCAATATCTGGTGTGCCTCTTGTGATGAAATATGTCATTCATCAGACTCTGTAGTTAACTACATATATTGTATTGCCTGCTCCGGTGTTTTACCTGGTATTGTGTATAGTGCACCGCCCCCTTTGTGTGTCGGCTCCGCCCATACCTGGCCCTACTTAAGACAAGCCCAGGCTTGTCTTGCAGCAGAACAGCAGCATGCTAGGTGAAGCTAGGTGAAGACACAGGCATCTTTTCTTCGCTAATAAAAGCCTTGTTTTATTCAGTTAACTTTGAGCCTTGAAGTTATTGAGGCGCATCACCTCTAGCCTACCCATTCCAGTGCAGGGATCGTTCCCTGTGCCCTGTCGATGTGAATTGATTTTTAGGCCATTATTCCCATAGTCTTACAAAGGGACAAGCAGGAAATAATACAAGAAATTTGTCTGAACATTGATAAAGGATTCCATTGTAGTGCTTTGTGGTCTGCTATTGTCTCAACGTGTTAATGGTTAAGTAATAGAGCGAGGATCAGATCTAAACTGAGAATGATCCTACCATTCTGCTCTTCAGCAATATGTGATGGCTTGGATGCATAGTCCACTCAAGCCAGGGTAGTCTGATCAGAAACTTCAGCCTTGACTTGATAATTTTTGTCTTGGTGGTATCAATGTTCTAGCTTGGGTTTAGCTGGCACAGAAAGCAGCGTGCCCTATGCAGGACCTGCCATTTAATGCAACACCAGCAGAATAGTTCTGATGAAGGGTCATCGATGTAATGTATGTACCTTTAAGGGAGAGAACTACTTTTTACAGCTCCTGTACACTGTAGTACCGGCAGTGGCCACACCTGTATATAAACTCTGAGTAGTGATCTGTACAATTAGTTCTAGAGTAACCCTCATTCAGTAAACACCTGTTGAATCGTTCCCTGCAGTCTGATTATTGAAGGACACAACATTAAGATATCTAACATTGGCGACGAGCAGATTCGAACCTACCTGCAACTATGCATCACCTCCCAGGGATTCGCTCCTGGGGAACAGTGGAAGAAGGTCGAGTCCAGAAGCAAGGCGTCGACCACGGGCAACCGCCCAGTCATCCAGCGGAGATTTGAGCATCGCAGGGGAGGCTGTCGAGAGCCAGGCTTGGCTTTCAAGTCACGGTGGTCCAGCGAAACGGGCTGGCAACAGGTACTGCGCAGACCCTTCCCGGACAGCGACGGGCTAGAGCCCGATCGGGCAGCACAGAAAAAGGCCGAGTAGCATCGACGGGGGAGAGAGAAAGGGCAGAGCGCACAGGGCGCAGCTGGTGTTCAGGACCGAGCGGCATCAACGGGGGAGAGAGGCGAGAGAGAGCAGAGCGCAGCAGGTGTTCAAGGGCCGAGCAGCGTCAACGGGGGAGAGAGGCGTGCAGGAAAATGCGCAGAGCGCAGCCAGTGTTCAAGGGCCGAGCAGCGTCAATGGGGGAGAGAGGCGCGCAGGAAACACGAGGCGCTGCCATTGCCACGAGGGCCGCAGAGAGCGGCATTGGCAGCAGCGCAGTAGCAGTGCATGAAACCCACAGGGCATCGCCATTTGCCACGAGGACCGCAGAGAGCGGCGTTGGCAGCAGCGCGGGAGACGCCATTTTAAGCCGCAGCGGGGAACAAAGGAAAGCGCCGGAGATGCCATTTTAAGCTGCAGCGGGGAAGAAAGGAAAGCGCGGGAGACGCCATTTTAAGCCAGTCTAACCACACCCAAAAATGCCGAAGAGTGGCAGTATCACAGCGTTCGACAATGAAGTCGAAGATTGGGCGACATATGTCGAACGCATAGAAGTATACTGCAAGGCGAATGAAGTGCCAGATGACAAGAAAGCGCTGGTATTGTTGAATTCAATGGGTGCAAAAACGTATGGCTTACTACGAAGCCTAGTAACCCCAGAGAAGCCAGTAGAAAAGGATTTTGAAAACATAGTGTCAATCCTACAGGACCACGTAAACCCCACACCGCTGCTGATAGCAGAAAGATTTAAGTTTCACAAAAGGAACCAGCATAAAGATGAAAGTAATGCTGAGTATTTAACGGAACTGTGCAAGCTATCGAAACACTGCCAGTTTGGAACGGGACTAGCAGATACTTTAAGGGACAAGTTTGTGTGTGGGCTTCAAAGTGAAGGAACCCAGAAACGGCTTCTATCAGAAAAAGATCTTACGCTGGACAACGCTTTCAGCGTTGCAGTATCACACGAAGCAGCCGCACGGGGCGCTGCAGAGATACAACGGAAACCGCAAGAATGTGGCACAAATGAAATGCCATACGGAACAGTGAAGTGCTATCGCTGCGGCAGAACAACACACGACCATAATGATTGCTGGTTCAAGGACAAAGAGTGCAGACAGTGTGGAAAAGTAGGACACATAGCAAGAGTCTGCAGGTCAGGAAAGAAAACCAGCAGCAAGAAATCTCCACAGGAGAAGTACAAGAAGGTACATAAGGTGACGGAGAGTAGTTCAGACGAACAGAAGAGTGATACAGACTCCGGAAGCAAGGAGCTGGGTTGTCTGAAACTACATAATGTGATCAAAACGGAGGATCACCAAACTATCTGGGTCACGCTCAAGATAGCTGGAGTCCAAGTGAAAATGGAATTGGACACAGGATCAGCTCTAACAGTCATAAACCGAAGGGACTACAAGTGGCTATTCTCACATATACCCTTGAGAGATACAAAGATTGTCTTGAAGACGTACACGGGGCAAAAAGTCTACCCCAAAGGAAAAATAAGGGTGAACGTTATATATAACGGCAAGGAAGCACCAAAAATGGACCTATATGTATTGCCAGATGGAGGACCACCACTCCTAGGACGTGAATGGATCTGGAAGATACAGCTAGGTTGGCATTCCATACAAGCACTGACTGTAGATGCCAAAAAGGATGACGACGTCACACCTGGACGACTGTCAAAAATGCTAACTTACGCACAAGAAGTGTTCCAGCAGGGACTCGGAACACTAAAAGGCATAACAGCGACGATCAAAATAGAGGAAAATGCAAGCCCAAAGTTTTTTATGCGATCCGCCCAGCCGTCGAAGCAGAGCTGGAAGGTTTGGAACATTCAGGAGTACTGTCCAAAGTGGACTGGAGCGAGTGGGCTACACCCATCATTCCTGTAATGAAGAGGTCGTTGAGTAATACGCCTGGGGAACCAAAGAAGGTTCGCATCTGTGGGGACTTTAAGGTGACAGTGAACCCAGTCCTTCACACTGTACAATATCCGCTTCCGCGGATTGAAGATATTTTCGCCTCGCTATCTGGAGGGAAACGTTTCATTAAGGTTGATCTGGCCCAGGTGTACCTGCAAATGGAGGTAGAAGAAGCCTCGAAACAGTACCTCACGATCAACACTCATAAGGGTCTCTACCAATACAACCGGCTGGTGTTCGGGGTAGCATCAGCTCCGGCTATTTGGCAAAGGGCAATGGAACAAGTCCTGCAAGGGATTCCAGGGACCCAGTGTTATTTGGACGACATCCTGGTCATGGCGAAAATGACAGTGATCACCTCGCCAACCTGGAGCAGGTGCTCACTAGATTGAAGGAATATGGGCTCCAAGCTAATCGCCACAAATGCGAGTTTTTCCAGAACAGATCTCGTATTGTGGCCACGTTATTGATAAAGATGGGTTACATAATGCCCCTGAAAAGATTGAGGCAGTAGTCAAGGCTCCAGCACTGGAAAATGTGTCACAACTGAGGTCGTTCCTCGGGCTGGTGAACTACTACCATAAGTTCTTGCCGAATTTTTCTACAATACTACACCCACTGAACACCCTACTGCAAACTGGGGTACCATGGAAGTGGAATGACAAATGTAAACAATCTTTCCAGAAGAGCAAGAAGAGCAAAACACTAATCACATCGAAAGAGGTATTGGCCCATTACAAGCCGGCATTACCAATTCGGTTGGCATGTGATGCGTCACCCTACGGCATTGGAGCGGTGCTGTCGCACAAATTCTCGGACGGCTCAGAGAGGCCAATAGCCTTTGCGTCACGACACTAACCTCAGCCGAGCGTAACTACGCCCAGATTGACATGGAGGCCCTCAGCCTAGTGTGGGGAGTGAAAAATTTCAATCACTATCTGCACGGGCAGAAGTTCACCTTGCTGACTAACCACCAACCACTTGTCTCCATCTTTAATCCAAAGAAGGGCGTTCCGGTGATGACTGCGCAACGGCTACAAAGATGGTCCCTTTTTCTAGGGGCGCACCAATATGAAATCGAGTATAAGGGCACGAAACAGCATGGAAACGCTGATGGGCTATCACGCCTGCCACTGCCTACTGTGGATGAAGCACCAGCAGTGGATCCTGTCAAAATATTTCATTCGACTATAATTGAATGCTTGCCAGTAACTAACGCTGGTATAGAGAAGGAGACCCGAAATGACCCGACACTGTCTCGGGTATATGATTTGACGGTGAAGGGCTGGCCAGCACATGGCGACTCACTGTTGCCAGCATTCTCATCCAGAAGAGAACAGCTGGCAGTATGCCAGGGGACCTTGATGTGTGGATCCTGAGTGGTAATTCCACCCAAGTTAAGGGAGAGAGTGCTCAATGAGCTTCACGGAGGTCATCTGGGAGGGGTGAAAATGAAAAGCCTTGCTAGGGCTTATGTGTGGTGGCCGGGGATCGATCAGCAAATTGAGGACCTGACAAAGAGCTGCTCAGGATGCCAGAAGGTCCAAAATGCACCACCACATGCCCCTCTACACCCATGGGAGTGGCCCTCATCTCCATGGCAACGGGTGCATATTGCTTTTGCTGGTCCATTCATGGACGCAATGTTTTTTATAGCCGTGGATGCGCACTCGAAATGGCCTGAGGTGATCAAAATGTCCTCCACCACCACGGAGAAAACTATTGCAGTCCTACGGACCATTTTTGCCAGGAACGGCTTGCCAGAGCAGATTTGCTCTGATAACGGACCACAGTTTGTGTCCGAAGAGTTTTGAAGATTTATGAAAAGGAATGGGGTAAGGCATTACACATCCGGCCCGTATCATCCAGCCACAAATGGACTGGCTGAGAGGTTCGTACAAACCTTTAAAAAAGCAGTAAGGGCCATGTGCGATGACGACATTCCACTGCAGCATAAGGTGGACAATTTCCTGTTAGCCTACAGAAATGCGACACATGCAGTCACCAACCAGGCCCCGGCCATGATGTTCTTTAACCGAAGGTTGAGATCTCGTCTGGATTTGCTCAGACCAAATGTACGAAGAGATGTTGAGAGTAAGCAATTCCAGCACTTCAATGAGAAGCCGACAAGGAGCTTCAATGTAGGGCAACCAGTCTTGGCCCGCGACTACCGAACAGAGAAATGGCAACCAGGAACGATATGCAGACGCCAGGGCCCACTAATGTACACAGTGGATGTTGGGGAGAACATTGTGAGACGCCATGCTGACCAGATCCTAGAGTCACAGGAACGAGTCAACCCCATGTCTCGGCCATACGTACCTGGTGAGGAACGCGACGTACAGGTCGCATCTACCCCAGAAACAGTAGCATCGGAAGCTGATGAACCAACCGACGACAGGGGGCCAGAATTGCCTCCGCGCCAAGAGCAAGACGCTCGGGAAAGGCGCTATCCAGAAAGGATCAGGAAGCCTCCCCAAAGACTGAATTTATAAATAGACTATTTTCAGCTAATGTTGCATGTTAAAAGTGTTAATTGTAATTAGTTTGATATTTAATTGTTAAATGAGTGTTATGGTACTGTTAATCTAAAAGGGGAGGAATTGTAATGTACGTACCTTTTAAGGGAGCGAACTACTTTTTACAGCTCCTGTATACTGTAGTACCGGCAGTGACCACACCTGTATATAAACCCTGATTAGTGATCTGTACAGTTAGTTCTAGAGTAACCCTCATTCAGTAAACACCTGTTGAATCGTTCCCTGCAGTCTGATTATTGAAGGACACAACATTAAGATATCTAACAATCGACCTGAAACCTTGGGGGTGATTTTGCCAGCCCTGGGGAGACGGGTATGGAGGCAGGACTACCGGGAAAATGGCAGAATTTGGGGGCCTCAAGACCTCATCAAACTACAGAGAATGTCACTGTTTGACAGCTTCACAGAGCTGGCAAACGATGACAATTCAACTGTCAAAAGTTTTTGACAGATGAAATGTCATACGTTGATGTTCTCTGCAACTGGCTTTCCCTTAATTGGCCTGCTTAGTCTGCTGGGCGGGCTTAACAAGGTTAATCAAGGGAAAATAGCGTGGGTTGGCCAGAAGTTGTTGGAGGCGGGACTGAAACCCGACAAGTGGGAGTCCCGCCTCCAAAAGCTTCCCATTGGCAAAATCACCCCCTTAACTCTGTTTCTCCCTCCAGAGTTGCTGCCTGACCTGCTGAGTATTTCTAGCGTTTGCTGTTTTATTTCAGACTTCCAGCATCCATAGTATTTTGCTTTTGTTTTAGAATAGATTCCTGTTGCTTTAAGGGGTGGCGTATATCAGCAGGGCTGCTTTGGGACAGAAAGCAGAGGGAGTCAGGGAGACAGACATCTCCTCTCCCTTGCAGTATCAGATGGCTGATCGTACTGAAGTGCCCCTCTCCTGCAGAACCTATGGGCTAGAAATTCCTCGACATGACTTACGCCAAAATTTACAACAGTTTTTGCCAACGGAAACTTTCCTCAGAATCTCATTAGCTTATGCCTAAATGTAAAAACTGGTGTAAAACAAATGGAAATCAGTGTAAACAATATGCCTGAGCAAAGTTCGGAACATGCAACATTTTCGTTCTTTAAGTCCATCTTTATCTTATTGATGTTCTGAAAATTAAAGTTGGAAGACATCAAACCATTGTTTCTCCATGTTAAACACAGGGGCCTAAAATTGATAAGGCCTGAAAATGGGCGGTGCCACAGCGAGGTGAGATTTGCTCACGTCCGTAAAAAAATCACAGGCAGCACGTTATTTTGGTGCTGCCTGCTGATTTGAATTTCAGTGCACAGCCGAGCGACGAACACACTGCTTCAGGCTGTGCGCTCAGCAGGAGGCCCAATGTCGCGCCCCTGGAGTGAGGCTGCCTTTTCTTAAATCAAGGCTGTCATCTTAGAAAGCAGTCTCGAGCCCTTAAAGGGGAATTGCCTTCTGAAAAAAATTAATAACCATTCAAATACAGGCAGTCTCTAGCCCTTAAAGCTCAACTGCCTTCTGAAAAAAAGATAAACATTAAAAATCATTCCAAAATGGCAGTCTTGAGCTCTTAAAGTGCTTCAGCACTAACATAAATGGCTCATTACACCAGGGAAAGAGCACCCAGGGTCTCGCATGCAGCACTGCAGCTTTATGCCGATCCTCTACCCGCAGGGGGCCAGGAGTCTCTCCAGAAAGAAGGATGAGGGACCAGATCGCCGAGGCCATCACTGTCAGCAGTGTCACCCCCAGAATCTGGCTCCAGTGCTCAATGAAGTTTCATGACCTCAGACAAATGGTCAAGGTCAGTGAAGGCATCTTCAAAAGCCGTCTCCTACCAACTACACCACTAGCCTCACACTCAGCTCAACGCACGACCTCCCCCATCACTCACCTACCAACAATCTCTACCAAACACGAGGCACAACTCACATTCCTAGCTTCACCTCACCCCCTTGGAGGAGATGGTGCAGCCATTCTTAGCAAGGGTGTGGCTGAGCCCATGGCCAGTGGCGGGGCTGAAAGAATACAAGATGCTGGTATCCTCATACATTGTCCTCCTTCTCACATCCCACTTCCCCCTCATCCCACAATTTCTTCTGATATCCAGCCTGCCCAGCCAGTGGTTGACCAAGAAGAGAGAGTGGAGTGTGAAGCAGAAGAAGAAGAAGAATCACCGTCACTCGATTTGACACTCTTAGCCACCAGCTCCTTGAGGTCAACCAGCAAGGCAATCTGCAGCATCCCCCATTAAAAGTCAGCAACCTTCCACCAGCCATGCTGCAGCCACTGGGGTAGCACTGTGTAAGAGCAGTAGGATAGGCAAAGGCACACAAAAGACAGTCACTAAGGGAATGCACAAGAGTGATTAGTTGATTTTTTCGTGTAATATCAGATGCATATATGAATAAAGTTGTATTAGAAAGTTTGCTTTTTGGTGGCTTTTATTTCAGCATTGTGGCTAAGAGGACGCTGTGATGGTCAGTAACAGAGGGAAGGTAAGGTGTGCGACAAATGTTGAAAGAGGAATTAGAGTTGTGGTCACTGGTACCACAGGCAGATGATTTGATCCCGGATATTCCAGCCAGAAAGGGGCTGCCTGGGTTGCATTCTTCCTTCTGCTTCCTCCTCTTCTGCTTCTTCCTCTTCCCCCTGTGAGCAACTTGTCCCCTTTGCAGCCTTTGTTTCATCACCATGTGTCCCTCAGGACTGGGAGCAAATGGTTTCTCAGAGGCCTTGGAAGCATCCAGCAGCACTCCCTGCACTCCCTGCACACTTTAACAACTTTTTACATGTATTGCAGCAAGCCACTACTTCAATAAAATATTTTAAAAACTCCAAAGGCTGAAATCGAAACTTACCTGAAAGATGTGTTTGTCCCTTTAAGAAGTGTCGATGGTGTCTCTGTAGTACTACTGTGTGCACATTATTCCGTGCGTGGTTAGGAGAGGGCGTTATAGCATGCAGCAACTTCCAAGATCAAAGTCGTGCGTCAAATCAGGCGTTGCATGCTGATTGATGTCAGGATCTGCACATTTGCATTGGAGAGGTGAGCGCTGGCAACGGCAGTGTTATTGACCTCTCTAAAATGGTGGCCGCTGTGTCCCACACCGGAAGCGGGCGGAAGTGAGGCGGCCACCATTTTATCAAGAAAACCGGCGCTAATGGTCAGCGCTAAGGTAGGGAATTTCTAGAGCATGTTGACAATAATGCAATTGTGGAAGCTTTTCTTTTTACAATATAACAGATTCTGATGCCATAAACAAGCATTCATAGATATAGAAAATAGGTGCAGGTCGCAGGAAGAAAAAAAATCGCTAGAAAAATTGTTATAGAACACCAGAAATAGTGGTAGAAATAGGGTCTGCTGTGTCTAAAATATTGGGCATAAATTTACTCCTGTTCAGAATGGGCGTAAATGCAGGAAACTTGCATTCTCTGATCTTTTGCCTGAGGGGGCGGGGCGGGGTCAGTGGGGGGGGGGCGGTGGTGGGTGGCTTTATTAATGAGCTAAGTGGGGATTCGGCGGACATAGCTCGGGAATGGTGCAAATGATTGAGGAAATTTGTGCATAGTGAAATTCTGGTGTAAAACCAGTGTAAGTTATTTCTGCTCAAATATCCTTGGAAAAACCTGGTGCAATAGAAACATAGAAGATAGGAGCAGGAGTAGGCCATTTGGCCCTTCGAGCATGCTCCGCCATTCAATGAGATCATGGCTGATCATCCAAATTCAGTACCCTGTCCCTGCCTTCTCCCCATATCCCTTGATCCCTTTAGCCTCAAGAAATATATCCAATTCTTTCTTGAATATATTTAATGAACTGGCCTCCACCGCCCTCTGTGGCAGAGAATTCCACAGGTTCACCACTCTCTGGGTGAAGAAATTCCTCCTCATTTCAGTCCTAAATGGCTTACCCCTTATCCTTAGACTATGACCCCCGGTTCTGGACTCCCCGGCCATCAGAAACATCCTTCCTGCATCTAGTCTGTCCAGATCTGACAGAATTTTATAGGTTTCGATGAGATCCCCTCTCAATCTTCTAAACTCCAGTGAGTATAAGCCCAATCGACACAATCTCTCCTCATACGTCATTCCTGCCATCCCAGGTATCAGCCTGGTGAATCTTCGCTGCACTCCCTCCATGGCAAGAACGTCCTTCCTCAGGTAAGGTGACCAAAACTGCACACAATACTCAAGGTGCGGTCTCACCAAGGCCCTGTACAACTGTAGCAAGACATCCTTGTTCCTGTACTCGAACCCTCTTGCTACGAAGGCCAACATACCATTTGCCTTCCTAACCGCCTGCTGCACCTGCATGCTTACCTTCAGCGGCTGGTGCACAATAACACACAGGTCTCTTTGCACTTCCCCTTCTCCCAATCTATTGCCATTCAAATAATAATCTGCCTTCCTGTTTTTGCCACCAAAGTAGATAACCTCACATTTATCCACATTATATTGCATTTGCCATGTTTCTGCCCAATCACCCAACCTGTCCAAATTGTACTGGGGTTTCACGACATCCTCCTCACAGCTTACCATCTCACCCAGCTTTGTATCGTCTGCAAATTTGGAGATATTTCATCCAATTCCCTCGTCCAGATCATTAATATATATTGTGAACAGCTGGGGTCCTAGGACCGATCCTTGCGGTACCCCACTAGTCACTGCCTGCCACTCGGAAAATGACCCGTTTATTCCAACTCTTTGCTTTCTGTCCGCCAACCAGTTCTCTATCCAAGTCAATACCTTGCCCCCAATCCCATGTGCCTTAATTTTGCACGCTAATCTCCTATGTGGGACCTTATCGAAAGCCTTCTGAAAGTCCAAATACACCACATCCACTGGTTCTCCCTTATCTATTTTACCAGTTACATCCTCAAAAAATTCCAGTAGATTAGTCAAGCACGATTTACCTTTTGTAAATCCATGTTGACTTTGTCCGATCCTGTCACTGCTTTCCAAGTGCTCTGCTATTACATCTTTTATAATGGACTCTAGCATTTTCCCCACTACCGATGTCAGGCTTACCGGCCTATAATTCCCCGCTTTTTCTCTACCACCTTTTTTGAATAGTGGGGTAACATTAGCTACCCTCCAATCCATGGGTACTTTTCCAGAGTCAATTGAGTTCTGGAAGATGACCAGCAATGCATCTACTATCTCTAGGGCCACCTCCTTAAGTACCCTGGGATGTAGACCATCAGGCCCTGGGGATTTATCGGCCTTCAGTCCCATCAATTCTCCTAACACCATTTCCCTACAAATACTGATTTCTTTCAGTTCCTCCCTTTCATCAGACCCTATGTTCCCCGGCATCTCTGGGAGGTTATTTGTGTCCTCCTTTGTGAAGACAGAACCAAAGTATGTATTTAGTTGCTCTGCCATTTCCTTGTTTCCCATTATAAATTCCCCTGATTCTGACTGTAAGGGACCTACGCTTGACTTCACCAATCTTTTTCTCTTCACATACCTATAAAAGCTTTTACAGTCAGTTTTTATGTTCCTTGCTAGCTTACTCTCATATTCTATTTTCCCTTTCTTAATTAATCCGTTTGTCCTCCTTTGTTGACTCCTAAACTGCTCCCAATCCTCAGGATTATTGCTTTTTCTTGCCAATTTATATGCGGCTCTTACACAGTTGTTGCGCCAAGATTTACAAGGAACCTCCATGCCTAGTTTTCTTAGAGCAGCATGTAAACCTGTGGATTGCTGCTGAGTTTCTGTGCCACTTTTGTGAAGCATTTCTTGTTTGAGGTCTGAGCCATAATTGCATGTTACAGTCCATCAGAACCAGGAATTCCAGTCCCAATGTTCTCCTTAAAACCCATCTCTTTTAACAAGCTTTTGGTCACCCATCCTAATATCTCCTCCTTTGTCTCAGCAGCCATTTCTGTCTGATTACGCCTCTGTGAAATCCCTTGGGCCATTTTTCTATCTTAACGGCACTATATAAATGCAAATTGTTCTTGTTCTTGTTCTCAGTTTTAGGAGGCAACACTCTAAAGACCACTCTGGGGATTTTTTGTAGTAGCACACCAAATGATCTGGAGCTGAAATCTTGACCAATGTGTTTTACCCCCTCTTTAACCCAACACACTGAAACTAATTGTGGGACCCTTACTTCTGCCCTGGCTCAGATCAGCTAAGTCATTACACACCAGTGATTGAACTTGGCTAGTCAGCTACTCACTAAGGTGCTGGGAGAATTTTTAATACCTTAAATAATGGACCAGATTTTGCTGGAGCGGGGCATCTTTTGGCAAGCTAGTTAGACTTGTTTGTGCATGTTTAGGTTTTTAAATTTTTTGGCCGCAATGTTTCTGGAAGGGCGAGCTGATAACAGTGCAGTGAGGGCGACAGGACATCTGGGACCTTGTTGAACAACGGAACAAACAGTGCATCTCCTTAACCAATGAGATTGAAGGATTGAGTAAGGGACTGAGAAGGAGGGCGAATTAGAGGGGGTGAATTCAATGTCAAATCAGGTACAGAAAGAGAAATATAAAGGGAGAAAGAATGATTGGATTAAAAGGGAGAGAAAAAAAGAAACAGAAAGGAAAAGTAAGAAAAAAAAATTGGACATTTAAAAATTCTCCAACAACAATTCACACTCTGAAGGAATGAGACTCTAGGCTTTTAATTGTTCACTTTCTGGGCAAGAGAGGTCGATTGGCAGTCATTAATAATTATCATGTCATTAAAGGGCACTTACCTGTTAATTACTTAACTTTCTGTGGTGAGTTTAATAGGCAATTAATATCCAAAAGCAGCAACTACATGAAAATCACACAGATGTTAAGGATGAGATGCCGTTTCTACGAAGTGATTCAAATCAGCCAGTAACTTGTGGTGATTTGCAATTCACGGGGTATCTCTTCCTCGCTACAGGTTGTGGAGGAATAGCCATGATTCAGAGAAATTCACGATACCATGAACAGATTTCTAATATTATTAATACATGATATACTGGGTTTAAAAATCTAAAACCTCAGAGACACAAGCTGTAAAACCTCAGAGACACAGGCTGTAAACAGAGAACAGGCTTCTGAGATAAAGATCAGTTGATAACAAATTTGTAAACAAGCTTTGAAATGGGAATTAGTTAAAAATTCTAAAACAATGAAAGATTGAAGCAAACCATTGGCGCTTCCGAAAGGTCTAGGGCTTGGAGGTAACACAATGAGAATGCCCAGTTTAAAATGTTAAAAGCTAACATGTAAAACAGAAACACAAACATTAAAAGACGCATGTGCCTTTGAAAAGGCCACATCAAGTAAAAGAAACACCTGCTCGTCAAATAGTTTTTATGTTAAACTTGGAAGACAGGAAACACGATTAAATATGCAATCAATTGAGATAGCTAGAAAACAAGTAAACACACAGTTAAAGTGGTTTTGATTTACATATAGTAAATATAATACCAACAAGATGCTTTGAAAATATGACTTCAATAGATGACACCAAGCAATTACATTGTGTTTGTATTGAACTTGGAGCAGCACGGAGTCACAATGTCTGTTAAAAACCAGTAAAGCCAATATTAAGAATTGAATGAAGAATCTTCGATAAGAATGATATCAAACAGAAACCATTGCTGTCATTGTTTTTATGATGGTTTTTGGAACATCTAAAGGTAGAGAAATAATTATGCATGCAATAGTTGAATTGATAGTAAGATAGAAAGCATTCAAACAGAGGTATCAATAAAGACAATTAGCTGACATCAGCAGAGAACATCGAAGAAGAAACCATTACCAAAAGAGTATAAAAATAGACCTTTTCAACAGAAAGGCAGAACTCGCTGAACGGGCAAAGCGTTTCTCAACTCTTCAGAGGCATCTCTGTAAGCCTTTAACTATGAGTCTCGGGAAGTCAAAGTGATTGATTTTGGTGGATGTTCTGGATTTAGAAATAAGTAAGAAATAAGAAATGTAACAAAGTAAGGATTTGAGAATAAGCCTCTCTGAGAAATAAGAAATGTAAGCTAATTGTATTTTGAATTGTTAATGTTGCGACTGATTCAACAGCTGTTAACTGAATGTCAACTCTTAAATAAAACTATATACTTTTAGAAATGTCTCAAAGAGTAATTCTGTATAAACTCGTGAACCCAAATTCAGTACACTCTTTTGTAAGGAGTTGCAGAATTCGGAAGGTTACAGTCTAGTTCAACTTATTAAAAGTACTATCTGGAGGACGGTAATATCTTCAGTTGTTCCTTTCCTTTAGGGAGAGATAGCCTGAACCTTTAGACCCATTTAAGCATCTTATGGAATTCGGCTATCTCTAACTTAAGTTGAGGGTGAACGTCTGGGGAATAGCCCAAAAGGGCTAGGACTGTAATTATCCCTTCAAGGTTACTGGCCGATTTCCACATTAATAACAGCGCGCATCTTTCACACGCTGTTATTTTTTCAGTAAATTCTGGCCCAAGCTGTACTGCAACTGTTTCTTGGTAAAAGAAAGGGAGGGAAAGAGTTACAGTGAAAGTGAAGCATACAACGGAGCCTTGCTCTGGACTAGAGAATGTCTACATTGCAATTAGGTGAAGTAGACAATATAGTTTGCATGATACAAAAAGCATTCTTTTCAAATCAGTATGAAGATGTATCCTGAATAATGGGACAAGTATGATAGTTGAATGCAATCTCTGTAATACAGGAAAGCAAAAGTATTTTTAGTAATAGCAGAGAGAATAGAAATCAAGAACTGGCTAGTTTATATTCCTACTCTTCAATTCTTTGCACATAGGAAATAAAAATAATGCAGGTAGTTCAGTCAGTTTTTTGGAAATGAATCTACAGTGCAATGAAGCACCATTACATTTTGCATTTATTTTGATACAACTAGAAATTATTGACCCTTCTCTCTTCAAAAGTAGAATCTCCTTGGAGATTAGAGGAGTAAAAGGATCCATTTCTTCAAAGTCCTGCCAAGGACAAATGATGCTGTTTAATTTATTAAACGTCAGTCACCATCATCATCTTCTTCTTTCCTGTGTTAACGATGGTAATTTATTCTTGCATCTATTCATTTTTCAATTTGCTTTGTGCCATCTGTTTTCTGAAGAACAGAAATGATTGCTTTTTCCCATTTGGCTTAAATCAGCTAAAGACTTCTTGAAACGGCATGATAAAAGCAGAAATGAACCCTTTCAGGAAATGTGTTTTGATTCCCCAGAAAGGTGAGATTTATCGCTGTTTGGTTTACTTTTCTTTGGAATTGCATACAAAGATAATTTACATATCACATTTTTGAATTCATTACAAATCTGGCTATTTCAAAACACTAGGGGCTCGATTTTGTCATGGGGCGGGCTGGGGTCATGTCATTCACTTTTCATGTTATCCACCCGATTCCAAATCGATGTGGGAGTATGATGCGATTTTCACCTAATTGGGCAATTGAGTTCCAGCGTGTGGGAACCCATGGCCTGATTAGTTTTTTCAGTCTGAAACTCGCCTCCGATGAAGTCATCATTGCTGCTGCATTTAAGCTCTTCAAGAAGCCTTGCTTCTTTTGCAGACTGGCAACCTTTTGGCCTTTGCTGTGAGAGGGACCTGGAGGCAATTTGAGCAGCGGGAGACCTAAGTCTGCTCCCAGATTTGATGACGTCATCCTGCAAGCTTTGGTGGAGGGAGCAAGAGCTAATAAGGAGGTGCTCTTCCCTTCTTCAGGGAGGAAGAAGCCTCCCCAGCAAACAAAGGCTGTGTGAATCCAGGTGGCCCAGTAGGTCAACTTGTTGTCGATGATCCGCAGAACCTGGCTTCAGTGCAGGAAGAGTTTTCATGACCTTCTGTGCACTGGAAAACTGAGTATGAATTTCCCATCACCCTCAATCTGATGCCCATTGCCTTTCCTCACCAGCACTCAACTTTATCAACCTCTTCCTCCACATCCCACTTGACACTGACAACCATGCACCCTTACCCATTCCCTCTCTCTCTATGCTCACCTAACTATTCGACTATGCAGCCCTCACACTCCCTATCACTGTGATGCTATTAAAACAGCTTACAAAACACAGGGAGGGCCCTTGGCCTTGCCACCTCACCCCATCTTTGTCTCTTTCTAAGCATGTATGCTATGGATTCTCTACACTCACTCCTTCATTCTCACTCAAACTCCACTTGTCTCCCTCATTGCAGGAAAAGAAAGCTCACAATAAGAAGGAAAGAACGAGGACAGGAGGATGGCCACCCTCAGTAGCCCACCTCACCCCTTGGGAGGACGTGGTCCTGGAGATCGTGGGACTCGAGGACGATGCGCAAGTGGGGAATGGACAGACGGGTGCATCAGAGAAAGCTGGTGACAGAATAGTTTTTCATCTCTCTCATTGACATTGCATGAGTCGCTGATAATGATTCTGAAGCTCGAACAGATGGACTTATGATCATCTGCAATATGCAATGTGCATGTAACCTTGGCCTCACATCTCTGACTCTTTCCTTTACTCCTCCACAGGACCACCGCAATCACCCGTTCCCACTATCCAGGAGGAACAGCCTGAGCCTCCAGACTCCTCAGAGGAAGCTGCAACATCTGAGGGCGCAGCACAGCAGAATTCAACCAACCCAGCACCAGCGCAGACACTCACACCTCGGTGGGACCATCGCGAGATAGAATAGTGTTGTCACCTGGTGTATCACAGCTCACAAGTGAGCATCAGCAGATTGTAGAGACAGGGACAGCAGTGGAGAGTCCTAGTCGGAGGGTGCAGGACTCTCCCAGCTCGGCTCAGCTGCATGTCGACCCTCTGCCTCTGGGTCCATCCAGAAGGACAGCGGTGCTGGAACTCCTGGAACAGGTGCAGGAGTCTCTGGCAAATTTTGTCTCCAGTGTCGCTGTGAGTGTGGAGCGAATGGAGGAGTCCAACGCGAACATGAGCAGAGCCTTTGTGGAGTCAATGGTGCATGAATGCAGCACCATGGAAAGGATGGCAACCTCCATGGAAAGGATGGCTACAGTAGACGAGAGGATGGCTATGGCCATGGAGGAGCTAAGTCACCAGAGTGTAGAAAACATGGTGAGTGTTCAGAATAGACTGACATCTCTGGAGGAGCGATGGTCAGCTATTGAACAGAGAAACCAGACCCTCATGGAAGTCCTTTTGAGTAGGACTGCCAGTGCAGATACGGGTCCCCATGGCCCCCCTGATGTGCAGTAAGGTGCTCTCAAGCCACTTGGAAGCACTGAGCTGCACCTGACCCATGAGAGGGATGTTGGTGGCAGAGAACAAGGAAGTGCGGGCTCCTCTCCAAGCACTCACACTTCCATGCCACTGACAAGTCCTCGGTCAGAGCCCCACCAGAGTCCCCACCCAACTGAGATAGGCGTCTCGACGCCTGCACAGCCGCAGGAGCAGCAGACCATTGACGAGCCCTCACAGGTTCGCAACCCCAGAGGACGCCCACCAAAGGTGTCGAGACAGGAGCAGCAAGAAAGTGAGCAAGGGGCCTTCACATCTGCTGAAGGCACAGGGGAAGCACCATGTAGGAGCATGCATAAGAGAAAGATACTGCACAAATAGTCACAAGGGTAGTCACTTGGGTGAAATGTTGTGTTTATTTTTAAAATGCCATCAGTTGGTTATTGTAAATAAAAAACCTGATGGCAACTGTTGCAGTTGTGGCGTGTGTCATTTTGCTAATGGGACTTCCACGTTGATGGCTTAGGATTACTTGCGATTGTTAGTATGATGGTCAGAGTGCTAGGAATCTGCTGGTTCTTGGCCATTGCCAATGCTCTGGTAAGAAGCTGCGATGCAAAAGTGCTTGATTGGCTAGGCTAAGCAAATCTGGCCAAGATGAGTGCGTTCCTTGCACCCTGGGCAGCAATGTTCTCGCGTACTGCTGCCGCTGGTTGATGGGCCTCTGCAAGATGTTCATTTTCGCTCTCCTCCTCCTCCTCCTCCTCATCTGAGGAGGATATGTGAGGAGCCACTTGCTCCTCAGGAATCTGCAAGCCACGACGCTGTGCCATGTTGTGAAGTGCACACCAACCACGATGATTCTGGAGACCCTGGCTGCTAAGTACTGCAGGGCTTCACCTGATCTATCCAGGCATCTGAAGCGCATCTTCAGCAAGCCAATGGTTTGCTCGATTATGGACCTAGTGGAAATGTGGCTGTAGTTGTAGCTCTCCTCAGCTTCGTTGGATGGGCTCCTCAATGGCGTCATTAGCCACGTCTTCAGGGGGTAGCCCTTGTCTCCAAGTAGCCATCCGTTAATTGGTCTGGCGGACTGAAGAGCGGAGGCACACTAGACTGGCGCAGTATGAAGGAGTCATGGCAACTGCCAGGGTACTTGGCACAAACATGCAAAATTTCCTTCTTGTGGTCACACACCAGCTGCACGTTGAGGGAGTGGGAGCTCTTGCGGTTGACAAAAATACCTGGATTGCGATGGGGTGCCTTAAGGGCCACATGTGTGCAGTCAACGACGCCCTGCACCCTTGGAAAGCCTGCCAGATGAACTAATCCAACTGCACGCGCCGTGAAACTTGCTTGATCCTTGGAGAAATTGATGTGATTGTGCTCGATGGCAAAGAGGGCATTGGTTACCTGAGTGATGCAAGTGTGTGCAGCCGCCTGGGAGATGCCGCTGATGTCTGCTGCTGATCCCTGGAATGAGCCTGAGGCAAAAAAGTTGAGTGCGGTGGTGACTTTGACGGCCACTGGTAAGGGGTGTCCACCTGCTCCTCTGGGCTCCAGGTCTTGTTGCACCATTGCGCAGATGTCACCCACTACCTCTCGCGAAAGTCGGAGCCGATTTGGCACTGCTGCTCAGTCATGTTGAGGTAGCTGATCCTCTGTCTGTAGACCCAGTTTAGGGGATATCTCCTGGCCGACAGGCTTCCATGTGCTGGCGCCTTCTGGCCTGTGCAGCTTCAGGTGGGTGGACAGCAGCTTGGAGCTCCTGTTGTTGCTGCTGCTGTTGGTGCTGCTGTTGTTCATGGTTCTGCTGCTGCCGCGGCTGGTCTTCGTCCTCATGTGATGTCCAGGAGGAAAGGAAATAAATGGTTCCCATGCTTCTGGTATATGCCTCAGTTGAGGAAGTGCTCAGTCAAGGTGGTGAGAGGGGTTTCCCAGAAGGTCACATTGGAGATGGGTGTCAGGCTCCAAATTTCCACAGCTATGGTTATGCTTGCTAAAAGTTCCTCCAGCCCTGAGACAACAAAGTCCTGCCACCTGCAAATGATGACTGATCAAATCTCCTATTTAATGGCGGAGCTGCAGCTGATAGTCAGCAATCCAATTGTGCTACTGCCAGGTTTCAGCGTCGTGTTTCAGAGGTGGCGTGCATCACGTGTGAAAAGTGTTAAAATCGGAACGGCCTCTCAAAATGGGATTATAGAGGCAATTCAGTTGTTGTTAAGGGCCTTAAGGGTCTATCCCGCCTCTTGGAGGTGGGATGGAGATGGAATCAGAAGCTACACATTTTGGAAAATTGCTTGGAGACGGGATGGAGACAGGGTCGGGCCCGGCCGCCACTTTTTGCAATTTTAACACCCCACACGCCTCCATTCCCGCCTCCTCGGGCCTGGGAAAATCAAGCCCTAGGGTTCCACTTAGTGACAAGGAAAGATCAGTATTAAGTTGCAGTATGTCCTTTCCTGAGATTTTCCTTGCCTACGTCGAATGCTGTGATCATTTTGTCTAGTGGATAAAAATTTCTTGAACTTTTGGTGGTACCCAAAGCTGGATTGCTTATGGTGGTAATATAATTCTCAATATGCGTAAATAGTGGTGAAAATGGCATGTTGGCAGGGTTTGATCCTTGCTCCTAATTTTTATGTGGCAGCAGTCAAGGAAGGGGCAGGTAATCAACAAAAAGGAGATCCCAAGGCATCACTGGATTGCGTGCCTGGTTTTTACCTTTTTGAATTAGGGCTACCAGTGATTGAGATAAATCAGCTAGAAATACAGTTCCTTCAATTACTGTATACATTAATGCCTAGAGAAAAATATCAGCAGAGCACAGATCTTGAACTGTGCTTGGGGTAATTATATAATGTTAAAAATCTTGTAAATATTTTTTTTAAAGCACTGCTGAATAGTAATTAAGTTGTGCTTGGTGATCATTATACTTTAAAAAAACTTCAAGAAGAAAACTGGTAGTTCTGATTCTTTTCATAGATTATTTTATTGAGATGATATATCCACTGCACTTGCTATTTAAGAAGCTTGACTATCCTGGGATGAGTAAGACAAGAATAGGAGTGGCCTGCTATTTGGCAAACTAGAAAGTCTGCATTGAGACTGGAGTAAACTGCTCTTGGGACAGAGAATACATCTAGTGTGTAATTCTGACAGGGATGAAGCTACCTTCAGTTGCGCCCATCATCTTCACAAAAATCATATGTTTCAAGCCCCCCAACTTGGCACTTAAGTGGATAAAGATAAACTGCTGGGAAGCAAAAAGGTAAAAAAAAAGTCATTATTCAGATGCAGGGGTCTTACTAGTTGAAGCATCCATATAATAATGAATCACCTGCTTTGGAAACTCAGGCATTAAGGCCTAGAAATTCAGTTGTTAGCGCCAGCCGCTAGCGCCTTAGGAGGAGGAGAAGTGGGGCGCTAAGCGGCTAGCGCCCGGGCGCAGTGCGATCTGTGCCACTCGCGGACTTCACTTAAGATTTAGCGGCGGCGCAAAACCGCAGTGCCCGCTCAGCTGCACGCGCAGATCCTGACATCATTTCATGGTGCAACGCCCTTGGTGCGCCCCGAACCGGAACTTCAGTGGCGCCGCCCTTCTGTGCGCCTGGCGCCCCCAGCGACTGGTAGGGGGAACGGTTCCCAGTCGCTGCGGGGCACGGGGGGCGCTAATTAAAGGGGACTCCTCCTGCAGTATAAGTGGCAGCCATTTTGTTCCACTCCTTCTTTGTGAGAGACGGATATTTGGAGAGAGACAAAGGGAGAGAGCTTTTTGGTTTGACTCAGCGCTCGCACAGGTACTTCTGGCTTCAGGCCAGAGCTTTGCACTTGGATTTAACTTTCAGTGCCATAGCCTTGAGTCGCCAAATATAATGGGGGCTGCCATGGGTGGAAACGTTGGCTTACTGCATTGCATTCAAAGGGTTCAGAGACGCCGTGAGAGAGTGCCAGTCATGGCCAGACGGAGAAGGGCCAACAGGCGTCGGCACAGGAGGCCTTACCCACCCAGGGTATACCGCCAGCAGTTTTCATATATGAACATGTCTGAGGAGCAGTGTGTTCGGAGGCTGCGATTCAGAAGGGAGGTGGTCACTGAGATCTGCCACCTGCTTCGCAGAGATCTGCAGCCACAGCTGAGGAGCAAGATGTCTCTGTCGGTGGCAGTGAAGGTGACGGTGGCTCTCAACTTCTATGCCACCGGCTCCTTCTAAACCGCTACTGGGGACATTGCCAACATCTCCCAGTTCGCGGTACATTGCTGCATCCGCCAGGTGACCAATGCCCTTTCCAGAAGGAGACGTCAGTTCATCTTCTTCCCCATGGCCGTGGACAAGCAGCAAGAGCGTGCAATGGGATTTGCAGTATTAGCGGGCTTCCCCATGGTCCAGGGCACCATTGACTGCATGTATGTGGCTTTGCGGGCACCTCTACAGAATGCCGAGGATTACCGCAACCGGAAGGGCTACCATTCGCTGAACGTGCAGTCGGTGTGTGACCACAGGCAGCTCATACTAGCTGTCAATGCTCGCTTTCCAGGCAGCAGCCACGATGCCTTCATCCTGCGCCAGACTTCTGTGGCAGACATTTTTGAAGCCCAGGCTCACCCACGAGGATGGCTTCTTGGGGACAAAGGCTATACTTTGTGCACCTGGCTGATGACCCCGCTCCGTGCGCCCAGCACCCCTGCTGAAGAGCGATACAATGACAGCCATCAAGCAACCAGGAACATCATTGAGCACACAATCGGCGTGCTCAAGCAACGGTTCCACTGTTTGTATCATTCCAGGGGAGCCCTACAGTACTTGCCTGAGCGAGTCTCCCATTTTGTGGTAGTGTGCTGCATGCTGCACAAACTTGCTATCCTCAGGACTCAGCCATTGCCAGCAGACATTGGAAGACCACCAGAGGAGGAGGAGGATGAGGAGGAGGAGGAGGAGGAGGAGCACCAACACGGGAGGGAGGCACAAAGTGCAAGGGCCATCCGTCAGCGGCTTATTGCAAATCGGTTCTAGGCCTCCTCTCAGGGAATGGCATGTGCCAATGAAAGAAGATGAATGGAGCCGCTCTGCAAGCCCTCAGCTGGTCAAGGCAACAAATACTTCCAAAAGCAAACATGGACAATGCGATTAAAGAAACTTTTTTACTGTGCAAACTCTGTGCTCTTCCCGCATGACAAACGAATGCAGAGAAACCCCCCAAAAAACAGTCAGAGACATAACTGGCTCTCCCAACCTTCAGAAAATAAAAAAATCAGTTAAACAAAAATGACCATGATCCTCGGCCTTTATAAAAAACCAAACACATCAGTCTCGGCCTTCATATATCAAAAAACACAACAGTCTCGGCCTTCATATAATAAAAAACACAACGGTCTCGGCCCTCATATATCAAAAAACCTTCTCGGCCTCATATATAAAAAAAACATTTGGCCACACCTTCTAGTTTTTCCCCTGCGAGGGTGATCTGCATCGCTTCCGCGAGTGGCCCCTTCCCGCCCTGCAGCTCCTCCTCAATGGGACCCCAGTGGCTGCAGCAAGGCTGGGGGAAGGCTGCTGAAGGTCAGATGGTGAGACAGCAGATGCCCTTGGGGGTCGGCCTGGACCAGCTCTGGGCCTGGAGGGGCCGGTTGCTGACTGGTCCAACTCTGCTTGGGCGGCAGCAGCCTGTCCTACGGGTGGTGGCAGCTGCAGTGGAGGAGTGACAGTGTTGGCTGCAGGAATGCTGCCAACCTGACAGAGCACAGGCACTCCCTGGTTGGCTGATACACTGGCACTTGAACAGGCCAGACTGCTGGGCTGCTGCGGTGCGGCGAGGGCCCCGTCGAGGCCTGGCCGATCCAGCGAGGGTGGCAGCAGTTAGTGCCTGTGTGGCCCTGGTCTGTGTCTGCATCACACCAGCCAGTGAATGCACGGCACGACTGAGCACTTGGCTGGAAACCGCCTGTGATGCAGCAAAGTCCTGCTGACTCCTAGCCTGTGCTGCCGCAAAGTCCTGCAGACTCCTGGCCTGTGCTGCACTGAATTCTTGCAGACTCCTGGCCTGTGCTGCCCTGAATTCCTGTACACTCCTTGCCAGTGACTCTATGGAGTCAGGCATCCTTGCCACTGCAGCCATGTGCTCAGTGTGCCTGCGCTCAGCCTGGGCACGCATTTCAGCAAGGAGCCACACCTCCTCTGCGCTCACTGTAGCAGGACTCAACGCCAGACTCTCCCTCCGGGGAGAAGGCCGCCGAGCTTCCCCACCCCTCCCGTGTTGCTGCAGCCCGCTGGGCCCCAGAGCTTCACTCTCCTCAGACCCTTCCCCCCTGCTCCCCTCCAGGGAAGACGTGTCCCCATCATGGCCATGGGCTGCCTCGGCTGAGGGTGTCACTGATGGGCCGGCTTCCTCTTCCTCCTCCTCGATTTCAGATTCAGACACATTGCCAGCTTGAGGGCCTGCCTCCTCACCTGGCGATTCAACATCTGAAAGCAGGGAGGCACAAGAGTTGCTTTAGAGTGAGGACAGGGCGGCAACGAAGGAGGCATGAGTGCTGCTATGCACTGCATTGGTTCGATAGTGGCAAAGGATGCTGGTGTGAGGCGCAAGTGGAAAGAGAGAGGTCAAAAAGGTGATGACCTTACCATTGGTGCCAGAACAGGGTCGGCATCTCCACTGGTGACGGGGCCAATCAGCCGGCCTGCCATAATGCGCTCCACACGCTGCTCCAGGTTGCTGAGCTGTTTGAGGTCAGGACGGCCTCCCCCGGTCTGTCGCTGCTGCCTGCAGTTGTGGGCCAGCTTGCCCTGCAAGAGAAAGGACGGCCTCTAAGTACAGTGTCAAGCCCTCATCTTGCCTGCACTGCCTCCCATGGTGGAATAGCCCTGACAGTGTCAAGCCCTCATCTTGCCTGCACTGCCTCCCATGGTGGAATAGCCCTGACAGTGTCAAGCCCTGATCTTGCCTGCTCTGCCTCCCATGGTGGAATAGCCCTGACAGTGTCAAGCCCTCATCTTGCCTGCACTGTCTCCCATGGTGGAATAGCCCTGACAGTGTGAAGCCCTCTAAGTACAGTGTCAAGCCCTGATCTTGCCTGCTCTGCCTCCAATGGTGGAATAGCCCTGACAGTGAAAATCCCTGATCTTGCCTGCTCTGCCTCCCATGGTGGAAAAGCCCTGACAGTGTGTAAAGTGCTGAATGTGCAAGTGATTTTCATGAGAGTCCCATAGCTGGTGGATGAGGGCTGGGCATTGGGGCATTCAGGTCCCTTTGGCCATAAAGTGAGTTGCACATGCAGGGATGAGGAGGATACTGGAAAGGGTACTCACCCTGACAACCCGAGTGAGGTCGTTGAACTTTTTTCTGCATTGCACAGGAGTCCTGCCAACCATGCTGTTGGAGGTCACCCTGTTTGCCACCTCCCTCCAGGCTTTTCGATACTCGCTGGGCAGCGGCCTCCTGCCACTATCAGGGAAGAGGACAGGTCGCCTGTGCTCCACTGCGCCAACCAGTACCTTCAGGGCACCCTTGCTGAAGCGCTGCACGCGCTCCCTAGCCTTCTCCATAGTCGTGGGCATTGAACTGTTGAAGGAGCTATGTTCAGGCCTTGATTCAGGGCTGCAGTGTGCAGGGCGTGGCAGCCAAACAAATCCACCCTCCCCCTTTAAGAGCTGACCGGCGCCAGCGTGTCTGCCTTCAATCAGCAACTCGCCGCACCTGCGCTGCGCCCGCCCTCGGTGGTTGCGCCCCGGCTTGCCGGCTTAGCGCCTTATGATTGTCGTGCATCACCTGCTTTAGCGCAGCAGCAACCTCTTGGGGCGATGCAACTGAATATCGGCGAAGGTGGCGCTAAGTTGCACCGGGCGCTAAATTTTGCGAACGCCCGGCTGTAGTGCCCCAAACGTGGCTATACTGAATTTCTAGGCCTAAGGCTCTAAAAGCTTGTGCAATGGGAGAAAACACCTTTGTAAGTCCTTAGGGCTCAATGAGTATAGTTGGACAGATGAGCACATGGTGTGATCCCAATTCAGCATAGGATATCTATGTTGATGGCAGCTGTTGATGATTCTGCCATTCTCATTTACATCTCATCTAGAGTCATCTTTTGTTTCTTAACTTGTCCCATTACCATCTCCTTTTGCCTTGCACCATCATCCCTTTTGTCATTTAATCTCTCCTGCCTTCCATCCTATCACTGACCTTCCCTTTTATTCAAATCTCCCCTCTCCCCTTTCCCTGCCCCTGCACTTGCTTAAAAACCTGTTACATCTCTAACTTTTTTCAGTTCTGACGAAGGGTCATCGACCTGAAACGTTAACTCTGTTTCTCTTTCCACAGATGCTGCCTGACCTGCTGAGCATTTCCAGCATTTGTTATTTTTATTGTAGGATATCTCCATTTTTCTTCTCATGTTATACACAGTTGACTTCAAACCAATTGAATAGACCTTAAGGTATACTGTGAATGCACTTGGGTAATTGGAAAATCTGAATCAGGCAAGTGAAGCTGAAGCAGTTGGCAACTATTCTAAAAGCAATGAAGACTTAGAAAAAATCAATAATTGAAGTCAGGCAACCATACCTTGAGTAAAATGGGGCAATGAATGGATATGAATACTCCTGTAAATGATGGAAATGGGGACGAGTGTTATTAGGCATCTATCCCTCTCTCTATTTTAGTACATTTACTTTTCTACATGTTTTCAAAGTGAACCAGAAGAGTGGTGTAAATGATAGGCCAATGACCATGGTGCAACAATTGAAAGCAGAAATCTTGTTGCTTAAAAATACACTGCATTGAGTTGATCAACAAGTGCAAGCAAAAGGTCGTTTAATGCAGAAGAAGATAAGCTATTACTATTACAGCTCCGTATATAACAAACAACATCTTGCTTTATTAAAATAAAAACAGAAAATGCTGGAATTACTCAGCTGGTCAGGCAGCATCTGTGGAAAGAGAAACAGAGTTAACGTTTCATCTGTAACTTTTTCCAGTTCTGACAAAAAGTCATCGACTTGAAACGTTAACTGTGGGCTGGATTTTCACTGAGGAGGCGGGACTACAACTTTCGGGGATGTAGTCCCGCCTCCATCGAGTTGTAGCCAACCCACATGATTTTGACTTGATTGACCTTGTTGAGCCCGCCCAGCGGGCTCAGCAGGCCAATTAAGGGCCACCCGGCAACAGGTGGCGTCACAGATTGATATTTCATCTGTCAAGACCTTTTGACAGATGAAATATCAGCGTTTCACAGCTGTTTGAAGCTGTCAAACACTGACAATCTGTACTCCAAGTTAATTCCTTCCTCTCAGGATGATTTAGAGATCTCTCCAGAACAGAAAGCTGAATGCTGCAACTTTTGACAGCTCGCGGCCATTCTGCTTTCTGTGCCGGTGAGATGAGGGACTCCCGAGACTTGAAGGAAGGAAGGCTGTAAAGGTAAGTAAAACTTCTTTAAAACCTTTAAACACACCAAACACACTTACCTCTGCACTCATGCACCCATCACCTACCTGAATACCGGACATCTTGACCCCTCCAAGCCCTTCAGGCCGACAGCCCGCCTCGCTAACTTGGCGTGGTTTGGAGCCATCGGGAATCCCACACTTCAAGAATGAAAATAGGGATTAGGCTAAAAATTGCCTGTTAACTACCTGTTAACAGGCAATTAATTGGCACTAATCCCCTTCCCGCCTCGGGGAGGCGGGTCCCAGTGCGGGTCGGGTACCTGCCTCCTTTGAAACTGGCATGGAGGCGGGTTGGGGATGGGATGGGTTTGTGCCGCCCGACTTTGGGATTTTAACCCCCCACACACCTCCAATCCCGCCTCCACGGCCCAATGAAAATCCTGCCCTGTTTTTCTTTCCACAGATATTGCCTGACGTGCTGAGTATTTCCAGCATTTTCTGTTTTTATTTCAGATTTCCAGCATCCGCAGTATTTGCTCTTGCTTCACTAATTATTTGTAGTCAGTAGTTGTTCATTCTAAACTGTGATACACTGGAGCAACATGATATGCTTGAAAAATGTCGTAAGGCAAGAGGACAAATAACATTTATACAGTATTTTACACAATGTACACTGTATACAATATCTCAAACAGATTAAAATGTTAAAACCTGCTTTATTAACCTTGAATCATGCCCTGATTCTATTACTCCCCCCCCCCGCTATTGTAGCCCCTATGTTGAAATTGCTCCAAAATCTCTTCATTTTTAACATTATTACAGATTATGGATAGAGCAAACCCAAATTCTTGTGCGATGGCCTGACAAAGAAATTCAATAATCTTTGTTTTAAGTAAGTGCTTTTACATACCACATCAATACTGTGCTGGTCAAGCACACAATTACTACATTAAGCTATGAAGGTGTGTGCAGGCTGTAAATTGCATGTAGTACCATGGCTATTTTATTCATGGTGTGGAGATGCCGGAGTTGGACTGGGGTGGACAAATGTAAGATATCACACAACACCAGGTTATAGTCCAACAGCTTTATTTGAAATCACAAGCTTTCGGAGTGCTGCTCCTTCATCAGGTGAAGTGGAGAAATGCATAAAGACACAGCTTATATAGTCAGAGAATCATGTCAGATGTTTACAGGTAATCTTTCCAACTGCCATTTATCGCACCTAGGCAGAGAGATAATCACAGCAGTCAAAGGAGTGAATGGTGTCCAAACAGGTCAGTCAGGAAAACATTACATCAAAGAACATGCAGATGCTGGGATCTGTATGAAAAACAAAAAAACAGACAGAAAACATTTTTTTTGCTGGAAATCACAGCAGGTACATCGGCGAGACCATGCAGACACTGCGACAACGGATGAACGGATACCGTGCAACAATCACCAGGCAGGAGTGTTCCCTCCCAGTCGGGGAACACTTCAGCAGTCAAGGACATTCAGCCTCCGATCTTCGGGTAAGCATTCTCCAAGGCGGCCTTCGAGACGCACGACAACGCAAAATCGTCGAGCAGAAACTGATAGCCAAGTTCCGCACCCATGAGGACGGCCTCAACCGAGATCTTGGGTTCATGTCACGCTACATGTAACCCCACCTGACGCAGGGTCATCCAGACTCGAGTCGACATTGGCATACAGACCCCAGCATCTGCATGTTCTTTGATGTAATGTTTTCCTGACTGACCTGTTTGGACACCATTCACACCTTTGACTGCTGTGATTATCTCTCTGCCTAGGTGCGATAAATGGCAGTTGGAAAGATTACCTGTAAACATCTGACATTATTCTCTGACTATATAAGCTGTGTCTTTATGCATTTCTCCACTTCACCTGATGAAGGAGCAGCGCTCCGAAAGCTTGTGATTTCAAATAAAACTGTTGGACTATAACCTGGTGTTGTGTGATATCTTTTATTTTATTCTTTGCCAGTGGTTAATATATTTACAATATCATTGAAGTTTTTACATTGAGTCATATTGCTCTCAATTAGTTAGTTAGTCAGGGTCTTCTGTGCCATGAGGCAACCCAGTTCTTCCACCGCTGTCTGTCCACAGCAAGATATTTGTCTCGCCTAGACTCTCATCTTGCCTTACATCCAGCAGTTTGTGGTTCTCAAAAGTTGATGTTTATATTTGCAGGTCTGTAACAGACTCATCTTGTCTCTGGGTTGTTTCCATCATGAAAGGCATTTTTACGTGGACGGTCGTTAGCCTGACTTCCAACACTCTAAAAGGAGGATTAGTAGGCTGCCTTTAATCTGGCTCCTGCCATCTGACTTATTTGGCTTGGGTGACTCTAAAAGGAGCTATACTCCAACCAACATAGTTCTCAGGTTCATAGAAGTAGGCAAGCCTAGTGAAGGATGTTGTCACAGGGATTCATTCAAAACAGGTTCATAATGAACAGGGATGATGTCTATATGTTTTTTTTTAAAGCATTATTTATTTCATTGATACTTGTGTGACCTTTCTGTGCACAAATTGGCTGCTGCGTCCCAAACATAACAACAGTGACAGCACTTCCAAAGTACTTCACTGGCTGCGAAGTGCTTTAGGTCCTCCTCAGGATGTGAAAGGCACTTTATAAATGCAAGTTCGTTCTAGGGGTGAATTTCCATGCAGTGAGTTGCACTACTTTTAAGCCAATGGAAAAAGAAGTCTGCAGAGATAGTTACACAGAATGTTCCCGGGTCAGCTCATTTGCATTTCCACTGGAGGGGTCATTGGCATAAATCTCGTGTAAAATGGGTGTAAGTTGCTGGAGCGCATAGAAATTAGAGGGGGTAAAAATCTGCCCGTGATCTCACTCTATCAGAAGCAGTGAGAAGCAAATCCAGGTTTGTATCGACACAATGGCAAAGAAACTGCTGCAAAAACTGTTTCCCAGCTGAAAACCTTGCTAATCAAACTGTCCAGACTCTTTAGGCTCAGAGGCTCCTCACTTCCACCTGTCTCAGTTGATCCTGGCAGCAGCAGCAGCGGCTTATAATACTCAGTCTAAATTACCCTGAGTACCTTGAGAGTGTGAGAGGAGGAAGCTCAGAGCTGCAGTGCTACTGGTCCTCATTATAATATGTAGAAATTAGGCCACTCTGGATGGCGGGACATTCACGGGAAGGGCCAAAAACTGGGAAAGAACTCCAGAGGAGTGTTTTTCTGGCAGAAAACTGGCGGAAACAGTTCCTGACCCTTGCAACAAAAAGCTTCTTGCCCTTATGGATCAGAAATACAATGCAAATGGTGAGGAAGCTCGTCCCCTCTCACTTTAATGCCATTTTGGTGCTCGGGTCTTACCCTCTACATAGCCCTCAGCATCAGATGTTAGCTCCAGTATCAGAAAACCTTCCACCTGTGGGAGAATCCAAACTAGGGGCCATAAATAGAGGATAGTTACTAATAAATCCAATAGGGAAATAAGGAGAAATGTCTTTACTCAGAGAGTGGTGTGAATGTGGAACTCGCTACCACAGGAAGTGGATGAGGCAAAGAGCTTAGATGCTTTCAAAAGGTAACGGGACGAGCACAGGAGAGAAAAGGGAATAGCAATATATGGTGAAAGGCTGAGATGAGGTAGATGGAATGGAAGGAGACTCGTGTGAAGTATAAACACCAGCACGGACTAGTTGGGCCGAATGGCCTGTTACTGTGCTGTGTATTCTATGTAATTCTTCCTCTCAGCATGCACACCATGAAGCATGCCATTACTTCAATGGATGTGGCAGCTGGTCTTCCTTGCAGGAGGCTGTGGCACCAGTAGTAGTGTCTCTCAAGGATGCTCATGCTAGACTCATGTCGTGTCTGGGCTCCACCACCTCCTCCACCTAGGACAGGCTGTGAGACCAAACGGATAGGGGCTTCATTCAGATCACAGATGACCTACAGTCTGCTCTTCCCCAGGTCAGTGGGAGTGCTGAGTCGCAGCCCAATAACATGGGCAGTCGTGCAATGTGGGTAGAGCAAGTCGCTCTCTCTCAGGATGACAGCACATCTGCACATTCACCACCCCCTTAACCAATGCCCCATGTGCCAGAAACCCAGCTGGGCCAGACTGCCCCGGCCGCCACTGAATTGCTGCAGTCTGCAGCTGGGCCCTCTCAGGCCTGAGCTCTGAGAAGTCACCGAGCATGAACACCTCAAATGCCCTTGACTGAACCTCAGCAGCCCCCACTTCCCATGCTGAAATCACTGGGTGATGGCCTGGAATTTCATTGGAGCTAATCCCACTCCGCTGCCGTAACTTTACTGGAAATCCCGTTTACACATGTAAATAGGGTTTCCACCACACTTCCAGTGAACTTAACAGTGGCGAATAGAGAGCAGCTCCAAAGAAATTCCATGCCAATTGCTATTTAAAAAATTCACCCCATATCCAGTACGAATGTAACTCCTGTGCTGGAAGGAAAGAAAAATAAACTTTCAGTTTGTGAAGTTCTGGAGAAAGCAGTAATGAAAGAATCAATTTACTGAATATGTAATGAGCCAACAATGTAATGTGACTGGAACATGCAGGCACATTGATCTGGAAAGAAACTAAGGTGTGAAATTTTAAGTGATTTCTGCTAAATTATTGCTGGCATATTTACTATGATGATATCAAGACATTTTCAACATAATACATTCAAATGTATCTCTTGCCAATGTCAGTGTAACTTTGTTGCCTTATCCTTGTTTAGCACAAAATTGTACAGCAAAATCACTCATTGACACACACCTACATCGGTACTGTGATTTGTGTAGTGATTTAAATAAACACCTTTGTATTAAATAAATACCCTACTCTTTCAAACATCCTTGGATATGAAAATTGTGCCAGTGAACCAGAGAATTAAAAATATAACACCTCTGTTAAAGAAAGGAGAAAGGGATAAACTGTGTAACAGTAGACAAGCCAGCTTAAAATTAGTAGTGGGTAAACTATCAAAGGCCATAATATAGCTTCAAATCAATACTCAATTAAAAAGACATAGAGTAATTAAGGACAGCAAGCAAGAATTTGTAAAACACAACTTCTATCTGACAACTTAATAGAGTTCTTTGAGGAAATAATGCAGTGCGTTGATAAAGGAAATGCAGTATCTATTACATATATGGGCCTAGAAATTCAGTATAGCCACTTTTGGGGCGGTAAATTCGGGCGGGCGCTAAAGTTAGCGCCCGCCGGAAAGTGGAGGCCACTTCGCCGATATTCAGTAGCTTTGGCCAAGGAGTTTGGGCGAGCGCTGAAACTGACGTTGCACCCCTATCTTTAGGCGCTAAGCCGACGGTGCGGACTGATAACGCCGAGGCCGGGCGCAGCGCAGGTGCGGTCATGCTTTGATTGACAGCAGCCACCCTGACGCCGGCCAGCCCTTAAAGGGGGAAGGGTCGACTTGGTCTGCTGCCACGCCCTGGATACTGCAGCCCTCCAGCTAGGCCTGAACACTGCTGCTGGACCCAAATAGCGCCTGAAGCCATGCAGAAGGCCCGTGAACGAGTGCAGCGCTTCTCAGAGCATGCTTTGAGGGTGCTGCTTAGGGGTTTGGAGAAGAGAAGAGATATCTTGTGCCTGGACAGTGGCAAGAAGGCTCCCAAGAGGCTGTACAGGAGAGCCTGGAGGGAAATCGCCCAGAGGGTCACAGCCAACAGCGATGTCCCCATGACTGGTGACCAATGCCGCAAGAAGTTCAACGACCTCACTCGGTTGGTCAGGGTGAGTACCCTTTCCAGTGTCCTCCTCATCCTTGCATGTGCACCTCACATTATGGGCAAAGGGACTGTAGTGTATGTAACTGTTCTACCTTTAAGAGAACTATTGTATGTAACCGTCCACCTTTAAGAGAACTATTTTAGGTGTGGCACTACTTTATCTTGGCTGCTGTATACTGTAATACCGACGGTGACCACACCGGTATATAAGTGCTGTGTCAGGATTTATTGGGCAGATTCGCCCTGACCTTCGAATAGTAAAGTCCTGTTAAAGTTACTCTTGTAGTCTGTGTATTAATTCGCCATAGTACCTACAGACTTTACAGTGGCGACGAGTTCGATCTTACCCTGCGGCAACAATACGTCCGAAGCAGTTAACGAGCGTCGAGAAGAGGCACCCGCCCTCGTCGTTCTGCTGAGAGAAAACTCGAGTCTGCAGAGCAAGGAAGAAGGAAGAATTCAGACACGAAGCCTTCCATCAGCAACAGGCACTGATTGTCCCTTCTGCCACAGTGGTGAGTGAGCCGATCAGCACGAGAAGCAAGTCGGCCACGGTGACTGTGAGTAAAGGGAAAATAAAAAAAAAAGAAACGGAGGATAAGGGCGGTGAACTCGACCACGGTCGGGGGAAAGGAGCCGGACAGAAGTCGGGCCCAGAGGCGCTGAGACTGGGGCAGCGTGGAGCACGGAAGCCGCGGTACAAGCGGGCTGGGAGACGCAACGGCGTCGTGAGACAGCTAGACCGCGACCGGCGAAAAAGGCCGGGCAGCTACCGAGGCCACGAGGCGCTGCGACCGGGATCGTAAGGCGCGGGAAGATATAAAAATAAATAAACCGCGGTGAACTCAGCTGCAGCCGGGGAGGAAAGCACCGGACTGCGAGAGGGCTGGGAGGCGCGATTGGAGTGAAAAAGGCCGGGCAGCGACCGAGGCCACGGAGCGCTGCGACCGGGATCGTAAGGCGCGGGAAGATATAAAAATAAATAAATCGCGGAGAACTCAGCCGCAGCCGGGGAGGAAAGCACCGGACTGCGAGAGGGCTGGGAGGCACGATTGGAAGCCGCTGAGGGAGAGACAGAGCCCGAGCGAGCGGGAGAGACAGAGCCCGAGCGAGGGAAACTGAGCGAGATCCAGCCCAGCGGCTGAAACTGTTCGCCGTCAACGGGTTGTACCCAGCGCCGGTTGCCCTGCCGAGAAAAGGGAACAAGGAACGCACTGAAGCCGACGCGCAGGCTGCGAACCCCGAAAGCCAGCGGTCGTCGCCCGAGGGAAAAGCTTACCCATCCCGCCAGGGGAAGAAACGCGGGAAGCCGCCAGTAGGCGGGGAAGAAGACAGAAGCGGGAAACCGCCATTTTGAAAGTGGGCGGGGAAAGAAGACAAGCGCGGGAAACCGCCATTTTGAAAAAAAAAAGTTAAAGAAATATTTCGTTGTTGTTTCTCAGGAAGAGTGTGAAGATGCCTAAGCGTAGTAACATCAACGGTTTCGATTCCGATGTGGAAGATTGGGCCACGTATGTAGAACGCATCGAGATATATTGTAAGGTCAATAAGATAGCAAATTATGACAAAGCTCTAACCTTACTAAACTCAATGGGTGCGAAGACATACGGGTTATTGAAGCATCTTCTATCACCAGCTAAACCGGCGGATCAGTCTTTCGCTAATATTGTTGCTGTCCTGAAGGATCATTTTAACCCCGCACCGCTGATGTTAGCGGAACGATCAAAATTTTACGTGAGAACGCAACGAAAAGAGGAAAGCAATGCGGAGTACCTGGTTGAACTGCGTAGGCTAGCAAAATACTGTCAGTTTGGGGTAAATCTGACAGAGGCACTGAGAGACAAGTTCGTGTGCGGGATGTCGAAGGAAGGAACACAAAAACGACTGCTTGAAGAGAACGATCTTACACTTGATAAGGCTGTCCTTATTGCAGCATCGCACGAAGCCGCAGCGAGAGGCACGGCGGAAATGCAGCGGAAGACAGCGGTACTCAGTGTGGATCAAATGACTTCGGGTACAACGAAATGTTATCGTTGTAGGAAGACAACACACGACCAGAACCAATGCTGGTTTAAAAACCAGGAATGTAGAAAATGTGGCAAGCTTGGTCACATAGCTAAGGTATGCCGGTCAGGAAAGAAGACCAGCAATAATAAGTCACCGCAGAAGAAGTACAGAAAGGTACATGAGGTGACTGGGAAGAGTCCAGATGAACAGAATTCGGACTCAGACTCCAACAGCAAGGAACTGGGCAGTCTGAGGATTCACAATGTGAGTAAAGAAGCTGACCGACAAACTATCTGGGTCACACTACAGATTGCAAAAGTCCAAGTGAAGATGGAAGTGGACACCGGATCGGCGTTGACGGTCATGAATAAGCAAGATGACAAAAAGTTATTCAAACATATTCCCCTACGGGATACGGAGATAGTATTGCAGACATACACGGGGCACAAAGTATACCCCATCGGAAAGACAAAAGTCAAGGTGAGATACAAGGACAAAGATCACCAAGGGATGGACATGTATGTGCTGCCCAAGGGAGGTCCACCACTTCTGGGACGGGAGTGGATCAGGAAAATAAAGATAGACTGGTATTCACTAAACACAATGACGGTAGATTCCGGAAAGGAAGATGTCAAACCTGAACGGTTGTCCAGAATATTGGACGAAGCTAAAGAGGTATTCCAGCAAGGACTGGGAACACTGAGAGGAATTAAAGCAAAAATCAAGATTGCAGAACATGCAAGCCCAAAATTTTTCAAAGCCAGATCGGTACCTTACGCAATACGACCTGCTGTGGAGGCAGAACTGGAAGAGCTTGAACGTTCAGGGGTACTGTCTAAGGTGGACTGGAGTGAGTGGGCCACGCCCATTGTTCCCGTCATGAAGTCTTCATCAAGTAACAAGCCAGGGGGACCGGGAAAGGTCCGCATCTGCGGAGACTTCAAGATCACAATTAATCCGGTGCTTCACACGGTACAATACCCGCTCCCGCGGATTGAGGATATCTTTGCTTCATTGTCTGGCGGGAAACACTTCACCAAGATAGACCTGGCACAAGCATACTTACAAATGGAAGTCGAGGAAGAGTCGCGCCAGTATCTCACAATCAACACGCACAGAGGCTTGTATCGTTATAATAGACTGGTTTTTGGACTAGCTTCGGCTCCAGCAATTTGGCAGAGGGCCATGGAGCAGGTCTTACAGGGTATTCCAAGCACGCAGTGTTACTTGGACGATATCCTGATTACGGGAGAAGACGAGGAGGAACACCTCACAAATTTGAAACTGGTGCTCACCAGGTTGAAGGAATATGGCCTTCGAGTTAATCGCCAGAAATGTGAGTTCTTCCAGAAACGGATCTCGTACTGCGGTCATGTCATTGACCAAGAGGGGCTGCACAAATCACCTGACAAGATAGAAGCTGTCGTGAAGGCCCCCGCTCCGGAAAATGTATCACAGTTGAGATCGTTTCTGGGGTTGATTAATTATTACCACAAGTTTCTGCCAAATCTATCCACGGTGCTGCATCCGCTGAATGCTCTGTTGCGGAAAGAAGTACCATGGAAGTGGAGCGAGGACTGTAAGAAGGCCTTTCGCAGAAGCAAGGCGTTGATTACCTCTGAGGAAGTGTTGGCTCATTTCAACCCAATGTTACCTCTTCGTCGAGCTTGTGATGCTTCCCCTTATGGAATTGGAGCAGTACTTTCACACAAGTTACCAAATGGCTCGGAAAGGCCAGTCGCATTTGCGTCCCGATCATTGACCTCCGCTGAGCGAAATTATGCTCAGATAGATAGGGAGGCCCTCAGCCTTGTGTGGGGAGTAAAGAAATTCAATCATTACCTGCAGGGCAAGAAGTTCACATTACTGACAGACCACCAGCCGTTGGTGTCCATATTCAACCCTAACAAGGCCGTTTCCACTATGACAGCGCAAAGGCTACAGAGGTGGTCCGTGTTACTTGGGGCACACCAATATGACATCGAATACAAAAGGTCCAAACAGCATGGAAATGCTGATGGGTTATCGCGCCTACCGTTGCCAGTAGTAGAAGAGGCGGCTACAGTGGACCGGGTAGAGATGTTCCACTCATCCATAGTGGAATGTCTACCAGTAACAAATTCGATGATCGAAAATGAAACAAGAAATGACCCGACTCTCTCACGAGTCTACGATTTAACAGTGGAGGGATGGCCAGCACATGGCGAACCAACGCTGCCCGCATTTTCGCAAAGAAAAGAACAGCTGTCAGTGTGCCGAGGAACCTTGATGTGTGGGTCTAGAATGGTGATTCCACCCAAACTTCAGCATAAGGTGCTAAAGGAGCTTCACGAGGGACATCTGGGTGGAGTGAAAATGAAGAACCTAGCAAGAGCGTTTGTGTGGTGGCCAGGTATTGATGGAGACATCGAAGAAATAACCAAGAGCTGTCTAGGATGCCAGAAGGTCCAAAACGCGCCACCACAAGCTCCTCTGCATCCATGGGAGTGGCCCTCATCTCCTTGGCAAAGGGTACACGTCGACTTTGCTGGTCCATTTATGGACTCAATGTTTCTAATTGCGCTGGATGCACACTCCAAGTGGCCGGAGGTAATAAAGATGTCCTCCACCACCACGGAAAAAACCATCACAGTATTAAGGACCATATTTGCCAGGAATGGGCTGCCGGAACAGATCTGTTCTGATAATGGACCGCAATTTGTGTCCGAAGACTTCAGGAAGTTCTTAAAAAGGAATGGGGTCAAGCACTACACGTCAGCCCCATACCATCCCGCCACCAATGGATTAGCTGAAAGGTTTGTCCAGACCTTCAAGAAGGCCATAAAGGCCATGGGTAATGAAGACATCAACCTACAACATAAGGTAGATAACTTCTTGTTGGCGTACAGGAATGCAACACATGCGGTCACAAACCAAACTCCCGCCATGATGTTTTTCAATAGAAGACTAAGATGCCGGCTGGATTTGATTAAGCCAAACATCAGAAGGGACGTAGAGAACCGGCAATTTCAGGGCATGAATGAAAGGCCAACTAGATCCTTTCAGATAGGTCAACAAGTTTTGGCCCGGGACTACCATACCGAGAAATGGCAGCCTGGAACTATTGGGAAAAGGCTAGGGCCGCTGATGTATACCGTGGACATTGGTGACAGCATAATAAGGCGCCATGTTGACCAGATCATAGGGTCATCCACAAAGGACCAACCTACTCCACAACCTTACACGGCTAATGTTGAAGCAGAGATACCCAGAGCACCTACCTCCGATCTGGTAATACTGGAATCAGATGAACCTGACACTGTCCTTCAAGCCGAATCGACCTTGCCAGAAGAACCTACTACCCCGCCGAAAACTACTACACCACCGAGGCGTTATCCGGACAGAGTCAGGAAGCCTCCAGAGAGACTGAATCTGTGAACTGTTTTGCATAAGTTGTATATATGTTATGATGTTATGTTAATGGGGAATAAGTATGTTGTAAGCTAAAAAGGGAGGATTGTAGTGTATGTAACTGTTCTACCTTTAGGAGAACTATTGTATGTAACCGTCCACCTTTAAGAGAACTATTTTAGGTGTGGCACTACTTTATCTTGGCTGCTGTATACTGTAATACTGACGGTGACCACACCGGTATATAAGTGCTGTGTCAGGATTTATTGGGCAGATTCGCCCTGACCTTCGAATAGTAAAGTCCTGTTAAAGTTACTCTTGTAGTCTGTGTATTAATTCGCCATAATACCTACAGACTTTACAGGGACCTCAAAGGCCTAATGGCCAGCCCTCCTCTAGCAGCTATGGCACTGGCATGATCATCAGTTGCACTTTCTGCACTTGACACACTGGCCAAGCTATTCGACCATGGGAGGCAGTGCACACAACAACAGGGCACCACACTGTACTTAGAGGCCGTCCTTTCTCTTGCAGGCCAAGCTGGCGCAGAATCTGAAGAGCCGGACTGTCACCGGGGGAGGCCGTGTCCAGTTCCAGGAGCTCAGTGACCTGGAGGAGCACGTGGCTCGACTCATGCGTGCCTGGGTGATTGGCCCCGTTGCTATTGGAGATGCCGACCCTGTGCTGGGCCCCAATGGTAAGGACATGACCGTTTGGACCTCTCTCGTTCCCCTTGCGCTTCAGATCTACATCCTTTGCCACTGTCCCACCAATGCGCATAATGCCACCACTCATGCCTCCCTCGCTGATGCCCTGTCCTCACTCTAAAGCTACTCTTGCGCCTTCCTGCTTTCAGCTGGTGAGGAGGAGGTCCCTGAAGCCGCGAGTGTCAGTCCCTCGGAAGAGGAGGACGACGAGGACCAAGAGGAAGGCGGCACATCGGGGGAACCCTCATCCGCGCCAGGGGATGGCAATGGAGGGGACACGTCTTGCCTGGAGGAGAGCCAGGGGGAAGTGTTGCAGGGGGGTGTAGCTCCTGTGCCCAGTGGCGTGCAGCCACGTGGGAAGGGTCGGGCAGCACGGCTGCCTTCTCCCCAGAGGGGGGAAGTGTTGCAGGGGAGGGCAGTTGCTGGGCCCAGTGGCGTCCAGCCACGCGGGAAGGGTCGGCCAGCTCGGCGGCCTTCTCCCCAGAGGGAGAGTCCGGCCTCCAGTCCGGAGACGGACCTCGCCCAGGAGGTGCGCCTCCTTGATCAAATGTCCGCGGATTCGGAGCGGCGCCACACCGAGTTCATGGGGGTTGTGGGACAGTTGCCTCAGGCCATTGAGTCCCTGGCTCATAGTGTGGCCGATTTCGGGGACTCACAGGCCAGGGGTGTCGAACAACTCGCGGCAGCACAGGACGCGAGTCGAGAGTTCATGAGTGGTGCCGTGCAGACACTGGCTGGTCTGATGCGGGCACAGACCAGGGCAGTACGGGCACTCACTTCTGCCACACTCGCTATGTCATGGACGCATCGCCAGGGCACCCGCCGCGCTGCTGCAGCACAGCTGTCTGGCCTTCACCAGATTGCTGCGCTTGCTGCAGTGCCAGCCCGGCCGAGTGCCAGTGTCTCTGGCGACCAGCGAGCGCCTGGCATCAGCCAGCTTGCCCCCATTGCTGCAGCCGCCACTGCCACTCCCCCAGCAAAGCTGCGACGAGCTGCTGGAGAGACTGATGCTGCCCAGCCACAGCTGCAGCAGTCAGCAGCCGGCCCCTCCAGGGCCGGACCTCGTCTAGGCCGACCCCCAAGGGCATCTGCCGTCACGCTTTGTGCCCCTCAGGAGCCTTCCCCCAGCCTTGCAACACCCACAGGGCCCAGGTTGAGGCGGAGCAGCAGGTCGGGCAGGGGCCGGAGAAGCCTGCACAAGGACTCGCCCTCTCGGCACACCAAGTAGAGTGTGTTGCCAAATGTTTTTTTAGATGGGGGTGTTTGTGTTCTGTATGGGGGGGGTTTATTTTGGTAAGGCCGAAGATGATGGCAAATGTTTTTTTAGATGGGGGTGTTTGTGTTCTGTATGGGGGGGTTTGTCTTGGTAAGGCCGAGGATGAAGGCCAATTGGATGGACAAGTTTTGTTATTCCTCCCCAGGTTGTGGGAGTGAGATATGTTTTTGACTGTTTTTTGGGGGTGTTGTCTGTTTTTGTGTTTCATGTGGGAAGGGCCCTGAGTTTGTTAAATAAAGCTTTTTTATTTATTCAGCTTGTCCATGTGTCATGTTTCAAGTGGTTGTTGCGTTAACCGGCTGAGGGCTTGCGGAGTGGCTGCATTCAGGTGCGTTCATTGCCACAAGCCATTCCCTGAGAGGGGGCCTAGAAGTGTCGTTCAATAAGCCGCCGGCGGACGGCCCTTGGACCTTGTGGCTCCCTCCTGGGCTGGTACTCCTCCTCCTCCTCCTCCTCCTCCTCCTCATGGTCCTCCTGCTCGTCCTCCTGAGGTGGTGGTCCAACGTGAGGTGGCAGTGCCTGAGTCCTGCGGATAGCCAGGTTGTGCAGCATGCAGCAAACGACGATGAACAGGGAGACTCTATCCGGCGAATACTGTAGAGATCCGCCGGAACCATCCAGGCAGCGGAACCGTTGCTTGAGGACGCCAATCGTTTGCTCTATGATGTTCCTTGTGGCTTGATGGCTTTCGTTGTATGCCTCCTCAGCAGGGGTCCTGGGTGCGCGGAGCGGGGTCATGAGCCATGTACACAAAGGGTAGCCCTTGTCCCCGATAAGCCATCCCCTTGGGGGAGGCTGTGCCTGGAACATGTCAGCCACAGTAGTCTGGCGCAGGATAAATGCATCGTGGCTGCTTCCTGGAAAGCGGGCATTGACAGCTAGGATGCGCTGCCTGTGGTCACACACCAGCTGTACATTGAGGGAATGGTAGCCCTTCCGGTTGCGGTAATCCTCGGCATTGTCGATAGGTGCCCGCATAGCCACATGCGTGCAGTCAATGGCGCCCTGCACCATGGGGAAGTCGGCGATCCTGGCAAATCCGACTGCACGCTGCTCCTGCCTCTCTAGGGTCATGGGGAAGGAGATGAATTGGTGTCTCCTTGCGAAAAGGGCATCGGTGACCTGCCGGATGCAGCGATGCATGGCGAACTGGGAGATGTTCGCTATGTCCCCAGCAGCGGCTTGGAAGGAGCCGCTTGCATAAAAGTTCAGAGCCACCGTGACCTTCACTTCCACCGACAGAGACGTCCTGCACATCAGCTGTGGACGCAGATCTCTGTGAAGCAGCTGGCAGATCTCTGCAACCACCTCCCTTCTGAAGCGCAGCCTCTTCACACAATGCGCGGCAGTCATGGTGAGATAGGACACCTGCTGCCGGTATTCCCTGAGTGGGTAAGGCCTACGTTGCCGACGCCTGATGGCCCCTCTGCGTCTAGGCATGGCTGCCCCTCTCACACAGCGTCTGCGAGCCCTTCGCACATAATGCTGGAACTGAGGGTTGGAACCCCATGCAGCCCCCATAATATACTTGCAAACAGTGAAATCACAATGAGTCAAATTTCCAAGCTCTGGCCAGAAGCCAAAAATACTTCTCCTATGTTGTCCCAAATCAGTAAGGTCTGTTCCTTGGTCTCTGTCCAGGAATCCAAAGCACTAAAGTCATTGCAGCAAAATGGCTGGCCTTTATAGTCCAGTCTGAGTGCCCTTTAATTAGCGCTCCCCGAGGCCCGCAGGGCCTCTGCTGCGTTCCACTTCACAGTTCTTAACAGCGCCACGCCCACATTGGGCGGGCGCCACTGAAGTTCCGGTTTGGGGCGCACAAACAGCGTTGCACGACGAAATGACGTCATAAGCTGCGCGCGCAGCTGAGCGGGCGCAAACACTTTGCGCCGGCGCTAAATGTCAACTGAAGTTGGGCGTAGGCGCAGATCGGCCTGCGCCCGGGCGCTAAGTGCCTAGCGCTCAAAATCTACTCCTCTTATGGCGCTAACGGCTGGCGAACGCAACTGAATTTCTAGGCCATGGATTTTAAAAAGGTATTTGATAAGGTGCCATATAAGAGACTTAGGCCTAGAAATTCGGTTGTTTGCGCCAGCGATTAGCGCCTAAAGAGCCCGAGAATTGGGGCGTTACCCAATGTTCGGGCTGGCGCAGTGAAGATAGCGCCACCTCCCATATTGAGTATCCATTTAGCGCCTGCGCTAACTCTTAGCGCGCGCCCGCGTGCGCAGGCAGATCATGACGTAATTTCAGTGTGCAATGCCTTTTTGGCACCCCTGACCGGATATTCGGTGGCGCCCGGAACCTTTCCGCCTGGCGCTATTAGTGACAGTTGGATGGAACATTCCCAGGCCCTTCTCGGAGTCGGGGGGCGCTATTTAAAGGGGACAGCTCTAGTATAAAAGCTGCAGCCACTTGGCCTGTTCATTCTGAGCGTTGCTGGAGAGAGTTGCTGAATTACTGTTGCACAGAATTTTTCGGATTTAGCCTTCGGAGACTTGGGACCTGAAGCCCTGTCCGGAGCAGTTGGAGCGCTAGACATTACTGCGTGTTGCCCGTCTGGCATAGCAATGGGAGCTGCTTTGGAGGGGAACGTCCTCATGGCCGGACACTTGGAAGGGGCACAGAGACGGTGGGAGAGAGGGCCGGGATTGGCCAGAAGGAGGAGGGGCAATGGAGGTCGCCCAATCCGACGATACGCTGCGAGGGTTTTCAGGCAGCAGGTGTCATACCTTACCATGTCGGAGGAGCAGTGTCTGCAAAGGCTCAGATTGGGTAAGGAGGTTGTGACTGAGCTTTGCCACCTGCTTGCTGAAGATCTGCAGCCGTGTCTACGGTGCAGGACCTCTCTGTCGGTGGCCGTCAAAGTGACTGTTGCCCTGAACTTTTACGCCAGTGGATCCTTTCAGTCAGCCACTGGGGACATCGCGAATATATCACAATTTGCAGTGCATTGTTGCATCCGGCAAGTGACAGCTGTTGAGTCTGTGTTTTCAATTGCAGTTATACTGAATAACAGGACAGAGACTACAGAAGTAAGTAAACAGGTCTTTAGTGATTGAGGGTCAGGGCTGAACTGGGATACACTTTGCTCTGCAGGGTTTATATACCGGTGTGGTCACCACCAGTACTACAATGTACAGGAGCCATCAAAAAGTAGTCCATCACCTTAAGGTATCCTCTTAAGGTGGACAGGTTACAAACACTACAATTCCTCCCCTTTTAGCTTAACAGTGTACACCCCAAATTAAACATTACATGGATAACATATATACAATTTACACACAAAACTGTTCAAAGATTCAGTCTCTGAGGAGGCCTCCTGATCCGGGCCGGATAACGCCTTTCAGGGGTTTCTGGTTCTCGTTGTTGGGGTGACTCATCCACTTGATCTCCTATGGATTGAACATCATCAGGTACGTTCGAGTCTGAGGTAGATGCTACAGGCTCAATAAGTTCTTCAACTGGTGTCTCTGCCGTAGACATGGGGTCGACCCTTGTTCTCGATTCCACAAGTTGGTCAGCATGACGTCGTATTACGTTCTCTCCAACGTCTACCGTGTACATCAAGGGTCCTTGTCGTGCATGAATTGTCCCAGGTTGCCATTTATTATCCCTATAGTCCCTGGCCAACACTGGTTGTCCTATTTCGAAACTACGAGTGGCCTTGTTATTTACATGCTGGAATTGCTTGTTTTCGACTTCCCTTCGCACATTGGGTTTTAACAAATCCAACCAGGACCGCAACCTTCTGTTATAGAACATTATGGCAAGGCTTTGATTTGTCACTGAATGCGTGGCGTTTCGATACGCCATCAGGAAATTGTCCACCTTGTGTTGTAGTGGAATATGGTCTTCACTCATGGCCTTTATCGCCTTTTTGAACGTTTGTACAAACCTCTCGGCCAACCCATTTGTAGTCGGATGATATGGGGCAGATGTATAGTGTTTCACCCCATTCTTTTTCATGAATTTCTGGAATTCTTCTGACACGAACTGTGGTCCGTTGTCTGAACATATTTGCTCCGGCAACCCATTCCTTGCAAATATGGTTCTTAGAACTGCGATCGTCTTCTCAGAGGTAGTGGTCGGCATCTTAATCACTTCTGGCCATTTAGAATGTGCGTCTACTGCTATCAAAAACATGGAATCCATGAATGGACCTGCAAAGTCGATATGCACATGTTGCCATGGGGCTGAAGGCCATTCCCATGGATGCAGTGGTGCAATTGGAGGTGCATTTTGAACTTTTTGGCACCCTGAGCAGCTTTTAGTCAGATCCTCTATTTGTTTGTCGATACCTGGCCACCACACATAAGCCCTAGCAAGGCTTTTCATCTTGACTCCCCCCAGATGACCTTCGTGCAATTCTTTCAGAACTCTCTCTCTCAATTTCGGAGGAATAATCACCCTTGTTCCATACATCAATGTTCCTTGACATACAGACAGCTGTTCTCGTCTGGCTGAGAATGCTGGTAACAGTGGTTCGCCATGTGCTGGCCATCCCTTCACTGTCAAGTCGTAGACCCGAGACAGTGTCGGGTCATTTCGGGTCTCTCTCTCAATACCCGCATTGGTGACTGGTAAGCATTCGATGATGGTCGAGTGAAATATCTCTACAGGGTCAACTGCCGGTGCCTCTTCCGCTGTAGGTAGTGGCAAGCGCAACAGCCCATCAGCATTACCATGTTGCTTTGTACCTTTGAATTCAATATCATATTGATGTGCCCCTAGGGAAAGGGACCATCTCTGAAGCTTCTGCGCCGTCATTACCGGAACACCCTTCTTAGGGTTGAAAATGGAAACCAACGGCTGGTGATCTGTCAGCAGCATAAACGTTTGGCCTTGCAGGTAATGGTTACATTTCTTAACTCCCCACACGAGGCTGAGAGCCTCCTTATCTATCTGAGCATAGTCGCGCTCAGCGGAGGTCAATGATCTGGATGCGAAAGCGACTGGCCTTTCCGAGCCATCTGGAAACTTATGTGAGAGCACTGCCCCGATACCATATGGAGAAGCATCACAAGCTAAGCGAATAGGCAGCGTTGGGTTAAAGTGAGCCAACACTTCCTTAGAGGTGATCAGTGCTTTGCTCTTTTGAAAAGCCCGCTTACAATCATCGCTCCACTTCCATGGTATTCCCATTTGCAAAAGAGTGTTTAGCGGGTGTAACACCGTGGATAAATTTGGAAGAAACTTATGGTAATAGTTAACCAACCCGAGGAACGACCTCAACTGGGATACATTTTCCGGTGCAGGAGCTTTTACAACAGCTTCGATCTTGTCAGGTGACTTATGGAGCCCCTCGCGGCCAATGACGTGGCCGCAGTACGAGATTCGCTTTTGAAAGAACTCGCATTTCTGGCGATTAACTCTGAGCCCATATTCTTTCAATCTGATGAGCACCTGCTCCAAATTCGCGAGGTGATCGTTATCGTTATCTCCTGTAATCAGGATGTCATCCAGGTAGCATTGTGTGCCTGGAATTCCCTGCAATACCTGCTCCATGTCCCTTTGCCAAATCGCTGGAGACGATGCCACTCCAAAAACCAGTCTATTATACCGATATAAGCCCTTATGCGTGTTGATCGTGAGATACTGACGTGACGCTTCATCAACTTCCATCTGTAGGTACGCCTGCGCCAGGTCTATCTTAGTGAAGTGTTTCCCGCCAGACAGCGAAGCGAAGATATCTTCAATCCGCGGAAGCGGACATTGCACCGTGTGAAGAACCGGATTAACAGTGATCTTGAAATCACCACAGATGTGAACATTCCCAGGTTCCCCCGGCTTATTGCTCAACGAACGCTTCATGACAGGAACAATGGGTGTAGCCCATTCGCTCCAGTCCACCTTGGACAGTACCCCTGAACATTCTAGCCCTTCCAGCTCTGCTTCCACAGCAGGTCGTATCGCATAAGGCACCGGTCTGGCTTTGAAAAATTTTGGGTTTGCATGTTCTTCAACCTTGATGTTTACCGTAATTCCTTTCAGTGTTCCAAGTCCCTGTTGGAACACCTCCTTAGCATCGTCTAAGATTTTGGACAGTCGTTTAGGTTTGACGTCATCCTCCTTACAGGCATCTACAGTCAGTGCTTGTATGGAATGCCAGTCCACATTTATTCTCCGGATCCATTCCTGTCCCAGTAGTAGCGGACCTCTATCAGGTAACACATACAAGTCCATTTTCTGACTTTCTTTACCATTGTAGACCACGTTTACTTTTATCTTTCCTTTGGGGTATACTATTTGCCCCGTGTATGTTTTCAATACAATCTCCGTATCCCTCAGGGGAATGTGCGAGAATAACCTTTTGTAATCTTGCTTATTCATGACCGTTAATGCCGACCCAGTGTTCAATTCCATCTTCACTTGGACTCCTGCTATCCGAAGCATGACCCAGATAGTTTGGTGGTCTGCTGTGTTACCCACATTATGTATTTTCAGACAACCCAGCTTACTGCTGGATTCTGAATCCATCTTCTGTTCATCCGAACTGTTCTCTGTCACCTTGTGTACTTTTTTGTACTTCTCCTGCGGTGACTTTTTGCTGCTGGTCTTCTTTCCTGACCGGCATACTCTCGCTATGTGACCAAGTTTGCCACATTGCCTGCATTCTTTATCTTTGAACCAGCACTGGTTCTGGTCATGCGTTGTCCTTCCACAACGATAGCACTTTACTGTGCCCAATGCCAGTTCATTGGTGCTGAATTCCAATGGCCTTTGCTGTATCTCTGCAGCGCCTCGTGCTGCTGCCTCGTGGGATGCTGCAATGCTGAAAGCTTTGTCCAGCGTAAGGTCCTTTTCCTCTAGCAGTCGCTTCTGGGTTCCTTCCCTTAGGAGCCCACACACAAACTTATCTCTCAGTGCGTCTGCTAGTCCTGTTCCGAACTGGCAGTACTTTGATAACTTGCGCAGTTCTGTTAGGAATTCAGCGTTGCTTTCTTCTTTAAGTTGAATTCTTTTGTAGAATTTAAATCGTTCCGCTATCAGCAGCGGCGTGGGGTTTAAATGCTCCTGCAGGATAGTAACAATATCCGCGAAACTCTTCCCTACCGGTTTGTCTGGTGTTACAAGGTTCCTTAATAACCCGTACGTCTTCGCACCCATTGAGTTTAATAGGGTTAGTGCTTTCTTATCATCTGGTACCTCATTCGTTGTACAGTAAACTTCGATGCGTTCCACATAAGTGGCCCAATCTACCGCATCGTTAGCAAAAGCAGTGATGTTACCCGTTTTTGGCATCCTTGCTGAGTTTCTCCTTCCCCTTTGGATATTATTATTATTTTTTTTTTTCAAAATGGCGGCTTTTCCCGCGCTTGGCGGCTTTTCCCGCGCTTGTCTTCTTCCCCCGTCGACTCAAAATGGCGATTCCCGCGCTGTTGCCGTCCACACCTCCCAGCGGCCCTTTATTTTCCCCTGCGTTGCTGCTCTTGTTCCCCCGCCGCTCCCGCGGTCCTTGTGGCCATAGACGCTTTTCTGGCTGCTGCGCGTCTCTGCCTGATTGCAGTCCGGCCCCTGACACCGGCTGCGGTCGTGTTCTCCGCCTTTTTCGTCGTTTTCCCTCCCCTTCTCCCACTGACAACTCGGCCGACTTTCCCCCCCGTGCCGCTCGATCGGGCTTACCCGCCGCTGTCGTAGAAGGGATGCTCACTGATGCTTGACTTCGTGTTCAGCAAACCAACCCAGGTTTCCGATGGCCTCCCGTGCGATGCAGGATGTTGAGGGCGGATGCCCTTTTTTGACGTCCGTGTCTGAGGACGAAGCTTCCTTTGATGCAAAACTGCCGCAAGGTAAGATCAGACTCGTCGCCACTGTTGAGTCTGTGTTTTCAATTGCAGTTATACTGAATAACAGGACACAGACTACAGAAGTAAGTAAACAGGTCTTTAGTGATGAGGGTCAGGGCTGAACTGGGATACACTTTGCTCCGCAGGGTTTATATACCGGTGTGGTCATCACCGGTACTACAATGTACAGGAGCCATCAAAAAGTAGTCCATCACCTTAAGGTATCCTCTTAAGGTGGTACAGGTTACATACACTACAACAGCTGCCCTCTATAGAAGGAGGCGTCAATTAATCACCTTCCCTGTGACCCTGGAGAAGCAGGCGGAGCGCGCGCAGGGCTTCGCTGCTATTGCGGACTTCCCCATGGTGCAGGGGGCCATTGATTGCACACACGTGGCTTTGCGGGCGCCATTACAGAATCCGGAGGAGTTCCGCAACTGCAAGGGGTTCCACTCCCTCAATGTCCAGCTGGTGTGTGACCACCGCCAGATGATCATGGCAGTCAACGCACAATTCCCTGGGAGCAGCCACGATGCGTTCATCCTGCGGCAGACCTCAGTTTCTGACCTTTTTGAGGGCCCGGCTCACCCACGAGGCTGGCTTCTTGGCGACAAGGGCTATCCTCTCTTCCCATGGCTCATGACCCCACTCCGTTTGCCCGCCACCCCGGCGGAAGAGCTTTACAACAGCAGCCATCAGGCGACCAGGAACATTGTGGAGCACACTATTGGTGTGCTCAAACAGCGTTCCCGCTGTCTAGACCATTCGGGGGGAGCCCTGCAGTACTCGCCGGAGCAAGTGGGTCGCATCGTCGTCGTCTGTTGCATGCTCCACAACTTGGCCATTCGACGAACCCAGCCAATGCCAGCCGACCCTCAAGGTCCAGCAGAGCAGGCGGACGAGGAAGAGGAGGAGGAGGAGGAAGAGCAGGCGGATGAGGAGGAGGAGGAGCAGCATTCGGACGAGGAGGAGGAGGAGGAGGAGGAAGATGGGAGGGCTCCTGAAACTGGAAGGGCCGTCCGTCAGAGGTGCATAAGGACTCGGTTCTAGGCCCCTCTGATGGAATTATGGGTGTCATTCGTACTGCGCACTTCGGCTCATACAAAGCCTTTGAAGGCCACCATGAGTGTATATAGTTACGATTACCATTGTAAATAAAAAAAATTCTTTATTGTCAAAAAAGTGCTTTCTTCCAGCATAACAACGTCATGTCAACAGAAACCATAACTAACAAAATAACAGTTAACTCTGGCAAAGCCGCAAAACTAAACAAACCATCACAAACAATCGCAACAGGTGATGGCGTCCTTGAATTTGGAGAAAGAAACATCTCAGCACCTCCCTCTACTGCTGGCCCCTTGATGGAGACCGACTTCTCTTTCGCGGTTGGCCCCTTCCCTCCCTGCGGCTCCTACGTAATTGAACCCTAGTGGCAGCGTCAATGCTGGGGGACACCTGCTGACTGTCTGGAAACGCAGAAGCCCTTGAGGGGCGGCCTGGACGACCTCTGGGCTTGGAGGGTGCGGAAGCTGGCTGCTTGAACTGGGCATGGCTGGAAGCAGTGTGCACTGCAGGTGGTGGCAGCTGCAATGCAGACGTTCCAGCGGTGGCATGAGCAATGCTCACCTGCCGAGAGAGGACACCTGCACCATGGTCTGATGACACTCTGGCTCTCTGAGGGGACCAGCTTGGATCATCCGCCACAATCGACTGCTCCACTGATTCCTGGCCTCATGTGGTAGTGGAAGGTCCCGGGGTGATCCTGGCTGATGCAGATAGGGTGGCAGCAGTGAGAGTTCGCGTTGCCTCAATCTGGGTGTGGACGAGGCCAGCAAGTGACAGTGTGGCAGCAGTGAGGACCTGTGTGGCAGGTGCCAGTGCTTCGGAGAAGCCCTGGACAGTTCTTTCCATTGCTTCGGACAAGGCTGGAGCAGTACGTGCCACTGCCTCGGACAAGCCCTGGACAGACCTTTCCAGGGATTGTCCGAAGCTCTGAACAGTCCTTTCCATAGCGGCCTCAAAGCCCTGGATAGTCCTCTCCATTGCTGCCCCGAAGCCCTGGACAGTCCTCTCCATTGCTGCCCCAAAGTCCAGCACACTCTTTGCCAGTGTGTCGATCGACTGAGGCATCCTCCCCACTGCAGCCATAAGCTCAGTGTGCCTGGGTGCTCATTTCAGCCAGGCTACGCACCTCCTCTGCACTCTGTGCAGCAGTCATCGTTCCCTGCCTTGCCCTCCGGGGAGCCGATGCCCGAACTTGCCTACCCCCCTCGCGTTGCTGCAGGCCGCCTGTTCCGGCAACAGGCTCCTCATCAGAGCACCCCCACTCCCCTCCAGGGAACTACTATCCCCAGTCTGCAGATGTGTAGGCTCCCCTGAGGCTGGAACAGATGGTCCGGCTTCCTCCTGCTCCTCGCCTCCGGAGGCACTGGCACTGGCAGCTTCAGGGCCCGGATCCCTAGCTGGTGATGCAGCATCTGAAAGCAGGGAGGTGGAAGAGTGGCTTAAGCAAAAGGACAGGTTGGCAGCAAGGGATGCCAGATTGCAGCAAGGCTATGACATGGCTCCACAGTGAGAAAGCATGCTGGCGGGGGGACCAAGCGGAAGGAGACAGTTGTAAAAGGTGAGAACCTTAACATCGCTGTCGACAATGGGGTCGGCAGCTGCAGTGGTAACAGGACCACTCAGACGTCCTCCAAGAATCTGGTGCACTCTCTCCTCGAGATCTGTGAGAGTGACCACTTGTGGAGGTCCTCCACCGGTTCGAAGCTGGTCTTTGCGAATCTTCGCCAGCTTGGACTGCAGGGGAAAGGAGGGGAAGTTATGTTACATGATGCCTTGAGTGATCATCTCATGCCCCCCATGTTGCAAGATCCCTTACATGATGCTCTGAGTGAAGATCTCATGCCCCCCATGGTGCAAGAGCCCTTACATGATGCCCTGAGTGAGCATCTCATGCCCCCCATGGTGCAAGAGCCCTTACATGATGCCCTGAGTGAGCATCTCATGCCCCCCACGGTGCAAGAGCCCTTACATGATGCCCTGAGTTAAATGTGGATGTGTGTGCCCAGAAAGGGCCATCGGTGCTTGCTGGCAGATGGCCAATGGAACACAGGCCGCCCTGTAGCCATAAAGACAGGTGCAAATGAAGGGATGCAGAAATATGCAGAAACAACACTCACCCTGACGACCCGAGTGAGGTCGTTGAATTTCTTTCTGCATTGGACAGGGCTCCTGGTCACCATGTTGCTGGAGTTGACCCTCTGGCATACATCCGTCCAAGCTCGTCGGTAGTCCTTATGATTCGGCCTCCTGCCATTGTCTGGGTACAGAACATCTCGACGGCGCTCCACTGCGGACACCAATTGCTCCAGAGCCTCATTGCTGAAGCACTCTGCTCTCTGCCTCACCTTCTCCATCTGGTCCAAGTTTTTTGCACCAGAGAAGGGCCTGCGCCGAACCTGAGGCCTACAAGGCGCTGAGTGTGGAAGCTGAGGCTGACTGACCCACCCCTTTAAGAGCTGGCCGGCGCCTGGAAGTCTCGTGGTTATCGGTAATTGAGAGCACTTGCGCTGCGCCCGTCCGCGCCGATATTGGGTTGCGCCAGAAGTTTAGCGCCTTAAGAGTCCCGTGCAACGTCTGAATTCGCGCCTCAATCACCTTGGGGCGATGCAACCCAATATCGCGCCAGGCAGCAATAAGTTGCGTCTGGCTATAAACTTTGCGCAGCGCCAGTTCTAACGCCTCAAGCGGGGCTATACCCAATTTCTAGGCCTTACTGCTAAATTAAGGCTTATATGGTATTAAAGGGAATATGGATAGGAAGGTGGCTGAAGGAGAGCGAGCAGTGGTTAATGGACATTTCTCAGACAAACAGTAGCATCTGCCAAGAGTTAGTATTATGAACCCTTCTTGAATATATTTAATGAATTGACCTCAACTGCCTTGTGTGGTAGAGAATTCCACAGGTTCACCAGTCTCTGGGTGAAGAAATTCCTCCTCATCTCAGTCCTAAATGGCTTACCCCTTATCCTTAGACTGTGACACCTGGTTCTGGACTCCCCCACCATTGGGAACATCCTTCCTGCATCTAGTCTGTTTAGTCATGTTAGAATTTTATAAGTTTCAATGAGATCCCCTCTCATTCTTCTAAACTCTAACGAATATAAGCCTAATCGACCCAATCTCTCCGCATATGTCATTCCTGCCATCCCAGGTATCAGTCTGGTGAATCTTCGCTGCACTCTCTCCATGGCAAGAACATCCTTCCTCAGATAAGGCAACCGAAACTGCACACAATACTCAAGATGTGGCCTCACCAAGGCCCTGTACAACTGCAGCAAGACATCCTTGCTCCTGTACTCGAATCCTCTCGCTATGAAGGCCAACATACCATTTGTCTTCTTAACTGCCTGCTGCACCTGCATGCTTACCTTCAACTACTGGTGCGCAAGGACACCCAGGTCTCGTTGCACTTCCCCTTTTCCCAATCTATTGCCATTCAGATAATAATCTGCCTTCCTGTTTTTGCCACCGAAGTGGATAACCTTGCATTTATCCACATTATACTGCATTTGCCATGCACCTGCCCAATCACCCAACCTGTCCATATCATACTGGAGTTTCTCGACACCCTCCTCACAGCACACACGCCCACCCAGCTTTGTGTCGTCTGCAAACTTGGAGATATTACATCTAGTTCCCTCGTCTAGATCATTAATATATATTGTGAATAGCTGGGGTCCTAGCACCGATCCCTGCGGTACCCCACTAGTCACTGCCTGCCACTTGGAAAAAGACCCGTTTATTCCAACTCTTTGCTTCCTGTCTGCCAACCAGTTCGCTATCCAAGACAGTACCTGACTCCCAATCCCATGTGCTTTAACTTTGTACGCTAATCTCTTATGCAGGACCTTATCAAATGCCTTCTGAAAGTTCAAATACACTATATCCACTGGTTCTCCCTTATCTATTCTACCAGTTACATCCTCAAAAAATTCCAGTAGATTAGTCAAGCATGATTTACCTTTTGAAAATCCATGTTGACTTTGGCCGATCCTGTCACTGTTATCCAAGTGCTCTGTTATTACATCTTTTATAATGGACTCTAGCATTTTCCCCACTACCGATGTCAGGCTTACCAGTCTATAATTCCCCGTTTTCTCTCTACCACCTTTTTTAAATAGTGGGGTTACATTAGCTATCCTCCAATCCATGGGAACTGTTCCAGAGTCTATAGAATTTTGGAAGATGACCAGCAATGCATCTACTATTTCTAGGGCCTCTTCCTTAAGTACCCTAGGATGTAGATTATCAGGCCCTGGGGATTTATCGGCCTTTAATCCCATCAATTTCCCTGACACCATTTCCCTACAAATACTGATTTCATTCAATTCCCCCCTCATTAGACCCTATTTTCCCCGACAACTCTGGGAAGTTATTTGTGTCCTCCTTTGTGAAGACAGAACCAAAGTATATATTTAATTGTTCAGCCATTTCTTTGTAAATTTCATTATAAATTCCCCTGATTCTGACAGCAAGGGACCTATTCTTGACTTCACCAATCTTTTTCTCTTCACATATCTATAGAAGCTTTTACAGACAGTTTTTATGTTCCCTGCAAGCTTACTCTCATAATCTATTTCCCCCCCTCTTAATTAATCCCTTTGTCCTCCTTTGTTGAATCCTAAACTGCTCCCAATCCTCAGGTTTGCTGCTTTTTCTGGCCAAATTATATGTCCACTCCTTGGATCTTTTGCTATCCCTAATTTCCCTTGTTAGCCATGGTTGAGTCACCTTTCTTGTTTTATTTTTATGCCAAACAGGGATGAACAAATTCTGTAATTCATCGATGCGACCTTTAAATATTTGTCATTGCCTATCCACCGTCAACCCTTTAAGTAATGCTCCCGAATCCATCCTAGCCAACTCATGCCTCATACCATCGTAGTTTCCTTTATTTAAATTCAGGACCCTAACCTCTGAGTCAACTACTTCACTTTCCATTTTAACGAAGAATTCTATCATATTATGATCGCTCCTCCCCAAGGGGCCTCACACAACAAGATTGTTAATTAATCCTTTCTCATTACAAAATACCCAGTCTAAGATGGTCTGATCTCTCGCTGGTTCCTCGACATATTGGTCCAGGAAACCATCCCGTATACATTCTAGGAATTCCTCCTCCACAGTATTGTTACTAATTTGGTTAGCCCAGTCTCTATGTAGATTAAAGTCACCCATGATAACTGCTGTGCCCTATTGTACGTGTCTCTAATTTCCCATTTAATGCCATCCCCAACCTCAGCATTACTGTTTGGGGGTCTGTATACAACTCCCACTAATTTTTTCTGACCCTTGGTATTTCTCAGCTCTGCCCATACCGATTCCTCATCATCAGAGCTAATATCATTCCTTAATATTGTGTTAATCTCCTGTTTAACCAGCAATGCTACCCCACCTCCTTTTCCTTTTTGCTTGTCCTTCCTGAATATTGAATAATAAGGAGTGTGGTTAATTGTGAAGAGGACTGTAAGTGACTTCAGGAGGACATAGACATGTTGGAAGATTGGGCAGATAAATGGGTGATGAAATTTATGTGGAGAAATGTGAACTGTTACATTTTGAAAGGAAGGATAAGGATATGAAATATACACTAAATGGTAAAACTTTAAAAGGAGTAGAACAGCAGATAGATTTAGGCCTGGCCTTTCCTTAAAAAAAGCATCTGATTTTAGGTGGCAAGTAAAATGGCTTGGAGAAACTCTCCACTTAAACTCAATCCTTAAAAATGGCCGCCAAGTTTGTTCGCTGCTATGTCTCTGATCTGTCCACTGGCAGCACATCCTGCTCTATTTAAATGAATTTTGGAGTGGTAAGTGCCCCTGAGATTTCCTCCCACTTACTGCCCTGAACATTACCACCACTGTAAAAGTGGCGGTGCTGAGCCTTTAAGAAATTGGAAAGGTGAAAGCTCACACAGAAGTGTGATTCTGTGACAACAGAAAACGCTGGAAAAACTCAGCAGGCCAGGGCAGCATCCGTGGAGAGAGAAACGGAGTTAACGTTTCAGGTCAAAGACCCTTCGTCAGAACTGGAAAAAAAGCAGGAAAAGGAATAGATTTTAAAGCAACTGGGGGCTGGGAAAAGGGGGAGGGGATGAAAGAACAAAAGGGAAGGTCAGTGATAGGATAGAAAGCAGGAGAGATTAAGAGACATTAAGAGATATTCAAGGAACAAAGGATGGCTCTAGATGAAGTGTAGGGGGTTTTGCTTTGGGGTTTGCGTCTGGTCAGTCAGTCGTATGCCTGAGCTGCCCCAGCCCCGTGCGGTTCGAATCGCTTCCCCCTTTTAGTTCTGAGCAGCGGACTTATTTGCGTGTAGCGATATAGACAAATGAGACCAGTGGTTCGGTGCAAAGAAAATCAATGTTTATTAAAATAGAGAAACAATTACTATACAGAGAAAATCACTATGGATGCAACACAATTACACTTAGCGGGGGAGGAGAAACGGACACATCGAGGGAAAATGACTAAAATGACAATTTTAGCAATCCCCTTAACTCCCACCTTTTACACCTATCTAGGTTATCTTGTGATGGGCCAGAAAATTGATGCTCACCAGTCTAGGATGTTGAAAACGCCTGCTCCGTGCCCCGTTGCCTGCCGATGTCTTTTTGGTTTTCACCGCCCCAAAGCAGAGATACCCCAGCGATTTAAATGTAACTGCGGGTGTCCTGCTTCCCTGGACGGGCTCTTTGTCGATGATCCTCTTGATGGTAAGGCAGGGCACCAGAGTCGAGGCGGGAGAGAGAGAGATGGATGGCTTCCCGAGGGACTAGTTATACCCTTCCTGGTAGCCCTTATCTCCTGCCAGATCAGCTTATTTCTTTGTCTGACCTGGACGTGTTGAAGCTTATACAAAGGAAACCGATCTGGGCCCATCGACCTGGATAGCCGGTCAATTGGTTTTAAATGTCTCATCAGTGTTCCCCTTTGTCCAACTGGTTTCGTGATGGGGCCATTCCAGTTTGAATGTTCCGTTGATCGTTTGCCAACAGCATTGATGTCCTCTAACGAAGGTCTGAATGCAGCTATTACATACTGATTGTCTGTGCAAACAACCTTGATGGGTTTTAATCAGAGGCCCGAATGCCACAGGGTTTGCTCCTCATGCATAAATGCAGAAGGTCTGTCTGCATTTGAATTTCTGGAAAGTTCCTTCTCACAGTCAGCCCAAACTGAAACTTACAGGCCTTGGCCATGAGGTTGACCGCAGCCATCTTGTTGAGCCCTGGAGCCCTGGATTTTAAACTCAGTCCAGCCAGGGTTTCTTCAATAAGCCAAAAGTAAATCTTCGGGGGAGACATGAAATTTGCGAATCCTTTCAGTCCCCCCTAGGATACTGAAACTTGCTTGAAGTGTCCAATCAAGGTGAGCAAATTTCTGACCCCCCACAAACAACCTTCCCCTATATTTATCTATCCACCATCCCTCGACACATACATTCCCCTTACTTAGAGAAATTTCTGTAGGGGGTTTTGGTTTGGGGTTTGCATCTGGTCAGTCAGTCGTGTGCCTGAGCTGCCCCAGCCCCGTGCGGTTCGAATCGCTTCCCCCTTTTAGTTCTGAGCAGCGGACTTATTTGCGTGTAGCGATATAGACAAACGAGACCAGTGGTTCGGTGCAAAGAAAACCAATGTTTATTAAAATAGAGAAACAATTACTATACAGAGAAAATCACTATGGATGCAACACAATTATGCTTAGCGGGGGAGGAGAAACGGACACATCGAGGGAAAATGACTAAAATGACAATTTTAGCAATCCCTTTAACTCCCACCCTTTACACCTATCTAGGTTATCTTGTGATGGGCCAGAAAATTGATGCTCACCAGTTTAGGATGTTGAAAATGCCTGCTCCGTGCCCCGTTGCCTGCCGATGTCTTTTTGGTTTTCACCGCCCCAAAGCAGAGATACCCCAGCGATTTAAATGTAACTGCGGGTGTCCTGCTTCCCTGGATGGGCTCTTCATTGATGATCCTCTTGATGGTAAGGCAGGGCACCGGAGTCGAGGCGGGAGAGAGAGAGATGGATGGCTTCCTGAGGGATTAGTTATACCCTTCCTGGTAGCCCTTATCTCCCGCCAGATCAGCTTATTTCTTTGTCTGACCTGGACGTGTTGAAGCTTATACAAAGGAAACTGATCTGGGCCCATTGACCTGGATGGCTGGTTAATCGGTTTTAAACGTCTCATAAGTGTTCCCCTATGTCCAACTGGTTTCATGATGGGGCCATTCCAGTTTGAATGCCCCGTTGATCATTTACCCAGTGTTGATGTCCTCTAATGAAGGTCTGAATGCAGCTATTACATATTGATTGTCTGTGCAAATGACCTTGATGGGTTTTAATCAGAGGCCCGAATGCCACAGGGTTTGCTCCTCATGCATAAATGCAGAAGGTCTGCCTGCATTCGAATTTCTGGAAAGTTCCTTCTCACAGTCAGCCCAAACTGAAACTTACAGGCCTTGGCCATGAGGTTGACCGCAGCCATCTTGTTGAGCCCTGGAGCCCTGGATTTTAAATTCATTCCAGCCAGGGTTTCTTCAAGAAGCCAAAAGTAAATCTTCGGGGGAGATATGAAATTTGCGAATCCTTTCAGAAGTGTGAATGGCCTTGGCAGAATGAAGGACAGCTGCCATGTGGGAGGGAAGAAAAAAGCCCAGACGAAAGTGTGGATTAAAAAAAAAGGGAAAAAATATATATATGTGATAGGGGCCGAGGTTATGATCTGAAATTGTTGAACTCTATGTTGAGTCCAGAGGGCTGTAGAGTGCCTAATCGAAAGATGAGGTGCTGTTCCTCGAGCTTACGCTGAGCTTCCATGGAACAATGCAAAAGGCTGAGGACGGTGAGGTCTGAGTGGGAATGGGGCGGTGAATTAAAGTGACAGGCCACCGGGAGCTCGGGTGATTCTGTGACTCTGTTTTGGCTGGAAGTCATTTCCACTACTTTGAAATGACAGTTTCTGAGCATTAAAAGTACTTTGTGAAATGTGCTAAACATTTAAAGGAAGCTTAGCATTGTGAAATAATGGATTTCCCACTGTGGAGTCCATTGTTCTTGTGCTTTGAGGAGGAGGAGGATGATGAGGACATGGAGGAGGTAAGGATGTAAGAAAAGTGTGGGTGTGGCATGCAGGCAACAATCAATCCACAGGTAATCACACCATAGGCCCAGCAAACCATGGAGATCCAATCTGGATCTTTCCCATAAAGAAAGAACTTGCATTTATATAACACCTTTCATGACCTCAGGATGTGCCAAAGCATTAACAGCCAGTGAAGTACTTTTTGAAGAGTAGTCACTGTTGCAATGTAGGGAAATGCAGCAGTCAATTTTCATACAGCAAGGTGCCACAAACAGCAATGAGATAAACGACCAGAGAATCTTTTTTTTTGTGATGTTGGTTGGGGGTAAATGTTGGCCAGAACGCCAGGAGAACTACCATTTAAATCTTCTTTGAATAATGCCATGGGATCTTTTGCATGTCTACATGTATAAACGGGGTTTCTGCTACACTTCCAATGAAGTTGTGGTGACACAACAGCAGAAAGTCCAAGGAAATTCAGGGCCTAGAGTTTGAAGCCATAACAATTTCTAGTGATCGACTTGTAAATTTCACATCATTTCAATATATGTAAAATCAATGAACCAGTAATCTCTCTACACTTAGGCTAATTTGAAGGTCTGGGATGAAATAATTAGTGTAACTCACATGAGAATAATGTGCTTTTACTGCATGGTTATGAATAATAATTTTGCTACATAGTGATGTGATAATTCTTTATAATGAAATGAAAAATTATAATTTACTTCAGCGAATTATCACCTAATTGACCAATTCTAGAACATATTTAAAAAGCTAAAATGAATTTCCGAGGAAGTGAGTTTGGTTTCTTTGATGGAAATTGGATTCCTTTTCTCAACATTTTTATGAAAAATGATATTTAATGCACATATATGTTTTGTCCTTTTATCACTTGTGCAAACTTCCTGGAGGCTGAAGACATTCCCTCATATTTCTGCAGTTGCAAGTGTCTGTTCCAGTGAAGGCTGGCACTGCATTATCGCGGCTTGCCATATATTAGCTCAGAGCTTAACAGTTTGCTGTGTTAGAAGTGGAAGACTGGAAGGGGAGGGAATGATGCTGAAAGAAGACAAAATAGAATTAAAGAGCAAAAGATGTTTAACTAAAGTAATAGAGTGGAGATGCTCTCCAGCTTAGTTTGGTGCATAAGCTTGTTATTGAATTACATGAATAAAGATTATGTTGTTTGAAGTATCTGTGATATGTAGTGTGTGTTAGTTACTTGATATTCAGTTACAACTGATGATATGCTGCTTGGATTGTGGATACTTGTGTCTGTGTGAGGAATTGGTCAAGATCCGTCACAATTTAATAGATAAAATGCGGATTCTGGAATGAATCCATTGCCCTGGATGCCTGTATTTGACCACTGCTGCAGAGAGTAACAGGAACTTGTGAGAAGCATCTTAATGAGAGTAAGCTGAACATCATAAGTGAACACTACTGTAAAGTCTGTGGGTTGTTTAGTTAATTAATACACAGACTCCAAGAGTAACTTAAAACAGGACTTTACTATTCGAAGGTCAGGGCGAATCTGCCCAATAACTCCTGACACAGCACTTATATACCGGTGTGGTCACCGTCGGTATTACAGTATACAGAAGCCAACAAAGTAGTGCCACACCTAAAATAGTTCTCTTAAAGGTGAGCGGTTACATACAATGGTTTTCTTAAAGGTAGACGGATACATACACTACAATCCTCCCTTTTTAGCTTACAACATACTTAGTCCCCCATTAAACATAACATATATTCAACTTCATGTAAAACAATTCACAGGTATAATCTATGCGGGAACAGTTTACAGATTCAGTCTCTGCGGGAACAGTTCACAGCTTCAGTCTCTGGTCTTGACTCGGTCCGAACAACATCTCTGTGGTGTAGCCGGTTCACATTGCTAGCGTGACTCATCCAATAGTCTTTCCCTTGACTTAACAGCTTGAACTTCCGTCCTGCTGAACCAGCAGTGCTGACTTTTACAAACAGCTGGACTGCCTTGGTAATTTTTCCTACTTGCCAACTGATTTGGCTCCCTTCGTAGGGCCCACGTACATGATCTGGTAGAAGTGATAATGATTTAGATGGTTATCACTTTCTGCTTCGTCTTTTTCTTTTCTGCTTCTTGGAGACTCTCGGGGCTCCCTTATCAGCTGCCAGCTGTAGCGCCACCATCTCCCTATGTTCCTTAGACTTTAAGTGCTTCATCCTGATTTCTGCACTTTGGGAGTTTTCATCACAAGCTGGGCAGACCAAGTCCTCGTAATATTCCGTGTCACTCAACAGGTCATGGTAATATTTGGTGTCGTCCTGAACTAGTCTAGCGAGGGGGCCTGCTACTTCTTCCTTACCCAACTGGACGTTAGCCGACTGTTGTTCCCTCCCTAGACATCTTTCCTGAAGCGACTTCTTCATGCGTTCATATTCATCCCGCTCTTCCTGGGTTTCCTGCCAATCCTTCACTAATTACCTCATTTGTGATTCCAATACTTCCCCTTCCATCGGGGATTGATTGATCGGGCTATTCAATCCTTCTACTGGAGCAGCTGTTTCCACATTCTGTAGTTCACATTGACGTGATTCAGCGTACTTTCGGCAGCCCCGTAAAATCTGTGTTGCAACCTCAGCTATTTCCATAACTTTTGAGAGCTCCGAACTCCTTCCCTTTGAAGATTGAAGCTCGTGTTCAGATTGTTCCCATTGCAGAGTCTTGTCCCTCAGCATATGAAGGAGTTGGCTGACCGTTAACTCTTCCACGGGAACACTGTGGATCAGAGTCTTCTCCATTTCATCCACCTTTCCCTCCAATGCTTTCACCTTCTTTTCCTCTTGTACTTTGGCTTTCAGCGCTCGGAGAAGTTGCGCCTTGATGCTCTCTAGCTCATGTTCAGGGGCCATTCTTACAGTCTCTGTGTTTCTTACAGTTTCCTTTTCTTCCACTGAAAGGATTCCCAGTTGAATCTGTTCTTCAAGTTGTTGAACCTCGGTCATTGCCGCCTCATATTTGTCTTGGGTTTCCTTCAATATTTTTATGAGTTCTTGGACATCTTGTCTTTCATGTTCTGCCATGCCTTTCACCTCTAATTTCTCATCTATGGATGGAACTTCTACAGATGAGTCTGTCTTGGCCTTGAGCTCATTAAGAATTTCCTGCCGCCCTTGGACTTCTTGTTCATGTTCAACCTTTAGTTGCTCATATGCTTCCACTGAAACTAGCTTTTCAGAGGTTGCCGAGTTAACCCCCTCCAGGATTGTAGCCTGGGCCTGTTCATACTGTTCCTTCAACTTCTCAAACTCTGCTTGTAAGGAGTCGTAGAGAAGAACTGGAATAAAATCCTGGCTTCCTGAAGATTCCTCTTCATTTGCTTCTTTCTGCAAATATTCTAACTCCTGAACATTATAAGGGAGATGTGATCGGTGATTGGTCATGATGGCTCTATGGTCGCTCTCTGCTTGAGCTAGCTGCTTCTGTTGTCTTTCCAGATTCTCCCATTCGGTGTCATAGAACTTTTTCATTGTTTTCATCTCTTGTACGAGACGGTAACTCAATTGTTCTAATTGTTGTCGTGATTTGAAATAAAGTTGAGTCCGAGCTCGGTGTTCTTCCGTCATGGATATGTCCTTAAACTGAACAGACTCAGAATTCTCTGTCAAACTATGTTGTCGTTGTTCGGTGGAGCTCTGTTCTGAAACTTTGTTCTTCTCTGAAGCATAAGCCTTTCTGCATGCCTTCGTTTTTCCAACCTTAGTCGGCAAGTCCATTTTAGCCTTGTCTTTCACATTTGGGTTGGTCTTATCGTCATCCGATTCAGAATCTGAGCTGATTGTCTGCACCGAGTCCTCACTCGTTATGGCTTTTAGATAGTGCCATTCCATGTCTATTTTCTTGATCCACTCCCGTCCTAGAAGTGGTGGTCCTCCCTCAGGTAATACGTCTAAGTTCATTCTTGGGTGTTCTTTACCCCTATCTCTCACCTTGACTCTTATCTTTCCCATGGGGTATACTTTATGCCCTGTGTATGTCTGCAATATGAACTTGGTATCCCTTAAGGGTATATGTGAGAATAGCTGGTGGTAATCCCTTCGATTTATGACTGATAGAGCTGATCCAGTGTCCAACTCCATTTTCACTTGGACTCCAGCTATTTTTAGCATGACCCAGATGGTTTGTAGGTCAGCTTCCTTACTCACATTGTGAATTCTCAGACTACCCAGCTCCTGGCCGTTTGGGTCTGAGTCCGAATTCTGTTCGTCTGAACTCTTCTCAGCCACCTTGTGTACCTTGTTGTACTTTTCCTGTGATGGCTTCCTTTGGCTGTTGGTCCTTTGGTTGTTGGTCTTCTTCCCTGACCGGCATACCTTAGCTATGTGACCCAGTTTGCCACATTTCCTACATTCCTGGTTCTTAAACCAGCATTGGTTCTGGTCGTGTGTTGTCTTCCCACAACGATAGCATTTTGTTGTTGTCGAGGTAATTTGATCCACACTGAGTGCCGCTGTCTTTAGCTGCATTTCCGCAGTTCCCTTCGCTGCGGCTTCGTGCGATGCTGCAATAAGGACAGCCCTGTCAAGTGTAAGGTCATTCTCTTCGAGTAGTCGCTTTTGCGTTCCTTCCTTTGCCAGTCCGCACACGAACTTGTCTCGCAATGCCTCTGTCAGATTCCCTCCAAACTGGCAGTATTTCGCTAGTCTACGCAGTTCGACCAAGTATTCTGCGTTGCTTTCGTCTTTCCGTTGCGTTCTCGCATAGAATTTGAATCGTTCCGCCAACATCAACGGTGTGGGGTTCAAGTGATCCTTCAGAACAGCCACAATATCATCGAAAGTCTGATCCGCCGGTTTAGCCGGTGATAGTAGATGCTTCAAGAGCCAGTATATCTTCGCGCCCATCGAGTTTAGCAAGGTTATAGCTTTGTCATCTTCTTCTATTTTATTGGCCTCACAACAGATCTCAATGCGTTCCACATACGTGGCCCAGTCTTCTACCTCGGAATTAAAATCGTTGATGTTACCACGCTTAGGCATCTTCCTCTCACCCTGATAACACCACGGATTATTTCTTTAAATTTTCTTTTCTTTTCAAGGTGGCGGTTCCCGCGAAAATGGCGGTTTCCCGCGCTTATCTTCTCTCCCCGCCCACTTCAATGGCGGTTCCCCGCTTCTGTCTTCTTCTCCGCCTAATGGCGGTTTCCCGCGTGTCTTCCCCTGGCGGGAGGGGTACACTTTCCCCACGGGCGACGGCCGCTGGCTTTCAGGTTCACAGCCTGCGCGTCGGCTTCAGTGCTTTCCCTTTTCTCGGCGGGGCAACCGGCGCTGGGTACACCCCGTTGACGGCGAACAGTTTCAGCCGCTGGGCTGGCTCTCGCTCAGTTCCCCTTGCTCAGGCTCTGTCTCTCTCCCGCTCGCTCGGCTCTACCGGCGCTGGGTACACCCCATTGACGGAGAACAGTTTCAGCCGCTGGACTGGCTCTCGCTCAGTCTCCCTTGGTCGGCTCTGCCTCTCCCGCTCGCTCGGCTCCCAATCGCGCCTCCCAGCCCTCTCGCAGTCCGGTGCTTCCCTCCCCGGCTGCGGCTGAGTTTATCTCTTCCCGCGCCTACGTTCCCGGTCGCAGCGCTTCGTGGCTTCGGTCGCTGCCCGGCCTTTTTCGCCGGTCGTGGTCTAGCTGTCTCACGACGCCATTGCGTCCCCAGCCTGTCTGTACCACGGCTTCCGTGCTCCACGCTGCCCCAGTCTCAGCGCCTCTGGGCCCGACTTCTGTCCGGCTCCTTTCCCCCTCGACCGTGGTCGAGTGCACCGCCCTTATCCTCCGGTTATTCTTTTTACTTTTCCCTTACTCACAGTTACCGTGGCCGGCTTGCTTCTCGTGCTGATCGGCTCACTCCTCACCGTGGCAGAAGGGACAGTCAGTGCCTGTTGCTGATGGAAGTCTTTGTCTCTGAATTCTTCCTCCTTTCCAGCTCTGCAGACTCGAGTTTTCTCCCAGCAGAATGACGAGGGCGGTTGCCTCTTCTCGACGCTCGTTAACTGCTTCGGAAGTATTGTTGCCACAGGGTACGATCGGACTCGTCGCCACTGTAAAGTCTGTGGGTTGTTTAGTTAATTAATACACAGACTCCAAGAGTAACTTAAAACAGGACTTTACTATTCAAAGGTCAGGGCGAATCTGCCCAATAACTCCTGACACAGCACTTATATACCGGTGTGGTCACCGTCGGTATTACAGTATACAGAAGCCAACAAAGTAGTGCCACACCTAAAATAATTCTCTTAAAGGTGAGCGGTTACATACAATGGTTTTCTTAAAGGTAGACGGATACATACACTACAACTACAGCTTTCCTTATAGCAGAAACTCCAGTTTGCAAGTGCAGTGAGAGCCTTTGGAATTCACACTCAGGCACTCTAGGATGACCGTGAAACTGAATGGTGTAAAGTGAATCAGTTATTCAAATGAAGGTTTATAAGTTGCAGGGCAAGATGGGCTGGTTACAATTTGCTACAGAATTTTTGTAACCTGCATTTTTAAGGAAGAAATTATGCAGAAAGAAAAAAAATTGACTTATTAACTTGATGTCACAATTTGATATGATGTCATGACCAAGATTATTTTATTCTATCATACAAAAACGTGAAAACAGTAAGTGTAACTGCTGCGGACCATGTCTGTCTCACAAGATCAACTCTTCTCATATCAAATGCTTTGCTGCAATATGAAAAAGCACTGGAAATGTTATCAGCATTATGTACGATTGAGGTGAGCAATGATAAGACTAGGAAGATGAATGTTGTTGGGGCTTCTCCCACTGTACCACCATAACTTCATCAGTCGTTCAGTGGAAAGCCCATTTCCATGTGCAAGAACTCCTAGGGATATAAAGAAATTCAATGAATTTCCTATATTGTAGTTTTCTCTTTGCATCATTCCAGCTATTGACACAGAAGTCTCTGTATGTCATCAAAGTATTGCAGTACTCTTCACTACCCCCATTATAGGGCGGGGGGGGCAGAAATCAGCTACAGTTCTTGCTCCTGATCACTATCGAAGGACCCCTCCTCAAAGGTACCTATGTGTGGATATTGCGTGTGCAAAGAATTAGGCTTCATAATTTCAAGGGAAGTTTGGCTATGGATATACTTTTGAAAACAGACAAATATGTCAAGTCACGTTTACAGACCGTGCTGCTCTACAGTTTGAATAATCTTCCTAACTTGAATGAAATAAAGTATTTTAATTCCCATTAGCCAAATGCTTAACAAATCTATTTTGCTATTTGGATAACTTCCATATTTTCAAAAATATAGCCAAAAATTTAGGTTTGACTATTTGAGTTATCATGGTAATGTTGTGTTAACTACGTGTTCAATGCTGCAAAATTGCACGCCTGACTTAATCTGTGAGGAAAAAATTCTCTCCAGGCTTACTTGAGGCTTGTTTGAATGTTGCTGAATCAATGGTCCCAGTTTACTGGCTTTATCTTTGATTTTGCTGACTTGAATGATGCCAAATTTTGTGATGGTGAAACAAGAGAAGGACAAGAGCATCTTGTAGGGGTTGGAATGCACGTCTGAAAAACTAGGGGTAATGCAAGGCAGGATTTCAAAAGTGATGGGTTAACACTGATTTTGCTTGTTTATGCTTGCTATTGCCAAGAACTCTAAATTGGGTGGGCCCAATGCGCAATAGCTTTTAAAAACCAAATTTAATCTGCCTACCACCTTGCTTTTCAACACGAGTGCAGCGGTAGGCAGATGAAAATCACACTTGGAATTGCTTTTCCCTGCTTCAGTCTCAGCCTTGGCTGAGTGGCAGCCTTCTTGCCTCTGTGTCAGAAAGGCATGGGCTCAAATCCCACTCCTTGGACTGGAGCACATAATCTAGGTTGACACGTCCATGCAGTACTGAGGGAGTGCTGCACTGTCAGAGGCAATGTTCCCTCTAATTAGTTTTTGTACTGAGCGGGCCATGAACTCCTTTGAACGTGATCTTTTTGTCCGTGGGCAAATTTGACAAGAACAACAAAGTTTACAATAACAATGAGCGCAACAGCAACCACCTAAAAGCATATATACAGTAATGCCATATTGCCACACCACCATCTCAAATCATGAGACAATCAGACAAGGTTCTATACAAATTTAACGTAACTTCTCTGCTTTTGATTTCTATTCCTCTAGAAATGAACCCCAGTGCTTTATTTGCACTTTTATGGTGTTTTTAACCTGCGTTGTTACTTTTAATGATTTGTGAATTTATACCTCTAGATCCCTTTGTACCTCTACCCCATTTAGACTCTTATTTTCCAAGGAGTAGGTCACCTCCTCATTTCTCCTACCAAAATGCACCACCTCACACCTATCTATATTGAAATTCATTTGACATTTACATGCCCATTCTGCAAGTTTGTTTATGGTAGAATTAATTAAAAACTTTTAGTTTGTCATGGACAAACTCTATTTAATAAAAAATTGCTTGTCAGAAATGACTGGGATATAAAAGAGCTGCATAATAATGCATTAACACTTCAGAAACATCACTTAGTTACACAGTTATGCATCGACAGACAATCCAAAAGCCCAAGGTGAGCTGAAAGAGGTATATCTATTTGTGCAATTAGTATTAATTTTGAAGTTTTCAACATATTAGCCCATCCCTCATGTCACTATAGCAGTGGCTGCACAAGCAGCAGGAGCAGTGGCTTTCCTCTGGCGCTAATGTGCTGTACATCCACATAAGTAATTAGAATATTAATCACAATGCAACCAGACATATAAAGTGCTGTAGTTCTTTAGTTCGCAGTATTAAAAAAAAATGAACAAAAACGGGTATCTGTATTTTTTACTTCAATCACTTCCATTAATAAATGTCTTCTTGAATCAGCACACCCCCCATGTAACATGACAGAAATGCAGCACTTATTTATAAGTGCAGAGAAACACATACATAATTTGCATCACCGAATTAAAAACAAACAGCAGGAAAAGCTGTGATTTAACAGAAATAAACATTCATTTTTCTTCCTGGACAGGAGAACCAATCAGATTGACTTGGAAATGTTTACTAATATGTTGACGTAAAGATGTTAATTTACGAATTTCGCTTCTAATGTTTTTCTCTCAAACATTCTTCAAAATATTAATTCCTGCTCTTATCACAAAAAGTGCTGAATTATTTTAGGTACTTTGCAATTAAATAGAGGGAAACAAACTTCATTGTACTCTCAATTTTTAATCTCCTATTTCAAACATTTATACCAAATCGAAATTGTACATTATCAGTTTAATCAAAGTATTTTCTGTGTCTTTCTCAATAAACAAATAGTGATTTCTTCTAAAGTGGCTTCCTGCAATTTTTATACATCATTACATAATTCTTGTTTCTATTAACACTCCACTAAATGTTTAAGAGGAAATCAATATTTACATTATTCCTGGGACTTGTTAGGACTATAGAACAACAGATAAAATAAAATGGTTTGTGCTTTTCCCCTTTTTTGGTTCTCTTCCGAAACGCCTTAATGACATATTTTTAAAAAGTCAATAAAAAGTAACTCTTACAAATCCTCCTCGCCCTCCCCCTCCTCAACAGCATAGTTGTATGTTTGTGTAAAGCGTCACTCGATCGTTCAAAATCAAATATTGAGAAATTTCAATTTTAAAACATTTTGTGCATTTCAGAGCCTTTTTAAAAGCATTTGGACTTTAAGACCTGGTTGAAACTTGTTTAGATGAGGGGAAAATTGATTTTTGCTTCTGTTTCTTTCAAAATCATATTCGAAACTTAGGGGGAAAAAAGTGTTTTCAACACTCATTTTTTGTGAAAAGTTCCTCAAAAATCTTTAAATTCTTTCAAGTGTCATTTCAGCTTTGACAGAAGAGGTTGCTCCAAGTTTTTATTTCCATCTTCAACGCTGTTGTTAAACCAACAACAAAAAAAATAAAATAAACTCTAACTCCAATAGCTCAAATAATAATGTGAATAAAGTGGTTAATCGCCCCAATCCTAAGAAGACGTTGAGGTTATCTATCCCCAGCCTTGGCAATGAGTTGGGATCTGTTTTGGAGAAATTGTTGCCTCTTTTTCTGCTGCTGTTCCCTCCGTTTCTCACAGACTCTGAGGTACAAACCGGGTCACAAACTTTTTCCCCTCTCTCACAACATGATTTAAATAACCCCGATAAACTCTTTCAAAAAGGGGACACCTGGCAAAATTTAACTGGAACTTACCGTGGGACATTCAACATTACTTTCCCATATTTTTTCTGGCTTTAAACAATCTTCCGAATTTTTACATTTTTCTTCTCATATTTTTATTTCACCGCGGGCCTAAAAATTGTTTGCTTTAGCCTCTTTCCAGTAGCTATTGTACATGTGCTGCACCTCCATCTGTGTTGTTTCAAAGTGTGGCCGTCGCTCAGTCCCTGGGAACGGACTACTCGCGTCTCCACAGAAAAAGTGTTGACAGAATCCCGAGACAACGCTCGCCGGGTTCTAGGGCTCCGTATCTTAGCAAATGCCGTTCAAATTCGGATCAGCTCTGAGGTCACAAATGACTCTCTGTGAGGATTCCCATGCCTCGCACCTGCACACATTATGTGTCTACAACCCTCCAAGGTCTCTGCGCTCCCCCAATTCGGGCCCCTTGTGCATTCCCGATTTTAATTGCTCCACCATTAACGGCCGTGCCTTTAGTTAGCCATACTCACCTACCATCCAATACACAAAAGCAACCTTTATTGCCCCCAGGTGCTTTGAATTCTTCAGCAGACAGATGAGCTAACTGGGTTGGCCTGTAGAAAGTGAGGTACCTCAACATTTCTAAAAAATATAAACCTGACGCCTGAATTCTGATTTTCAAAAGTAAGCTCCCATTTTCCCCACTTTTTATATTATTAAGGTTTTTATTAACTTTCATCAGCAACAAGAGTAAAACCATAAATTCACCCTGGTGCAATATTGGATTTAGTAAAAAGTAGTTAATAAAAGTAAGTTAAACTTGTGTTAATCACTCTTCTTGCTTCTGCTAAAATGCTTCCTTGCTTCACCTAATGATTGAAAGCCTGAAGTTACGTTTAGCAAGTTGGACACACCACAGGTAGAGGTTGGACAGGCAGGAAGGGAACGGGTGACCAACAGGCAGAGTACTAGGCGCAGGCAGGTAGTGCAGGGGTCCCCTGTGGACATCCCCCTCTCAAACAGATACACCGCTTTGAGTACTGTTGGGGGGGATGGCTTATCAGAGGAAGGCAGCAGCAGCCAACTTCCTGGCACCAGGGGTGGCTCTGCTGCACAGGATGGGAGGAAAAAGAGGGGTAGAGCTATAGTAATAGGGGATTCTATTGTAAGTGGAATAGATAGGCGTTTCTGCGGCCGCAAATGAGACTCCAGGATGGTGTGTTGCCTCCCTGGTGCAAGGGTCAAGTATGCCTCAGAGCGGCTGCAGAAAATTTTGGAAGGGGAGGGTGAACAGCCAGTTGCATATAGGTAGCAACGATATAGGTAAAAACCAGATGAGGTCCTAAAAGCTGAATATAGGGAGTTAGGAGGTAAATTAAAAAAAAGGACCTCAAACGTAGTAATCTCAGGATTGCTACCAGTGCCACGTGCTAGTCAGAGTAGAAATAGAAGGATATTTCAGATGAATACGTGGCTAGAGGAATGGTGCCAGGGGGAGGGATTCAAGTTCCTGGGACATTGGAACCGGTTTTTGGGGAGGTGGGACCAGTTCAAACCGAACGGTTTGCACCTGGGCAGGGCTGGAACCGATGTCCTAGAGGGTGTGTTTGCTAGTGCTCTGGGGGAGGGTTTAAACTAAGATGGCAGGGGGTTGGGAACCTGAGCAGGGGGACAGAGGAAAGGGAAACAAGGATAAAAGCAAAAGAAAGGAAGGAGAAAAACAAAAGTGGCAGTCAGAGAAATCAACGGTTTAAATCAAACATGGCCACAGGAAATAATAATTCTAATAGTCTAAGAATGTTAAAAAAATAAGCCTGAAGGCTTTGTGTCTTAATGCGAGGAGCATTCGTAATAAGGTGGATGAATTGGCTGCGCAAATAGAGGTAAATGAATATGATTTGGTTGGGATTACGGAAACGTGGCTCAAGGATGGCCAAAGCTGGGAACTCAACATCCAGGGGTATTCGATATTCAGGAAAGATAGGCAAAAAGGAAAGGGAGGTGGGGTAGCATTACTGCTTAAAGAAGGGGTTAACACAATTGTAAGGAAGGATATTAGCACTGATGATGTGGAATCTGTATGGGTAGAATTGAGAAATACCAAGGGGCAGAAAACGTTAGTGGGAGTGGTATATAGACCACCAAACAGTAAGGCAGACGTTGGGGATGGCATTAAAAGGGAAATTAAAGAAGCGTGCAATAAGGGCACAGCAGTCATCATGGGTGACTTTAATCTACATATAGATTGGGCTAACCAAATTAGTAACAATACTGTGGAGGAGGAATTCCTGGAGTGTTTACAGGATAGTTTCCTGGACCAATATGTTGAGGAACCAACCAGAGATCAGGCCATCTTAGACTGGGTATTATGTAACGAGAAAGGATTAATTAGCAACCTTGTTGTACAAGGCCCCTTGGGTGGGAGCGATCATAATATGATCGAATTCTTCATTAAGATGGAAAATGAAGTAGTTGACTCAGAGACTAGGGTCCTAAATTTAAATAAAGGAAACTACGATGGTCTGAGGCACGAGTTGGGTAGGATTGATTGGGGAATGTCACTCAAAGGGTTGACGGTGGATAGGCAATGGCAAACATTCAAAGACCGCATGGATGAACTACAGAAAATGTTCATCCCAGTTTGGCACAAAATTAAAACAAAAAAATGTGACTCAACCATGGCTAACAAGGGAAATTAGGGATAGCATAAGATCCAAGGAGAGGACATATAAATTGACCAGAAAAAGCAACAATCCTGAGGATTGGGAGCAATTTAGGATTCAACAAAGGAGGACAAAGGGATTAATTAAGAAGGGGAAAATAGAATATGAGAGTAAGCTTTCAGGGAACATAAAAACTGACTGTAAAAGCTTTTATAGATATGTGAAGAGAAAAAGATTGGTGAAGTCAAGCGTAGGTCCCTTGCAGTCAGAATCAGGGGAAATTATAATGGGGAACAAAGAAATGGCAGACCAATTAAATACACATATTGGTTCTGTCTTCACAAAGGAGGACACAAATAACCTCCCAGAGATGCCGGGGAACATAGGGTCTGATGAAAGGGAGGAACGGAAAGAAATCAGTACTAGTAGGGAAATGGTGTTAGGGAAATTGATGGGATTGAAGGCCGATAAATCCCCAGGGCCTGATAATCTACATCCTAGGGTACTTAAGGAAGTGGCCCTAGAAATAGTAGATGCATTGCTGATCATCTTCCAACATTCGATGGAATCTGGAACAGTACCCATGGATTGGAGGGTAGCTAATGTTACCCCACTATTCAAAAAAGGTGGTAGAGAAAAAATGGGGAATTACAGACCGGTAAGCCTGACATCGGTAGTGGGGAAAATGCTAAAGTCCATTATAAAAGATGTAATAGCAGAGCACTTGGAAAACAGTGACAGGATCGGACAATGTCAACGTGGATTCACAAAAGGTAAATCATGCTTGACTAATCTACTGGAATTTTTTGAGGATGTAACTGGTAAAATAGATAAGGGAGAACCAGTGGATGTGGTGTATCTGGACTTTCAGAAGGCCTTCAATAAGGTCCCGCATAAGAGATTAGCATGTAAATTTAAGGCACATGGGATTGGGGGCAAGGTATTGACTTGGATAGAGAACTGGTTGGCAGACAGAAAGCAAAGAGTTGGAATAAACAGGTCCTTTTCTGAGTGGCAGGCAGTGACTAGTGGGGTACTGCAGGGATCGGTTCTTGGACCCCAGCTATTCACAATATATATTAATGATCTAGACAAGGGAACTAGATGTAATATCTCCAAATTTGCAGACGACACAAAGCTGGGTGGGCGTGTGTGCTGTGAGGAGGATGTCGAGAAACTCCAAGATGATTTGGACATGTTGGTGAGTGGGCAGAAACATGGCAGATGCAATATAACATGGATAAATGTGAGGTTGTCCACTTTGGTGGCAAAAACAGGAAGGCAGATTATTATCTAAATGGCAATAGATTGAGAGAAGGGGAAGTGCAACGAGACCTGGGTGTCCTTGTGCAACAGTCGCTGAAGGTAAGCATGCAGGTGCAGCAGGCGATTAAGAAGGCAACTGATATGTTGGCCTTCGTAGCGAGAGGGTTTGAGTACAGGAACAAGGATGTCTTGCTGCAGTTGTACAGGGCCTTGGTGAGACCACATCTTGAGCACTGTGTGCAGTTTTGGTCGCCTTATCTGAGGAAGGATGTTCTTGCCATGGAAGGGGTTCAGCGAAGATTCACCAGGCTGATACCTGGGATGGCAGGAATGCCGTATGAGGAGAGATTGGGTCGATTGGGCTTGTACTCGCTGGAGTTTAGAAGAATGAGAGGTGATCTCATTGAAACTTATAAAATTCTGACAGGACTGGACACACTAGATGCAGGAAGGATGTTCCCGATGGCGGGGAGTCCAGAACCAGGGGACACAGTCTAAGCATAAAGTGTCAGCCATTTAGGACAGAAATGAGAAGGAATTTCTTCACCCAGAGAGTGGTGAACCTGTGGAACTCTCTACTACAGAAGGCGCTGGAGGCCAGTTCATTAAATATATTCAAGAAGGAGTTGGATATATTTCTTAAGGCTAAAGGGATCAAGGGGTATGGGGAGAAAGCAGGGACCGGGTACTGAATTTGGATGATCAGCCATGATCGCATTGAATGGTGGAGCAGGCTCGAGGGGCCGAATGGCCTACTCCTGCTCCTATCTTCTATAAAAAAAAAGTTACAAACCCATCTGCCGTAGGATCATTTTATTTAAAAAAGTTGATTCACGTACAGCTCAAAATTCACACAAACTTGTTTCTCATTTCCTCTCCTAAAACTTGTGACTGCCATCTGACAGCAACAAAGTGTAGTGATCAATAGCATGTCATTCTATAGTGGACACTAGGTGGAGCAGTAGAGCTGTAATTAGCTGTATGTATAAGACTACACTACCCAGCTATATATTATATTAAGACTACATTACCCATGAGGCTAGGCTACCCACAAGGCAGCAGTCAAGATGGAAGCCTCTACAAGATGCTGTACAAGTCCACATGTGCTCAATAAAAGTAACTAGCAAAAGCTAGCTGTGTTCATAATAAGAATGTCTGGTTATTAATGAACATAACATGGTACCAGGGTGGTGAAGATCTGCTGAAAATTGTGAAAAGCGACATGGAGAATTTAAAGCCACCAGAGCGTTTGAATCTCACAGAAAAAATCGACTACAACTGGCAGACTTTTAAACAGCAATTCGAACTCTACATTGCAGCCATCGGATTCGGTACAAAGCCAGACGCAAGGAAGATAGCGTTGCTGCTTACGGTTGCAGGCCCACAGGCAATAGAGGTATTTAATACATTTGTATTTAATCCAGTGGAGAACAGAGAAAAATTAGAAGATGTGCTAAAAAAATTTGATGCACATTGCTCTCCCAAAAAGAATGAGACCTATGAAAGATACACCTTCTGTTCTCAGACACAGCAGGAAAATGAGACTTTTGATAGCTTTATAACTGATCTGAAACTGAAAGCACAGACATGTAATTTCTCTGAGCTCAAAGCATCCATGATTCGTGACCAGATTGTATTTGGTATTCATGATAAAAAAGTCAGGGAACGTCTGTTGAGAGAAACCGAACTAAATTTGGAAAATGCGGTGAAAATATGCCAAGCCAGCGAGCTAGCTCGAAATCACACGAAGACTTTCAGTGAATTCAATAATGATGCGAATGTAATGAGTGATAATGCTGCTGTCGGTGCTGTGTCCTACAAGGGGAAGAAACGTGGGCAGAACAGAAATGAAAAGCAATCGGAGGATGAAATTTTTAATTGTAAACGCTGTGGTTAAAAACACCAGTTAAGACAATGCCCAGCGTTTGGAAAAATGTGCACAAAGTGTAATGGAAAGAATCACTTTGCCAAACAATGCTTTTCAAAAGTAAAAATGACGAAAGGGCAACGAGTTGATGTGATTGAGGACACTGATTTGTGAGACATTTTTGTAGGAATGGTGTCATGTGATGATATCAAAAAAGATACAGCAAATGTGCAGCCCTCAGAAATAGACAATGCTGAACATAAAGTTAATGCAGTAAAAGAGGACAAATGGATGATCCCACTGCAGATAAATGGAGCATTAGTTACATTGAAACTGGACACTGGGGCAAAAGCAAACTTAATCAGTATGAGTGACATTAACAATATGAAAGAAAAGCCCAAAATACAGAAAAAGTCAGTACTACTGAAGGACTATAATGGACAGAAAATAGGTAGCTTAGGTGTATGCAGACTTAAAGTGACAGTCAAAGACAAAGTGCATCATCTCATGTTTTCTGTTGTGGCTGAAAGACTTGATTCACTATTAGGTGACAAAGCTTGTGAAGACTTAGAACTGGTCAAGAGAGTCTACCGTATAAACTGTGCCATAAGCAGACCAGATGACTCAGGTGATGAAGCAGAGAGCCCATCAAGGATGAAGAGGCCAAAAGGTATCCATGTCTTCAAAAAGCCTAGTTTCTCCAAGAAGAAAGAAAAAGACTTCAAGGTCAAAGAGAAGCCAAAGGAAGAAAAGCGCAAAGAGGAAAAACACAAGGAGAAAAAGTCTAAAGATATAACCGCAACAGATGTTGTTAAGCAGTGGAAAGAGAAAAAGAAAAAGAAGAAGCCTGCACCAGAGCAGGAAGCAGTTCCGCTGGATACTCCTTCTTCCCTCAGGCCAATCTTTGGTGTTCCATTAGCCGAGGCTGCTGAGAGGACTATGCTGTATGATGAGATCCAGCTGCCAGCAGTTTTTCGAGAGTGCATTGACTACATTGAGAGTTATGGCATGAAGAGTGAAGGAAACACTGAAACCCTCTCCAAGCAAAGATCGCAAGGAGACCTCGATCTATACAAGAGCAGATTGATGACAATGCCGCAACTGCATTTTGTCATTCACCACCAGAACAATCTCATGACGACACATCAGACTTACCCATGTTGAGAAGATCCACACGTGAAGTAAAAGAGCCTGATAGACTTAATCTTTGAGTACAATGTAAAGCTTTGAAAATGTGTTGACTGTTTTGAAAATGTTTATGTTTATGGAGCACTAACAAAAGCGTTACTGATATTATCTTTATTGTTTTCTTGAAAGTTGATTGATATTGATTTTGTTAAACATCAAAGAAAGGGGGATGTAGTGATCAATCGCATGTCATTCTATAGTGGACACTAGGTGGAGCAGTAGAGCTGTATATAGCTGTATGTATAAGACTACACTACCCAGCTATATATTATATTAAGACTACATTACCCACGAGGCTAGGCTACCCACAAGGCAGCAGTCAAGATGGAAGCCTCTACAAGATGCTGTACAAGTCCACATGTGCTCAATAAAAGTAACTAGCAAAAGCTAGCTGTGTTCATAATAAGAATGTCTGGTTATTAATGAACATAACATGGTACCAGGGTGGTGAAAATCTGCTGAAAATTGAGAAAAGCGACATGGAGAATTTAAAGCCACCAGAGCGTTTGAATCTCACAGAAAAAATCGACTACAACTGGCAGACTTTTAAACAGCAATTCGAACTCTACATTGCAGCCATCGGATTCGGTACGAAACCAGACGCAAGGAAGATAGTGTTGCTGCTTATGGTTGCAGGCCCGCAGGCAATAGAGGTATTTAATACATTTGTATTTCATCCAGTGGAGAACAGAGAAAAATTAGAAGATGTGCTAAAAAAATTTGATGCACATTGCTCTCCCAAAAAGAATGAGACCTATGAAAGATACATCTTCTGTTCTCAGACACAGCAGCAAAATGAGACTTTTGACAGCTTTATAACTGATCTGAAACTGAAAGCACAGACATGTAATTTCTCTGAGCTCAAAGCATCCATGATTCGTGACCAGATTGTATTTGGTATTCATGATAAAAAAGTCAGGGAACGTCTGTTGAGAGAAACCGAACTAAATTTGGAAAATGCAGTGAAAATATGCCAAGCCAGCGAGCTAGCTCAAAATCACACGAAGACTTTCAGTGAAATCAATAATGCTGCGAATGTAATGAGTGATAATGCTGCTGTCGGTGCTGTGTCCTACAAGGGGAAGAAACGTGGGCAGAACAGAAATGAAAAGCAATCGGAGGATGAAATTTTTAATTGTAAACGCTGTGGTTACAAACACCAGTTAAGACAATGCCCAGCGTTTGGAAAAATGTGCACAAAGTGTAATGGAAAGAATCACTTTGCCAAACAATGCTTTTCAAAAGTAAAAATGACGAAAGGGCAACGAGTTAATGTGATTGAGGACACTGATTTAAGTGAGACATTTTTGTAGGAATGGTGTCATGTGATGATATCAAAAAAGATACAGAAAATGTGCAGCCCTCAGAAATAGACAATGCTGAACATAAAGTTAATGCAGTAAAAGAGGACAAATGGATGATCCCACTGCAGATAAATGGAGCATTAGTTACATTGAAACTGGACACTGGGGCAAAAGCAAACTTAATCAGTATGAGTGACATTAACAATATGAAAGAAAAGCCCAAAATACAGAAAATGTCAGTACTACTGAAGGACTATAATGGACAGAAAATAGATAGCTTAGGTGTATGCAGACTTAAAGTGACAGTCAAAGACAAAGTGCATCATCTCATGTTTTCTGTTGTGGCTGAAAGACTTGATTCACTATTAGGTGACAAAGCCTGTGAAGACTTAGAACTGGTCAAGAGAGTCTACCGTATAAACTGTGCCATAAGCAGACCAGATGACTCAGGTGATGAAGCAGAGAGCCCATCAAGGATGAAAAGGCCAAAAGGTATCCATGTCTTCAAAAAGCCTAGTTTCTCCAAGAAGAAAGAAAAAGACTTCAAGGTCAAAGAGAAGCCAAAGGAAGAAAAGCACAAAGAGGAAAAACACAAGGAGAAAAAGTCCAAAGATATAACCGCAACAGATATTGTTAAGCAGTGGAAAGAGAAAAAGAAAAAGAAGAAGCCTGCGCCAGAGCAGGAAGCAGTTCCGCTGGATACTCCTTCTTCCCTCAGGCCAATCTTTGGTGTTCCATTAGCCGAGGCTGCTGAGAGGACTATGCTGTATGATGGGATCCAGCTGCCAGCAGTTTTTCGAGAGTGCATTGACTACATTGAGAGTTATGGCATGAAGAGTGAAGGAAACACTGAAACCCTCTCCAAGCAAAGATCGCAAGGAGACCTCGATCTATACAAGAGCAGATTGATGACAATGCCGCAACTGCATCTTGTCATTCACCGCCAGAACAATCTCATGAAGACACATCAGACTTACCCATGTTGAGAAGGTCCACACGTGAAGTAAAAGAGCCTGATAGACTTAATCTTTGAGTACAATGTAAAGCTTTGAAAATGTGTTGACTGTTTTGAAAATGTTTATGTTTATAGAGCACTAACAAAAGTGTTACTGATATTATCTTTATTGTTTTCTTGAAAGTTGATTGATATTGATTTTGTTAAACATCAAAGAAAGGGGGATGTAGTGATCAATCGCATATCATTCTATAGTGGACACTAGGTGGAGCAGTAGAGCTGTATATAGCTGTATATATAAGACTACACTACCCAGCTATATATTATATTAAGACTACATTACCCATGAGGCTAGGCTACCCACAAGGCAGCAGTCAAGATGGAAGCCTCTACAAGATGCTGTACAAGCCCACATGTGCTCAATAAAAGTAACTAGCAAAAGCTAGCTGTGTTCATAATAAGAATGTCTAGTTATTAATGAACATAACACAAAGTACCTTTTTATTCACCTGTTGCAGGTAAAACTTGGTGACACACTCACCTGTAACAGGTTTAATAAGAAAATGAGGTACACGTGGTAACGATCTCTCCCACCAATTCGAAGGCTTGGTCCAGCCCCATACTGAGTGGCCGGCTGCACTGATCTGGCCCGCTCGATTTGCTTGGCAGGGTTTTTGTAACACAGCCCCCGTAACCGTGGCACCAAAGGAGAAGGGGGACACGCTGCCCTCATCACCATGGGAACCGCTGAGCTCGGCTCCTCTACAGCTTCTGCCTGCAGCATGCGATGCATCTCAGAGGGCAACAGAACCGACACATCACCCACTCCCTTAACATGTGGCCACTGCCCCAACTCTTTTTTAAATTTCCAATTGGGATCGGCTCTGAGGTTGCAAAAGACACTCTGTGAGGATTCCCGAGCCATTGTGTATTGGGACTCTCCCCCACTCTAGCTGTCTAGCTCAAGTGTGCAGCCTTTGAATTTAAGCATGTGGGACGTAACAGATCGTGCGGCCTTAGAGGGAACCTTAGTGGGAACAGTGGTCAGAGGTGCCATCTTTCAGATGAGACGTTACACCAAGGCCTACTTGTCCACTTAGGTTGATGTATAAGTTCCCTTGGCACTATTCAAAGAAGAGTTGGTGTAAGACAATTCGAATTTGACAGATCGAAAATGGTTGTAACGTAATTCTTTTATTGTGTGTGACCAAGTCTTTGACACACGCATTGTCTTTAAGCAGTAGACATACAGGGGGAAAATTTCAGTTGGTTGCGCCTCCCATTAGCACCTTAAGAGGGCGCTAACGGGATGCAAACCAACTAGCGCCTGGGCGCGGCACTTCCCACGCCTCCCACAAAATTCAGCGGGAGCTTAATGGTGGCGCTAACCGGTAGCGCCCTGTGGCGCTGCGCTGCTGGCGATGACGTCATTGGTGTGCGCAGCGCCCCGCTCACACCCCAGCCACGATCTTCGGGAGCGCCCCCTGACTTACCGCCGGACGCTATGCCCGATGGGGTCAGGGGGGCGTACCTGTGGCTGGGGGGGCACAATTTAAAGACGAGGTGCGGGGTGGCCATTTTTGTTGCTGGCCGCCTGCCAGCACCTGCCTGCGCTCCCATCCCAGCACCTCCTGAAACGCCCCCCCCGCAGAGTGCTGGCTGTGCTCCAAGAGCCCGGCACTTCTCTTTAGTGCCGGGCTCTTTTGCCTGCACTCCAGATCCCCGGGGGCGCAGCTGGGCCCCAGGTCGCGCTGCACAAGGCCCCTCCCCTTTAAGAAGGGGAGGAAGGCCTGCAATACCGCGGCACATAACGCCGCAATATTGACTCACAGTGCCCCAAGAGGGATGCGGGGCGCTTCCAGCAGTGCTCCGCTTCCCTCTTGGGGCGCAACCACTCAATTTCCGGCGTGGGGATGCTAATTTTTCCGGGGCGCTACTTTTAGCTCCCCGGCGAAGTTAGCGCCCCAATTGGGGCATTACTCAATTTTTAGCCCACAGAGAAATAAACGCCATTACCCCATTTATCCCTGGGTAGAAATGTAACCTTCATCGATCCTTTCGATCCCGACTCACTCTACAAATTTTAGAGTTTCTACAAAACACCAGATGCCAAGTTGCTTACCATCCTGGCCTATTGTTCCACTTCTGATCTCAAGACTGTCTGGGCTATCTTGTTTTACAATGTGGTGATAAAAAGAAGTTAACAAGCATAATTCACGCATTCTGCACGTTCAGCAGAAACTAAACAGCACAGTCAGCTAAATTGTACCCTGACACATTAAACCCTAAAGCATCCTGGGAATGAACAACTTCAAGCATTTCCTTATCTCTAGCTACGGTGCAAATCCACAAGCCATTTATAAGTAAAAAGAAAGCAAAAACCCCAATCATATGAGATTATCATTGCTACGTTATAACAGCGACTACACTTCAAAAGTACTTAATTGGCTGGAAAGCGCTTTGGGATGTCATGAGGTCATGAAAGGCGTTATATAAATGTAAGTCTTTTTTAAAAATTAAACCAAATCCTAATCCTATGTATAAATATATATACACGACTCGAGTATCTTACACTGGGGAGTTCTTCTGGTGTCTTGGCCACTATTTATCTCTCAACTAATATCAGTAAAACAGATTATGTTGTCATTTATCTCATTGTTGTTTGTGGGATCTTGCTGTAGAAAAATTGGCTGCCACATTTCTCTACAGTGGCTGCACTTCACATTGGCTGTAAAGTGCTTTAGGATATCATAAGATTGTGAAGGCACTATGTAAATGTTTCTCTTACTCTTGCTTTCTCTTTCTGACATGATTAGACCACCAGTAGATTTTCACTATCCCTCAACTCCCCACCTCCTACCCACAGTGAGAGCATAATGCCATTACCATGGAGGGGGAGCTGGAGGAGGAGCAGCATAGGATGGAGCAAAGGAGAGCCATGCAGCATTCAAGGAGGATGCATCCCACCACATGTTACCCCATAGAATATACGGGCAGTATAGGTCAGAGAACCTTACTGGGTGGTGTGTATAAGAAGAGACCACTTCACCAAAGAGGTAATAGGGCAACTACGTCATCTACTGAATAAAGATCTGCAACCACACTCATATGCCCTCACTGCTCTCTCTGTGGCTATGAAGACGACCATCACACTCAACCTTTATGGTACAGGCTCATTTCAGGCAGTCTAAGTAATATCAGTTAGTGCAGTATGGGCAACATTTGCACAGGGTATTAATCACCATTGGCTTCTCAGCAAAGCAGCAGTGAGTTTGTTTAAAAATCTAGTTTTACAGAGTTTTTGGGTTTCCCAAGGAGATGCCAGGGTGGCTGTGTAAGTGTTCAGTAACAACATGCTGCTGGTATTGCCATATTGCACTGCAAGAGTAATATGCCGCCCCATGAGCTATATGGCCTTCCCTTGTACAGCGTGCATTGTTTAATGTTCCGGTGGCCTGATACTTATGGGCATTTCTACTGTAAGAAAATAGAGTAAATGTGGGGAAGCTGAGGAGCATGGGAATGCTGAAGTAAGAGATGTGGTGGTATCAACCTATTATAGTGGAGGAAAGGGATGTTAGGGTTGCTGGGCAGCCTCTCGTAGTTAGAGCCTCCCTTAACCAGAGTGCAACGTGAAGGGTTAGTTGCACAGGTGTTCCTTTTGGAGGATGAAGAGTGTGTTGGTGCCCAGGTAGGGAATTAAAAAGGCGAGTGCCCAGTGTGTAATCTTGCCTGCCCTGGTGAAATCATTGAACTTTTTGTGGCACGGGCCTGCAGTCCTTGGAGTGAGAAAGTTTGCATTCCCTTCATGTGGCATAAGTGAGATTCCTGGAAGCTTTGCTGGCATGGACACCCAGCAGTCTGTATCTCCTTAGCTCAGTTTCCTCAAGAAAGACTTGCAGGTCTGAGTCAATGAAATTCGTGTTCTTCTTCTGTGCCTGGGTGCCATGCCCCGCTGCCTACTATGGCTGCTTGTTCCAGCTGTTCCTGCCATAGGCATGCTTGCAAAGTATCAGAAAATGAATGTTGAGCTAAGCAGTGAAGTTAGCTAAGGGTGAAGTGAGTGAGGCAAGCTCTTTACAAAAGCAAAATACTGCGGATGCTGGAAATCTGAAATAAAAACAGAAAATGCTGGAAATACTCAGCCGGTCGTGCAGCATCTGTGGAGAGAGAAACAGAGTTAACGTTTCAGCTCAATGACCCTTCGTCAGAACTGTTTTTAATGCTCCTCTTTACCTACTTATTCTCCAGTCTGCAACTGCAGTGTTCAGGCAGAACTCTCTTTTTAAAGGCTGCATTCTAATTTCTATGCACTCCAGTAAATGACCGCTATTTTACAAGGGATTTGCAACAATGACTCCTCCACTGGAAATGTAAATGAGCTGACGTAGGGAACTGTTGTATAACTACCTCTCCAAATCTTTTTCATTAGGCATGAAAACAGTGCAACTCATCGCATGGAAATTCACCCCCAGTGTGTCAATTCACTGCACCTCCCAATCCCCATCCTCCAACTAATTTATTCCATTGAGGTCACTTTTCGATTTTAATTTGTAACATTCAATCTCACATCTCATTCCAAACTAGATTCAATTTATTAGCCAGGGAAAAAATTGCTCATTGGAGGTTTGGTATTCATAGCAGGTTTGCTTCATATAACTGTTTCATGCACAAACTGTTGAGTCCCTCAACTGCTGTCATATTTTACACGCAATCCTTGCTGTTTTAGGGATATTTATGTTTTACCTCCAGGTATTGGGGTTTGTTAATAGCAGGATACATTAGGAGGAAGTACTGATGATGTTGCTCAAGGTCGCTTTCTAAAGTCTGAAAAAAATCTCAGTGTAGTGCATACTCAGTGCCTAATTTGTTATTTTTGACCGAGTGTTTTGTTAAGCTGACCTTGTGATTTTTGATGGAGTTCATGAGCACCTTTATCTGCAGTGGCCCCAAGGGCTTTCATTAAAACTATACAATTTCTAGCTTTGCACTGTGTACTGTTATAATAGTTTGTAAAAATATTTTCATTTGCTTGTCTGTTAGTGACTAATAGCTGTTGTTTGTTCTGTAGTACGGTCACTTTCCATTTCATATTGCTGAGTGTTAATATGAGGATTGGTATGGGGGTGATTGTAACCCTACTCGCTCAGCAGAAATCTGCTGGATGAGCAGTTAAAATCGCCCTGGCTCTTACCTATCCGAAAGCCGCCATGATCGCAACATCTGCAATTTTAACCTGCTCGCCTGAGCAGGCAGCAAGGACATGCGCCCGGAGCCAACAGGGCCCTTCTTTACATATGCGTGTTGTAGCCCAATGACATCATTGGCCTTGACTGTAATTTTAACTCAGGCCTGAGCGGGGAATCCGCCTGAATTAAAAATTGGGATTTGAGCTTTGTGTTAGGAAGGTAAGCTTTATTTAATTCTCTATATGTGGCTTTGACCACGCTCGATCAGCTCCGATGGATGGGTTACATCGTCCACATGCCTGATACAAGTCTCCCAAAACAAGTGCTCTATTCGGAGCTCCGACACAGCAAGGGAGCCCCAGGTGGGCAGAGGAAATGCTTCAAGGACACCCTCAAAGCCTCCTTGAAAAAGTGCAACATCCCCACCGACACCTGGGAATCCCTGGCCCAAGACCGTACAAAGTGGAGGAGAAGCATCCGGGAAGGCGCTGAATACCTCAAGTCTCTTTGCTGGGAGCAAGCGGAAGCCAAGCGCAAACAGCGGAAGGAGTGCACGTCAACCCAAGCACCCCACCCACCCGCCCCTTCAACCACCGTCTGCCCCACCTGTGACAGAGATTGTAGGTCACATATTGGACTCATCAGTCACCTGAGAATTAATTTTTAATGTGGAAGCAAGTCACCTTCGGTTCCGAGGGACTGCCTAAGAAGAAGAAGAAGAAGAAGACATACGGGGTAGGAGGAATGTTTTAGCCAGGTGAGTTAATTTGCTTTTCTTTGATAGGTTCAGAAGGAGAAAAGGAAGGAAGGAGAAAGAGAAGTAGAGCAGTGCTGATGGTTTAATGAGTATGTACACTGGTGGTATGCACATAGAATCATAGGCCTAGAAATTCAGTCGCGTTTGCGCCCACTTATTGGCTATAAAGTGGTTTGCGCCGGAAGTTTTTTAGCGTCCGAAATTGAGTTGGTCCCTAACATCGGCGTTAGCCGGTAGCGCTGTGCCGGCACCGATGACGTCATCGGTGTGCGCAGCGCCCCAGTTCCAATGGTAATCCGTCCCGATGGCCAAATTCAGTTGCGGCCGTCTCGCCCGCCGCGGCCGCAAACAGCGTTTGCAAAATGGTGCCTTACAGCTCCGAGAGGCCGGCGCATAAAGGTGGAGGGGCGGCCGGCCGCTTTCCCGGCGGCCGCCTGGCCGCACCTCCCTCCCCGGACTCCTGCACCACCCCCCCGCGGTATTGGTGTGTGACTCCCGCGAGCCCGGCACTTCTCCGTGGTGCCGGGGGAATCCAGCGGCGATCTCACGGCTGCAGGCAGCTCCTCCTTAAGAGAAGGAGGAGGCCTGCAGTACCCCAGCCTGCCGCACCGCATCGGTTGCCGCAGCGGCAGCTGGGCGCCGGAAACTGACATTCTTCGCCCCAAACGAGGCGGCCAAACCCTGCAATAGTGCCCGCCTCCGTCTTGGGGCAGCGCTACTGAATTTCAGGCTGGCGCTAGGGGAATCCGGCCCAGCGCTAAATTTCGGGCACTAAAGCCCTGGCGCGGCGATGCCGAATTTTTAGCCCACCGAATCATAGAAAGTTACAGCATGGAAGGAGGCCATTTCGGCCCATCGTGTCTGCACCAGCCAAGAAAGAGCTATCCAGCCTAATCCCACTTCCCAGCTCTTGGTCCGTAGCCCTGCAGGCTAGAGCATCCCAAGTGCACATCCAAGTACTTTTTAAATGTGGTTAGGGTTCCTGCCTCTACCACCCTTTCAGGCAGTGAGTTTCAGACCCCTACAACCCTCTGGATGAAGACATTTCCCCTCAAATCCCCTCTAAACCTTCCCCCAATTAATTTAAATCTGTGCCCCCTGGTTTTTGACCCCTCTGCTAAGGGAAATAGGTCCTTTCTATCCACTTTATCTATGCCCCTCATAATTTTATACACCTCAATAAGGTCTACCCTCAGCCTCCTCTGTTCCAAGGAAAACAGACCCAGCCTATCCAGTGTTTCCTCATAGCTAAGATTCTCTACTCCTGGCAGCATCCTTGTAAATCTCCTCTGTGCCCTCTCTAGTGCAATCACATCTTTCCTGTAATGCGGTGACCATAATTGCATGCAGTACTCTAGCTGAGGCCTAACTAGTGTTTTATACAGTTGAAGCATAACCCCCCCTGCTCTTGTATCCTATGCCACGGCTAATAAAGGCAAGCATTCCGTATGCCTTCTTAACCACCTTATCTACCTGGCCTGCTACCTTCAGGGATCTGTGGACATGCACTCCAAGGTCCCTCTGTTCCTCTACACTACTCAGTGTCCTACCATTTAATGTGTATTCCCTTTCCTTGTTAGCTCTCCCCAAATGCATTATCTCACAATTCCATTTGCCACTGTTCTGCCCAACTGACCAATTTATTGATATCTTCCTACAGTCTACAGCTTCCTTGTTCAGTATCAACCACACAGCCGATTTTAGTATCATCTGCAATCTTCTTAATCATACCCTCTATATTCAAGTCAAGATCGTTGATATATACCACAAAAAGCAAGGGACCTGGTACTGAGTCCTGCGGAACCCCACTGGAAACAGCCTTCCAGTCACAAAAACACCCATCAACCATTACCCTTTGCTTCCTGTCTCTGAGCCAGTTTTGAATCCAACTTGACACTTTGCCCTAGATCCCATGGCACAGTTTGGATCAGTCTCTGGTCTGTGTTTAGTCACCTCATCTCAACTGATATGAAGGTGGGATGATACCCTTAATGTTATTGTTCCTGCATTCGGGAAGGGTAAATTATCCAAGGTTGCTATTGCTGATTACTGTTTAAAGTACTGTACAACCTTTCCTGAAAGGCTGTATATGAATCCTTGCTCGAAGATGTCTATATGTAATTTCATTCAAAGTCTTTGATACTACTTGCATGATATAATGGCCCGGATATTCCGATCCCTACGAGTGGGTACGCGCTGTGTACCCACAGCGCGTACCCACTCGTAGGGGCATCGGAAATGCCGGTTTCAGGCATGCACAGCGCATGCGCTGAAAACTGGCATTTCCGATCTGTCAAGAATGCAGATCCTCCACCTGCCCTGCAGAAGGGCCTCTGCGGGCGGATAGTTCCGCTTTTTGGAGATCCTCCGCCCACAGAAAACCCTTACAATTCTTACGCCTGGTAAATTTTACCAGAATAAGAGTTGAAAAAAGTAACAAAAACATTTTTTGCACTGATTTATCATTTAAAAATACTTTAAAAAAGGTAAGTTTATTTTTAGCCCTGTAAAAAACTTTAATTTTTTTTTCAAAAATTTAAATTTTTGTTTAAAATATTTAATTTATTGTAATTTCAAGTCATTTTAAAAAAGTGATTTAAAAAAAAATTATTTAAAGTTTTACTGTGTTTTTGGAGTGAGTGATCTCCATTCATATATTTGACAGGTCTTCCTGTCAAGTGTATGAAGGGAGATTCCCTTCTTTGATTGGCTCTCCATGGCCCACGTGATCCCAGGGATGCTGCGAACTGCCTGCGCCTCTGGGATACGTGGGCCCTGCGCATTTGGAGTTTGGAGAGGCCCAGGAGCGGAAGCGTGTGCATCCCAGGAGCCCTCAGGTAAGGGCGTAGATTTTTCCATATCGCAGGCCTCCGCACGCGGGAGGCCTGCGATCAGAAAATATGGGCCAATATTTTTTGTGTTGTACTGTGGGGTAGTAAAGCAGTTTTGATGTGTAATAGGTTAAAATTGCAAAAAGGAGAAATTGTAGCTGAGAATTCATTGTTCAGTTAGGAATTCTCTACCCCAAAGGGCTGCGGATGCTGAGTCATTGAATATACTTAAGGCTGAGATAGATAGATTTTTGGACTCTAGGCAAATCAAGGGATATGGGGATTGGACGGGAAGGTGGAGTTGAGGTTGAAGATCTTACTGGGTGGCAGAGCAGGTTCGAGGGGCCGTATGGCCTACTCCTGCTCCTAATTCTTATGTTCATATGTTCTTATAGCTCACATTTGTGTTTGAAAAGTAACTGTGACGCACGGAGATATAATGATTTCATGATCCTAGGGAAACTGGTCCCAGGATCGAAGGGCCGAATGGCCTACTCCTGCTCCTATTTTTCTAGGCTTGCTGCACACACCTGTGCACTGGTGTCGGTAGGATGGGGAGCTGACATTGTCAGATTCGGTGAGGTCAGCTCATTTAAATAATTTAAATGTGATCGCTGTGCACTTTTCACATACATGGAGAGTTCTAAGGCTTCAAGTGGACTCCTTTTCCAAAAGGGCTGATGCTGTTTTGACTCCTTGGATGACTACTTTGCCTGACTGGTGCAAATGGAACCTCACCAAGAGTCAGGTGTCAGTACTCTGCCATTGATGAGGTGACACTGAACCAGCTCAAACTACTTGCATGCTGTGTTGTCATGACTGCATACAAAGTGGAATGTAGGCTGGGCATTGGAGCACATTCCATGCTACATCCAAAAGCTGCAAGCATATGTTTCATCTGGTGTTAAAGAAGAAAGTTGCACACAACAATAGAGAGATACCTGTGTTAGTGGCAGGCTTGGTTATCTGCGTCATGAAGAGTTGGCACTGCAAATTGTCAGTGTGGAAGCCACAGGGGTTGTTGGCACAGGAGAGCTTGGTGGCTTCTTGCCATTCTAACAAGGTCAATGTTTCCTTCAACATTTTTGCTCGCCATTCAAACTCATTTACTTAGTACCATGCTGGCTCATCTGCCCAGAAGCAGCATGGCACTGTGGGCCCACACCCATTTTCTGCATGCCATGTGCTAACATATGTTTCTTTCCTCTTTGTGTAGGAACCTATCAGGACATTATATGTGACACCAGGGATGAGCAAAAAGCTGGCCCATCATATAAGCACCAGTCAAGAAACATCTATCTTGAGGAAATCAAATAGGGTGATTGAGGAGGTAGCATCTGATGAAGCACTCAGTGCTACTGATGAAGAGGAAATGGATGTGACAGCAGAGAAGCAGCTACAGGGGGACAGGAGGGCTATAGCCAGATGTCCTGCTGCCACATCCATGGAATCATACCTTACAGTGGCTGCATATAGAACAGAACTTATCAATGAGCAGGTGCACTTCATACTATCTTTTGATAACCTTCAGAGATATGGTTATATGATTGACAAGGGTCCATTCCCATACAGATCCCTGGTTCTCTACATAAGTGTGGCTCTGATAAATCAGCAGCCATGCAAGAGATTTGCAGAAACCTACAGTCCACCACAGAGCAAGTGAAAACTCTATGGCAATCTGCAAGGGTGCTCCTAAGAATAGAAGCCCCAAGTTCATATATAGCTTGCTTGGCAATGCTGTGACTTCAGCTATTGTCAACTCGCAGGATGCTTCATCTTCTAGTGCTGAGAGGCTAGAGAATTGGCTTGAAAGAACATTGATAATAGGCTTTACATTCCTAAATGGTTGCCAAAGGTCCATTTTCACTCAAATTCCTGGTCATCTACAAGGGACACCTAGAAGTTGAGGCATGGCAGGACAAGACATGGAATAGGATGATCCCACACCCTCCCAACCCAGCCATCCCCCTCAGAGGACTGATAAAGTGGCAGGTAGTGGACAGGACAAACCATCCAGCACCATCCATACTGAACCCTTCAGTGCTCTTTTCAAGCCTGAGAAATGGACACAATTTCTAGGCCTATGTGTGCAAGCATTAACACCATCATTATTTTTACTGTGGACAGGGGGTGCAGAGATTTCACTAGTTGGCAGGAATCCTTTAAGCACGGGGCATTGTTGATGGGACCCATGTACATATCAGGATTCTTCATACCAAGTTCATGACTTATATGAATAGAAAGAGTTTGTACTCTGTGATATATGTGGGTAGAACAAATGAAGGACAGAGACACCAGTTGCTAGTCAAGGTGCTTGTATACTAGGCCAGAGTGAACTGAGCATGCTCATACTAAACCATGTGACAAACCATGTGATAATACATTACACACTCAATTACTGTTCAGATGATATCTGATCACAGAAATATCATTATGCATGTCAGTGACCACTATTCTACAAACAGCCATGATTTTATTCTATGGCGCTGCACAGTGCCCACATTACTTGAAGGAGAAGAAACACCGGGTGGATGACTGTTAGGAGAACAGGGTTATCCTCTGCATTCATGGCTGCTGAACTCATGGAGAAACCACTAACAACAGTGGTGTATCATTGCTTGAACACCTCGCCATCTGTTTGCTGTTCCTTAGCTGTCACTTCCACTTTCAAGAAAAACATACAATGCAGTTCAGGCACAATGAAAGAGTGTGTGCAAAGGGACAGTGGTTGAATACAATCCTTAAAATGGTAGCTTCCAGCGGATGCAGCAGCTCCCAAATTAGGTTTGTGGCATGGTGGATGAATCTTAAAGAAATATGAGCAAAATTGTGGAGTACAGTTATCTTCATTTTCCTCGATACCAGCAAACATCTTCCACTTTTGGAGCCAAGTACAATGGCCAACACCTGTGGTTTTACCAGCCTTCTGCCCAAAATTGGTGCAGCTTCTGCAGCAGGACCTTCAACCCTACAGCATGAAAAATAGAACTGCCGTCCACATGTCTCCACTGTACCACTGTGAACACAGACCTGTCACCATGCAACTTCACCGTTAATGGCAAGCTTCAGCCTTTTAAGCGTTGCTGCCTCTCTGGATTTTTTGCTTCCCAGCCAAATGTTCTAAAACCCACCCTCTCTGGGCAAGGTCTTGATGGGCCAACAGCAAATTCAAATTGGGGGAAGGGATTAGGGCAATCCAGTGCAGAGGGCCAGCTCAACTCCTACTTTGTATTATCAGAAAATTAGGGCTTAAAATTATTTAGAATCTATAGGAACCTTAATGTAATTATGCATTCATAACACATAGAGTAAAAATATTTAAAATACTTTCTTTAACAAGCTGAAAATTGGAGACTTCTTACATCAATAATTTGTACAGAGGGTGACATGGTAAATAAATCTTACTAATGAAATGATATGTATTTTAGTATAGTCAAAACAATCAAATATGATTCCGCATTACATGAACACTTTAATAAAACAGAATTCTAGACCATAAGAATTAAATTGATTTTAATTACAAAAAGTAAAACACACATGTAGTACAATGTTTTTGCTTCCAGATGTGGCTAGTGGCATTATAAATACTGTACTGCAGAGTACAGGATACTTAATGAACTTTATCACCATTCATCAAAATGGAACAGGTCCAATTTTCTGTATTTTGCTTTGGAAGATACTCTATCTATTTGTGTGTGCAAACAACATTCACAATCTGGGCAAGCTGATGGCTTTACGCCTCTTGTATCACTTTTGCAGCCCCCCCATCAAGCACAGATGCTAAAGAGCCAGGAGCCAGGAATTGCACTGAGGGGAAGGGCTCTTTGGATTAAAAATCCTGTTTAGAAAGGAAAAATTGGTACCCAAGTATTTCATGCAGTTAAGCACCTGAAATAGCAGCTGTGCAGGACATAGGGCAATTGGGCTTCAAGTGCCAAAGCTATTGGTTAATTCTCCATCGGGTGCCAGCAGAAAACAGGTTATAAATATCCTTCAATTATGTCCATGACCTTTATCCCATTCCATTCAGTCTCATGTTCTTTCTCCACCAGATAGGTAAGGACTCTGGCACTGATCCACCACTAAAAAGAGACCTCGCATTTGATTGTCAGGGGTCAGACAGGTCCCCCCAAACCTTCCTTAATTGCTATGGGAAATAGATGTAACATACTAAACCAGCGCTAAAAATAAACACTTAAAACAAATAAAAATTAAATGGTAACCTTGCTAGCAGTTGATCGCAGGTGTGGCAATTGGTGTATTTGAAGGCATGAAATCTCACTTAGTGAGAAATTACATTTCACATGTACAGAGACATTTTGCTCCATTTCTTTTAAAGGGGAAGGCTATCCAAAACATATCCAATTCCAAATCATTTTAAAGTAGTATGAATTAGACCCAATTCACATGTCCGTTGGTAGCACCTTTTCCCTGAGTGGAAGGTTGTAGATTCAAGTCGCCCTCCAAGACTTAAAGACATCCTTCCCTTCTTAGGCAGTCCCTCGAAACCGAGGATGATTGCTTCTACAATAAAAATGAGTTCTCAGATGACTGATGAGTCCAATGCGGGACCTATAGTCTCTGTCACAGGTGGGGCAGATGGTGGTTGAAGGGGCGGGTAGGTGGGGTGCTTTGGTTGACGTGCGTTCCTTGCGCTGCTTGCGCTTGGCTTCCACTTGCTACTGGCGAAGAGACTTGAGGTGTTTGGCGCCTTCCCGGATGTTTCTCCTTCACTTTGTGCGGTCTTGGGCCAGGGATTCCCAGGTGTCGATGGGGATGTTACAGTTTTTCAAGGAGGCTTTGAGGGTGTCCTTGAAGCATTTCCTCTGCCCACCTGGGGTTCTCTTGCTGTGTCAGAGTTCCAAGTAGAGCGCTTGTTTTGGGAGTCTCATATCGGGCATGTGGACGATGTGACCACAAGAGCTGATTGAGCGTGGTCAAAACTTTGATGCTGGGGATGTTGGCCTGAGCGAGAACACTGACACTGGTGCTCCTATCCTGCCAATGGATTTGCAGGATCTTGCGGAGGCAGCATTGGTGGTACCTCTCCAGTGCTTTGAGGTGCCTGCTGTAAATGGTCCATGTCTCTGAAGCATACAGGAGGGCGGGTATCACTACTGCTCTGTAGACCATGAGCTTGGTGCTGGGTTTGAGGTTCTGGTCTTCAAACACTCTCTCCCTCAGGCGACCGAAGGCTGCACTTGCACACTGAAGGCAGTGTTGGACTTCGTCATCGACATCTGCCCTTGTTGATAGTAGGCACCCGAGGTATGGAAAGTGGACCAACTTGTCCAAGGCCTTGTCATGGATTTTGATAAGCGGGGGGCAGTACTGTGTGGTGGGGGCAGGTTGGTAGAGGACCTTTGTCTTACGGATGTTTAGGCCCATCCTTTCGTAAGCTTCGGTGAAGGTGTTGACAATGGTTTGGAGTTTGACATCCGAGTGTGCGCAGACGCAAGCGTCGTCTGCATACTGTAATTCGACAACAGAGGATGGGACGACCTTGGATCTGGAGTGGAGGTGACGGAGGTTGAACAGTTTCCCCAGCTTACTGAGGGTGAGATGGAGCTTTGCAGCAAGGAAGATCGAGAAGAGCGCTGGTGCGATGTCACAGCCTTGCTTGACCCCAGTCCGTATGTGAATTGGGTCTGTGGTGGAACCGTTGGTCAGGATCACGGCTTGCATGTTATCGTGAAGCAGGCAGAGAATGGTGACAATCTTTTGAGGACAGCCGAATTTGAGGAGGACACTCCATAATCCCTCATGGTTGACAGTGTCGAAGGCCTTTGTGAGGTCAAAGAAGGCCATGTACAGCGGTTGGTGCTGTTCCCTGCATTTCTCTTGTAATTGACGCGCGGTGAAGATCATGTCCATTGTGCCCCTTAGTGGGCGGAATCCGCATTGCGACTCTGGGAGAAGCTCTTCAGCCACTGGAAGAAGGCGATTGAGGAGGATTCTTGCGGTGACTTTCCCTGTGGCAGACAGCAGGGAAACTCCTCTGCAATTCCCGCAATCGGACTTGATTAAAGGTTAAAGACATGATACAAGGTTAACACTTGAGTGCAGTACTGAGGGAATGCTGCAATGTCAAAGATGTGGTCCTTCAGATGATACATTAAACTAAGACTCTGTCTGCCTGTTTATATGGTTTAGATAGAGTTTAAAAATCACATGGCACTGTTCAAAAAAGGGCAGGGAGTTCTTCTGATGTTCTCGTCAACATTGCTACCTCATCAAAAACAGTTTAACTGGTCATGGGCCTACAGTTCCTGGTTTTCTGCCCATTAATGGCAGGTTCATGGTTTCCTGACCAGTGCTCCCTGCAAGTATTGATACTTACTAGGAATACCCAATTGGTGAATCAGTTCTTTATGTGAAGTGCTTTATACGGTGCTCTTTGAATGCAATTTTCTTTCTAAACACATGCAGACCAAAATAGATGAACGTGTTAAATATGTGTCATAAATATATGGATTTCCTTGTTTCATTTTAATCAGACCAAAGATAGTGGTCTCTGATTATGAGATCAAAAGGGATTAATTTCCTTGAGCTCAGACTCCAAAGGGGTCTTTAATCTTAAAACAGATTGGTTTGCTGATTTAAATTGCTAACAGGCCCATTGACGTGAATAGCAAAGACTTCGTTTCATCTGACTAAATTGATTGTTTAAACATTGTATTGTTAATTTTAGATTGTTACACTGACGACACCCAGATCCACCATCTGTCTCGACCCCTCCACTGCCTCTATGTTGTCAGACATGCCGGGCAAGATTTTCATTGGGCCGTGGAGGCGGGATTGGAGGCGTGTGGGGGGTTAAAATTGCATAAACTGGCGGGCGGGCCCAAGCCCGCCTCTATCCCACCTCCAAGCAATTTAAAATAATTTGTGTCTAGTGGTCCCGTCTCTGTCCCACCTCCAAGAGGCAGGATAGGCCTTTAAGGCCTTAACAACCACAAAATTGGCTCTATAATGCCATTTAAAAAGGCCTTTGTGAGTTTAATGCTTTTCCCACGTGAAACACGCCTGTTCTGAAATACGACGGTGAAACCTGGCGGGAGCACAAGTGGATTGCTGACTATCAGCTGCAGCTCAAACATTAAAGAGGAGATTTGATCAGCTATCATTTGCAGCTTGGAAGGACTTAGCTGTCGCAGGTCTGGGGGAACTTTTAGAAGGCTTAACCACAGCTGTGGAAGTTTGGAGCCTGACACCCATCTCCAGTGTGACCTCCTGGGAAACCCTTCTCGCCATCTTCACTGAGCGCTTCCTCAAAAGAGACATATACTAGAAGCATGGGAGCCATTTATTTCCTTCCCTTCTGGGCATTAGATGAGGAAGAAGACCAGCTGCGGCACCAGCAGAACCAGGAACAACAGCAGCACAAACAACAACAGCAGCAACAACAGGAGCGCGAAGCTGCAGCTCACCCACCTGAAGCTGCACAGGCCAGAAGGGGCCCGCGCATGGAAGCCCATCAGCGCAGGAGATACCACCCGAACAGGGTCTACAGACACAGGGTCAGCTACATCAAAATGTCTGAGCAGCAGTGCCAAAGGCGGCTCCGACTTTCACGAGAGGTAGTGGGTGTCATCTGCGCAATGTTGCAACAACACCTGCAGCCCAGAGGACCAGGTGGACAACCCTTACCAGTGGCCATCAAAGTCACCACCGCACTCAACATTTTTTTGCCTCAGGCTCATTCCAGGGATCAGCAGCAGATGTCAGCGGCATCTCCCAGGCGGCCGCACACACTTGCATCACGGAGGTAACCGATGCCCTCTTTGCCATCGCGCACAATCACATCCATTTCACCAAGGATCAAGCAAGTGTCACGGCGCGTGCGGTTAGAGTCGCTAATCTGGCAGGCTTTCCAAGGGTGCAGGGCTTTGTTGACTGCATACATGTGGCCCTTAAGGCACCCCATCGCAACCCAGGTATTTTTGTCAACCGCAATGGCTTCCACTCCCTTAACGCTCAGCTGGTGTATGACCACAAGAAGGAAATTTTGCATGTTTGTGCCAAGTACCCTGGCAGTTGCCATGACTCCTTCATACTGCGCCAGTCTAGTGTGCCTCTGCTCTTCAGTCCACCAGACCAACTTAACGGATGGCTCCTTGGAGACAAGGGCTATCCTCTGAGGACATGACTAATGATGCCGTTGAGGAGGCCAGCCAATGAAGCTGAGGTGTGCTACAACTCCAGCCACATATCCACCAGATCCATTATCGAGCAAACCATCGGTTTGCTGAAGATGTGCTTCAGATGCCTGGATAGATCAGGTTGAGCCCTGCAGTACTCAGCAGCCAGGGTCTCCAGAATCATCATGGTTTGCTGTGCACTTCACAACATGGCACAGCATCGTGGCTTGCAGATTCCTGAGAACCAAGTGGCTGCTCACTTATCCTCCTCAGATTAGGAGGAGGAGGAGGAGAGCAAAAACGAACATCTTGCAGAGGCCCATCAACCAACGGCATCAGTACACGAGAACCTAGCAGCCCGGGATGCAAGGAATGCACTCATCTTTGCCAGATTTGCTTAGCCTAGCCACTCAAGGACTTTTGCCTCGCATCTTCTTACCTGAGCATCGACAATGGCCAAGAACCAGCTGACTCCTAGCAATTTGACCACCATAATGACAATTCTAAGTAATCCTAAGCCCTCAACGTGAAAGTCCCATTTGCAAAACGACACACACCACAACTACAGCAGTAGCTATCAGATTTTTTATTAACATTATTGATCTGATGGTTTTTTCACATAAAACATCAAATTTCACCCAAGTGACTACCCTTGTGACTATTTGTGCAGTATCTTTCTCTTACGTGTGCTCCTACGTGGTGCTTCCCCTGTGACTTCAGCAGATGTGGAGGCCCCTTGCTCACTTTCCTGTTGCTCCTGTCTCGACACCTTTGGCGGGCGTCCTCTGGGGTTGCGAACCTGTGAGGGCTCGTCAACAGTCTGCTGCTCCTGTGGCTGTGCAGGGGTTGAGACACCAATCTCAGCTGGGTGTGGACTCTGATGGGGCTCTGACCGAGGGCTTTGCAGTGGCGTGGAAGTGTGAGCGCTTGGAGAGGAGCCCCCACTTCCTTGATTTCTGCCACCAACATCCCTCTCATGGGTCAGGTCCCCCCCAGCGCTTGCAAGTGGCTTGAGAGCACCTTGCTGCACATCAGGGGGGCCATGGGGGCCCGTATCTGCACTGGCAGTCCTACTCAGAAGGACTTCCATGAAGCCCTGGTTTCTCTTGTTCAATAGATGCCCATCGCTCCACCAGAGATGTCATTCTATTCTGAGCACTCACCATGTTTTCTGCACTCTGGCGACTTATCACCTCCATGGAGGTTGCCATCCTTTCCATGGTGATGCGTTCATGCGCCAATGACTCCAGAAAGGCTCTGCTCATGTTCACTATGGACTCCTCCATTCGCTCCACAATTGCAGCGACCCTGGAGACAAAACCTGCTAGAGACTCCTGCATCTGTTCCTGGAGTTCCAGCACCGCTGATCTTATGGATGGACCCAGAGGCACAGAGTCGACATGCAGCTGAGCCAAGCTGGCAGAGTTCTGCGCCCTCCGACGAGGACTCTCCACTGCTGTCCCTGTCTCCACAATCTGCTGATGCTCACTTGTGAGCTGTGAAAAACCAAGTGACAACACTACTCTATGCCCCGAAGGTCCCACCGAGGTGTGAGTGTCTGCGTTGGTGCTGAGTGCGGTGAACTCTCCTCTGAGGAGTCTGGAAGCTCAGGCTCTTCCTCTTGGACAGTGGGAACGGGGGCTCTCGATGGTCCTGTGGGGGAGTAAAGGAAAGAGTTAGAGATATGAGGTCAAGGTTACATGCACATTGCATATTGCAGATGATCATAAGTCCATCTGTTAGAGCTTCAGCTTCATTATCAGCGACTCATGCAATGTCAATGAGAGAGATGGAAATCTATTCTGTCACCAGCTTGCTGTGATGCAGCCGACTGTCCGTCCCCCTCTTGCGCATCATCTTCCACTCCAACGATTTCCAGGACCGCCTCCTCCCAGGTGGTGAGCTGGGCTAATGATGGTGGCCCTCCTCCTGTCCTCGCTCTTTCCCTTTTATTGTGAGCTCTCTTTTCCTGCAATGAGAGAGACAAGTGGAGTTTGAGTGAGAATGAAGGAGTGAGTGTAGAGATTCCATAGCATAGATACTTAGAAGGAGACAAAGATGGAGGGAGGTGGCAAGACCAAGGGCCCTCCCTGTGTGTTGTCAGTTGTTTTCATAGCATCACAGTGATAGGGAGTGTGAGGGCTGCATAGTCGAATAGTTAGGTGAATGTGAGCATAGAGAGAAAGGGAATGGGTAAGGGTGCATGGATGTCAGTGTCAAGTGGGATGTGGAGGAAGAGATTGCTAAAGCTGAGTGCTGGTGAGGAAAGGCAATGGGGATCAGATTGAGGGTGATGGGAAATGCAGACTCACTTTTCCAGTACGCACAAGGTCATGAAATCTCTTCCTGCACTGTATCCAGGTTCTGCGGGTAACCGTTAAGGAGTTGACCTCCTCTGCCACTTTCAGCCACACAGCCTTGGTCTGCTGGGGAGGCTTCTTCCTCCCTGATGAAGGGAAGAGCACCTCCTTATGAGATCTAGCTCCCTCAACCAGAGCCTGCAGGGCAACGTCGTTGAACCTGGGAGCAGCCCTAGGTCTGTCGCTGGCCATTGTGACTCCAGGTTCCTCTAACAGTAAATGCCAAAAGGTTGGCAGCCTGCAGAAGAAGCAAGGCTTGTTGCAGACTTTAAATGCAGCAGCAATGATGATGTCATAAGATGCGACTTTCTGACTGGAAAAACTCATTTGCCAAGGGTTCCCGCATGCTGGAACTCAATTGGCCAATTAAGTTAAAATAGCATCAATCTCCCACATCGATTTATATTCGTGTGGATAACACGAAATGTGGATTTCATGACACCAACCCACCCCTGAGTGAAAATCCAGCCCGCCGTCTTGGATGAGCCGCAATTTCCTCTAGTTAAACACTGGGAAGCCCAAAGCCATCGGAGTAAATTAACGTCTTCACCACATGGGCAGGTAATCTCACAGAGCAGATTGCCCACCAGTTACAGAACCTGTCCAACTTTCATTTCATTGATTTGAATGGATTGAAAATCGGACAAGTTCTATAAAGGGCAGGCAATCTGCACTGTCAGATTAATGGCCAGGCGCTAAAGATGAAAATTTACCCCATACGTTGTGCCCCCTACCATAAAATCTGTATCCTTGCCACTGATTCCATCCCTCTCCCCAGCCACTGTCTCAAGCTGAACCAAACTATCCGCAACCTCAACGTCTTATTCAACCCAGAGCTGAGCTTCCAGCCCCATATCATCTCCATCACAAAAACAGCCCACTTCCACCTCTGTAACTTTGCCCATCTTTGCTGCTACTTCATCCCATCTGCTGCTGAAACTTTCATCCATGCCTTTGTCAACTTCAGACTCAACTATTCCATAAGTTTCTTGGCTGGCTTCCCATCCTCCACCCTCCATAAAATTCAGCTCCTCCAAAACTCTGTTTACCCATCAATCTAATCTTTCTGACCTACATTGACTCCCAGTCCACCTCCAATTTAAAGTTCTCATCCTTGTGTTAAAATCCCTTCATGTCGATCAAGTAGGTTTCAGACCAAACCACAATACCTGCACCCAAGTGCTGGCACTTACCATCTACATCAAGAATGGCTTCCAGACCAGGCAGAAGACAGGTGCAGTATTCTTTGACCTTACTGCTCCATATGACATGATCCAGCATACAGGCCTACTGTACAAATTGTCATTGATCCTACCGCAACTAGTTGTCATGGCTGCAGAAGAGGCCGTCAGTTCCAAGTTTCACTTGAACAAAAAAACAGCTCCTGGATGTCCCAAAACAATGGTCTACTTCAGGGCTCAGTTCCAGAACTTTTCAAGTTCTTCACAAATGAGCTTCCCAACGCTACTATCAGGCATTTTATTTATGCAGACGACATCTGTCTGGCAGTATAGGACCAGGATTTCAGTCACTTAGGAGAAGTGCTGAAGGCTGAAATGGGAGAGATGTCCCACTATTGCAAAAGATGGAGACTTAAACCAAGTGCCAAAACAACAGTTTCCAGCTGTTTATGACTAAACCGCACAAAGGCCAATAAATGACCCAAAGCCTGTGTATCTTGGTATTACTCTGGATCAGACCTTCACTTTTGAGGAAGACCTTACCAAGACCTACTGAAAATAAAGACAAGAAACAACTTGATCAGCAAACTAGCCTATTCAATCTGTGGAGCTAGTATGCAGATATGATCAAACTCAGAGCGTGCCTTGTAGCAGAGTATTGCTCCCTGGTATGGCTTAGCTCTTCTCACACAGCAATAGTAGACACACAGCTGAATGAAACCGTAGGCACTATGAAACCAACCAACCTGGCCTGGCTGCTGGTCCTATTCAACATCTCCCCTCCTAATATCAGGTTATCTTGCTGAATCTGCCCCTTAAGGTGCAAGACATGCTTAACTGTCCCTGTTTAAAGATGTGTTTAATTCATTGACCCACCGTTTTGGTTCAAGGCATGTTGTATGGACAAATTCCTCTAAGGAGCCTAGATGTCACCTCCAGATGCAAGAACAAGCTTCAGACATAGCCAATGCTAATTTATTGACAGATTCAACAGATAGTGTGGAAGATTTTGACCTTCCACACTATCTGTGGGAAAAGCCCAATCACTTAAGATGTGGAAAGAACAGATGTGTTGGAAATGATTATAAGTGGGTCCTTTGTAAATTCCCCTTTAGCTTCTGTGACCATAGAGTCATAGGGTCATAGGGGGAGAAATTCGGTATCGCTCCATTTGGGGCGCAATTATCGGCCAGGCGCAAAGATTAGCGCCTGGTGCTAATTATCGCCTCCGACAGCAAACTTGGCTTTTATCGCCCCTGGAGGTGAATGGAGCGCTAAATCAGGCGCTACACAACTCTCTTAAGGTGCTAAGGCAAAGGAGCGAGGCGCTACCTCAGAGGGCGGGCGCAGCGCAGGTGCTGTCAGTTAGCGATTGAACACAGACACACTGGCGCCGGTCAGTTCTTAAAGGGGAGGGTCGATCTTGCTCTGCAGCCACACCCTGCTCAGTGGAGCCTTGAATCTCGGCCTGGGCAGACCTGTGGCTAAATCTAGCAGCCAGACACTATGGAAAGGGCCAGGGAGCGAGCACAGCGCTCCTGCGAGCGGGCTTTGGAGGCTCTCATTCGCAGGGTGGAGCACAGAGGATATATTCTGTACCCAGAGAGTGGCAAGAGGCCTTTGCCATGCAAGTACAGAAAAGTGTGGAGGGAGGTGGCTCAGAGAGTGTCCTCAAGCAGCATGGTTCCTAGGACCCATGTGCAATGTAGGAAAAAGTTCAATGACCTCACTCAGGTTGTCAGGGTGAGTGCCTTTTTTTCAAAACCTCTTCATCTCTCCATCTCAACCTCACTTTTGTACGGATAACCGTAGCTGTCGTAAAGACAGCGGGGTTTGATTGACAGCTGGTTGACGGCTGACGTCATATCCGGGGGCGGGATCCGACGCCATCTTGGCCATGCTTGAAGTATTATCCTACGAGACACAGAGTCAGGACTGAATAAATAGCACTCCACTACAACTGCTTGGGAGACTCGTAATTACGTTATTAAGATAACATTACATGGTACCAGGATTTATAGAACTCACGATAAGGACATACTACAACAATGGAAGGAATAAAACCTCCGGCTAGCCTGCAACTAGAAGGAAATGTGGATGGAAATTGGCATGTCTTCAAGCAACGCTTTCTTCTCTACCTCACAGCGATTGACGCTTCGATTAGCTCTGGAACACGTAAAGTAGCTTTGTTGCTAACAGTGGCTGGCTCGCAGGCAATCGAGCTGTTTAATACATTTACGTTTGCAGCCAAAGATGATAAAAATGATCTGGACAAGGTGATAGAACGGTTCGACGAATGCTGCACTCCAAAAAAGAATGAAACGTATGAAAGATTCATGTTTCGCTTCCGCGTGCAAAAGCGAGGAGAATCCTTTGATTTTTTTTGACGGACTTGAAAAAAAAAGCACAAACATGCAACTTTAGGGACCTGAAGGAATCAATGATACGCGATCAAGTCGTTTTTGGAATACTCGACAAGAAGGTGAGGGAGAGAATGCTTAGAGACAATGACCTAATTTGGATGCAGCAGTGAAAATATGTCATGCTAGTGAACTCTCAGCCATGCACACGAAAACTTTCAAAGGGAGCAGCACAGCAGCGGGCGGGAGCGCCCTGGGGCTGATAAACCTGCCGGTGGATGTGGTACACAAAAGGGACACAAGAGGGCCCACGGAGTTCAAGACGATGATGCCTTACAAATGCAGATGGTGCGGTAATAAACACGCAGCCAGACAGTGTCCTGCTTATGGAAAGAACTGTGCAAAATGTAAAGGCAGGAATCACTTTGCCAAGATGTGTTTTTGGGAGGAGAAAACTGAAGGTAAAAAGACAGTGCATGCTATTGAGACTGAAGAGACAGGAGCAGAGACTTTGTTTGTTGGAATGGTGCAAAATGAGCCAAAACAGGGCAACAATGCTAATGAAGTGCACTCTGTAGGACCAAAGACTGAAGTTTGGATAGCTCCCTTGCTGGTAAATGGCACCATTGTTCCCTTTAAGCTAGATACAGGTGCTAAGGCAAACCTCATAAGTTGGAGTGATGCACGGAATCTCAAAGTGCGACCTAAAATACTGAACAAGACAGTGTCTTTGAAGGCATACAATGGACAAAGCATTGAAACAAAAGGAACGTGTAGGCTGAATGTTAAGGTAAAAAATAACATTCACCCTTTGACCTTTGTTATAGTGCCTGAAGGACATGAGTCACTGTTGGAGGATAAGGCCTGTGTGGATTTGGGCTTGGTAAAACGAATCTATACTATCAATGAACTGAACTGTGTGCAGAATGCCCCCCAAGATATTACAAATCTGACTCATGAGACTATAACACACAAATATGCAGATGTTTTTCAGGGTTTCGGAGCACTGCCCTTTACATACTCCATCAAACTGAGAGAGGATGCACAACCTGTGATTCACGCACCCAGGAGAGTTCCAGTGGCTCTCCGTGAAAAACTGAGGAAAGAGCGAGACCGCATGGAGGGACTAGCTGTCATAAAGAAGGTTGAGGAACTGACTGACTGGGTAAATTCCATGGTCTGCGTCAATTCAAAGAAAACTGATAAATTGCATGTCTGCATGGATCCCAAGGACCTTAATGCCAATATCTAAAGAGAGCACTACCAAATTCCAAAGAGAGAGGAAATAGTCAGCGAAATGACAGAAGCGAAAGTCTTCTCCAAGATGAACGCCTTGCATGGTTTCTGGCAGTTGAAACTTGATGAAGAAAGTGCTAAGCTGTGCACTTTTAACACCCCGTTTGGTCGATACTCCTACCAGCATCTGCCCTTTGGTATTAGCTCCGCCCCAGAAATCTTTCACAGAGCAATGGAGCAAATCATCGAGGGCCTGGAGGGAGTGCAGGTGTACGTGGATGATCTGGTAGTATGGGGCTCCACTCAGGGGGAGCACGACACCAGACTGGAGAAAACACTTCAGAGAATACAGCAGTATGGACTCAAACTAAATAAAGACAAATGTCAGTTCAGTGTCAATGAAATCACATTCCTCGGAGACAAGATCTCTACAAAGGTAAAGGCTATACATGACATGGAGAAACCAAAGGACAAGAAAGGGGTTCAGCGGGCCCTTGGCATGGTTAACTAGCTAGGAAAATTCATTCCAAATCTAGCAGTGAAAACTGTTCATCTGAGAAAACTGCTGCACCAAGAGACAGAGTTCCAATGGGGACATGAACATGAGAGAGAATGGAAGGGGCTGCTACACATTCTAGCAAGTGAACCCCTACTGAAGTTCTTCTGCCCTAAAAAGAGGACAAAAGTGTCCACAGATGCCTCTAAGAATGGATTAGGGGCTGTCCTTCTACAGGAAGATGAAGGAGAATGGCGACCAGTGACGTATGCGTCACGCTCCATGACGGCTACAGAGTGCCAGTACGCACAAATCGAGAAGGAGTGCCTTGGCTTGGCATTTGGGTGTGAAAAATTTCATACCTACATCTATGGTCTTCCCAAGGTTATCCTAGAAACGGACCATAAGCCACTGCTAGGGATCGCAAAGAAGAATCTGTGTGACATGTCACCACGGATACAACGTCTAATGATGAGACTTCAACGTTACGATTTTGAGCTAACATATGTGCCAGGGACACAAATGTTCATTGCAGGCACACTATCCAGGGCTGCACCTTACGCCACACAAAACAGTGAATCAGAAGAGGATGTGGCTCTTCATGTGGATATGGTCTATGCAGCATTGCCCGCCACACAGGAACAACTATCAGTGATAGTCACAGAGACATCAAAGGACCCAGTCCTGAGTAAAGTAATGAGAAATCTTCAAGAGGGCTGGAAGAAAGGGTCATGTAAAAAATATTATCACATTCAGTCTGAGCTCTCTGTGGTCAATGGACTACTGCTTAAGTGTGACAGGATAGTAGTGCCCACCTCTATGCGACGAGAAATGCTCAACAGGATACATGAAGGGCACCTGGGTGCAGAAAAGTCAAAAAGGAGAGCACGTGAGGCACTCTACTGGCCAAACATGAACTCTGATATTGACCAGTTGATCAGCGAGTGTGCTACATGTCAGGAGTATCACTACAAGCAAACAAAAGAGCCCCTCATTACCACAGAGCTCCCATCACAACTTTGGGAAAAGGTCAGAACTGATATATTTCACTATGAAGGAAAAGACTATTTGTTAGTTATTGATTATTATTCCAATTATCCGGAGATGGCTCTCTTGTCCAGTACCACATCAAGAGCTGTGATAACTCACCTGAAGTCGATCTTTGCCAGGCAGGGCATCCCTCTAACCCTGGTCTCTGATAATGGCCCTCCCTATGCCAGTCATGAGTTTCAGTCATTTGCTTCAGAGAATGAGTTTAATCATATAACCTCCAGTCCACTCTATCCTCAGGCTAATGGAAAAGCAGAGAAGGGGGTACAGATTGTGAAAAGACTATTAAAGAAAGCAGCACACAGCAACACTGACCCATATCTGGCCCTGATGCCGTACAGGGCAGGCCCGCTAGCAAGTGGCGAGTCTCCAGCTGAGCTCTTACTGGGTCAGAAGATCCGTACACGACTTCCCAGTTATGTCACACCTGACCACAGAGATGAGGTGTGGGCAGACAAGGCTCGGAAACTACAACAGAAACAAAAAACACTTCATGGCCGCACAGCCACTACACTAGTGCCTCTACAGGAGAAAGATGTGGTTCGCATTGAAGGGCCTGAGTCATGGCCTAAAAGAGCCACCATTCTACAACAGGTCGCCCCCAGGTCATACAGTGTCATGACAGAGAACGGCAATGTGTTTCGCAGAAACAGGAGGCAACTACTGAAAACCACAGAGACCTTTCAGCCTCAGGAGGACAGAGAGGATGACGAGATGAGGGAAATGCCACAAAGAGACGAGATGGGGGAAATGCCACAAAGTGACGAAGGACACAGTAGTGATAATGTTACAAGGGACCTGTGTGGTACAGACAGGAAATTAAGGGATACAACTGGGGTGGTTCAGCAAACACCCGTTCAGCCACGCAGGTCACAGCGCACCAGAAAGCCTGTAGTTAAACTTGACCTTTAGACAGGGATTGATAAGACTGTAAACAGTTAATGGACTCCTGGGTGTGGGTAAGGTTTACACCTACCTGCAATTAGTTCAACGGTGTAGTTACACTGACTGTTTCTATATGATGTTAACAAGTGTTCTATGTGTTATGTTATGTTATGTTGTTACTGTGTTATGTCTTCATTGAAGGGGGAAGATGTACGGATAACCGTAGCTGTCGTAATGACAGCGGGGTTTGATTGACAGCTGGGAGTGAAGCTGCAGGCGAGGAGGAAGAGGAAGCCGGACCATCAGCGCCACCCTCTACCGAGGCAGCCCATGCCCACACTGGTGACATGCCATCCCTGGAGGGGAGCAGGGGGGAATGGTCTGATGAGGGTGAAGCTCCAGGACCCAGCGGGCTGCATGAGAGGGGGGTAGGGAAGCTTGGGGGCCTTCTCCCCGGAGGGAGAGTATGGCCTCGAGTCCTGCTGCACTGGACGCAGATGAGGAGCGGGTCCTCGCTGAAATGAGCACCCAGGCGGAGCAAAGGCACACTGAGCTGATGGCTGCAGTGGCAAGGATGCCCGAATCCATTGAATCACTGGCAAGGAGTATGGAGCACTTCGCTGTAGCACAGGCGGCTGCCACGCAAATGCTAAGTGTTGCAATGCAGTCGGTGGCTGGTCTCATGCAGACGCAGATTGAGGCCACGTGAGCACTGACTGCTGCCACCCTCGCTGGATCGGGCAGATTCCACCGGGGCTCTCACCGCGCCACAGCAGGCCAGCAATCTGTGCTCCATCAGATTGCTCCGGATGCTGAAGTGCTGCCCCAGGGGCGTGCCAGTGTGTCGGTTGAGCAGGGAGTTGCTGTCCTCTCTCAAGATGACAGCATTCCTGCTGCCACCACTGGCACTTTTCCACTGCAGTTGCCACCACCTGTAGGGCAGACTGCTGCCACCCATGCAGAGTTGGAGCAGTCAGCAGCCAGGCCCTCCAGGCCCAGAGCTGGTCCAGGCCGTCCCTCAAGGGCATCTGCAGTCTCAGTTTCTGACACTCAGCAGCCTTCCCCCAGCCTTGCTCCAGCCACTGGGGTCCCATTACGGAGGAGCTGCAGGGTGGGAAGGGGGGAACTTTGCAAGGGAAGCAGATCACCCTCGAAGGGCAAAAAGTAGGAGGTGTGGCAAAATGTTTTTCATTGTTTTATTGAAGGCCGAGGTTTGTGGTCAAATTTTTGTTACTGTTTTGGACATTGTCTCCAGGTTGTGAGAGCCAGTTATGTGAATGATTGTTTTTTTTGTGTTTCTTTCTATTACTTTGTCATGCAGAAATGAGACACACAGAGTTTGTGAAATAAAGAAGTGTCTGTATTCAAAATGTACATGTTTGGACTTTGCACTCATTGTTCCCTTGACCAGCTGTTGCGGGATGGTTTCATTCAAGTTGTTTGAATGGCAGAAGCCATTCCCTCAGAGGGGGCCTAGAAGCGACTTGCTATGAGCCTTTGATGGACGGCCCTTCCACTTTGTGCCTCCCTCCCGCCTTGGTGCTGCTGATGATCGTCCTCCTCATCTTGCTCCTCCTCCTCTTCCTCTGCTGGTGCTCCAATGTCTGGTGGCATTGGCTGGGTCCTGAGGATTGCAAGGTTATGCAGCATGCAGCACACAACAACGAAGTGGCAGACTTGCTCAGGTGAGTACTGCAGGGCTCCTCCAGAATGGTCCAGACAGCGGAACCGTTGCTTGAGCACACCGATTGTGTGCTCAACGATGTTCCTGGTAGCTTGATGGCTCTCATTGTATCGTAGCTCAGCAGGGTTGCTGGGCGAACGGAGCGGTGTCATCAGCCAGGTGCACAGATGTTATCCCTTGTCCCTGAGAAGCCAACCTCCTGGGTGATGCGGTGCCTGGAAAAGGTCTGCCACAGAAGTCTGGCGCAGGATGAAGGCATCGTGGCTGCTGCCTGGAAAGTGGGCATTGACAGCGAGTATCAGCTGTCTGTGGTCACAGACCAACTGGACGTTTAAGGAAAAGAAGCCCTTTTAGTTGCGGAAATCCTCAGCATTCTCTTGCGGTGCCCGCAAAGCCACATGCATGCAGTCAATGGCGCCCTGCACCATAGGGAAGCCCGCTATCATTGCAAAGCCCGTTGAGCGTTCTTGCTGCTTGGCCGGGGTCATGGGGAAAGAGATGTACTCTCGTCTCCTTTTAAAGAGGGCATTTGTTACCTGATGGATGCAGCAATGCACTGCGAACAGGGAGATATTGGCGATGTTCCCAGTAGCTGATTGAAATGAGCTGGTGGCATAAATGTTGAGAGCCACTGTTATCTTCACTGCCACTGACAGAGACGTCCTGCTCCTCAGTTGAGGCTGCAGATCTGGCTGAAGCAGGTGGCAGAGCTCAGTGACCATCTCCTTGCTGAATCACAGCCTTCGCAAACACTGCTCCTCAGACATATTAATGTAGGAGAACTGTTAGCGAAAAACCCTGGGATGGTATGGTCTCCTGTACCGAGGCCTGTTGGCCCTCCTCCGTCTGGCCATGATTGCTATTCTCACTCTGCGTCTCTGTGCCCTCCGAATGTGATGGAGAAGGATGACGTTCCTATTCAATGCAGTCCCCATAGTATCTGGGCAATCAAAGTTATGAAGGTCAAAAAGCAAAGAACCTGCAAAGTTATGGTCAGAAGCTAAAACTACCTCAGACAGCATTGACTCAATGCAGAAGTCCCTCTTTCTCTCTTTGTCTCTCTGCAAATCTCTCTCTCTCTCTCTCTCAGAATGAGTGGCGCAAAAATGGCTACCACACAAAAGCCAGGAAGAGGCCCCCTTTCAAAACATATTTGAAAGTTCTCTATCTGAATGCACGTAGCATTCGTAACAAAATAGACGAGTTAATGGCACAAATAACTACATATAGGTATGATCTTGTGGCCATTACAGAAACATGGCTGCAGGGTGACAATGCCTGGGAATTAAACATACCAGGTTATTTAATGATCAGGAAGGACAGGCAGGAAGGAAGGGGAGGTGGGGTGGCTATGTTAATAAAGGAAGGAATCACTGTAATACAGAGAAATTATATTGGGTCAAAAGATCAGGATAATGAAACAGTTTGGGTGGAGGTAAGGAATAATAAGGGGGAAAAAACACTAGTGGGCGTAGTCTATAGGCCTCCGAACAGTGGCAATTCTGTTGGACGGGGTATCAATCAGGAAATAGTTGAGGCTTGTAATAAGGGAACATCTATAATTATGGGGGATTTTAACTATCATATTAATTGGACAAATCAAATTGGGCAGGGCTGCCTTGAGGATGAGTTCATTGAGTGTATTAGGGATGGGTTTCTTGAGCAGTATGTAACTGAACCGACCAGGGGGCAAGCAACCTTAGATCTGGTCCTGTGTAACGAGACGGGATTAATTAAAAATGTCCTAGTAAAGGACCTCCTTGGAGTGAGTGACCATAACATGGTTGAATTCCATATTCAATTAGAGGGTGAGAAGGTTGGATCTCAAACAAGCGTGCTAAGCTTGAATAAAGGAAACTATGAAGGTATGAGAGCGGAATTGAGTAGAGTGGACTGGGAAAATAGATTAAAGGGTAAGACAATACATGATCAGTGGTGTACATTTAAGGAGTTATTTTACAACTTCCAAAAAATATATATTCCACTGAGAAGAAAAGGGTGTAAAAGAAAAGACAGCCATCCGTGGCTAAGTAAAGAAATTAAGGATAGTATTCGACTAAAAACAAGGGCATATAAGGTAGCCAAATCTAGTGGGAGGATAGAGGATTGGGAAAACTTTAAAAGACAGCAAAAAATAACAAAAAGATTGATTAAGAAAGGGAAGATAGATTATGAAAGTAAATTAGCAAAAAATATAAAAACAGATAGTAAGAGTTTTTATAGTTATATAAAAAGAAAAAGGGTGGCTAAAATAAATGTTGGTCCCTTAGAGGATGAGACCGGGAAATTAATGGTGGGAAATATGGAGATGGCAAAAACACTGAATGAATATTTTACATCAGTCTTTACAGTAGAAGACACTAAGAATATCCCAACACTGGACAAACAGGGGGCTAAAGGGGGGGAGGAGCTAAACACGATCAAAATCACTAAGGAAGTGGTACTCGGTAAAATAATGGGACTCAAGGCGGATAAATCACCTGGACCTGATGGCTTACATCCTAGGGTCTTGAGGGAAGTGGCGGTAGGGATTGTGGATGCATTGGTAATAATTTTCCAAAACTCCCTGGACTCGGCAAAGGTCCCGGCAGACTGGAAAACTGCTAATGTAACACCCTTATTTAAAAAGGGCAGTAGACAGAAGGCTGGAAACTATAGACCGGTTAGCCTAACATCTGTGGTAGGTAAAATTTTGGAGTCCATTATTAAGGAGACAGTAACAGGACATTTGGATAATCATAATTTAATAGGACAAAGTCAGCATGGTTTTATGAAGGGGAAGTCATGTTTGACAAATTTGCTGGAGTTCTTTGAGGAAGTAACGTATAGGGTGGATAAAGGGGAACCAGTGGACGTAGTGTATTTAGACTTCCAAAAGGCATTTGACAAGGTGCCACACAAAAGATTATTGCTTAAGATAAAAAATCATGGGATTGGGGGTAATATTCTGGCATGGATAGAGGATTGGCTATCTAACAGAAGGCAGAGAGTTGGGATAAATGGTTCATTCTCAGACTGGCAATCAGTAACTAGTGATGTTCCGCAGGGGTCAGTGCTGGGTCCCCAACTCTTTACAATCTATATTAACGATTTGGTGGAGGGGTCTGAGTGTAACATATCAAAGTTTGCAGATGATACTAAGATGGGAGGGAAAGTAGTGAGTGAGTAGGACATAAAAAACCTGCAAGGGGACATCGACAGGCTAAGTAAGTGGGCAGAGATTTGGCAGATGGAATACAATACTGGAAAGTGTGAGGTTATGCACTTTGGCAGGAAAAATCGTAGAGCAAGTTATTATCTTAATGGCAAGAAACTGGAAAATACTGAAGTACAAAGGGATCTGTGGGTCCTGGTGCACGGAACTCAAAAGGTTAGTATGCAGGTGCAGCAAGTGATTAAGAAGGCCAATGGAATGTTGGCTTTCATTGCTAGGGGGATAGAATATAAAAATAGGGAGGTATTGCTTCAGTTGTACAAGGTATTGGTGAGACTGCACCTGGAATACTACGTACAGTTTTGGTGTCCATACTTAAGAAAGGACATACTTGCTCTCGAGTCAGTACAAAGAAGGTTCACTCGGTTAATCCCGGGGATGAGGGGATGGACATATGAGGAGAGGTTGAGTAGATTGGGACTCTACTCATTGGAGTTCAGAAGAATGAGAGGCGATCTTATTGAAACATATAAGATTGTGAAGGGGTTGAATCGGGTGGATGCGGGGAAGATGTTCCCGATGATGGGTGAAACTAGAACTAGGGGGCATAGTCTTAGAATAAGGGGCTGCTCTTTCAAAACTGAGGTGAGGAGGAACTACTTCACTCAGAGGGTGGTAGGTCCATGGAATATGCTGCCCCAAAAAGCTGTAGAAGCTACATCATTACATAAATTTAAAACAGAAATAGACAGTTTCCTAGAAGTAAAGGGAATTAAGGGTTACGGGGAGCGGGCAGGAATTTGGACATGAGTCTAGGTTCGGATCGGTCATGGCCCTGTGGGTAGCGGAGCGGGCCCAGGGGCCGTGTAGCCTGATCCTGCTCCTATTTTGTGTGTCTAATTCTGTTAGATTCAGGAGATGGTTCTGTGATAGTGGATTGGCGGTTAGGATCAGATCAGCCATGATCTTATTGAATGGCGGAGCAGGCTCGAGGGGCCGATTGGCCCACTCCTGCTCCTATTTCTTATGTTCTTATGTTCTTATGTTCTTATGTAAATAGTGCCCTCCCAGCCCCACAGCGACTGGGAAGCGTTCCAGTCAACCTGTCGTTGGTAGCGCCAGGCGGAAAGGAGGAGGGCACCACTGAATTTCTGGTCCGGGCTACCAACTGAATTTTTCCCCGTAGTTATACAGCACAGAAAGAGGCCCTTCGGCCCATCGTGTCCACGCCAGCCATCAAACCCTGTCTATTCTCATCCCATTTTCCAGCACTTGGTCCATAGCCTTGTATGCTATGGCGTTTCAAGTGTAGGGGGTTGGTAGCGTGTGTGCCCAGTCAGCTTCGCCTCTGACTGTCCCTTGAGCGGTTCGAATTGCTCCCACACCCCTGGGTTCTAGACACCAGACTGAGGTACAGGTGGCGATACAGAAAATCGAGTAGACAAGTGGTTTGGTATTGCTAAACAAGATTTTATTAAAAGCAGAATACAACATTCTTATGAAAAATTACTGGTATGAACAATTACACTTATACGGGAAAGGGGAGCACACGGCACATTGAGGGAAAACAACTACATTAACAATCCCATTATCCTTATCCCACCCCCTTTACCTAACTAGATTAAGCTATGAGGGGCCAGGAATTCATGCTCACCAATCCAAAACCTGTTGCTTTAACGGTTGTGAGTTTTGAGGTTTGGTCTTGCTGTCCGTTGGGGTACCCCGTCGCCATGTGGTCTCAGGGCACGGCACTGAAGTTGTTGCTGCGAAGCACCCTCCTTTCCTCAGCTACCGTCGTCGTCTCGTCATGATGGGTTTTCTTCTTTTTCTCCCTCGGGCGGTCGTTGGCGGTAATGTTGCGGTTGGGGGTCGGTTGGCGATTTTCACCGCTTAGTTGATTTTACTACCCAAGCTTCGAGCGCCGGTTTATTCGTTGCGGGCGTGGACACCCGCGTCTAACACCAGCTTATTCGCTGTGTTCAAATGCCAACTTATTCTCACTGTCCATACATACACTGCCACTTTCTTCAACAAACGCCAGCTTATAACTAGGCGTTTGGTTTTTACCAATGCGTCTTTCGCTGCCCTTCTCTGCTGTTATCGGTTTACCTTCTTCTTCATCTCGTCTCGTCTTATCTCGTCTCTTTCACCCCTTTGTGGCCTGTGTGTCCTGTGTGGTATTGAACTCAGGTCTCGTTCTCCTCCCACGTTTGGCCCCGGTGTAATGGGCGTCCTTGGTTGTTGAGCGGTGCGGAGAGTGAGAAGAGAACCCGCCATTAGGCCAGGGTGCGAGTACTAGCGGCAACAGGCCAAGGCCACCGACAAGAGGTCAGAGTCAAGGGCAAGAGAGCGATTGCCACTCGTGGGCCTACAATTATACCCGTTCTTCAACTTCTTATCTGTGCACCAAATCAGGTCAGTTCATTGTTTAACTTTTAGCGGGCTTGTTTAAATGATTACAACCATTTATTTTAACTACTTTTGGAGTGGTTTTCTCCAGATCTAATGGCCCCGATGTCCTGGTTGTTTGTCATGGATAAGACCTAATTGTCCCCATCCTGACTTGATGGCTACTGTGAGCTGTTACCCATTAAACATGCAGAAACTTAATGGCCATGATTATAGGCCCATTCTAGCTTGATTTGATTCAAGTTGAATAAATGCGTATTCTGTGTTTACTTTGTCTGGCTGGCTCCAAAGATTCCCTGTACACAGATTCCTGCATTTTAATGTTTCGTCTCCAGGCCTGCTTGTTGGCAGAGCCCTGCATTTAAAAATCCTGTCAGTATTGGTCACAAGGTTTAAGAAGCCATTTTGGGTACCCTGTTTTTAATAACTTGTCCAAAACAGGGTCCCTTTATCCATAACTTGGGGAGTACGGAAATTTTGAGAACCCTGCAACTTACACAAGTGCTCATCTAAATGCTTCTTGAATGTTGTGAGGGTTCCTGCCTCTACCACACTTTCAGGCAATGAGTTCCAGATTCCAACCACCCTCTTGGTGAAAAAGTTTTTCCTCAAATCCCCTCTAAACCTCCTGCCCCTTACCTTGAAACTATGCCCCCTGGTTATTGACCCCTTTACTAAGGGGAAAAGTTCCTTTCTATGTACCCTATCTATGCCCCATATAATTTTGTACACCTCAATCAGGTCACCCCTCAGCCTTCTCTGCTGTAAGGAAAACAACCCCAGCCTGTCTAGTCTCTCTTCATAGCTGAAGCGCTTCAGCCCAGGAAACATCCTGGTGAATCTGCTCTGCCCCTCTCCAAGTCAATCACATCCTTCCTATAGTGTGGCGACCAGAACTGCACACAGTATTCCAGCTGTGGCCTAACTAGCATTTTGTACAGCTCCATCATAACCTCCCTGCTCTTATATTCTATGCCTCGGCTAATGAAGGCAAGTATCCCATATGCATTTTAAATACTTTATCTACCTGTCCTGCTGCCTTCAGGGATCATTGTACATGTACACCAAGGTCCCTCTGACCCTCTGTCCTTCCGAGGGTCTTACCATTCATTGTGTATTCCCTTGCCCTGTTAGTCCTCCCAAAATGCACCACCTCACACTTTTCAGGGTTAACTTCCATTTGCCACTGTTCTGCCCATCTGACCAACCCGTTTAAATCGTCCTGTAGCCTGAGGCTTCCCTCCTCGCTATTTACCACTCCACCAATTTTTATGTCATCTGCGAACTTACTGATCATACCTCCTGCATTCATATCTAAATCATTAATGTACACTATAAACAGCAAAGGACCCAGCACTGATCCCTATGGTACACCACAGGCTTCCAGTCACATAAACAACCTTCAACCATCACCCTCTGCCTCCTGCCAGTAAGCCAATTTTGTATCCAATGTGCCAAATTTCCCTGGATCCCATGAGCTCTTACCTTCTTGACCAGTCTCCCATGCGGGACTTTGTCAAAAGCCTTACTGAAGTCCATGTAGGCTACATCAACTGCACTACCCTCATCCACACACCTAGTCACCCCCTCAAAAAATTCAATCAAATTGGTTAGTCATGATCTCCCCCTGACTAAGCCATGCTGACTATTCTTGATTAAGCCTTGCCTCTCCAAGTGGCGACTAATTCTGTCCCTCAGAATTTTTTCCAAGAATTTCCCTACCACTGATGCTAGGCTCACTGGCCTATAATTCCTTGGCTTATCCCTAATACCCTTCTTGAATAATGGTACTACATTAGCTGTCCTCCAGTCCTCTGGCACCTCCTCTGTGGCCAGAGAGGTTCTGAAAATTTGTGTCAGAGCCCCTGCAATCTCCTCCCTTGCCTCACACAGCAGCCTGGGATACATCTCGTCTGGGCCTGGGGATTTATCCACTTTTAAGCCCACTAAAACCGCTAGTACCTCCTCCCTCTCAATACTAATTTGTTCAAGTATATCATAATCCCCCTGCCTGATTTCTATGCCTACTTCGTCCTTCTCCATAGTGAACACAGATGCAAAATATTCATTTAAAACCTCACCTACATCTTTCGGCTCTACACACAGATTGCCACTTTGGTCCCAAATGGGCCCTACTCTTTCCCTGGTTATCCTCTTGTCCTTAATCTATATCTATAAAAGAGCTCTTCTGTCTGTCTGTCTGTCTGTCCTTCCATCTGTCTGTCTGTATGTACTGTATACACTCAAAAGTTATAGAGCATACCTACACATGTGTTATATCAAAAGAAAGCTTATTATTCCGGAGTGGTCATAAGCATATTTACTTTTTGGTCAGACAAAAATTGTTCAGGCGGTATCCAAAAAACATTCAAAATTCCGCTCATTATCTGTTCATTAGCATTGAGTGGCGTGAAGGTTGACCAATCGTACAGTTGAGCGACGCGACGGTTGACCAATCGCTGTGTCACGGGGGTAGGTTCATTGCGTGTGCGGGCGGGCCATCCTAGAGTTGAGTGATGTGATGATTGACCAATCCTACAGTTCAGTGACCTGATGGTTGACCAATCGGTGCGTGTGTGGGCGGGCCTAATCCTTCTGAGCTGAGGTGAGTGTCCGACATCTTGATTCCTAACTCTTCCTTTCTTTTTCCCACTTTCTGCGTGTTTATTTTCAAATCTAGATTTCCAGCAAAAGAAAAAGTTGCTTTTAAAACACAAATTGTTTTTTAAAAAAGTTAATTAATTTGTAAATCTTTTCTCTAACTTCAATAATTTTCCTACCTTTCACCGTTTTGCCAGGCATCGAAGCCTTAGAAACATAGAAGCAGGAGTAGGCCATTCAGCCCTTCGAGCCTGCTCCGCCATTCAATGAGATCATGGTTGATCATCCAAACCCTAGCACCCGGGCCCTACACCGACAGCCATCCCACCCAAGCCCTATCCCCGTAACCCTGTAACCCCACGTATTTAATCCCCCCTAACACTAAGGGCCAATTTTTTATCATGGCCAATCAACCTAACCTGCACATCTTTGGACTGTGGGAGGAAACCCACGCAAACACGGGGAGAATGTGCAAACTCCACACAGACAGTCACCTGAGGCCGGATTTGAACCCGGGTCCCTGGCGCTGTGAGGCAACAGTGCTAACCACTATGCCACCGTGCTGCCACATGGTTCCCCAGCCATGCCCGAGCTAGGCACCTCCCGTCCAGCTCAACAAGCGGCCTGCGATCGCCGCCATCTTTCTAAAGGCTGGCCGGGCGGTTCTGAGCCGAGCGTAGCCACCACCGCCATCTTTCTAAAGGCTGGTGGGGCGGCACAGAGCTCCGCGGAGCCATCGCCGGCGCTGGGCTCGGGTGCTTTGTGGCCTGCAGCTGAACGGCGGCTGCGGAGCTCGGGCTAACCGGGGCGCTGCGTTCGGTTGGGCCATGTCAGTGAGGGTGCCCGAGGACCCGGGGCCTAGCCTTCTCCAACTGCCGCCGGCAGCGCAACTCTCAACACTGGCAGAGGGGAGAGGGCCTGCTGGCTCCCCCCTCCCTTTCTCCCCCCCTTCCCCCTCCCCCCTCCTTCCCCCCATTCCCCCCTCCCCCTCCTTCCCCCCTCCCCCCTCCTTCCCCCACCCTTCCCCCCACACCCCCTCCCACACACCCCCTCCCTCCCCTCCCACACACCCCCTTCCCTCCCCCTTCCCCCCTCCCCCTCCACCCTCCCCCCCTCCCCCTCCTTCCCCCCTTCCCCCTCCTCCCTCCTTCCCGCCTCCCCCTCCTTCCCCCACCCTTCCCCCCCACACCCCCTTCCCATCCCCCTTTCCCCCCTCCCACACCCCCCCTTCCCGCCCCCCTCCCCCTCCGCCCTTTTTCCCCCCTCCCACCTTTCTCCCCCTTTCCCCCACCCATTTCCCCCTCCCACTTTCCCCCACCACATCCCCCCTCCCCCCTTTCCCCACCCCTTTCCCCCCTCCCCCCTTCCCCCACCTTTCCCCCACCCCTTTCCCCCACCCCTTTCCCCCCACCCCTTTCCCCTTTGTCTCCTTCCCTCTCTCTCTCCTTCCCTCTGTGTCTGTCTCTCTCTCCCTCTCTCTCTCTGTCTCTCTCTCCCTCTCTCTCTCTCCCTCTCTCTCTGTCTCTCTCTCTCCCTCTCTCTCTGTCTCTCTCTCTTCCCCCCAGTCTCTCTCTCTCTCTCTTCTCCCCCCAGTCTCTCTATCTCTCTCCCCCCCAGTCTCTCTCTCTCTCTCTCTTCCCCCCAGTCGCTCTCTCTCTTCCCCCCAGTCGCTCTCTCTCTTCACCCCCAGTCGCTTTCTCTCTTCCCCCAGTCGCTCTCTCTCTCTATTCCAACAACAGCTTTCTCTCAAAAAACCCTCGGCACCGCCGGACACTTCAGTTAGTCTACATATATAAAAGAGCTCTTCTGTCTGTCTGTCTGTCCTTCCATCTGTCTGTCTGTCTTTCCGTCTGTCTGTATGTACTCTGTACACTCAAAAGTTACAGAGCTTACCTACACATGTATTATATCAAAAGATAGCTTATGATTCCGGAATGGTCATAAGCGTATTTACTTTTTGGTCAGACAAAAATTGTTCAGACGGTATCCAAAAAACGTTCAAATTTCCACTCATTAGCATTGAGTGAAGTGAAGGTTGACCAATCGTACAGTCGAGCGACCTGACGGTTGACCAATCGCTGTGTCATGGGGGCGGGTTCATTGCGTGTGCAGGCGGGCCATCCTAGAGTTGAGTGATGTGATGATTGACCAATCCTGCAGTTCAGTGACCTGATGCTTGACCAATCGGTGCATGTGTGGGCATGCCTAATCCTTCTGAGCTGAGGTGAGTGGCTGCCATCTTGATTCCTAACTCTTCATTTCTTTTTCCCACTTTCTGCGTGTTTATTTTCAAATCTACATTTCAAGCAAAAAAAAAAGTTGCTCTTAAAACACAATTAAATTGTTTTAAAAAAAAAAAAATTAATTTGTAAATATTTTCTCTAACCTCATTAATTTTCCTACCTTTCACTGTTTTTGCAGGCCTCGAAGCCTCGGCCTCTGTTCCCCAGCCACGCCCGAGCTAGGCACCTCCCGTCCCGCTCAACAAGTGGCCCGTGATCGCCGCCATCTTTCTAAAGGCTGGCCGGGCGGGTCTGAGCTGAGCGTGGCCACCGCCGCCATCTTTCTAAAGGCTGGTGGGGCGGCACAGAGCTCCACGGAGCCATCGCCAGCGCTGGGCTCGGGTGCTTTGTGGCCTGCAGCCAAACGGCGGCTGTGGAGCTCGGGCTGACAGGGGCGCAGCGCTTGACTGGGCCATGTCAGTGCGGGTGCCCGAGGCCCCGGGGCCTAGCCTTTTCCAACCGCCGCCGGCAGCGCAACTCTCAACACTGGCAGAGGGGAGAGGGTCTGCTGGCTCCCCCCCTCCCTTTCTCCCCCCCCAATTCCCCCTCCCCCCTCCTTCCCCCCTTCCCCCCTCCCCCCTCTTCCCCCCTTCCTTCCTCCCCCTCCTTCCCCCTTCCCCCCCGCTCCTTCCCCATCCCCCCTCCTGCCCCTCCCCCTCCTTCCCCCACCCTTCCCCCCTCCCCCTCTTCCCCTCTCCCCATCCCCATCTTCCCCCCTCCCCCTTCCCCCTATTCCCCCTCCCCCTCTTCCCAACTCCCCTCTTCCCCTTCCCCCCTCCCCCTCTTCCCCTTTCCCTCCCCCCCACCCCTTTCCCCCCCCACCCCTTTCCCCCCACCCCTTCCCCCACTCCTTTCCCCAACACCCCTTTCCCCCACCCCTTCCCCCCACCCCTTTTCCCCCACCCCCTTTTCCCCCCCACCCCTTTCCCCCCCACCCCTTTCAACCCCACCCCTTTCCCCTTTCTCTCCTTCCCTCTCTCTCTCCTTCACTCTGTCTCTGTCTCTCTCTCCCTCTCTCTGTCTCTCTCTCCCTCTCTCTCTCTCCCTCTCTCCCTGTCTCTCCCTCTCCCTCTCACTCTGTCTCTCTCTCTTCCCCCCAGTCTCTCTCCCTCTCTCTCCCCCCGTCTCTCTCTCTCTCTCTCTCCCCCCAGTCTCTCTCTCTCTCTTCCCCCCAGTCGCTCTCTCTCTTCCCCCCAGTGGCTCTCTCTCTTCCCCCCAGTCGCTCTCTCTTCCCCCCAGTCACTCTCTCTCTTCCCCCCAGTTGCTCTCTGTCTTCCCCCCAGTCACTCTCTCTCTTGCCCCAGTCGCTCTCTCTCTTCCCCCCGTCGCTCTCTCTCTTCCCCCCAGTCGCTCTCTCTCTCTTCCCCCCAGTCGCTCTCTCTCTTCCCCCCAGTCGCTCTCTCTCTTCCCTCCAGTCGCTCTCTCTCTCTTCCCCCCAGTCGCTCTCTCTCTTCCCCCCAGTCGCTCTCTCTCTTCCCCCAGTCACTCTCTCTCTTCCCCCAGTCGCTCTCTCTCTCCCCCAGTCGCTCGCTCTCTTCCCCCCGTCGCTCTCTTCCTCCCAGTCGCTCTCTCTCTTCCCCCCAGTCGCTCTCTCTCTTGCCCCAATCGCTCTCTCTCTTCCCCCCAGTCACTCTCTCTTCCCCCCAGTCGCTCTCTCTCTTCCCCCCAGTCGCTCTCTCTCTTGCCCCCAGTCGCCCTCTCTCTTCCCCCCAGTCGCTCTCTCTCTTCCCCCCAGTCGCTCTCTCTCTTCCCCCCAGTCTCTCTCTCTTCCCCCCAGTCGCTCTCTCTCTTCCCCCCAGTCGCTCTCTCTCTTCCCCCGTCGCTCTCTCTCTTCCCCCCAGTCACTCTCTCTCTTCCCCCCAGTCGCTCTCTCTCTTCCCCCCAGTCGCTCTCTCTCTTCCCCCAGTCGCTCTCTCTCTTCCCCCCAGTCGCTCTCTCTCTCTCTTCCAACAACAACATGCTCTCAAAAAACCCTCGGCACCGCAGGGCACTCCAGCTAGTCTCTATATATATAAAAGAGCTCTTCTGTCTGTCTGTCTGTCTTTCTGTCTGTCTGTATGTCCTCTATACACTCAAATGTTATAGAGCGTGCCTACACACGTGTTATATCAAAAGAAAGCTTATGATTCCGGAATGGTCATAAGCATATTTACTTTTTGGTCAGACAAAAATTGTTCAGACGGTATCCAAAAAACGTTCAAAATTCTGCTCATTATCCGCTCATTAGCATTAAGTGACGTGAAGGTTGACCAATCGTACTGTCGAGCGACCTGACGGTTGACCAATTGCTGCGTCTCGTGCGTGGGATCATTGCGTGTGCGGCCGGGCCATCCTAGAGTTGAGTGATGTGATGATTGACCAATCCTACAGTTCAGTGACCGAATGGTTGACCAATCGGTGCATGTGTGGGCAGGCCTAATCCTTCTGAGCTGAGGTGAGTGGCCGCCATCTTGATTCCTAACTCTTCATTTCTTTTTCCCACTTTCTGCGTGTTTATTTTCAAACCTACATTTCAAGCAAAACAAAAGTTGCTTTTAAAACACAATTAAATTGTTTTTAAAAAAAGTTAATTAATTTGTAAATATTTTCTCTAACCTCATTAATTTTGCTACCTTTCACCGTTTTTGCAGGCCTCGAAGCCTCGGCCTGTGTTCTCGGCCTGTGTTCCCCAGCCATGCCCGAGCTAGGCACCTCCCATCCCGCTCAACAAGTGGCCCGCGATCGCCGCCATCTTTCTAAAGGCTGGCCGGGCGGGACTGAGCCGAGCGTAGCCACCGCCGCCATCTTTCTAAATGCTCGTGGGGTGGCACGGAGCTCCATGGAGCCATCGCCGGCACTGGGCTAGGGTGCTTTGTGGGCCGGGCGGGTCTGAGCCGAGCGTAGCCACCGCCGCCATCTTTCTAAATGCTGGTGGGGCGGCACGGAGCTCCGCGAAGCCATCGCCGGTGCTGGGCTCGGGTGCTTTGTGGCCTGCAGCCGAACGGCGGCTGCGGAGCTCGGGCTGACTGGGGCGCTGCGTTCGGCTGGGCCATGTCAGTGAGGGTGCCCGAGGCCCCGGGGCCTAGCCTTCTCCAACCGCTGCCAGCAGCGCAACTCTCAACACTGGCAGAGGGGAAAGGGTCTGCTGGCTCCCCCCTCCCTTTCTACCCCCTCCTTCCCCCCTCCCCTCCTTCCCCCCTCCCCCTTCTTCCCCCTCCCCCCCCCTCCCCCCTTCCCCCCTTTGCCCCCCCTTTCCCCCCCTTTACCCCCACCTTTCCCCCCCTTTACCCCCACCTTTCCCCACCCCCCTTTCCCCCCACCCCTTTCCCCTTTCTCTCCCTCCCTCTCTCTCTCTGTCTCTCTCTCTTACTCTCTCTCTCTCTCTCTCTTCCCCCCAGTCTCTCTCTCTCTTTCTTCCCTATTCGCTCTCTCTCTTCCCCCCAGTCGCTCTCTCTCTTCCCCCCAGTCACTCTCTTCCCCCCAGTTGCTCTCTCTCTTCCCCCCAGTCACTCTCTCTCTTCCCCCCAGTCGCTTTCTCTCTTCCCCCAGTCGCTCTCTCTCTTCCATCCCAGTCGCTCACTCTCTTCCCCCCAGTTACTCTCTCTCTTCCCCCCAGTCGCTCTCTCTCTCTCTTCCAACAACAACATGCCCTCAAAAAACCCTCGGCACTGCCGGGCACTCCAGCTAGTCTATATATATATAAGGATCGTGGTGTCTGTCTGTGTGTCTGTGTGTATGTCCGGGCATCACTCAAAAGTTATAGAGCGTACCTACACATATGTTATATCAAAAGAAAGCTTATGATTAGGGGAGTGTCATAGACATATTTACTTTTCGGTCAGACAAAAATTGTTCAGACAGTAGACAAAAAACTTTCAAAAAGCCGCTCATTAGCGGGTTGGCCAATCCTACCGCTCATTAGCGTTGAGTGATGTGATGGTTCACCAACTGCCTGCTACATCACGGGGGGCATTTCATGGCATTTGTGGGTGGGGCCTAATCCTTCAAACTGCCGTTAGTGAGGTGAGTGGCGGCCATTACAGACCGGCCGGGCCTCAAGCTAAAAAAATGGTAATGGAGGTGAGGAAATTGGTCATTCATTAGTATTGATTCAGCAATTTCTCTCTCTCTCTCTCTCTCCTTCCCCCCCCCTCTCTCTCTCTCTCTCTTGCGAAGCGGGAGCTCAGCTGAGGTGAGTCACGGCCCTAGAGCCCGGCCGGGCCTGAAGCGTTAGGCTGCACATGGTCACCGCGGCCTGCCTCTAAGTCCTTCCCCCCCTCTCTCTCTCTCTCCTTCCCCCCCTCTCTCTCCGTCTCGCTCTCCTTCCCCCCCTCTGTCTCTCTCTCTCTCTCCCGAAGCAGGAGCTCAGCTGAGGTAAGTCGTGGCCCGAGAGCCTGGCCGGGCCTGAAGCGCTAGGCCGCACATGGCCACCGCGGCCGGGCTCAATTTTCCAAGCCCTTCCCCGGATGCGAAATTAAATGGCGGCCGCCCTTCTTCACCTGCAAAATCTCCCTCCGGCTCGCACCTTTTAGCGGGGGCGAGGCTGCTTTAAATTAGATCGTTCACTCAGTCGCATCTCTCTTCATCTCTTTTGTTTTTCTTTTCTGTGGCCGGCTGTGCGGGAAAACAGAAGGAGCAGCGGCGAGGGCTCTGGCTCAGCGGATCGGGCGCTCATCAGCGGTCGGCCCGCAAAACATCGACCGGAGGAGCGGCGGCTCTCTCTCTCCTTCCCCCCCTCTCTCTCTCCTTCCCCCCCTCTCTCTCTCTCTCTCCTTCCCTCTCTCTCTCCTTCCCCCTCTCTCTCTCTCTCTCTTTTTTCTCTCTCTCTCCTTCCCTCTCTCTCTCTCCCCTTCCCACTCTCTCTCCTTCCCTCTCTCTCTCTCCTTCCCTCTCTCTCTCTCCTTCCCTCTCTCTCTCTCTCCTTCCCTCTCTCTCTCCTTCCCTCTCTCTCTCTCCTTCCCTCTCTCTCTCTCCTTCCCTCTCTCTCCCTCTCTCTCTCTCCTTCCCCCTCTCTCTCTCTCCTTCCTTCTCTCTCTCTCCTTCCCCCTCTCTCTTTCTCTCTTTCCCTCTCTCTCTCTCCTTCCCCACTCTCTCTCTCTCTCTCTCTCTCCTTCCCCCCTCTCTCTCTCCTTCCCACTCTCTCTCTCCTTCCCCCTCTCTCCCTCACTCTCCTTCCCCCCTCTCTCTCTCTCTCTCCTTCCCTCTCTCTTTCTCTCTCTCTCCTTCCCTCTCTCTCTCTCTCCTTCCCCCTCTCTCTCTCCTTCCCTCTCTCTCTCTCTCCTTCCCTCTCTCTCTCTCTCTCCTTCCCTCTCTCTCTCTCCTTCCCTCTCTCTCTCTCCTTCCCTCTCTCTCTCTCTCCTTCCCTCTCTCTCTCCTTCCCTCTCTCTCTCTCCTTCCCTCTCTCTCTCTCCTTCCCTCTCTCTCCCTCTCTCTCTCTCCTTCCCCCTCTCTCTCTCTCCTTCCTTCTCTCTCTCTCCTTCCCCCTCTCTCTTTCTCTCTTTCCCTCTCTCTCTCTCCTTCCCCACTCTCTCTCTCTCTCTCTCTCTCCTTCCCCCCTCTCTCTCTCCTTCCCACTCTCTCTCTCCTTCCCCCTCTCTCCCTCACTCTCCTTCCCCCCTCTCTCTCTCTCTCCTTCCCTCTCTCTTTCTCTCTCTCTCCTTCCCTCTCTCTCTCTCTCCTTCCCCCTCTCTCTCTCCTTCCCTCTCTCTCTCTCTCCTTCCCTCTCTCTCTCTCTCTCCTTCCCTCACTGTCTCTCACTCTCCTTCCCTCTCTCTCTCTCCTTCCCTCTCTGTCTCTCTCTCTCCTTCCCTCTCTCTCTCTCTTCCTCTCTTCTCTATCTCCCTCCCTCACTCTCTCCTTCTCTCTCTCTCTCTCTCCTTCCCTCTCTCTCTCTCTCCTTCCCCTCTCTCTCCTTTCCTCTCGCTCTCTCTCTCCTTCCCTCTCTGTCTCTCTCTCTCTCCTTCCCCTCTCTCTCTGTCTCTCTCTCTCCTTCCCTCTCTCTCTCTCTCTCCTTCCCTCTCTCTCTGTCTCTCTCTCCTTCCCTCTCTCTCTCTCCTTGCCTCTCTCTCTCTCTCCTTCCCCGCAATGTCATTCAACAAGGCACAGGGGCAGATTTTTGCACCGGCACCGCCGGGCACTCCAGCTAGTATACTTATAAAACACCTTGGGATTTTCCTTTATTTTGCCCGCCATTGATTTTTCATGCCCCCTCTTCGCTCTCCTAATTTCTTTTTTAAGTACCTCCCTGCACTTTCTATACTCCTCTCGGTCTTTCACTGTTTTTAGTCCTTTGTATCTGCCAAAAGCCTCCCTTTTTTTCTAATCCATTCTTGTGTATCCCTTGATGTCCAGGGTTTTCTGGGCTTGTTGATCCCACCCTTGACCTTTACGGGAACATGTTGGCGTTGTACTCTCTCTATTTCCTTTCTGAAAGACCCCCACTGCTCTGATGTGGATTTTCCTACAAGTAGCTGATCCCAGTCCACTTTGGCCAGATCCTGCCTTATCATATTAAAACCATTCTTCCCCCAATTTAGAACCTTTATTTCCAGTTCATCTTTGTCCTTTTCCATGACAACCTTAAATCTCACCGAATTATGGTCACTGTCACCAAAATGCTCTCCTACTGACACTTCTACCACTTGCCCGGCTGCATTCCCTAGAATTAGATCCAGTACCGCCCCCTCTCTTGTAGGACTTCCTACATGCTGGCTCAAAAAGCTCTCCTGGATGCACTTTAAGAATTCTGCACCCTCTAAGCCTTTCACACTTTGACTATCCCAGTTAATATTGGGAAAGTTGAAATCCCCTACTATTATTACACTATTATTTCTACACTTCTCTGAGAATTGCCTACATATCTGTTCCTCTATCTCCCTCTGACTCTTTGGGGCCTATAGTACACTCCCAGCAAAGTGCTTGCCCCCTTTTTGTTTTTAAGTTCTACCCATATGGCCTCATTAGAGGAACCTGTGAAGATATCATCCCTCCTCACAGCAGTAATTGACTCCTTGATTAATATTGTGACACCCTCCTCTGTCTCGCCTGAAGATTCTATACACCAGAATATTGAGCTGCCAGTCCTGCCCACCCCTCAACCACGTCTCTGTGATAGCAACAATATCACACTCCCATGTGTTCATCAACACCTTCAATTCATCCGCCTTACTCGCAAGACTCCTTGCATTAAAATAACTGCCATCCAGCCTTGCCATACTCCCTTGTGCCATTATATGTTTGCTCTGCCTTCCAGACTGACTTTTTTTCCCCTCTATATTTGGCTGTGCATCACCCCCTACTATAGCTCCACTCCATATCCTATCCCCCTGCCAAGTAAGTTTAAGCCCCCCCCAACAGTACTAGCAAACCTCCCCGCAAGGATGTTGGTCCCATTCCGGTTCAGGTGCAACCCGTCCAACTTGTACAGGTCCCACCTTCCCCAGAAGCAGACCCAGTGATCCAGGAAACTAAAGCCCTCCCTCCTGTACCAACTCTTTAGCCACGCATTCATCTGCTCTATCCTCCTATTCCTATACTCACTAGCACATGGCACTGGGAGTAATCCAGAGATTACAACCTTTGAGGTCCTGCTTTTAAATTTGCTACCTAGCTCCCTAAATTCTTGTTGCAGGACCTCATCCCTCTTTCTACCCAAGTCGTTGGTACCAATGTGAACCACGACCTCTGACTGTTCACCCTGCCACTTCAGAATGCCCTGCAGCCATTCAATGACATCCTTGACCCTGGCACCTGGGAGGCAACATACCATCCTGAAGTCACGTCTGCGGCCACAGAAACGTCTATCTGTTCCCCTTACGATAGAATCCCCTATCACTATTGCTCTCCTACTCTTTTTCCTCCCCTCCTGTGCAGCTGAGCCACTTGTAGTGCCATGGACTTGGCTCTTGCTGCATTCCCCTGAGAAACCATCTCCCCCAGCAGTATCCAAAATGGAAAATCTGTTGGAGAGGGAGATAGACCCAGGGGACTCCTGCACTACCTTCCTAGTTCTTTTACTCTGTCTCGTGGTCACCCATTTCCTGTCTGCCTGTGCACTCTTTACCTGTGGTGTAACCACCTCGTTAAACGTGCTATCCATGAAGATCTCAGCTTCGTGGATGCTCCACAGTGACTCCAGCCGCAGCTCCAGCTCCGAAATGCGGATTTCGAGTGCTTGCAGCTGGAGACACTTCCTGCACATGTGTTCGCCCTGGACACTGAAAGTGTCTCATACTTCCCACATAGCACAGGAGGAGCACTCCACACTGCCGAGCTGCCCTGCCATGTCCTACCTTTAATTTACTCCCTTTACTTCCTTTAAATTAAAGAATGTTAAATACACTAGGGACATTACTTTCCTTTAAACACTACGGCCTAGAAATTCGGTTTGAGTCCGCCAGGGCTTTAGTGCCCGAAATTTTGCGCCCGCCATAATTGCCGCTGCGCCCGCCTAAAATTCAGTTGCCCCGGGCCCAGACGGCGGCGGGCGCTAATGGAGGGTTTTAGCGCCTCGCTATGGGCGTTGAATGCAGGTTTCAGGCGCTAATCCCCTGCTGCGGCACCCGATGTGGTGCAGCAGGCTGGGGTACTGCAGGCCTCCTCCTTCGCTTAAGGAGGAGCTGCGTGCAGCCGACAGCTGACCGGTGGATTCCCCCGACAAATGAGCCCGGCACCTCGGAGAAGTGCCGGGCTCGCGGGACACACACATCAGTGCCGCGGGGGGGTGGTGCAGGAGTCCGGGGAGGGAGGTGCGGGCAGGCGGCCGCCGGGAAAGCGTTCCACAATCGTTGTTTGCGGCTGCCGCGGGCGAGGCGGCCGCAACTGAATTTGGCCATCGGGCCGGATTACCACTGCAACCGGGGCGCTGCGCACACCGATGACGTCATCGGTGCCGGCGCAGTGCTACCGGGTAACGCCGATGTTAGGGCCCATCGCAATTTCGGGCGCAGCGATACCGCGGGCGCAAGCCACTCCAACGCCCCTAATTGGGTGCTAACCCAACCGAATTTCTAGGCCTACATACTCTAAACTAGAGACCTTACTTTTACTTTAACGACTGGACTGTAGAAATACTCACCAGGTCCTACTTACCAATCAGCTCCTTCCCTGGTTGTGATGTCACTTTGTTGGAAGATGTAGGCTATACCCATCGGCAAGGGCTGCCTAGTTCCCTAATAGACTTGTACAATACCCTTCACTCAGTTATTGAATGGTTAGAACAGTTAAGGCCCAATTTTAACACTGGCCAGTTTTCTTCGGGTGAGCAGAGGTGGGAGTTAGTAACTCAGCCGCTGCTCCAGAAATGAGGCCCGGGTTATTTTAACTCCAAGCCCTCATTTAAATCCCACCGGTCAGCTTCCCACCCATTCCGGGAGGGAACTCCATTGGAAGCGGACGGAAAATTGCATGGGTCAGAGAACGCTTACGGAGACCATGTAAGTGATGGGATTGGCTGCTGGGGCCATCCTGTGGGGCCTTATGATCAGGCAGGGTGTGTGTCCGTGGCAGGGGATGCCTAAGCATTCCCTGTGGGACATGGAGGAGCACTGCTGCTTCTCCTGGTCCCATAACGAAAGTAAAAAGCATTAAAAAAAATACTTACCTTGACGGGCCTCTTCTGGCCCTGATCTGCTTGCCCACTAGGTTAGCCTGGCGGGAAACTCACTGCCACTTCCTGTGCAGGCCGCTGTTAAATTTGCAGTCAGGGCCTGATGACATCATAAGGACCCAACACGCATATGTTGAAAAGGACCCCGCCGGCTTTGGGAGGGTGTGCTTGCTGCCTGCGCAGTTAAGCCGGTTAAAATTGCAATCAGTCAACTCCTGCCGAATCTAGGGCGGGTATGTAATCTGGGTAATTTGAACTGCTCACATGGCCGGCTTCCACCAAGTGGGTAGGGTTAAAATTGCTCCCTTAGACTAACATGCTTGACTTGATAGTCTATGTAAATGCAAGAGCAATTAAAAAAAAGTTGCAGACTCGTATACATTGTTAAACTTCAGGGGCATATATCAATCAAATTGTTTGGTTAGTGATGCCTTTTTTCATCCCTGTGAATGCTGTGCTTATCCTTGCTGTTTGTCCCATGCAGCCTACAATTCCATTTTAAAATGACCAGAACCAGTTACTGCGCTAATGGGATACCAGGACTGAATTTCTCACTCTCTCTTATATACCTACAAATGACCAGCTTTTCTTACAGCACATTATAGCAAGAAATTACACTATTTGAAAATTGTTATGTATCACACAAAAGCACACTCATGCTTGAAACTAAAGATACTTTGGAAATATACAGCTGTCCAAAGTAACATCATTTAAATTAGCCAGAACTACTTGAGTCTTGAGTGTCAAGTAAAGTTTTTAGCCTCTTGATATGGTGAAGGAGATTAGATTTATCTTGTTTCCTCTCTCAATTATTTCCGAGGGCAACTGAATGTACACAAACTAGAATACATCTGGTGTCTTTCTTAATATGCTTGAGCAATTCATCAAATCCCTGACTCTAAAATTGCCTCAATAATTCAGTTTTATTCTTCACTTTTGGATGCAAACCGTTACAACACTTTTCATGTTATTCATATTGAATGGGAGGATACAATGCCTGAAGTCCAAATAAATGCAACTTGTCTCAAAATAGCTCAGTTCAGATCAATTCAGATTCAGAAGTGATTTCTAAGCTTACCCCCATTCCTACAAAGGGCTAAATGGTTTGTTCATCTTGGCTTGGTGTACACACAGTTGACAGATCAGATGTGATTAAAGACCTAGTTCACAATACAGTACTGTATTACTGCTTAACAAGCTCATTTGAGGAGGAATATCCTTGTCATTAATTCCAAAATGACAGCCTCCTGCTAAGACCACAAAAAGATTCTACTTTTAAAGCTATTTTACATTTTGTTCAAAGTCACGTTGGCTTGTACAACTAGACCAAGCTGTCACCAGACGTGCGATAGCAAAATACTGCAGATGCTGGAAATCCAAAATAACAACAGAGAATGCTGGAAAAACTCAGCAGGTCAGGCAACATCCGCGGAGAGAAATTTGAGTTGACGTTTCGGGTTCAAACCCTTCTTCAAAACTGGAAAGAAAATAAAAAGATCGAAGGCAAAGCTGCGATCGAACAATAGAAGAAAAGGAGAAAATAAAAGGTATTAGAAGCCAGATGAGATGGTAATGGGCCCGTGGAGACAAAAGGCAGCTGAGATTAGGTGTGAAGTGTACTGGCAGGATAAGGACAGCTGCCAGGTGAGAGAGAGAAACAAAAGGAAAGGAGGGGGGGAGGAAAAGGAGGACCCAAAACAAAGGGGTGGAAAAAATTAAAAGGAAAAAAGTAATAGAGGCCGAGATTATGATCTGAAATTATTGAACTCGATGCTGCAAAGTGCCTAATCGGAAGATGATTTGCTGTTCCTCGAGTTTACGTTGAGCTTCCATGGAACAATAGAAGAGGCCAAGGATGATGAGGTCCGAGTGGGAATGGAGCGGTGAATTAAAATGACAGGCGACCGGAAGCTCGGGGTCACCCTTACGGACTGAACGGAGGTGTTCAACAAAGCGGTCACCCAATCTGCGTTTGGTCTCCTCAATGTAGAGGGGACCGCATCGTGAGCAGCGAATACAGTATACTAGATTGCAAGAAGTACAAATGAATCGCTGTTTCACCTGGAAGGGGTGTTTGGGGCCCTGGACAGTGGGAAGGGGGGAGGTATAGGGGCAGGTGTTACATCTCCTGCGCTTGCACGGGAAGGTGCCAGGCGAAGGGGAAGGGCTGTTGGGGTTGATAGAGGAGTGGACTAGGGTGTCTTGGAGGGAGCGGTCCCTACGGAATGCTGAAAGGGGAGGGGAGGGGAAGATGTGTTTGGTGGTGGGATCACTTTGGAGGTAGCGGAAATGGCGGAGGATGATCCGTTGAATGTGGAGGCTGGTGGGGTGAAAGGTGAGGACAAGGGGAACCCTATTGTGGTTCCGGGAGGGAGGGGCAGGGGTGAGGGCAGAGGTGCGTGAGATAGAACAGACACGATTGAGGGCCGTGTCGACCATGGTAGAGGGGAATCCTCGGTTGCGGAAAAAGGAAGACATGTCAGAAGCACTGGTGTGGAAGGTGGCATCGTCAGAGCAGATACGGCGGGGGCGGAGAAACTGGGAGAATGGAATAGAGTCCTTACAGGAGGCGGGGTGGGTGGAAGTGTAGTCCAGGTAGCTGTGGGAGTCAGTGGGCTTGTAGTGAATATTGGTCGATAACCTATCCCCAGAGATGGAGACGGAGAAATCGAGGAAGGGAAGGGAGGAGTCAGAGATGGACCATGTGAAGGTGAGGGAAGGGTGGAAATTGGAGGCAAAGTGAATGAAATTGTCTAGTTCGGGGCGAGAGCAGGAAACGGCACCGATACAGTCATCAATGTATCGGAAAAAGAGGTGAGGGAGAGGACCTGAGAAGGACTGGAACAAAGATTGTTCCACATAGCCCACGAAAAGGCAGGCATAGCTAGGACCCATGCGGGTACCCATAGCAACACCTTTAATTTGGAGGAAATGAGTGGAGTTAAACGAGAAGTTGTTCAATGTGAGAACAAGCTCAGCCAGGCGGAGGAGTGTGGTGGTGGATGGGGACTGGACGGGCCTCTGTTCAAGGAAGAAGCGGAGCGCCCCCAGGCCATCCTGGTGGGGGATGGAGGTGTAGAGGGATTGTACGTCCATGGTGAAAAGGAAGCGGTTGGGGCCAGGAAACTGGAAACTGTTAAAGTGGCAGAGGGTGTCCGAAGAGTCGCGGATGTAGGTGGGAAGAGACTGGACAAGGGGAGAAAAGATTGAGTTGAGATAGGAAGAAATGAGATCCGTGGGGCAAGAACAGGCTGAAATGATGGGTCTACCAGGGCAGTCCTGTTTGTGGATCTTGGGAAGGAGGTAGAAGCGGGCTGTGCAGGGTTGGGGAACTATGAGGTTGGTGGCAGCGGGGGGAAGATCTCCAAAGGAGATGAGGTCAGTGACAGTCTTGGAAATGGTGGTTTGATGTTCGGTAGTGGGGTCATGGTCCAGGTGGAGGCAGGAGGAGGTGTCGGAGATTTGGCGTTCAGCTTCCGCTAGGTAGATGTCTGTACGCCAAACAACAACAGCACCACCCTTGTCAGGGTTGGATCTAAGAGAATGGAGTGCTGCGAGTTCAGAGGGAGGTAGGTTGGAGTGAGTGAGGGGAGCAGAGAAATGGAGACGGCCGATGTCACGGCGGCAGTTAGCAATGAAAAGATCCAGAGAGGGTAAGAGGCCAGGGGGAGGGGTCCAGGTAGAACGGGAATTCTGCAAGCGGGAGAAAGGGTCAGTCGTGCAGGGGGAAGACTCCTGGCCAAAGAAGTGGGCACGGAGCCGAAGGCGGCGGAAAAAGAGTTCAGCATCATGCCGAGCTCGAAATTCATTGAGGTGGGGGCGTAAGGGGATGAAGCTCAGGCCTTTGCTGAGGACTGATCGTTCATGGTCAGAGAGTGGAAGGTGAGAGGGGATGGTGAAAACACGGCAGGGGGTGAGATTGGGAGAAGGGGGTCAGAGGAAAGTGAAGGGGAAGAAGGTTCCGGAGGGGCGTTTGTGTCCAAGAGTTGATGAAGCTTGCGATCCTTGACATCGGAAAGGAAGAGAGAAAGTTTTTTGTTGAAGCGTCGGATGAGTCGAAGGATGAAATTGAACTGTGGACCCGGACAGCTTTGAGATAGAGTGCACCGATGTTGCGGAAGAGAGAGGTCGAGAGTGTTCATGTGGCGACGCATGGTATTGAGCGTGGATCTCAATTAAAGCTGTTGCTATGGGTACCCGCATGGGTCCTAGCTATGCCTGCCTTTTCGTGGGCTATGTGGAACAATCTTTGTTCCAGTCCTACTCAGGTCTCCTCCCTCACCTCTTTTTCCGATACATTGATGACTGTATCGGTGCCGTTTCCTGCTCTCGCCCCGAACTAGACAATTTCATTCACTTTGCCTCCAATTTCCACCCTTCCCTCACCTTCACATGGTCCATCTCTGACTCCTCCCTTCCCTTCCTCGACTTCTCCGTCTCCATCTCTGGGGATAGGTTATCGACCAATATTCACTACAAGCCCACTGACTCCCACAGCTACCTGGACTACACTTCCTCCCACCCCGCCTCCTGTAGGGACTCTATTCCATTCTCCCAGTTTCTCCGCCTCCGCCGTATCTGCTCCAACGATGCCACCTTCCACACCAGTGCTTCGACATGTCTTCCTTTTTCCACAACCAAAGATTCCCCTCTACCGTGGTCGACACGGCCCTCGACCATGTCCGTTCTATCTCACGCACTTCTGCCCTCACCCCTGCCCCTCCCTCTCGGAACCACGATAGGGTTCCCCTTGTCCTCACCTTTCACCCCACCAGCCTCCACATTCAACGGATCATCCTCCGCCATTTCCGCTACCTCCAAAGTGATCCCACCACCAAACACATCTTCCCCTCCCCTCCCCTTTCAGCATTCCGTAGGGACCGCTCCCTCCGAGACACCCTAGTCCACTCCTCTATCACCCCCAACAGCCCTTCCCCTACGCCTGGCACCTTCCCGTGCAAGCGCAGGAGATGTAACACCTGCCCCTATACCTCCCCCCTTCCCACTGTCCAGGGCCCCAAACACCCCTTCCAGGTGAAACAGCGTATCACTTGTACTTCTTGCAATCTAGTATACTGTATTCGCTGCTCACAATGCGGTCTCCTCTACATTGAGGAGAACAAACGCAGATTGGGTGACCGCTTTGCGGAACACCTCCGTTCAGTCCGTAAGGGTGACCCCGAGCTTCCAGTCGCCTGTCATTTTAATTCACCGCTCCATTCCCACTCGGACCTCAACGTCCTTGGCCTCATGTATTGTTCCACGGAAGCTCAACGTAAACTCGAGGAACAGCAAATCATCTTCCGATTAGGCACTTTGCAGCCTTCCGGACTCAATATCGAGTTCAATAATTTCAGATCATAATCTTGGCCTCTATTACTTTTTTCCTTTAAATTTTTTCCACCCCTTTGTTTTGGGTCCTCCTTTTCCTCCCCCCCTCCTCCTTTCCTTTTGCTTCTCTCTCTCACCTGGCAGCTGTCCTTATCCTGCCAGTACACTTCACACCTAATCTCAGCTGCCTTTTGTCTCCACAGGCCCATTACCATCTCATCTGGCTTCTAATACCTTTTATTGCCTCCTTTTCTTCTTTTGTTCGATCGCAGCTTTGCCTTCGATCTTTTTATTTTCTTTCCAGTTTTGAAGAAGGGTTTCAACCCGTAACGTCAACTCAAATTTCTCTCCACGGGTGTTGCCTGACCTCCTGAGTTTTTGCAGCATTCTCTGTTGTTATTTTGTCACCAGACGTGTGTCTGTTTGCTTGTATTGCTAGCTATATGAATATCTCTGGTGTTTGTAAGCACATTGAGTATTGTAACTATAGTCTGATTCTGCAATCCTAGCAAAATTCAAGGTCCACACGTCGATGATATAAATGCATCCATACTGATAGCATTGGGGGCGATCTGTGGCAAATTTTGTGAAGGTTTCCCTTGCCTATAATTTGAATAGTCTACTGGCTCAGGAAAAACTTGCTCAGAGATCTTGGCCTGTTGGATGCTCGACCAGGGAGCACAAAATGTGTCAAGGTTACAGCTCACCATAAAATAGGAAGATGTTGTTGTGCTAAAAATGTGGACTAATTATTCACAACGGTACTGCGGAGACATATGGCCAACACGGCTCCCTTTGTTGAAGATTTTGCGATTCTCCTTCTGGAGAGTGGCTCCATTTGAGACTGAAGGCCAGCCTCCACTAGAGGCACAGATGCCAGCTTCATGAGGGTAAGTTGTAGACCAATCAATGTTCCCTTGTATCTGGCTGCAAACGAGGAAGAAGTGTGCTGGTATCATGAGCAAGGTGATAGTTGTTAAGTCTGTGTGTTATATTGAGAATTAATACACAGACCACAAGAGTAAACTTTAACAGGTCTTTACTAGTCGAAGGTCAGGGCGGAACTGCCCAATAAATCATTACACAGCACTTATATACCGGTGTGGTCACCACCGGTATCACAGTATACAGCAGCCAAGATAAAGTAGTGCAACTCTTAAAATAGTTCTCTTAAAGGTGGAACGGTTACATACACCACAATAGTGAGTGACATGAATCTTGTCATTCATGTGGAAATTACTTATGAAATGATACTGGGCGGCCTGCTGGTGGCGCTGTCCAGGGAGAGTATAAATACTCGGGCATGGGCCCAGCTTGCTCAGGACATTCTTTAAATGGAACTAATGAAGGACACAACTAGATCTCCACGTTGAAAAACAGTTAATTAAAGCCTTGTTTAATACTTAGACCAAGTGCCTAGTAGTTTTCTTATGTCAGTGAGCATACTCTTTATTTCTGCTGACATTTCTTGTGAGGCCCATCAAGCATCAGACAGACCTAAATTGGGAACTGCCTGGGAGGTATTATTTTAAGCATTGTGCACAGGCACTGCTGTTTTATTGTGGCTAAGCTGTATTGCATTTTCTTGAAGGTGAAGGTGGCAGCTGAGGAACAGCAAACAGATGCTAAAGTGTCCCGACTGAGGTGCTCCTCTGCTGTCAGAGAGTTTCTCAGCAAGGTCAGTAGCCATTGGTACAGAGGGTAGTCCTGTTTTCCTCAGAGCCAATGTAACTTCACCTTCAAATAATGAGGGAACCATGGAATGTTGCACAATAAGATATTATGCCTGCTTGCTGGATAATAGCCACTGATGTGCACAAAAATGCTTCCGTGATTGTTATTACATTCCATTTGTAATGAACTAGAAAAGATTGCAGAGCTTCCAAACAGATGGTTTATCTTTCTCAGCCATTTTAGGTAACACATGAGAAAGAAAGACTAAGACATTTGAATATATGGGGTTTGTGTACATCTAAATGTAAACAAAACTCGTCAATCTCCTGTGGTGTTGCACATGGGGAGTAAGTGTAGTATTGAGTTCAATTATAGTTGTAGGGTGTGGCGATAGTTGGATGGATAGAGAGGAGGTAGGATAAAGAAGGGAGAGTGTTTCAGTTTGGGTGGGTTTGAAACCCGCCTCCACTGATAGTTTTCAAAAATTTGAGATTTTCCCATGATTGGCCACTTGATTTCAGAGGTGTGGGATGCCCTTGGTCAATTAGTGTTTTGGGACTGAAACTCACCTCTGTTGACAGCACTTTTACAGTCTGATTTTATGGCTTCTTGCTCCCTTGGCTCATTCCACAGGATTTCTGCCTAACCTGCACCACCTGCAACACATTTTGAGAAACCATTATGTCCAATTCCAAGGCAAGGGCCTCCCCGATGTTCTCGGATGATGCGCTGCAAAAGTTGTTTGAGGGGGTGACAGCTAGCATGGAGGTGTTCTTCCACTCATCTGGGAGGAAGAGGCCTGCCAAAGAAACCTCTGTGGGTACAGCTGGCAAGGGATATAACCTCCAGATCTGTGTGCAGATTGGAAGAATGTTTATGTGTATTGATGAATTGCCATTCCTGTTGGAAAGCATTAAAAGGATTTGAAGCCAAAATGTTGGCGTTATGGCATCTGTTCTTTCGCCTTAGGCAGCTCCACATTGCGGCATCCGCCACGCTTGTGTTGTCAGGTTGGTGGCCTGAGTGAAAGGAGGCCAGAGAGTCATGTCAATTGTCAAAGATGTCCTGGGATGGAGCCAATGACATGTGCCAACATGGGCAACCTACGCAAATCTGGTCAGTATAAGTTCATCCCTTGCATCCCGGGCAGCCATGTGCTCGCATGCTGCCGCTGCTGCTGGTCGATACGCCGGAGCTCTGACCTCCTCCTGCTCCTCCTCCTCCGCCTGCTCCTCCTCCTCCTCCTCCTCCAGATCCTCCTTCTCCTCCTCAGCCTCCTCCTCCTCCTCATCCTCATCTGAGGAGAGCTGCAGCTCAGCCACTTGCTCATCAGGAAGCTGCAGGCCACGCCGCTGTGTGATGTTGTGCAGTGCACAGCAGACCACAACCATTCTGGAGACCCTGTATGGTGTATACTGCCGGGCTCCACCTATTCGGTCAAGGCAACGGAAGTGCATCTTCAACAACCCAATGGTCTGCTCTATGATGGGCCTGGTCGAAGTGTGGCTGGTGTTGTTGTAAGAATTCGCAATAATTTATAGTTCTGAAGATTAATTTTTTTGATTAAAGAATCCCTGGGCGTTGTGCTTTTAAATTTCCAGGGATAAAAATGGCTGTCATACCACATGGCCGAAGACAAAGCGACTTGGAAAGCAGCTTTCTGTGTCTGGAAGTAAGGTTCAATGGAGCTGCCAACCAAAGGGGTGTCCCCCCCGACCCTGCAGCAGGACAATCGATGCCTGTTTACAAAACGTTACCACAGGACAATGCTTTGTTTACAAAGCAATTGAATGCTATTAGCATTTGTTTGTATATCGAGTGGATACATCTAAACTGCAGAAGAGACTTTTGTACCTTGAATGGGAAACGTTTAAGAACTGAATGGGTCTAAATCACCTAGCATGCTGGACAATAGAGCAGTTGTATTTCCCTTTTGTTTCAGCCCAGGGAGCTCCGGAAGACACATTAACCCAGTCCAACCACTCTGAGTTAGCCAATCACAGCTTTCTCTTGTGTATTGGACCCTTTGGGCGGGGAATTTTGCACACAGCCCTTGCAGGGCAGAACAGCAGGGGGCTCACCAGGTATAAAGATAGCTGCTGAGAAGCTATCTCTCTCTTTTTACTTCACTGGACCACAGGTGAGCAGGGTGTTCTGACTCCTCAACAAGACAACCTAGCAGGAGTTTGGGGTGGTGATTTAAGGGAAATGCTAAGATTGTTTAAATAACATTGTAGCCATTGTATCCCTTGTTTTTGCCGTCTGCAACCCCCTGTTATATAGTTTTACTGTAATCACTGTGTTCGTGTGGTAGAGTTTATTCTTTTGATTGTAGTTTATTTAGGTAATAAAACTTGATTTTTCTCTCATCCAAACCACTTGTTCGTTTTAATATCATTAATTATAAGTTCCTCCACTCAGAACTGAAGGAGGGGTAGCGATTCGAAACCGCTATTTGTAAATTGGTTTAGAGTGCAGCAGCAAAAGCCTGCTGACCAGGTGAATTACTGTAAACCAGGTAAAAGGTTGGAATTGGTCAGAGCTCAGAGGCAAAGGCTGCTGGCCAGCTAAATTACCATAAACCAGTTAAAAGAAGCCCCCCTTACATTGTTGCACTCTTCATCCTCGTTAGCTGGCTTCCAGATCAGCGTCATTAGCCACTTCTTCAGGGGGTAGCCTTTGTCACCAAGGAGACATCCATTAAGTTGGTTTGGTGGATTGAAAAGCGGAGGAACACTAGAGTGCGGCAGAATGAAAGAGTCATGGCAACTTCCACAGAACTTGGCACAAACATGCAAGAACTCCTTCTTGTGGTTACACACCAGCTGAACGTTGAGGGAGTGGAAGCCCTTTTGGTTGACAAAGATAGCTGTGTTGTGATGGGTTGCCCTAAGGACCACATGTGTGCAGTCTATGACGCCCTGCACCATTGGCATGCCTGCCATATTTGCGAATCCAACCGAATGGGTGGTTATACTTGCTTGATTCCTTGTGAACTGGATGTAATTGTGGGCCTTAGCAAAAAGGGCATCAGTAACCTGGGTGATGCAACTGTGGGCGGCCGACTGGGAGATGCCGCTGATGTCTGCTGATGATCCCTGGAAGGAGCCTGAGGCAAAGAAGTTGAGTGCGGTGGTGACTGACAGCCACTGGTAAGGGGTGTCCACCCGTTCCTCTGGTCACCAGGTCGTGCTGCAGCAGGCCACAGATCTCTCGGACAACCTCTCGCGAAAGTCTCAACCTCCTTTGGCACTGCTGCTCACTCATGTTGAGGTAGCTCATCCTTTGTCTGTAAACCCTCTGTCGGGGCTGCGAGGTGCTTCGATGCACTGGTGCCTTCTGCCCTGTGCAGCATCAGGTGGCTGAGCAGGAGGCTGGGGCACCTGCTGATGTTACTGCTGAGCTGCCTGGTTCTGCTGCTGCCCTGGATGGTCCTCATCCGAATCTGAGGTCATGCAGAAAGAAAACTAATGGTTCCCATGCTGCTTGTGTATACCTCGTTTGGTGAAGTGCTCATTGCAAGCGGGGAGAGTGTCTTCCAAGGAGGTCCCACAGTTGATTGAGTCAAGCTGCAGCACCTCCGACTTCGGAAGGCCTTCTAAAGGTGCTCAGAGACCTTTTAAAGCCAAGGTCTTGCACCTGCAAGTAATCCTTGCTGCAGTAAACGTTGTCTTGTTAGACCTGCAACAGTGAGGAGGCCACCCACGACTCAACCCACCAGGTTTACCTGGCGTGGTTTAGGAGTTGCGTGGAGCACGCCAAAATACTGGAAAAATCACGACGGCCTCTCAAAATAGGCTTAGAGAGGCCCTTAATGAGGATTTAAGGATGTTAAATAGCGCAATGGCCAGCTGGAGGCGGGAGCGTTTCCCGACCTCCAAAACCGGCACCGGCAAAATCCCGCCAAGGCTGGTTGGAGGCGGGTTCTGCACCTGACCTCTTTTAATCTGATTTTCCCGCCTTTTCCGCCTCCAAACCCGCCTCCACCGACGTCAGAAAATCGCCCCCAAGGAGTGGGGGAGAGGGGGTGAAGAGGGAGAGGGAGAGAGGAGGGGTGGGGAGAAGGAGAGGGAAGGGGAGAAGGGAAATGGAGAACATAGAAACATAGTAACAGGAGTAGACCATTCAGCCCTTCAAGCTGATCTATATCTTAACTCCATCCACCTGCTTTGGCTCCATATCCCTTAATACCCTTAGCAAGCAAAAATCTATCGATCTATTGAGCTAGGATCTACTGCTTTTAGTGGGAGAGAGTTCTACACTTCTACCACCTTTTTACATGGAAAAGTGCTTCCTAACTTCTCTCCTGAATGGCCTGGCTCTGATTTTAAGGTTTTGTCCCCTTGTCCTAGACGCCCCCATGTTGTGTCCGTGTATAATAAGGCACCGACTGCAGGAGAACGGTATAACAGGTGTTTACTCAACGTGGCTCACAGTGGAACTGATCTGTACAGATTACTACTCAGTGCTTTATACAGGTGTGGTCACTGCCGGTACTGCAGTATACATGAGCTGTAAAAGATAGTTGCCTCTTTAAAGGTATATACATTACAATTCCTCCCAACATTAGCTGAAAATAGTCTATTTATATATTCAGTCTTTGGGGAGGCTTCCTGATCCTTTCTGGATAGTGCCTTTCCCAAGCGTGTTGCTCTTGGTGTGGAGGCGATTCTGGCCCCCTGTCGTCGGTTGGTTCATCAGCTTCCGATGCTATTGTTTCTGGGGTAGATGCAACCTGTACGTCGGGTTCATCACCAGGTACGTATGGGCGAGGCATGGGGTTGACTTGTTCCTGTGACTCTAGGATCTGGTCAGCATGGCATCTCACGATGCTCTCCCCAACGTCCACTGTGTACATTACTGGGCCCTGCCGTGTGCATATCGTTCCTGGCTGCCATTTTTCTGTTCGGTAGTCGCGGGCCAAGACTGGTTGCCCTACATTGAAGCTCCTTGTTGGCTTCTCATGGATGTGCTGGAATTGCTTACTCTCAACATCTCTTCGTACGTTTGGTCTGAGCAAATCCAGGCGAGATCTTAACCTTCGGTAAAAGAACATCATGGCTAGGGCTGGGTTGGTGACTGCATGTGTCGCATTCCGGTAGGCAAACAGGAAATTGTCCACCTTGTGCTGCAGCGGAATATTGTCATTGTACATAGCCTTTATTGCCTTCTTAAAGGTTTGTACGAACCTCTCAGCCAATCCATTTGTGGCTGGATGATACGGGGCGGATGTGTATTGCCTTACCCCATTCTTTTTCAAGAACCTCCGGAACTCTTCGGACACAAACTGTGGTCCGTTGTCGGAACAAATCTGTTCTGGCAAGCCATTCCTGGCAAAAATGGTCCGTAGGACTGCAATAGTTTTCTCCATGGTGGTGGAGGACATTTTGATGACCTCAGGCCATTTTGAGTGCGAATCCACGGCTATTAAAAACATTGAGTACATGAATGGACCAGCAAAATCAATATGCACCCGTTGCCATGGAGATGAGGGCCACTCCCATGGGTGTAGAGGGGCCTGTGGTGGTGCATTTTGGACTTTCTGGCATCCTGAGCAGCTCTTGGTCAGGTCCTTGATTTGTTTATTAGATCCCGGCCACAACACATAAGCCCTGGCTAGTCTTTTCATTTTTACCCCTCCCAGATGACCCTCATGAAGCTCATTGAGCACTCTATCCCTTAACTTGGGTGGAATTACCACTCGGGATCCACACATCAAGGTCCCCCGGCACACTGACAGCTGTTCTCTCCTTGTCGAGAATGCTGGCAACAGTGAGTCGCCATGTGCTGGCCATCCCTTCACCGTCAAATCATATACCCGAGACAGTGTCGGGTCATTTCGGGTTTCCTTTTTGACACAAGCGTTAGTTACCGGTAGGTATTCAACTATAGTCGAATGGAATATTTCGACAGGATCCACTGCTGGTGCTTCCTCCGCGGTAGGCAGTGGCAGGCGTGATAGCCCATCAGCATTTCCATGCTGTTTCATGCCCTTATATTCAATCTCATAGTGGTGCGCCCCTAGAAAAAGTGACCATCTTTGTAGTCATTGCGCAGTCAACACCGGAACGCCCTTCTTCGGATTAAAAATGGAGACAAGAGGCTGGTGATCAGTCAGCAAGGTGAATTTCTGCCCGTGCAGATAGTGATTGAACTTTTTCACTCCCCACACTAGGCTGAGGGCCTCCCTGTCAATCTGGGCGTAGTTACGCTTGGCTGAGGTTAGTGATCGTGACGCAAAGGCTATTGGCCTCTCTGAGCCGTCCGAGAATTTGTGCGACAGCATTGCTCCAATGCCGTAGGGTGACGCATCACATGCCAACCGAATTGGTAATGCTGGGTTGTAATGGGCTAATACCTCTTTCGATGTGATTAGTGTTTTGCTCTTCTGGAAAGCTCATCTACATTCGTCACTCCACTTCCATGGCACCCCAGTTTGCAGTAGGGTGTTCAGTGGGGGTAGTATTGTAGACAAATTTGGCAAGAACTTATGGTAGTAGTTTACCAGCCCGAGGAACGACCTCAGTTGTGACACATTTTCCGGTGCTGGAGCCTTGACTACTGCCTCAATCTTCTCTGGGGACTTATGTAACCCCTCTTTATCGATAACGTGGCCACAATGCGAGATCTGTGTTCGAAAAAAATTGCATTTGGGGCGGTTAGCTCGGAGCCCATATTCCTGCAATCTAGTGAGCACCTGCTCCAGGTTGGCAAGGTGATCACTGTCATTTTCGCCCGTGACCAGGATGTCGTCCAAATAACACTGAGTCCCTGGGATCCCTTGCTGGACTTGTTCCATTGCCGTCTGCCAAATAGCCAGAGCTGATGCTACCCTGAATACCGGCCGGTTGTATTGGTAGAGACCTTTATGGGTGTTGATTGTGAGGTATTTTTTTGATGCTTCTTCTAACTCCATTTGCAGATACGCCTGGGCCAGATCAATCTTAGTGAAGCGTTTCCCTCCAGATAGCGAGGTGAAAATATCTTCAATCCGCGGATGTGGATATTGTACAGTGTGAAGGACCGGGTTTACTGTTACCTTAAAGTCCCCACAGATGCGAACCTTCCTTGGTTCCCCAGGCATGCTGCTCAACGACTTTTTCATCACAGGGACGATGGGTGTAGCCCACTCGCTCCAGTCTACCTTGGACAGTACACCTGAATGTTCCAGACTCTCCAGCTCTGCTTCGATGGCTGGGCGGATCGCATAAGGTACCGGTCTGGCCTTAAAAAAATTTGGGCTTGCGTTTTCTTCAATTTTAATCGTCGCTGTCATGCCTTTTAGTGTTCCGAGTCTTTGCTGGAACACTTCTTTCACGTCAGTTAGGATATTTGACAGTCGCCCAGGTGTGACGTCGTCATCCTTTTTGTCAGCCACAGTCAGTGCCTGTATGGAATGCCAATCCAGTTGTATTTTCTGGATCCATCCACGTCCCAGTAATGGTGGTCCTCCATCTTGCAATACATACAGGTCTAGTTTTGGTGTTTTCTTACCGTTATATATAACGGTCACCCTTATTTTTCCTTTGGGGTAGACTTTTTGCCCCGTGTACATCTTCAAAATAATTTTTGTGTCTCTCAAGGGTATGTGTGAGAATAGCCGCTCGTAGTCCCGTCGGTTTGTGACTGATAGGGCTGATCCTGTGTCCAATTCCATCTTTTCCTGGACTCCTGCTATCTTGAGAGTGACCCAAATGGTTCGGTGATCCTCCGTTGTGATCACATTATGTAGTTTCAGACAACACAGTTCCCTGCTTTCGGAGTCGTTATCACTCTTTTGTTCATCTGCACTATTCTCCGTCATCTTATGTACCTTCTTGTACTTTCCTTTGGTAGGTTTCTTATTGCTGGTTTTCTTTCCCGACCTGCAGACTCGTGCTATGTGTCCTACTTTTCCACACTGTCTGCACACTTTGTCTTTGAACCAGCAATCATTCTGGTCGTGTGTTGTTCTGCCGCAGCGATAGCACTTCTCTGTTCCATATGACATTTCGTTTGTGCCATATTCTTGCGGTCTCTGTTGTATCTCTGCAGCGCCCCGTGTTGCTGCTTCATATGATACCGCAATGCTGAAAGCCTTTTCCAGCGTAAGGTCCTTTTCAGTTAAAAGCCGTTTCTGGGTTCCTTCACTTTGAAGCCCACACACAAACTTGTCCCTTAAGGCATCTGCCAGTCCCGCTCCAAACTGGCAGTGTTTCGATAGTTTGCGCAGTTCTGTTAAATAATCAGCATTGCTTTCATCCTTATGCTGGTTCCGTTTGTGAAACTTGAATCTTTCTGCTATCAGCAGCGGTGTGGGGTTTAAATGTTCCTGTAGTATCGTTACTATGTCTTCAAAACTCTTTTCCATTGGCTTCGTTGGGGTTACTAGATTTCGTAATAAACCATACGTCTTTGCACCCATTAAATTTAACAATGCCGACGCTTACTTGTCATCTGACATCTCATTTGCCTTGCAGTACACCTCTATTCGTTCGACATATGTAGTCCAATCTTCAACTTCATTGTCAAATGCGGTGATACTGCCACTCTTCGGCATTTTGAGTGTGGTTTAAAATGGCGTCTCCCAATGGCTTAAAATGGCATCTCCCGCGCTTTCCTTCCTCCTCCGCTGCTGCCAACGCCGCTCCCGGCGGTTCTTGTGGCAATGGTGGCACCCTGTAGGTTTTGCGCGCTTCTCCTGCGCTGCTGCCAATGCCGCTCTCGGTGATCCTCGTGGCAATGGCGGCACCCTGTAGGTTTCGTGCGCTTCTCCTGCGCTGCTGCCAACGCCGCTCTCGGCGGTCCTCGTGGCAATGGCGGTGCCTCGCGGGTTTCTGCGCGTCTGTCTCTCCCTCTCTCCGACGCTGCTCAGCCCCTGAACACCGGCTGTGCCCTGTGCGCTCTGCCCTCTCTCTCTCTCCCCCGTCGACGCTGCTCGGCCCTTTGCTGTGCCGCTCGGTCGGGCTCTAGCCCGCCGCTGTCCGGGAAGGGTCTGCGCACTACCTGTTGCCAGCCCGTTTCGCTGGACCACCTCGACTGGAAAGCCAAGCCTGGCTCTCGACAGCCTCCCCCGCAATTCTCGAGTCTCTGCTGGATGACTGGGCGGTTGCCCGTGGTCGACGCCCGAGTCTCTGGCCTTGACCTCCAATCCACTGATCTCCAGGAACGAATCCCCGGGAGGTGATGCAGACTTGCAGGTAGGTTCAAACTTGCCTAATCGCCAATGTTGTGTCCATGTATAATAAGACACAGACTGCAGGAGAACGGTATAACAGGTGTTTACTCAACGTGGCTCACAGTGGAACTGATCTGTACAGATTACTACTCAGTGTTATATACAGGTGTGGTCTCTGCCGGTACTGCAGTATACATGAGCTGTAAAAGATAGTTCCCTCCTTAAAGGTATATACATTACACCCCACAAGCGGAAAAAGGTTTTCTATCTACACTATCAATTCCTTTCAAAATCCTAAAAACCTTAATCAAAACACTCCTTAACCTTCGCTATTCCAGGGAATACAAACCTAGTTTATGGAATCTCTTCATAATCTGACCCTTGGAGCCCTGGTAACATTCTGGTGAATCTGCTCTGCACTCCTTCCAAGGTCAATATATTCTTTCAAATGTGTGGTGCCCAGAACTGTACACCAGATGTGGTCTAACCAGGCCTTTGTGTAGCTGTTGCAAAACTTCCTCCCCTTTATATTCTAGCCCTCTAGTTATAAAGGCTAACATTCCATTCGCCTTTTTGATTATTTTTTGTACCTGACTACTACATTTTAGTGATCATTGTACATGGACCCCTAAATCTCTTTGGATTTCCACTGTTTGTAACTTTTCAACATTTAAAAAATACCCTGATCGATCCTTTTTTGGTCCAAAATGGATGACCTCGCACTTACCTGCATTGAAATCCATCTTGCCACAGTTTCGCCCATTCACTTAATACATCAATGTCTTTTTGTAATTTTGTGCTCCCATCTACACTCCTTACTATGCCATCAATCTTTGTGTCATCCACAAACTTGGATATATGGCTCCCTATTGTGTTATAAATCATTAATAAATATAGTGAATAGTTGAGGCCACAGCGCAGGTCCTTGTGGGACACCACTAGAAGCTCCCTTCCAATTTGACTACGTACCTATGATCACTACTCTCTGTCTTCTACCGCCGAACCAATCTCCTAAACAAGTCAATAATTTGCCTTCAGTTCCATGATCTTTAATTTTAGCTAACAGTCTCTTATGTGGAACTTTATCGAATGTCTTCTGGAAGACCAGATAAAATACATTCCCCTGTCTAATACTTTAGTTACTTACTCAAACATTTTAATTAGATGCGTTAGATATGACCTACCCATTACAAATCCATGTTGGCTCTCTCTAATCAGCTCAAATTTCTCTAAGTGCTCAGTCACTCTGTCCTTAATTATAGATTCCAATAACTTTCCTACAACAGAAGTTAGACTAACAGGGCTATAATTTCCTGGTTTTGCTCCCTCACCTTTCTTAAATAATGGAGTTACATTTGCAATTTTCCAAACTAAAGGGACTGAATCACGATGGGCCGAATGGCCTCCTTCTGTGCCATAAATGTCTATGATTCTATGAATCGAGAGAGCTTTGGAAGATTGTGGCTAAAGCTTCTGTAATTTCCTCACCTACTTTCTTTTAAATCCATGGGGTGGAAACCATCAGGTCACAGGGATTTGTCAGTCTTTAGTGCCATTATTTTTTCTAATACTGTTTTCTTGCTTGCGTTAATTTTAATGAGTTCCAGTCCTTCATTCATTATTAATTCCCTGGAATGTCAGGTATATTGGCCTAGAAATTCAGTTGGCTGCGCCAGCCGTTAGCGCCTTAGGAGGAGTAGATCTCGAGCGCTAGGCGCTTAGCGCCCGGGCGCAGCGCGATCTGCACCTCGCCCCAACTTCAGTAGACATTTAGCGCCGGCGCAAAGTCTTTGCGCGCGCCCTGCTGCGCACGCAGATCATGACGTCATTTCCTCATGCAACGCCCTTTGTGCGCCCCAAACCGGAACTTCAGTCGCGCCGGCCCATTGTGCGCCGGGCGGCCCTAAAGACTGTGGAGTGGAACGGTGCACAGCCGAAGCGGGCCGCGGGGAGCGCAAATTAAAGGGCACTTACCCTGCACTATAAAGTGCAGCCATTTTGCAGCAATCACTCTTGTGCAACGGATTTTTTTTTAAAAACCAAGGAAGGGAGCTTACTGCTTTGGCCCAACACTAGGACAGGTATTTTTGGCTTCAGGCCAGAGCTTTGCAATTCGCCTTCACTGATATCTCATTGTTTGCCAGCATATTATGGGGGCTGCATGGGGTGCCAATGCTGAGTTTCAGGATTATGTCGGACGGGCTCGCAGACGCTGTGTGAGAGGGGCAGCCCTGGCTAGATGCAGAGGGGGTAACAGGCGTCGGCAACGTGGGCCTTACCCACTCAGGCAATACCGCCAGCAGGTCTCGTATCTCAACATGACTGGCGCGCAATGTGTTAGGAGGCTGCGATTCAGAAGGGAGGTGGTTGCAGAGATCTGCCAGCTGCTTCACAGAGATCTGCGTCCACAGCTGAGGTGCAGGACGTCTCTGTTGGTGGAAGTGAAGGTGACGGTGGCTCTGAACTTCTATGCCACCGGCTCCTTCCAATCAGCTGCTGGGGACATTGCTAACATATCCCAGTTCGCCGTGCATTGCTGCATCCACCAGGTCACCAATGCCCTTTTCAGAAGGAGATGCCAATTCATCTCCTTCCCCATGACCCTGGAGAGGCAGCAGCAGCGTGCAGTGGGATTTGCAAGAATCCTGGACTTCCCCATGGTGCAGGGCGCCTTTGACTGCACGCATGTGGCTTTGCGGGCACCTCTGGACCATCCCGAGGATTACCGCAACTGGAAGGGCTACCATTCCCTCAACGTACAGCTGCTGTGTGACCACAGGCAGCGCATCCTAGCTGTCAATGCCCGCTTTCCAGGCAGGTGCCACGATGCCTTTATCCTGCGACAGACTACTGTGGCTGACATCTTCCAGGCACAGCCTCACCCAAGAGGATGGCTTATCGGGGACAAAGGCTATCCTTTGTGTACCTGGCTCATGACCCCGCTCCGCGCGCCCAGGACCCCTGCTGAAGAGGCATACAACGAGAGCCATCAAGCGACTAGGAACATCATAGAACAAACAATTGGCATCCGCTGCCTGGATCGTTCCGGCGGATCTCTGCAGTATTCGCCGGAGCGAGTCTCCCAGTTCGTGGTCGTTTGCTGCATGCTGCACAACCTGGCTATCCGCAGGACTCAGGCACTGCCACCTCACGCTGGAGCACCACCTCAGGAGGAGGAGCAGGAGGAGCATGAGGAGGAGGAGGAGGAGGAGGAGGAGTACCAGGCCAGGAGGGAGGCACAAGGTCCAAGGGCCGCCCGTCGGCGGCTTATTGAACGTCACTTCTAGGCCCCCTGTCAGGGAATGGCTTGTGCCAATGAAAGAACATGAATGCAGCCGCTCCGCAAGCCCTCAGCCGCTTAAGGCAACAAACACTTCAAAGATCAAACATGGACAATATGAATAAATAAAATGCTTTATTGAACAAACTCAGGGCCCTTCCCACATGAAACCCAAAAACAGACAACACCCCCCAAAAAACAGTCACACACAAGACTCACTCCCACAACCTGGGGAGGAATAACAAAACATTTAAACAAAAATGGCCTTCATCCTCAGCCTTAACAAAACAACCATCCCCAGAAACAAAACAACCATCCCAATATAAAAAAACATTTGTCCACACCCTCTACTTTGTGGCCCACGAGGGCGATTCCTTGTCCAGCCTTTGGCGGCCCCTGGCCGCCCTGCTGCTCCTCCTCAAACCGTGCCCAGTGGCTGCTGCAAGGCTGGGGGAAGGCTCCTGAGGGGCACATGTCGTCACGGCAGATGCCCTTGGGGGTCGGCCTAGACGAGGTCTGGGCCTCGAGGGGCCGGCTGGTGAATGCTGCAGCTGTGGCTGGCCAGCATCAGGCGGACCAGCATCTCGTGGCAGCTCCACTGGGGGAGTGACAGTGGCGGCTGGAGGAATGGGGGCAAGCTGGCGGATGGCAGGCGGCCGCTGGTCAAGTGACACACTGGCACTCGCCCGGGCCCGCACTGCAGCATGCGCTGCAATGTGCCGAACGACAGACCGCTGTGCTGCTACAGCGCGGCGGGTGTCCTGGTGATGCCTGGCTGACGCAGCGAGTGTGGCAGCAATGAGTGCCCGTGCTGCCCTGGTCTGTGACTGCATCAAACCAGCCAGTGACTGCACGGCACCACTGATCACCTGCCCACTCGCTGCGTGAGCTGCCCCGAATTCCACCCAACTCGCTGCCTGTGCTGCCCCGAATTCGGCATGACTCGCGGCCTGTGCTGCCCCGAACTCGGCACGACTCGCGGCCTGTGCTGCCCCGAATTGCTCCAAACTCCTGGCCTGTGAGGCCCCAAAATCGGCCACACTATGAGCCAGGGACTCGATGGCCTCAGGCATCCATGCCACAACCCCCATGAGCTCGGTGTGCCGGCGCTCCGAGTCCACGGACATTTGATCGAGGAGGCGCAGCTCCTCGGAGTTGACCGTCGCCAGACTGGAGGCCGGACTCTCCCTCTGGGGAGAAGGCCGCCGAGCTGGCCGACCCTTCCCGCGTTGCTGGATGCCACTGGGCCCAGCAACTACACCCCTCTGGGAAGAAGGCCGCTGAGCAACCGCACACCCCCTGCGTTGCTGCACGCCACTGGTCCCAGGAGCGACACTCCCCTCCGACACTTCCCCCAGGCTCTCCTCCAGGGAAGACGTGTCCCCTACATTGGCATCCCCTGGCGCGGGTGAGGGTTCCCCTGATGGGCCGCCTTCCTCTTCCTCCTCCTCCTCCTCCTCCTCTTCCGAGGGGCTGTCACTGGCAGCTTCAGGGACCTCCTCCTCACCATCTGAAAGCAGGAAGGGACAAGAGTAGCTTTAGATTGAGGAGAGGGCGTCAGCGAGGGAGGCATGAGTGGTGGCATTCAGCGCATTGGTCGGACAGTGGCAAAGGATGTAGATCTGATGCGCAAGTGGGACGAGAGAGGTCCAAAAGGTGATGTCCTTACCATTGGTGCCCAGAACAGGGTCGGCATCTCCACTGGCAACGGGCCCAATCACCCGGGCTCCCATGAGGCGACCCACGCGCTCTTCCAGGTCAGTGAGCTGCTGGATCTGGGGACCGCCTCCCCCGGTCTCAGTCCGGCTCTTCTGATTGTGGGCCAGCTTGGCCTGCAAGAGAAAGGACGGCCTCTAAGTACAGTGTGTAGCCCTGATCTGGTGTGCACTGCCTCCCATGGTCGAATAGCTTGGCCAGTGTGGAGCCCTGATCTGGTGTGCACTGCCTCCCATGGTCGAATAGCTTGGCCAGTGTGGAAAGTGCAGAATGTGCAATTGATGTTCATGCCAGTCCCATAGCTGCTGGATGAGGGCTGGCCATTAGGGCTTTCAGGTCCCTTTGCCCATAATGTGAGGTGCACATGCAAGGATGAGGAGGACACTGGAAAGGGTACTCACCCTGACAATCCTGGTGAGGTCATTGAACTTTTTTCTGCATTGGACAGAGTTCCTGGGGACCTCGCTGTTGGCTGTCACCCTGATGGCGACCTCCCTCCAGGCTTTCCTGTAGACGCTGGTCGCAGGCTTCTTGCCACTGTCCGGGAACAGGACTTTGCGTCTCCTCTCCAAAGCCCCAACCAGCACCTTCAAATCATGGCCAGAGAAGCGCTGCGCTCGTTCACGGGCCTTCTGCATCTTTCCCGGCGCTATTTCTGTTCAGCAGCAGTGTTTATGCCTAGCTGGAGGGCTGCAGTGTCCAGGGCGTGGCAGCAGACGAACTCGACCCTTCCCCCTTTAAGAGCTGGCTGGCGCCAGGGTGTCTGCTGTCAATCAAGAAATGACCGCACCTGCGCTGCGCCCGGCCTCGGCGGTTTAGCTCAGCACCGCCGGCTTTGCGCCTAAAGATAGTTGTGGAACGCCAGTTTTAGCGCTCGAGCAAACTCTTAGGGCGAAGCTACTGAATATCGGCGAAGTGACCTCGACTTTGCGCCGGGCGCAAACTTTAGCGGCCGCCCGACTTTTCCGCCCCAAAAGTGGCTATACTGAATTTCTAGGCCATTGTCTTTTTCCTCTACTGTGAAGACAGACACAAAGTCATTACAACAAGTCTGCCATTTCCTTATTTCCATTAGCAATATTCCCCCTATCTATTTTTTAAGGGCCCACATTACCCTTGAATAACCTTTCTCTTCTCATGTAATTGTAAAAACTTTTGCATTAATCTTGATATCTCTCGTAAGTTTCTTTTTGTATTTCCTTTTTTGCAGCTCTTAATATTTTGCTTGCCTTCCTTTGCTGTTCTTTATATCTCTCCCAGTCCCCTGGATTTACATTATTCTTTGGATTTTATATGCTCTTTTCTTTAGTTTTTTTGTTATTTCTCAACTCTTTTGTCAACCATGGCTGTTTTATTTGGTAAATAGAGTTCTTGCCCCCTTAGGGATATATGCTGGTCCTGTATTAAGCTAAAAATTGTTTTGAACACCACCCACTGTTCATCTGTAGTTTTACCCTATAACAGTTTTAACCAGTTTGCTGTTGTCAGTCTCTGTCTCATCCCGTTAAAATTAGCCTCACCAAAATCTGGAATCTTAATAACTGTGTTAAATTTCTCATTTTCAAACCTAACATTGAATCCGATCTTATTATTGTCACTGTTAGATAAATGTTCCCTTACTGTTAGATTATTAACCAAGTCTGGCTCATTATTCATTACTAACTCTAGTATGGCAGAGAGGTAAAGTGAAAAAAATAGAGAAAAGAGGAGACAAGAACAGTAAGAATGGGAAGAGAGGGGGAGGGAGAGAAGAGGAGAGGGTGGGAATGGTTGAAGGGGAAGAGGAGGCTAGGGCAGGGAGAGAAAAGAGTTGTTCCTTTAGTGGGAACAAGATGTTGAACAAGTATCCAAAATGTTTGACATTCAACCACTGGATAATGCTGTGTATTGTTAGGAATGAGTACAAGACTATTGAGTACAGATTAAGAAATAGGGGGAGAAATTCGGTTGTTAGCACCACCGATTAACGCCTAAAGAGGCCGAGAAGTGGGGCGCTAGCCAATTTCCGGATGGGCGCAAGGCACCTAGCGCCTCGCCCCATATTGAGCATGCATTTAGCGACGGCGCTAAATCTTAGCGCCTGCTCATGGGCGCAGGCTGATTATGACGTCATTTGAGTGTGCAACGCCTTTTGAGTGCCCCGGACCGGAAATTCAGTGGTGCCCCCCCTCCGTAGCGCCTGGCGCTAATAGTGACAGCTTACCTGGACCTTACCAAGTCGCTCTCGGGCTGGAGGAGCTTTATTTAAAGGGGACTGGTGTGGTTTAAAAGTGGCAGCCATTTTTGGAGCACAACTTCCTTGAGAGCTACAAAGAGTTGCTGAGCTGCACACTGAGAGCCGTTTGACCACTGAGCCAGCGCAGGCAGACGATCTTCAGCCTTCTGACCATCACCTTGCTGTTGGTGAGCCTTGACAATGAGGAACCTTCCTGTGGGCACATATTACGGGGGCTGCATTGGAGGGGAACGTCCTGCTGCTGAATCATCTGGAAAGGGCACTGAGACGCTGGGAGAGGGGGGCGGGCATGGCCAGACGGAAGAGGGCCAACAGACGTCGCCACAGCAGACCTTACGCTGGCAGGGTTTTCTGACAGCAGTTTTCCTACATGAACATGCCGGAGGAGCAGTGTGTCAGAAGGCTGTGATTTAGAAAGGAGGTGGTGACTGAGCTGTGCCAGCTGCTTCAGCCAGATCTGCAGCCTCAGATAAGGTGCAGGACATCTCTGTCGGTGGCTGAGAAGATGCCTGCTGGCCTGAGCTTCTACGCGAGCGGCTCTTCTCAGGCTGCACATCAGAGGCTGATCAGAAGTAGCTTCTAGGCCCCTCTCACGGAATGCTTGCTGCCATTACAAGAACAGGAATGGAACTGGTCTGATGCCCCCAAGCCTGTGAAGGGCAAGATGCATGTAAATAGCAGGCATGGCCATTGTAAATGAAGAAAGTGTTTCATTAAACAAAATGTGGTTCCTTCAAACATGAGAAAGTTATGGCAACAGAAAGCAAAATTAATACACTGACACATAACTGCCTCGCACACCCGGGAGACTGTCCAAAACATAAATCACATTCCGACCATTTTCCTTGGCCTTGATTCCACTGCGCCAACCAAAGCATCCAATGCCCCATCAGTGAGTCGTTCCGCCCTCTGCCTCACCCTTTCCATGTCTTGCTAGGCTGGTGCGCCACAGGTAGGCTCCCACCACTTTGAAGGCCTACAAGGCAGTGAGTGTGTCTGGTGATGCCAATTGACCTGCCCCTTTAGGAGCTGGCTGGCGCCACTGTGTCTCAGGGAAAGTGATTATTGACAGCACCCTTGCTGCGCCCCGCCGCCGCGAAATTGGGTTGCGCTGCCGGGTTAGCACCTTAAGAGTAGCGTGCAGCACCTGATTTAGCGCCGCAATCACCTTTAGGGGCGCTGCAACCCAATATCGCGCCAGGTGGCGCTAAATCGCAACTGGCGCTAGGCTTTGCGCTTCGCCAGAACTAGCGCCCCAAACGGGGCTATACCCAATTTCTCCCCCATAGGCTTTTAAAACCTGCTAATATCTAAGAGACTGCTGATCTTTAACCCAGGAGGGGGTTGGTTGGGTAAAGATGAATTCATTTTTCTTATACTATATTGTGGTATCAAATAATTAAGGTTTTGTACTATTTTTGTCAAAACATTGTGATCATTGATACATTATTGAGTTTGGGGTAACTTATTTGATTTGAATCAGTAAATTGTAATCTTCTAACTCTATCTACTCAGTCTTCCAATTCTGGCATTCTTCATATCCTGCAGCATCTTCGATCTATTCACTCAGTGCCCTTTCTCTGTCCTTCATCTCCTTCAGCTTTATTCCATCCTTCTTCATTTTCTGGCTCTATTTCATGCCCTCCTCCCACCCATCCCCCATGTATTGGATTAGCTCAGTGATGCATGCATGCTGCTGCGTTGACATCTAACCTGCATAGCACCTGCTCCTGCTGCTTGAGGAGGTGACTGAGAATTGCCACAATCAGTGTTAATGTTTAATTTTCCATTACCTACATTGAGGTCAGTTTTCAAGACAACTCTTTAGTTAAAATGAAAGTGCTGCAACCACAGACAGATGAGCAGGGATGGTTTGTAGTCATCTTTTGCATGATACATTAAAAACAATTAGGCAGTTTAAATTTTGTCCCTAAAGATAAGAATTTGCAGTGCAGTTTATTCATTAAAATATTTTGGAATGCTGTTGGCTGCTCTGTGCAGTACTGTAAATAAATAATATATATTGACGTGCAGACATTTGCTTAAGAATGAAAAGAAAGACTGTTTCAACTGGGTATTGTGCTGCCTAGCTTTGCTAAACTCTAAAATGTACATAACATAGGGATACACAGCTATATTTTAAATAGATAAATAGATTCACAATATATGGGTATATGTGAAGAACTGTGTTGGTCATATGAACAAATTAACTTTAGCAGGGCTGAAACAATGAACACTAACCCTGAAGCCAAAAACTCAGTGGTTTGAGTTGGGGTGTTTCAGACTGTGTTGGTTAATGTGGTGTCCCCATGGTCTTCAAGCACATTGAAAGGAGTTGAAATTCAATGAAGTCTGAATTCATTGAAACATACTGAATACAGAGCTGAAAGCAGAGAAAGGCCTCTAAGCTTAAGCTACTTATTTACCTTAACGTTCATCCACTGGTCAAGAACAATTATTTTAATTGAGTAAATTCTAGTTCCGATACATCATTAATCAAATAACTTAGGTGGGATGCTCACGATCACAATACAATTTAGGAAATTTTACTGGATTCACCTCTCACATTAAAAGAAGGAATTACTGTACCTTTGCTTTAATAATGTTGGGATGTACATTGTATTGTATTATTAATACAGATTTTTGTTGGCTGCTATGGGATGCAAGTGAGATGGACCCACTTCCAGTACTTCAAAGCTAATACCACTTCACATAATGGCTTGACTAACGACTAGTAAAGGTCATCATATATGCTGATGACATATTTAAAATAAGCTAGATCTTAGGCTAGATTTTCTTCTGCTACACCATTTAGGTAGATGTGACAGGGCCGCCAGAAATGGTTGGCATAATGGTAGGTGTGGGCATTCTGTCTCTTGTTCCTGCTGTTTTCCCTGGCAAGCTTTCTTTCATCAGGGTAAGTTGATAAGGCATATGGGATCCTTGGCTTCATAAACAGAGGCATGGGGGCTGGATTTTACCAGCCCTGAGGAGGCAAGTTTGGAGGTGGCTGGGAAAGTCAAAAAGAATGGGAGCGGATCCCGAACCTGCTCCCAACCCACCTCCAACCAACCTTCCTGGGAGTTGGGTCCCCGATTTGCGCAGGGACCCGACTCCTAGCAGAGGGAAGAGGATTATAGCCACTTAACTGCCTGTTAACAGGTTGTAAACAGGCAGCTAAGAGGCTTTTCCCAATTTTTAGACTTCTGCTGTGGGCTTCCCAATGTCGGGGAACCCTGCCAGGATAAGTGAGGCATGCTGTGGGTCTGTTGTTATGTTGGTGTATAGATGACAGCTGCAGAAGTGGTGTGAAGGATGCAATGGGACACTGGTGAGTATCAGAGGTAAGGAAATATTGGGAAAGTAATTTTTAATGTGTTTAGATTTTTCTGTAGGTGACAAGCTTTGAAGTGTTTGTGTGGCCTCACCTCAATGGGAGAAGTGACAGATCACTCCTGTACCCTCACCTGCAGCTGCCATCTGTTTCATCCTAAGGAGAGAGTAATTGGAGAGCCTGGGTACAAGGGCTCACCTGTGTACAGTGATTGTCAGTGTTTGACAGCACCTCAATGCTGTCAAGCACTGTCAAATCATCTGTCAAAAAATTATGGTTCATGTGCCTTTAAGAAAACCAGCAGATGAAAGGTCATCAACTGACGTCACCTGACACCAGCTTTCCCTTAATTGGCCAGCAAGCCCGCAGGGCAGGCTTAACAAGGCCAATCAGGGGAAAATAGTGTCTGTGTATTGGATGTCGCTGGGGTTGGGACTAGAACCTGGAAGGCAGCAGTCCCGCCTCCAACGCGTCTCGGTGAGTAAAATCCAGCCCATAGAGTACAAAAGCAAGGAAGTTGTGTTTATCCTTTTTAAGTCACTGGTTAGGCCTCAGCTGGAGTATTGTGTCCAATTCTGGGCACCACACTTTAGGAAGGAAGTCAAGGGCTTGGAGAGAGTGCAGAGGAGATTTACTAGAATGGTACCAGGGATGAGACACTTCAGTTATGTGGAGAGACTGGAGAAGATGGGATTGTTCTCCTTAGAGCATAGAAGGTTAAGTGGAGATTTAATAGAGGTGTTCAAAATTGTGAGGGGTTTTGATAGAATACGTAGGGAGAAATTGTTTTCACTGGAAGGAGTGTCGATAACCAGAGGACACAGATTTAAGGTAACTGGCAAAAGAACCAGAGGGGAGATGAGGAGAAATTGTTTTATGCAGCAAGTTGTTATGATCTGCCTGAAAGGTTGGTGGAAGCAGATTCAATAGCAGCTTTCAGAAGGGAATTGGATATTTGCAGGACTATGGGGAAAGAGCAGGGCAGTGGGACCAATTGGAGAGCTCTACCAAAGAGCCGGCACAGGCACGATAGGCTGAATGGCCTCCTTCTGTACTGTACGATTCTATGATTCTATCTTGTACCACTTCAGTCATGTAATATTATATATGAGGAATTTGAAACTAATTCTTATGACTAATTTTAACTTGACTTGATGATTACAGTGGGATACTATAGCTTGCAATTAGATTTTTTCTCATTCCCTGAGCTCCTGTGGAAGTTTATATTGTCTTTCTGTTTTTTAAGCTTTCTCTTCTGCTGAATTATTGAAAATGCTTCAATTAGTCAGCTTCCCAATGATTTTGCAGACACTAATCAGCAATTTTTGTTTAAATACAAACTTTTCCTACTGTTCTGATACAGAACAATCAAAAAATAAATTGAAATAAAGAGAGAGACAATCAAACATTCAGAAAAATCAAACAAAAGTAGAAAACCAACACTAAAAAACAATAGTTAAAAACAGAAAATTTTAAATAAATTAAAAAGTGCCAGCCCTTTTAAGAACTGTATTGTACATGGAGCTTCCCTTTATCCCTGCTCTTGGTAGGTGCACATTGCGATCCTGTCCTAAATAGACAGGAAGTCGCATTGCGCCTTTTTTAGATAGATTATGATGAAATGATGCTCTTGCACATTTCATGAAAGAGCATTGTAGGCCAGCCTAAAGGGATTTCCATCTGCTTTTCTGGTCACTGATTGCTCATTCTGCTCTGGTAGGGCGACAAGCCAGAAAATATACCCTTTTGCATGTGTACTCAGACGTAGGTGGGGAATTCTCCAGTTTTAATAATAAAAGTACTGTAAATAATTGTATCAAAGCTAGAGTTGGAATGACTTAAGTTTTAGCATGGTGACCAGAACAACATTTTCTGATTGATTGACATCTTATCACTATCTGCCCAGAGATTACAGCCTGGAATTTGCTGTCAGCATTGTTAGTTACTTTGGCTATAAATGTGTCGGCAAGGGCAGCAATTTTGTGAGTTCTTGAAGCCCCATGCCTACCACTTGCTGAGCACTGCGCTGAAAATGCCTGCAGGTATCAATGATATGCTTTCTCGCACAAACTGTGCATTCATCTCAGTAACAATTTGAATATGCATGAGTGCTGCTTAAAGGGAGAGCTGCAATTTAATTTTTCACATTTATTGCATGTGCAGTGTGCTATGGAATAGATGTTAAAGAAGACCAGCCAGGTTCTCACATGCTAGGAACTGAAATTTAACAACAACAGTGTTACATCATTTTTCCTGCCTGACAATTTTAAGCTATGGGCATTTCTTTTAGTTCCCCCCTTCACTTGACTTAATGGAACAGGATGGAGAGGGTTAACTCTAAGGATGAAGTCAAGGTAATCATGGCTTCACTTTTATGCCTCTGTCTCCTTCCAGGATAGCACAGGGAACATCTGCAGTATCAGCCAATTTGCTGTAAATAGATGTATTAAATAAGTGATTGATGCATTGTTCAAAGGGCTAACACCTCCTATTCCGTCGAAGAGCAACAGCAGCATGATAGGGCTGCCCAATTTCAACGTACCTGTCTCAGCTGTTCAGCTCATGTGCACGCTACATGGACATCCCAGTGTGCAGGAGGAAACTTGCAAAAAAATCCAGAATTTGAAAAAATGACTGACAGTGCACCATTTACCTGGAATTTCCGCAGGTATAGGAATTTTGTGGGTTAATCCCTTTAATGGCTAATCATTTTAAAATTCTACCAAAGCGCTAATCATAAAAAATGTATCTTATAAAACTTGTGCGTGGAAGTAGACCATGGACCCATGCGTACTGAAATATTTTTATCTGAGTGCTTCGATCTTATGGAATGTTTACAAACACAAAGTAAATAAAGCTGGAAAGGTGAAAAAGACGGAGAGAAAAAAAAGGTGCTTCTGGGAAGACAAGTTGAAAGATTGTATTTAGCCAATTGTTTGATTCAGAGAGCTGAATCATCATTCAGTTCAGAAGTTTAGAGGCAGAGTACCTTCCAGGAATAGACATTAAGCTCACAGAGCAAATACTTGAGCATTCCAAATTGAAACCATTACTGCTGTCATTTTGTTTGTTCTGGCTAAATTATATATATGTCTTATTTATTGTAAATCACTACCTCGCTGGGGCTTGAAATAAAGAGGTTTTCAACTGCAGTTTTCAACAAGTTACCAACTACAGACATGGACTTTTTGTGCCGAATAGCGTCCCATAATGGCAATCGGGGTCCTATTGTATGTCATAGGACCCTGATTTAAATTTTCAATGGGCCTACTGTCTGATCCAGGGGCGTGCTCTGACCACCCAGTGGTAGGCCCGGGGGGGAAGATTGCGGCAGCCACAGCGATGGTGGGAACAGGGCGGTAAGTCATTCCCCACCATTTTCAGGGAGCTACTGCCCTGTTTCATAAGACAAGCCATAAGATGTAGGAGCACGAGTAGGTAATTTGGCCCCTCGAACCTGCTCTGCCATTCAATAAGATCATGACTGATCTGATCTTGGCCTCAGCTCCACTTCCCTGCCCGCTCCCCATAACCCTCAACTCCCTTACTGTTCAAAAATCTGTCTATCTCCACCTTAAATATATTCAATGACCCAGCCTCCACAGCTCTCTGGGGAAGAGAATTCCAAAGATTCACGACCCTCTGAGAGAAGAAATTCCTCCTCATTTCCGATTTAAAAGGGTACCCTTTTCCACCGGGCGAGAGGCCTCAAAACCTACCTCTAGCTCTCTTCACTTCACTGCAATAATAGACTTCAACCTGAACCTAATAAGAGTGGCCTACTACCCAGTATGACATTGTTTAAGTGCCTTTCTTTCCTTTTCCTACTCACAATGTCTTGTGCCCTCGCTGTGTGAGGTTGCTAATTTAGCGCCATTTAGTATCACATTTGTGGCTGTGTTGTGCACATATGCCCACTAGGAACTGAGCTGCAACTACCCAAACCTTTTGAGATAGGACCCTTACAGTTAACAAATAGAGACGGCTTTCATTCCATCAGTCTAGGCTGAATTTGAATCCAAATCCCAGATCAAAGGCTAATGTCACCTATTGCACCACCAGCCTCCTAAAGATACTGTAATGTTTTGAAAAAATGACTTCAAACACAGAAGATTAGAATGAGAGAAATAGATATGTCATATCTTCCGCTGAAAATATTCATAAATATTTGATGCAAATATTAATGTAATTATTTAAATTTAACAGCAGATGAAAGTCATGAAGTATTAAGTATATTAGTTGAGATTAGTATATTAAATGTGTCTGTGATGAGGAAACAAATCTAATTTAATAATAGAATATTATTTCCTTAAATAATTCAAGCAGTGGGGGGTCCTTCATTATATTAATTTAGGAAGAATTTGAAGAGTTTTTTAATCTAAATAAAGATACAAAATTTAATGTAGATGTTTTAATTTAAGTGATTAAAAGTTACTGAAGTGAAATTTTACTAAAACATTTTTGCAATATCAAAATTGAATGTATTTTCACTTTTCATTTACAGGGCTCTTAATTTAAAGACTAAGGGCTAGATTTTCAGTTTAGGCAGTTTTGGGGCGCTAGCTTTAGCGCCCGCCCGAAGTTAGCGCCCGCCCCAAAGTAGCGCCCCGTTGCCGGGAATTCAGTGGCTTCGCCCTAAGAGGTTGGTGGAGCGCTAAAAGAGGCGTTCCACTACTCTCTTTAGGCGCTAAGCCGGCGGTCCAGAGGGATAGCGCCCAGGCGGGGCGCAGCACGGGTGCGGTCATTTTTGCACTGACAGCAGACCCCGTGGTGCCGACCAGCTCTTAAAGGGGGAAGGGACGAATTAGTCTGCTGCCACGCCCTGCACACTGCAGCCTTGCAAAGAGGCCTCAACACTACTGCTCAGCCCCAGGGAGTCATGGCAACGCCAGAGAAGGCCCGTCAGCGTGCCCTGCGCTTCTCAGAGGGTGATCTGGACATCATGCTCACAGCTCTGGAGGTGAGGCGCAAGATCTTGTTTCCAGACAGTGGGAGGAATCCAACCCACCACGACTACACCAAAGCCTGGAAGCAGATCGCCCAGAGGGTGACATTCACCGGCGAGGCCCCCAGGACCCACACACAATGCCGTAAGAAGTACAACGATCTGACCAGGATTGTGAGGGTGAGTAGCCTTTCCAGTCTCCTCCTCATTCTTGCATGTACACCTGACATGATGGGCAAAGGGACCTGAAAGTCCTTTTGGCCAGCCCTCAGCCAGCAGCATTGGGACAGTCATGAGCATCAAATGGCCATTCGGCACTCTACACTTTGGCCAAGCTATTCCACCATGGGAGGCAGTGCACACTACATCAGGGCTTCACTCTGTCCAAGCTATTCCACCATGGGAGGCAGTGCACACTACATCAGGGCTTCACTCTGTCCAAGCTATTCCACCATGGGAGGCAGTGCACACTACATCAGGGCTTCACTGCGCCCTTACAGCCCGTCCTTTCTCTTGCAGGCTAAAGTAGCGTTTAATCGCCAGGCCCGTGCCAGGGGTGGCCGCGCCAAGCTGCAGGAGCTCACTCGGCTGGAGGAGCGCGTGTGTGTGCTCATGGGAGCACGTGTGATTGTCCCCACAGCGTGCGGTGTATCCGACCCTCCACTGCCCGGCAATGGTAAGGACCTCGCCTTTTGGCCCTCTCGCGTCGCACTGGCCCATCCGAGCTATCTCCTTTGCCACTGTCCCACCAATGCGCTGAATCCCACCAGTCCTAACTCCCTCGCTGACGCCGTCTCCTCACTCTGAAGCTACTCTTGTGCATTCCTGCTTTCAGCTGGTGACGACCAGGACCCTGAGGCTGCCAGTGACAGCACCTCCAACCAGGAGGAGGAGGAGGAGCAAGCCGGACCTTCGGGGGAACAGTCACGTCCCGCAGGAGAGGAGGAAATGCTCGACACCTCCTCACTGGACGAGTGCCTGGAGGAACTGTCGCAGGGCAATGCAGCTTCTGGGACCAGTGGCGTCCAGCCACCCAGCAGCCGTGCGCGTGGCCCGCGGCCTTCCCCCCAAAGGGGGGAAGGATCAGAGGGGAGTGCTGCTGCTCGGCAAACTCGCCGTCACCAACGCGGCAAGGGTCCCCTAGTTCGGCCCCCTCCTCCCCAGCGGGAGAGTCGCGACTCCAGTCCGGACACCTTCACTTCGGAGGAGGTGCGGAAGCTCGATCAGATGGCCGACGACTCGGACCGGCGCCACACGGAGCTCATGAGCGTGGTGGGGCGCATGCCTGAGGCCATCGAGTCGCTGGCGACCAGTGTGCGCGAGTTCGGGGCAGCAACTGCCGCGACTGGCCGCATGCTAACTGATGCCGTCAAGACCCTGGCGGATGTGATGCGCGCGCACACCAGGACCAGAGGGCCACTCACTGCTGCCACACGCGCTGTCTCAGGCAGGCATCGCCAGGGCAGGCGCCGCGCTGGACCATCCCAGCAAGCCGGCCGTCGGCTGATTGCTGCGGATCCTGCAGTGCGGGCCCGGCCGAGTGCCACCGCGCCACAGCACCAGCCAGCGCATCCCAGACGCCAGCTGGCCCACATTGCACCATCCGTCGCCGCCATTCCCCCTCTGGGGCGTCAAGGGCAAGCGGCTGCAGCTGATGGTGGCCAGGCTCAGGCGCGCCACTCAGGAGACGGCCCCTCGAGGCCCAAACGCCGTGTAGGCCGCCCCCCAGTGGCATCTGGCGGAAGGGCATCTGAGCCTCAGGCGCCTTCCCCCAGCCTCGCAGCAGCCACTGGGCAGAGCTTGCGAAGGAGCAGCAGGCAGGGCAGGGGAGGCAAAATGCTGGGCAAGGTCTCGCCCTCGCGGGCCACTCAGTAGAGGGTGTGGCCAGCTTTCCTTTAATATGGCGGTGGCCATCTTTATTTTGCCCATGGTTGTGCTTTTGGAGGGCTTTTTTTTTGCGTTAGGCCGACGTTGAGGCCCGGTTTCAATAAAGGTGGAGTGGCTCCTCCCCAGTTTGTGGGAGTGAGTCGTTTGTTGGGCTTTTTGTGGGGCCCGTTTATTGTTTTTGGGGATTCATGTGGGAAGGGCTTTTCATTTTTGTTTAATAAAAAATTATCTTTATTCATGCAGTCTCCATGGTTGTTCTTCTTAGTGTTTGTTGGCTTCGCCGGCTGAGGGCTTGCGGAGCGGCTGCATTCATCTTCCCTCATGGCCCCTGGCCATTCCCTGACAGGGGGCTTAGAAGTACCGTGTAATAAGGTGGCGTCGTGCGGCCCTTGGCCCTGGTCGCTCCCTCCTGGGAACGTACTCCTGCTCCTCCTCCTCCTCCTCCTCCTCCTCCTCATGCTCCTCCTGCTCCTCCTCCTGAGGTGCTGGTCCAACGTCAGGTGGCAGTGCCTGAGTCCTGCGGATAGCCAGGTTGTGTAGCATGCAGCAAACCACCACAAATTGGGAGACCCGGTCCGGCGAATACTGGAGAGCTCCTCCGGAGCGATCAAGGCAGCGGAACCGCTGCTTGAGGACCCCAATAGTTAGCTCGATGATGTTGCGGGTGGTTTGATGGCTCTCGTTGTAGGCCTCTTCAGCAGCGGTCCTGGGCGCGCGGAGCGGGGTCATGAGCCAGGTGCACAAAGGATAGCCTTTGTCCCCGAGTAGCCATCCTCTTGGGGGAGGCTGTGCCTGGAACATGTCATGCACAGTACTCTGCCGCAGGATAAAGGCATCGTGGCTGCTGCCTGGGAAGCTGGCATTGACTGCCATGATGCGCTGCTTGTGGTCACAGACCAGCTGCACATTCAGAGAATGGTAGCCCTTCCTGTTGCGATACTGCTCGCCATGCTCCAGAGGGGCCCGCAAAGCCACATGCGTACAGTCAATGGCGCCCTGCACCAAGGGGAATTCCCCGAGTCTGGAAAATCCCAATGCGCGCTGATGCTGGCTCTCCAGGGCCATGGGGAAGGAGATGAATTGGCTTCTCCTTCTGAACAGTGCTTCGGTCACCTGGCGGATGCAGCGATGCACGCCGTACTGGGAGATGTTTGCTATGTCCCCAGCAGCGTATTGGAAGGAGCCGGTGGCATAGAAGTTCAATGCCACTGTCACCTTCACTTCCACCGACAGAGACGTCCTGCACCTGAGCTTTGGCCGCAGATCTCGGCGAAGCAGGTGGCAGATCTCTGCAATCACCCCCTTCCGGAATCGGAGCCTTTTAACACATCGCGCGGCACTCATGTTTAGGTAGGAGCGCTGCTGGCGGTATAGCCTGACTGGGTAAGGCCTACGTGGCCGACGCCTGTAGCCCCCTCTGCCTCTAGCCAGGGCTGCCCCTCTCACAATACGTCTGCGAGCCCTACGGACATGGAGCTGCAGCTCCGCGTTGGCACCCCATGCAACCCCCATCAAATCCTGGCAAACACTCTAATTTCCAAATGGCCACTTGCAGCGCTGTTGCCTGAGTCCAAAAATACCTGGCTCTTGCTGCTTGAAACCAGTTAGCTATCCTCCTTGTTGTGTCTCCAGAAATGCGTTGCACAAGACTGTTTTCTGAAATAATGGATGGCCTTTATACTGGAGAGGACGTTCCCTTTAATTAGCGCCCCCCGGGGCCCGCGCTGGTTGTGTTGCGTTCCTTTTTCCAAACGCTCCGGCCGCCCGCCGCACAATGGGGCGGTCCGACTGAAGTTTGCAATCGGGGCGGCCAAAGGGCGTTGCACGAGGATGTGACGTCATTTTCTGCGCGCGCATCCGGGCGGGCGCTAAACTTTGCGCCGGCGCTAACGGGCAACTTAATTTGGGGCGGGGCGCAAACTGCGCTGCGCCCGGGCGCTACACGCATAGCGCCCGGAAATCACTTCTCTTAAGGCGCTAACTGCTGGCGCAAGCAACTGAAAATCTAGCCCTCATTCTCTATGGTAAAGCTAATATTGCTCCTACATATTTTTATGAGATAGATACAGATTTGCAAGAACATTAACTTACCTTAGTGCACCCATTGAGAAGGACCCAACAGTCCCCCTATCACGGCATCATTTCTTAAATGATTTTGGCATTTTTGCCCCAATCACCTTACCCAGTAGTCCATTCCATGTGTTAATCACTCTTTGTGTAAAGAAGAACTTCCTGATATCAACCCCAAATTTGTATTTGACAAATGAACTTGTGTTGACTTGTCTTACTTGTTTAGTTTGAAGTAGTGTTTTGGATCTGTCTTTTTTATACCATTTTCTATTTTTATACCTCTATAAGGTTACCTTTCAAGGCTGAAAAGTCCAACTTTCTCCAATCGTAACTCAGTCCTCTGATGCTAAGAATTAATGCTGTGGCTCTTCTCTTAACAGGGACTAAAATGTATCCCTTGTGTCTCAGTGACCAGAATTAGGACATGATGCACAAGGTGTGGTCTGACAAGAACAGTGTACCATTTGAGCATGACCTCTTCCCATTTGCACTTTACTTTTCTGGCTACAGGAAACTTTGTGTTATTCGGAGGCTAAATGTCCGCCAAGCTTGAGCCACCGGCAAACCGTTTTGTTAGGTTTTTTTCTTCTCGTGGCTTTTTTTTCAACAGTCAGGCTCTGCAAAGTCTCTGTAGCTTAGCAACAGCTTCAGAGAGACGCTCCCAAGGTACGGGCCGACTGTTTAGAAGCTGTTGCTAAGCAACAGTGTTTGTTGTCAGATACGGAGATGAAAAGCTCCGTATGCTTCAACATTAACGCTGGTGTGTCCGGCAGTTTTGCGGGAACAGCAACAGCTCGGTCCCGTCGGTGCCGGATAGCACAAAGTTTCCTGTATATAGCTTAGCATTCTGTTAGCTTTATTGATTGCTATTCCACAGTTATTTCAGGTGTTGAGTATTGAGTCCACTGATATAACCCCTGATCAAGAGTGGTTCTACATTGTTATATCATTATCTGTACATAATCAAGATAGAATTGAGGATTGAGAACATTCTTCCTATATCACAATGTCCTTCGTACGCTGAGATGGGGTATTTGAGAGAATAACAACAGGGCCTCTGAGGAAAAAGATGAGGGAATATTGGTGACATCCGTAGAACATCTTTTTGTTTGCTGTGCTTTTAAGCAATTTTTGTCCCTTGGAGACCGTTGGAAGTTCTCACATTAATTTTCTCAAAATTAGGAATCTTATTTTTCTTTATTTTATTGTGAATCTTTTTCACCTAACGGTGAAAAATGAAAAAATGGAGTGTGGCGTTCTGTTATATGCACATAATGTGACCTTCATTAGGCTCTCAGCAGCAAGTGACAGCATGTTATTAACTTTACTTTGGTCTCTGGTATTGCTAAATAAGCTTGCAAACTGAAGATGATGTTCAATGTCAACACATAAAATTTGGATTTCAAGCTGGGCTACTTTGCTAATTTCATCCTTGATCTTGTAATGTCAAGCTTTAAATTAGTAAGACTGTTCTCTAATTGGTGTCATGAAGTATCTAAATCTCAAGCAAAACACTTTATGCGTTTTGGCAGCAATGTAATGATAAATTATGGAATTTAAATATGTTCACTAAAAGAAGATTCTCTGTCTATTTGCATTAAGCTGTGTGGATTGGTTTTAGAACTTGGGTAATCATCTTTCTCTGAACCAAATAGCCTTTGGACTGGAAAAAAAAGCTCCATCATAACAGTATTTAGAAGTTAACAATTTTCATGCTTGAAGATTGGATACCATCCAAATCTATACAGGGCACAAAATCTAGCAATCATATTCATAAAGTCTGAATATAAGTGAATTAAGGAGGTCAAAAAGAATAACTCAGTCGGTATTTTAATAATGTTTTTGACCCATTATCTACAGGTAAGCTAATGGTTAGGACTATGATGGTTAAATTTTCCTTAATTACTTTTATTGTTTTGGTTAGTCGAATTTTGCCTGTTGGGTCTGTTAGAAACATTAGACATTTCCCTCAATCCCTTCGAGGACAAGGCCATGCACTCACCTGCCAATTGCTGTGACAGATGGCAAAGTTGGTGGTGAATTAACTTCTAAACAATCCTATGAAGGATTTTTTTCAAGTCCAAAGGCTATTTGATTAAGAGAAAGATGTTATTGATGGAAATTACAGTCAAACTGGAAAGACTCATCACTCGGGTAATGATTATTGTCAGTCATGTTGGGGCAAAGAGGGCTTATGTGTTGTCATGTGGTCTGAGGCAATATTTCATTATTGGCAAGTGGGGAAGAAGGAGGTCAGACTATGGTTTCCAGGTAGACTGAATCACATAGTGAAGACTTCGGAGCATACTGGCCTCTGATGCCCCTTGCCGCTGTCAGTGAGGACTCCTCTTAGTGGATATTGTCCACATGTCTGGTTTCTGCAGTCCAGGATCTTTTGAAGAAAGCCATGTCAAACTACAGCCCTTTCTGGATGGCAAAGTTGTGAAGGGCACAGCAGGCGATGATAATTCTGGATACCCTATCTGGTGCATACTGCAGAATTCCACTTGATCTACCCAGGCATTTAAAGCATGCTTTCAGCTCCTCAACAGTCCTGAAAGCTGCATGGGCCTCATTGTACTTTTCATCTGCTTGTGTTTAGGATAGTCAGAGTGGGATCATCAGCCATAGCAGCAGAGGGTATGTCTTGTCACCTACTAGCCATTCATTGATACAGTTTTCTTCCTTGAAGAGATGATGGAGAGTCGAATTCCAGAGGATCATGGCAGCTTCCTGCATACTGGGTGACATGAATCAGTCATTCATGAAAGAAAGACTTATGAAATAATACTGAGTGGCCTGCGGGTGGCGCTGCCCAGGGAGAGTATAAATACTCAGGCACGGGCCCAGTTTGTGCAGGACATTCTTAACAGGAACTAGTGAAGGACACAACTAGGCCTCCATGTTGTAAAACAGTTGATTAAAGCTTTGTTTAATGCTTAGACCAAATGCCTAGTAGTTTTCTTACGTCACTGGGTATTGACATGAAGGATCCTCTGAGGGACATCATAAGCTATTTGCACATCCCTGGAGTGGAAACCCTTCCTGTTCACATAGTTCAATAGGCACTTTGTGGATGCCTTCAATGTGATGTAGGTGCCACCGATGGTGAAGCCAGCAACCCCATAGAACTGTGAGGCCCTTTCTCTCTGCTGCCTGGCTGTGATGCCAAAGCTAATGAAGTGGGTTGCTCTGCTGTACAGGGCACCAGCGACTTGGCATATGCATGCCCGTAATGTGCTCTGCCTTACATTGCAGAGATGCCACCATGGCTGTCTGAAATTAGCCTGAGTTGTAAAAGTTGAGGGTGGTGGTACCACAGAGAGAGCAGTACGGGCAGATGAGTGTGGCTTGAGCAGGTCACATTGATGCCCAAATGCAGCATTTGAGAACTCAGTGAAACCTTTGGATGCAACATTCCACAGAGAGCTCCTCATATGACCTGTACTGCCTGTAAATTCTTGTGGGATAATATATGGTGGGCTGCATTCTTATGGCATGCTGCCTGATTCTTTTTCCCTCTGACCAGTTCTGTTCTTCCTCCTGTATAATAATAATGGCATAGAGAGGACTGCCTGGGGAAAAGCCATACCTGCGTCTGAGTTGTTCTGACTGTAGTGGGGGAGGATGTCTAAAAACCTTGGAATGGTTGACCCAGTAGCAGGCAGTGAAAATCAAGTAGAAGAAAGAGAAAAAGCTTTATAAAGCACCTTTCACGACCTTAGGACATCCCAAAGCTTTACAGCTAATTAAGTACTTTTGAAGTGCAGTCACTGTTGCAATGTAGGTAAACAGGGCAGCCAATTTGCGCACAGCAAGGTCCCACAAACAACAGTGGGATAATGACCAGATAATTTGTTTTAGTGATGTTGGTTGAGGAAGAAATATTGGCCCAGGACACTGGGGAGAACTTGCCTGCTCTGCTTTGAATAGTGCGATTGGATCTTTTACGTTGGTTTAACATCACATCTGAAAGATGGCACCTCTGACAGTACAGCACTCCCTCAGTACTGCGGTACTGAAGTGTCAGCCTAGATTATGTGCTCAAATCTCTCGAGTGGGGATTGAATCCACAACTGTCTGACTCAGAGGCCAGAGTGCTACAGGTTTCTGGGACAAAAGTAAACAAAAAAGGTTGAAGGGACATCTCCCAACAGCAGAAATCAGGAAGCTAATTTGGCAGATTCTTCAAAGCTCAGAAACTCCTCACTTCTGCCTTGATCAGGTGACACGAGAAGCTGCTGCGCTTCACATATTTGGGTCTAACTAACCCAGAATTCAAAAGAGGGGTTGAAAGGATTATTACTAGTCCTAGCCTCTTTAGGGCTACCCCGGATCAAGCATATTCCTCAGACATTCACTTTCAACTGAAGTTTGAGGTAGCCGAATACTAAAGATGCTTAATTGGGTCTAAAGGTCTGGACTATCTCTCCCTAAAGGACAGGAACAACCTAAAAATTTTACCATCCTCCAGATAGCACTTTTAACAAGTTTAGCTAGACCTCCAGAATTCTGCAACTCCTCACCAAAGAGTGTACAGAGATTGAGTTTGCGAGTTTGATACAGAAGTATTATGTGAGACATTTCTAAAAATATATAGATTTATTAAAGAACCAACATATAATTTACAGTTGGTGAGTCAATTGCAACATTAACAGTTCCAAAAAGAGAAAGCTTTACAGTCTTATCTGAGAACCTTACTCTCAAATCTTAACTTCACTACAGTTTTACAGTTCTTAAAGTTTATTCAGGATATCCACCAAAATCAAATACAGTACCTTGATCCCTGAGGTACAAAGAGTTGTAGACTTACAGAGCTAGCTCTGAAGCCGAGAATCACTTTGCCCCTTTAAGCGAGTCTATTATCCCATTTGAGAGTTCAATATTTATACCCTTTTTCCGGTAGTATTTCCTTTAAGGTTTTCTGCTGATATAAGCTAATTATCTCTGGTAATTTTTCTGCTGCCCCTGTAGTTCTTAGTCACCTCAGCTGGTAGCACTACAGAACCATGTCTCTCCTCTAGGTGTGCTAAGCTTATCATAAAAAACGGTGTAATCAGCAGGTGCGCTTTACTTGGTATCATTTTTATGAAGGCAGATGTTTGTTACTTTTATGTGCTCCTTTACGAGGTGTAAATTAGAACACCTTGTACCGGGTAACTATTGTCTTGTTCCCAAAGATTCAGACTTCAAGAGCATTTAACCTTCGGTTTCAATAAGATTATTGATTCAGTGTCAACAACTTATCTTATCTTAATAGCCAGAATGCTATCACAGCTTTTGCATCGTTAGGTTTCTAGATTTCCAGACCCAGTTTGTCATGTTTTAATGAGGCCAGAATTCTTTCATAGAATGGTGTATTTTTCTGAATAGGTTATATTGCTTATTCCTTCACAGGGTAAATCCAGGAATCCCATACAGCCTCATTAGCTCAGAGGAGACGCTGTCAGCAAATCGCGGGAGGGCCCAAAAAGATTGAGAAAACTTGGGGGAACTAATTTGACAGCACACAAGCAGCGCAAATTGTTTAAACCCAAGTTTCCTTGCTAAAAATAATTCCTACACCACTCCAGCACTGTTAATGTACCAAAAACAGCAAGGAAATTCACCCCGTAGCTTTTGTGACTAATTACATTGTCCACTGAGGTTCCCATAGCTTTGGGATCAGTCAGTCATTCACCTGTCATTTGTTAAAAAAGACAACAGATATAGAGCACTGTAAGAATTCGCAATAATTTACAGTTCTGAAGATTAATTTTTTTGATTAAAGAATCCCTGGGCGTTGTGCTTTTAAATTTCCAGGGATAAAAATGGCTGTCACACCACATGGCCGAAGACAAAGGGGCTTGGAAAGCAGCTTTCTGTGTCTGGAAGTAAGGTTCAATGGAGACAAAACGTTACCACAGGACAATGCTTTGTTTACAAAGCAATTGAATGCTATTAGCATTTGTTTGTATATCGAGTGGATACATCTAAACTGCAGAAGAGACTTTTGTACCTTGAATGGGAAACGTTTAAGAACTGAATGGGCTTAAATCACCTAGCATTCTGGACAATAGGGCTGTTGTATTTCCCTTTTGTTCCAGCCCAGGGAGCTCCGGAAGACACATTAACTCAGTCCAACCACTCTGAGTTAGCCAATCACAGCTTTCTCTTGTGTATTGGACCCTTTGGGCGGGGAATTTTGCACACAGCCCTTGCAGGGCAGAATGGCAGGGGGCTCACCAGGTATAATGATAGCTGCTGAGAAGCTAGCTCTCTCTCTTTACTTTGCTGGACCGCAGGTGAGCAGGGTGTTCTGACTCCTCGGCAAGGCAACCTAGCAGGAGTTTGGGGTGGTGATTTAAGGGAGTTGCTAAGATTGTTTAAATAACATTGTAGTCATTTTATCCCTCCTTTTCGCCGTCTGCAACCCCCTGTTATATAGTTTTACTGTAATTACTGTGTTCATGTGGTATAGTTTATTCTTTTGATTGTAGTTTATTTAGGTAATAAAACTTGATTTTTCTCTCATCCAAACCACTTGTCCGTTTTAATATCATTAATTGTAAGTTCCTCCACTCAGAACTGAAGGAGGGGTAGCGATTCGAAACCGCTGTTTGGGAATTGGTCAGAGCTCAGAGGCAAAGGCTGCTGGCCAGCTAAATTACCATAAACCAGTTAAAAGATGCCCCCCTTACAAATGGCAAGCCAGGTAGGAGTGGAGGCAGTTTTTGATTTAATAAGTGGTCTGGATCTTGAGAAAGCATCAGCTCTTGTTTCTCTCGTTTTTTTCAGTATGTGGGTAGCCCTGCGGATGTTAGCAGCAGTGTGTAGGCTGACCTATCAGGGTATAGGTGGCTGGTTTAGGAAGGGTGAGATGAGCGTGCAGGAGGAGGTTAAAGATGCCAAGAATCGGGAGTCCCAGCTTGAAAAATGCCAGGTGGAGGTAGAACGCCTCAGAGAGGTGTATGAGGCCAGAGTTAGTAGAATGAGGGTGCGGGAAGAGAATGCATGCCTCACACTAGAGGTCACGAAATGCCAGGCATTTATAGAGCGCCTTGTGCAGGAAGTCACAGAGGTGAGGGACAGAGAGATGAGGCTACAAGAGGAGAATGCACAACTCACCCAAGAAGCTAGCGAGGGAAAAAGCCATGCAAGAAACGAGATAGAATCCCTAAAGTACCAAATCACAGAGGCCAGGGAAAATGAGATGAGACTGCGGGAAGAGAATGCCAGGTTTGGTGAAGCAGATCATGGCCCCTGTAGGGCAGAGATAGAAAGCCTTAACGTGGCTTTAAAGGTAGCAAGGGGAATGATTTGCGTGATCAGCCCGAAGGCAGGTCAGCAGGATTTTACTGGCAGCCCAAATCAAACCGCCCCAGAGGCAACACCCAGGGAAAGGCTGGCTAGGGAATTAGAGATCCCAAGACAGCAGCCCACAGCTCCCGGTTCTGAGGAGCTCTGGCAGCGAGGAGGGGTGGATAATGGGGTGGTAGGAGAACACCAGCAGGTCCCGCTAGGCAGGCGGGGACCAGGACCAGTGTACCCCCTCCAACAACGGAGGTACGGTCCGTCCATGAGGAGTGAGCCTGAGAATAGGAATCCTCAGCCCACAGCAAGTTCGAGTTCACAGGCAAGCACGGTGGCTTGTGTGGGGGGAGGAGCCATTCATGTTCAGAGTAAGCTGTTTAAGCCAGGGAACAGGGAAGGAGAGTTCTGGGACCCCTGTAGAGCAGGTCCAGTAGCAGAAATCCGGGACAAGGGAGGCACAAAGGGGATAGTTTTGGCCCCAGACCAAAGGCGGGTCCAAAATTCCCCATTTAAAGCCAGGTAAGGGAACATGAGTTTGCTGTCCATGCAAGTTCAAGTTCACAGCCTACAAAGACAGGCAATGTGGCTTGCTTCCAGGGACAGGTTGTCCTGCCCACAAATTGGGACACTTCCCTACCCCAGTGGCACCCTAGTTTTGCCAAAAGTTTAAATTTGAGCAAGTTAGGTGGCTCAGAAACAAAGAAACAGCAGCCTGGGATTAGAAATCAGCAGGCTGCTGCCCATTCATTCACTGAAACTGCCCGCGCAGGCGCTGGTCTGGAGACAGGAATCCCCCAGTCTTCCGAACAGCAGATTCACGCAGGTGCAGGGGCCTGTTTAAAGGGACCAGCTTCCCAGCCCGCTTCTAGAGTGGTCCCCCCCATGATGTGGGACCATGGGGGGGCAGGGATAGCAATCCCTCTTGCAGGAGACAAAGGGAGGGAGTTGACACCAGGTTTTAAACATGGGGAGGAAAATTTCCAGCCACCAGCAGCGGGTGGTGAGAGTATACCTGCCCCGAGCACAGGAGTGGGCAGGGAAGAGCAGACAAACCCAGAGAGAGATTTGCACCGGCAGGCTGCCAGGTACATTATACAGTGCGGGCTATTTGGACATGGGGGAGAAGGTTCCCAGCCAGCTGGGGCTGTGACCCAAGCTCAGGGTCCACCAGCCAAAGTTTCCCCCATAGAGACACCCCTCAGAAGGCCTCAGCGGGTGCCCCAGCCTAAGAAAGCATGGTCACCCACTTTACAGTGGAGTAGGGCGGGCTCTCGAACCAGGGAGAAGCCAAAGAACAGGGGCCCCCACTCAACAGCCATAAGCTGCGGGGGACCAGAGACAGGAGGCAGTCCAGGTTCGCTGCAGCCAGCAGCAATCTGCAACAGTGCCAGAGATTAGCCTGGCCGTCCGGAGACGGGCGGCACTTGTACTATAGCTATGAGTGAATATAGCGTGCTTTTAAGATGTATTTTAAGTTTTATTCATATAACTAGTTTTAAGTTTAAGTTTAAAGAGTTTAAGTTTACATGTGTGCCAAATGTTTGTATTTTGGTCCGAGGTCAAGAGACCCGACCATGTCTCCACCTAAGGCAGCAGGTCAGTGAGACCTGGCTGCATGTCCTTTTAAGTTTTTGCTGGAGATTGGAAAATGAAGCAGCCATGTTCGCCCAGCCCGAGCTGGGCATCGAATGAAGATACGGATACGGAATGTTGGGGATCACCTCGCCACTGGACGAATCCAGGAGACCCCGCAGCGATCTTCGGGAAAACCCGGACAGGGTCCGGAGGAATTTGCCTACTCCTCCTACGGGGAGGAGATGGCCCCAGCTGGATGGGGCATGGCCCCCAACCCAGCACTATCCTGACCGAAGTTCACTTGCGGGAGACCTCACTGTTGAGGAGTCATGATGGGGAAGCGCGGGCGCATTGTCACAGAGGGACGCGTTCCCCGGGAGTGGGTGGTGATGGCGCGGGAAAGATTGTATAGGGGAGGGGGAGACCCAAGAGCCGCGTGGGTGCAGTCGGGGGAGGGAGGAACTCACCCGGGGGCCCACGGGCAAAGAGGATAAGTGTGGCTGGGAAGGATGAGTGGGTGGCCGGATCAGTGTGGGGCCAGGGAGAGCCGCCACACAGGCACCCATCATTTTCTGCAGCCAGTCGAGGGAAGACGGGAGGGGGAGGGTCTGGGAGTCACGGTCCCATGCTCCCCGGTCTCGGTCTGGGCTAAGGTATATTTTAAACAGGAGGGGTACCCCGCCTCCACACAGGGACAAGGGAACGGCTCGGGGCTGGCGGAGCAGACTGGTCTGCAAATCCATTCTGCCTGTTTTAAAGTTTAAGACAATCAACAGGGGGGTAGAAGGTACTTTTACTGCCCGGGTGGGAGGAGCAATACCCACTCGAATTTCGCAACCCAACTTCAGCACGTGATGGTCAGGGTTTTATTTAAGCATGTTGTTTCAAATGTTTAATGTTTTTTTTGTATTTTGTGTTGCAGCCCCAAGTTGAGCAGAGGCGTAGGACCCTCTCTGTGCTTGGGATCATTTTGATTACATTGTGTAACTAAGATTGCAACATTTTGTAATAAGTTATGATGTAAAAAAGTGATTGTAAATTTGGTTTACATTGTATGATTTTACAAGCGTGTAGGGGTATGAGACCCCTTATTGAAAACTGAAGTATCTGTAAGATGCCTACCTTACCATGGTTTTTTTTTCTTGAATTTAAGGGGAATAGATGGGATGGGGATCAGTGGCAGATAGCTATTAGGTAAATACAGGGAATGGTTGTTTGTGAGGGGTCAGAAATCATTGCTCATTTCTTCAAGAGGATACTACAAGCAAGCTGGAAGTATCCAAGGGCGGACTGTAAGAATTCGCAATAATTTACAGTTCTGAAGATCAATTTTTTTGATTAAAGAATCCCTGGGCGTTGTGCTTTTAAATTTCATGGGATAAAAATGGCTTTTGCACCACATGGCTGAAGACAAAGGGGCTTGGAAGCAGCTTTCTGTGTCTGGAAGTAAGGTTCAATGGAGACAAAACGTTACCACAGGACAATGCTTTGTTTACAAAGCAATTGAATGCTATTAGCATTTGTTTGTATATCGAGTGGATACATCTAAGCTGCAGAAGAGACTTTTGTACCTTGAATGGGAAACGTTTAAGAACTGAATGGGTCTAAATCACCTAGCATTCTGGACAATAGAGCAGTTGTATTTCCCTTTTGTTTCAGCCCAGGGAGCTCCGGAAGACACATTAACCCAGTCCAACCACTCTGAGTTAGCCAATCACAGCTTTCTCTTGTGTATTGGACCCTTTGGGTGGGGAATTTTGCACACAGCCCTTGCAGGGCAGAATGGCAGGGGGCTCACCAGGTATAAAGATAGCTGCTGAGAAGCTATCTCTCGCTCTTACTTCGCTGGACCACAGGTGAGCAGGGTGTTCTGACTCCTCAACAAGGCAACCTAGCAGGAGTTTGGGGTGGTGATTTAAGGGAAAGACTAAGATTGTTTAAGTAACGTTGTATTCATTGTATCCCTCGTTTTCACCGTCTGCAACCCCCTGTTATATAGTTTTGCTGTAATTACTGTGTTCGTGTGGTATAGTTTATTCTTTTGATTGTAGTTTATTTAGGTAATAAAACTTGATTTTTCTCTCATCCAAACCATTTCTCCATTTTAATATCATTAATTATAAGTTCCTCCACTCAGAACTGAAGGAGGGGTAGCGATTCGAAACCGCTGTTTGGGAATTGGTCAGAGCTCAGAGGCAAAGGCTGCTGGCCAGCTAAATTACCATAAACCAGTTAAAAGATGCCCCCCTTACAGCACTAGACTCTAAAGAAGCTCAACCTGTGCCATATTATTGAGAGTGCTGTATTCTATTCCTTTGCTACAGGTATACCTAGAATCATAGAATCATAAACATTTGCAGCACAGGAGGAGGCCATTCGGCACATCATGCTTGATTTTACCAAACTCGGCAGGTCTATGGCATGCGACATCTGTGGTGGGTCCCGACCTTGCAGATGTATTGCTCTCGGCCTCCAAAATGATTTTACCTTGATGTGCTTGTTAAGCCCGCCCTGCAAGGTTCCAGGCCAATTAAAAGGAAGCGGATCTGGTGACGTCATTTGATAACGCTTCATCAGTCGTTTTCCTTAAAGGGACCACGGCCACATTCATTTTGACTATTGTGCTGTCAGTGTTCTGAAGCATTGAGGTGTTGCAAACACCTACAAGCACTGCACAAAGGTGCACAGCTGCATCCAGGCTCTCCCATGACTCCCTCCACGCAGGGAGGTTAATTTCCAATGGGCGGAAGAGACCTCCCCAGGAGACCAAAGCAGCCTGGTTGCCCATTGCACAAGCAGGGGTGTTGTCAGGAGGACCAGGTTACAATGGCACAAACCTTTCAAAGATCTCAGTATATCATGAAACGCTACTGCAAAGCCACACTCAGCCTTATCCTGCTGTGCCACTCACATCCCCATCACTCTGCCTTCCCTACCCTACTCCTGCACATCCTTACACCAACTTACCTTGCACCTCCACCTCTCTACCTACATTGGGCCAGAAATTCGTGGCCAAAGGCGTGAGTACGGTCGGGGTACTCACGCATCTGGCCGTTGGAAATGCCGGTGTTCAGCATGCACAGCGCATGCGGGGAACGCCGGCATTTCCAGACCCGAGGTCTAGGCACAGCGCGTGCGACTGCACAGGCAGCGCTTGCGCAGTGAACTTTGTAGATTTCATTCATGGATTCAGTGAGGGTAAGTCCTTACAAGTTACACTTGAAAAAAGCAGGTGTAAAGTTGTTCCAAGGCTGCGGAGGAAGATATATTTTATCGTGGAGCTTCTGAAATGCAATATTTTTGTTTGGGAAAGGGAGGGAAGTTATTTTAAGAAATTTTAAGTAAGTTTTAAAGTTTAAATTTTTTTTTTTAAGCGGGTTTTCAGAACGGTAGGTAGAAGGAGCAATTGTGGCTGTGTGAATGGAATGTGAGAATGAGTTATGTATGTATGTCCACATATATTCCTTTATGTATATGTATGTATGTTTTATATTCCTTTACTAATGTGTATGAATGTATGTTTTTAATTATGATTTTCCAATAAGTTACTTTCTCTGAAAGTCATAATTAAATAATACATTCATACACATAAGTAAAGGAATATATACATAACACGCAAAGGAATATATACAGACATACATACTTTCAGAAGCTCCATGATAAAAAAATATCTTCCTCCGCAGCCTCTGGAGCAACTGTACCCATGCTTTTTTCATGTGTAAGTTGTAATGACTTGACCTCACTGAAAGCATGAATGAAAGCGGCGAATTTTACTGCGCACGCGCTGCCTGTGCAGTCGCACGCGTTCTGCCTCTGAACCCCTTCGTTCAGAGGACAGGAAATGCCGGTTTTCCCCACATGCACTGTGCATGCTGAAAACCGGCATTTCCTCTGGCCAGACGCGTAAGTACCCCGACCGTACTCGCGCATTTGGAAGGGAATTACTGGTCCAACATTTCACATGTCAATAAAATGAAAAATTTAACAATTGCACGATT